>NC_080020.1:9899166-10560000 GCF_030020395.1 Manis pentadactyla
GAATGAGGATACTGGGAGTATGTTAGATTTTTTTTCCCTTTATTTTCTAAGCTTTCCGTAAAGCTGTTATATGTGTTTTTAAATTTTTTTGTTTTATATTTTTAAACAATAAAAACGTCTGTATGCCCCAAATCTACATGCACTGAAGGCTGGAAAGAGAAGTGAGAAATAGTTGTTGAAGAAATGGGTTGCCCTCAGAACAGTATGTTATGAAGAAAACAGGTAAGAGAATAGGGTCAATGAGGTTTCTGGAGCCAGTAAGGGGTGAAAGGACATAACCTTGTAGAAACCAGACCTCAATCGAGTCCACATCTAACATCTGCATAAATTCCAAGTTTACAATGTTCAGTACCCCGAAGTAGTACTTTTCAAAGAGCAAACTAAACACAAACACATACTGCATTCGTTCCTGTTTTTTTTCTAAATTTCAAATAACTAAGCATTTTCTTTGAAAATTCTTTCACAGATGAGTGAAAACATTTCTGTTTTAAAAACTGTGACCTACAGTTTATCTGATCAGTGCTTCTGTTATTTTATGGAGCTCTTTGCCATGTGAAACCTACTTTTAATTTGAAGAGATGAGTTTAGTTGCCTTGCTTCTAGGAACATTATAGCAAGTTGTAGGAACTACCATATTACTTAATTTTTCTATCATTTTCTTCTTCAGAACTTTTGATCGAATACACACACACACACACACACGATTCTATTACAAAGGGAATCTAGGCTCAAAACCAAGAGCTAAACAGGCTACATAAGTAAAGCCAAACTACTTGAACTCATGGTCTCTGAGGTAAGTATTGTACCCAACGATGCCACTTTTTGAAATGGGGAGGAGTGGACAGTTACTGCATCCAAGACAATAAGTGATTTTATTTGAAAGGCTAATTAACTCAACTTACAAGTTTTCCTTCTCTAGACAAAGAAAGGGTGGGGTAACTTCTTCTCCCAGTAAAAATAAGGAAGGAAAATGTGCTCTTTACTGCCTCTTATCTTTGTCTTATAGAAAGACTGATGGAGGCTATATAATATTGTTGTGAAAGACCGAATGTTTCAGAGCAAGAGATATCTTGGTTCAAGTCCTGGTTCAGCCAGCATTGACCAATTGATTGAATGGCTGGGAGATCTTGGGTGAGTTTTAACTCTCTGTGACTCAGTTTCTTCCTCTACAACACCGGCATGATACCCAAGAGAAACAGCTCTCTGTGGTAACAGAAATGAAAAGCAACCAAAATGCCCAATAACAGAATGTATGGAAAACCTGCAGAGCAGAGAAAAATGAATAAAATGCAGCTGCTTATGAAAACATGGATAAATCTAAGGATATGACACTCAGTGGACAAAAGTGTGCTACCCTTTTCATAAAGTCCGAAAATAGTTAAAACTAAGTAATAAAGCATTTAGGCAAGTGAGAAAAAAATCCAAAAAAGTACCAAATTCTGGGTAGTGATTGTATGTGGGAGAACAAGAAAACAGATGTAAGTTATTGTTAACGTTCTAATTCTTGGGTTGGGTGGTTGAGTTCATTTGTATTTTTGTTGTATTGTTTAAATGTGAATAAATGAATAAAAGATGAGTAAAAGAGGGCCATGCTTGGAGCAATGACCCTGTGCCCAGAACCAAGGATTATGATTAACCCACAGTTATGCTAGTGCCTTTGAAGCTGGAAAAAAAGGAAATGAACAAAATAGTACCTACTTCAGAGAGTTGTTGTAATAATTAAATAAGAAAGTGCTCAACATACTGCCTAGAAACTATCACGTTTTTAACAGATGATATCTCAAATTGCTATTTTGCAAAATCATACTTCTTAGACTATTTCAGTCTTTAGAAATATCTCATATATGTAGCATGTATCAAATTCAATAAAAAATTAATCAAGTAAGACGAATCATAACACTTCATGCTGTCAGCTCAGTTCTACATGATTACCACAGATGAATAGAACAGACTGTTCAAACATTGGGTTTTGAGGGCCCTCAATGTGCCAGGTATTGTACCGGGTCCTGGAGACCGCTGGGTACAGCAGATCTAGTCTGTGCGTTGTGGAGCGCACAGGGTGATGGAGTAAATGCATAATTATGCAGTACCAAGGTGGTTAAGGCTGGGAAGGAGGGGAGCATGGTGCCAGGTGTGACTGGCACTGCTGGTCCACAGAGAAACAGCACCACCCAGCACGGGAGCTCACCCCCGAAGGTCCACAGTCCCAGCTCCACCTCTCTGGGCAAGTGACCAGCTAGCTTCAGCTTATTATGAGGAATAAACAAGTTAGCTCAAATCAAGCATTTAGCAGAATGCTGGGTACATAGCATTATGTCAGTATTATAAATAAAACAGAGCAAGTGGACATACTTAAGAGTTCAGCTTCCCACCTCCATTTTTAGACATCACACACTCTTATCTGTAAAAGGGGGTTGTCGTATCTGTTCAGGCTGCTATAACAAATTACCATAGATGAGATGGCTTATAAACAACAAAAACTTAGTTCTCACAGGCCTGGAAGCTAAGAAGTCTAAGATCAAGGCACAACAGATGCAAGGTCTGGTGGGCACCCTTTTCCTGTTTCACAGTCCGCACCTTTCCACCATGTCCTCACCTAGTGGGAGGGGGGTTGGGAGCTCTCAGGGGGGCCTCTCTTTAAAAGACACTGATCCCCTTTATGAGGGCCCCACCCTCATGACTTAGTCACCTCGCCAAGGTTCTACCTCCTAATACATCACCTTGGGGATTAAGTTTCAAGGCAGGATTTGGGGGTGGGCAGACACAAGCACCAGTCTGTAGCAGGGTCTTTCACACCACCCTCTTATGGTTTTTCTGAGCAGCGAAATAAATAGTGTGTGAAGTGCTAAGCACAACATTCACAAGGTCATAATCATTACCATTACCTCTGACTCTCCAACAAAACAATCTTAGACAATAAGTAGCTATTCTTTAACATTAGACAATAATTAGCTATTCTTTAACATTCAGTACAAGGAAATGGTGCTAGGTACCCTCCTCTGCATAAATGTCACATCACTTGGGGGGAATTCATAGGCCTCGACCTGGGCTCCCTCGTCCTCAGCCTCATACTTGAGTCCACAGCTCCACTGAGCACGGAACCCTTCCTAGCTCCCAAGGCCTGGATTCATTTTTGGCTATTTATTGTGGACATAAGCACAGGCACATGATCACCCACAGCCAAAGGCCCCAACGGTCTCCATCCCCCTTCTTTCCTCTCTCCCCAACCCCACTGCCACCCCTAAAAGGCCAGCAAGAGATAATTTGGGTGAACTGAGTTCACAAATTTGAAAACTGTTGCTTTATAATGTTAGAACAGTAATACACTGAATATGAATCACGCATGTGATTAACATAATAAGCTTCGACTTATTCCATCCGATGAAATTGATGGAGACGTTTGGCAAAAATCACAGAGACACCTTTCATTCACCAAGTGCTTCTTAAACATCAGGATGCTTATCGAGACACTGTATAAAGAGGTATTTGCTTTCACTAATCACTTGGAATAAATGTACTCATAATAAGTTTATGAGATTACTCATGGTAAGCTTTGAAATATATTTCTCTGCTTCTGTGCTACACGGAGTTGATTCTGTGGGAGGAAATGAACATCAGTATTTGGCAAATGAATCCTTAATCAGCACACAATGATGATCCATGATTCCTTAATTCAAACTAAGATAATCTCTTGGCTTATGAGCTGAGAGGGCGTTGGGACAGGATTGTACTTTCAAACAAATTAAGAACAGCAAGTCGGTTTGCTTCCTCTCTGTAACTGAAAAAGCGTTAGAGAATCGTGGAAGTCAAAAATTTTTGGAAAGCGCTCTTCCCATAGAAGGCAAAGCAAATGTTTGCCGAGTGAGGGATGACTGGAGTTTAAACATGCAGCTGCAGAAATGCCCAGCAAGGGACCTGCCAATTCATGCCTGTCAGGAGGGTGGCTCCAGGTAGCGCACTGCCAACCCCATGTCCCCAAGGCCGGGGCCTGACAAAGACAGGAGGAAGCTGCCTCTGCCTTCCTGCTCCTCAAACCCCACTCTGTCCCTCCTCAATTTTGATGTTAAAAAAGAAAAAGATTCTCATACAGTTAATGACTCTGTCACATCTTACTACTTGGATAGACAGTGACCGCACTAGAGGGGGTGAGGATTTAATAGTATGGGTAACTGTTGAACCACTGTGCTGTACATTTGAAACCAACATAAGATTGTATGTCAATGATACTTTAATATATATAAAAAAAGAAGGAGATTCTCACTGCTGTCCATATCCCTGCATTGTTTTCACACTGCTAATGCACACGGGCAATAAGATATTTGGAATTACTGAGTCTCTTCGCTTAAACCTCTGCTGTCCTGTTAAACTTGGTTTGTCCTGTCTTGTTACCAGCCATGTGGCATCTCCTGCATTCAGAGAACAGCGCCAGGCAGGCCGTGGTGGAAAGTGCTGGCCCCAGAGGCAGGATGGGGGGCACCAGGGCTGCTTCCCTACCGGCTGGCTGGCCCCCTGCTCTTCCTTGGGGCCTGGCTCCTTGTCCCTACTGTGACAGGCTCCGCCTAGGCACCTCCAGAGCCCCTGCCAACCCCAGAGGCCTACTTCACAAGTCGTACATTTCTGTGGCTGTTGGCTGGGTGCATGATTTGTATGGTGGGGAGGAACCCCACAGGCCCTGTCATGAAGCCAGCTCAGCTGTCAGCCCATTTCTTCCTGCTGGTCGAGCATGGATCCTGCCAATCTGAGTAATTTAGCCACTTCCAGGTTAAACTCCACTGCTTTGATGTCACCCCTACCCAGTTCAGACTCCTCCCTTTTCTCTATTTTCCGATCCTTCTGTCAGGATAGGATCTGGACTAAGGAAGGCTTATTTACGTTTTGTTACGCGTCTGACAGGGACTGGGGCGAGAGCAGGTGTGTCTGAGTGCGGCCCTGGTCCCTGCTGATGGCCTGGCTTCCCTGGTTGTGGCATCCCGCCCAAGGCCTCCCTGCCTTCGGCCCTTCTACCCACCCTGCACTGGGGGCGCAGGGGGCCAGGACTGGAGAGCTCTCCTGGCCTTGTGCGGGAGCGCAGGCCCCACCAGCATGTGCAGGACCCTTGTGCAGGGAGCTATCAGCTCGGGTGCCAAACCTGAGTGCAGGCAGGACAGATAGGTGCCCCCGAAAGGCGTGTGTGGCTACCAGACACTGTGCCCCTCTCAGGAGCTCCTCAGGCCCTGTTTCCTCCAACCCTCCTCTTCCCCAGCCTTGACCCCATTAAACTCACCTTGGCTGGAAAGATGGCTCTTATTAACATAATAAGATCCCCCCACCCCCAATTTATTTCTGGTAAAGTTATGCCACCAGGGTGAGGGAACCATTGGGAACATGAGGAACAGGACTAGTTCATTCTTAAAGGGACTTGCATGAAAAGGAAGATAAATCCATATGTAGTTTACAGAAATAATTATAAAGAAACAGATTAGTTATATTGAAATCCGAGAAAGGTCAGAAATGACAAAGGAGACAATGGGTGGGATTCATCTGGAACCCACATCGCAGAGCAAACGGGTGGGAAGAAGAGAAGGCACCCAGGTCCGGAGGTGGTTTAGGTGAAGGGGTGCAGGCTGTGCCTGGGAGGGGTGGGGGCCCCAAATACCGGGTCAGAACAAAGCTGACCAAGGAGGGTGCAGGGGGGGAAGAGGAAGTAGATCAGCCCTGGGGGGAAAGATCTGGACAGACAGTGCGGGTCTGATTTGATTCGATGGCTCTGGAGGAGCCCGGCCCTGGAGAATTACAGTATAGATGGTTCAGGACCACTCTGGGGAGGAGTCAGGGGCGGGGAGAGTGGGGGTGTGCCGGCAGGATAAGAACAGGGCTGCAGTTGCCAGCCATCAGGGCCTGCTCAGGGGAGCTGGGTGGGATTCTGGCAAAGGCGAACTTACGAGCAGATGGGAGACCGGCTGTAGGGAAGGAAGGTGCTGCCCGTGGCTGCCGACGGTGAGTGATGGAACGAGAGAGGTGGCACAGCCTACAAGGCCTCAGACTGGCTGAAGCAGCAGGACCCTGGCACAGCCCAGGGGGGTGGGGCAGCTGGGCAGCAGGGCAGGCTGGGTGAGGAAGGGTGGGGAGTTGGAGGTCTCGGGGCCCTGTGTGCAGCTGGACATGTCCAGGAGCCTTGGAACGTGACTTGGAGAAGAGGAAGGGCCAGGGTGCGCACTGGGGGTGGGGGTGGGAGGGCAGTGAGAGCAGCGATGGGCAGGCGTGGTGGGTGGGGGGTGCGGGGGACTCAGCGCCCTCCCCCCCCACCCCTGTGCTAAGGGCGGCCAGGGCAGGGCAGCTGCTCTTCACTTTCCTTACGGGCAGGATGTGACGTGGGTCATTCTGCTTCATGTAAAGCTCTGACAAGGTAGCGTGGTTTACTCACAAGAAAAGAGCATGGGATTTAGAGCCTCCCAGACTTGGATTCCAATCCGGTCTGAAAGAAAAAGTGGTCTGCCCCCATACAATGGAATATTATGGAACCTTAAAATAGAAAGGAATTCAGGCACAGGTGACCCCACAGTTGCACCGAGAACATTCTGCTGAGTGAAATAAACTAGTCACAGAGGGATAGTACTGTACCGTGACCCTCACGTCAGACATCCAAAGTTGTCAAACTCATGAAAACCAAAGGTAGAAGGGCGGCCGGCAGGGCCGGGGGGAGAGGACATGGGGAGCTGGTTCTCAGGGCTTATAGAGTTCTGGGTTTGCAAGATGAAAAACGTCTAGAGCTCTGCTGTACAATATGTGCATATAGTTAACACTACAGTACTATACTCTTAAAAATGGTTCAGAAGGTAAATTTTATGTTACATGTTTTTTAGCAGCATCAAAAAAAAAATCTTGGCTTGGGTCCTAGTGGCTATGTGACCTTAACCTTGAACAAGTCAACTAATTTCTTGGGGCCTCAGTTTCCTCATCTGTAAGAACACAGAATACCCATCTCATAGAGATATTCTGAAGATGTAATGAAAGCATGTACGTGAAGCTTCTAACATACCACCTAGCACATGACAAGTATTTGCACTGAATTAGATACACTACATTTAGTTCCCCCATGATCAAAACCAGAGTGGTTTTTTTCTAAGGACCTAGAACTACTGGGCCTTTAGCAGCATATTACATCTACAGCCCACACAACCCTGGGGATGAAATAGTTGATAAGAACACCCCTGAGCTGCTATACGCAAAGGATCTGAAATCGGACTGCACAAGAAGTGTCCCAGCATATCTGCATTTGGTGGGAGGAGGGTCCCAAATAAAAAGGTCACTCTTCCCATCGAAGGAAGGTGAATATCATCTTCTGACCACACAAACTGGACAGAATTCAAATACAACTGGGCAGAACACTTGGGTTTTCAGACTTGTGGGGACTTGAGAACACAGAGAAGTAGAGGTCATGAGCAGCAAGCACTTGGAAGAGCAGTAGGGAGAGAAAAAACCTCCTTGGGAATATTATTACTAAATACTTAGGGCATAAAGTGAAATTTGAATGAGACCCAGTGTAGAAACACTGGCCTTACTGGAGGTATATGACAAGATCGACATGGAGTATGCTTAGGAGAATCACCACAACTTGGAAAGCCAGTATGCAGAAGAATTCACACCAGACTGGAACGTTCTCTTGCCACCCCTGGCTGAGTTTTTCTTGTTTCTTAGTGAGAAGAATTTGGGAACTTTTACCAAAATGCCTTTCTGTATCATGTACAGCTTGTTGTATTGAATTATAAGCTAACTGAAAGTAACTGGATTGGCCTTATTTCATAGCGTAGCTCCAAGCCCTCTTGATACTTCTTTTGTTATCTCCATAAAGTCCTAGGTTGCAGACAGCTGCCAGATATTATCACAGCAAGACACCTGCCCAGGATGGACCCTTCCGACTCTTGCAGTTAAAATCCTGGTGCCCAGAGTTTCAGGTAAGCAGTAACCCTCATACAATGTCATCTGGGTGTGCAGCCTGTAATAATAGTGCACCACACCCAGAAAGACAATGTGCCAAAATATTAAAATATCCTACTCAGGCTCTATGTCACATAGAACACACATGGCCCGGCACAAGCCAGTCCCTCTTAAGATGTCAGGGCCCTTGAGAGGGTCGAGCAGACTGATTCAGTACTTGAATATTGCTCTCAACATTTTTAGCTTGTTTTTATAAGGTATTCTATGGTCCTCTCCTAGCTTGAGTAATAGCGTAATGCAAGGGATGGAGCACAGAACTGAGCTGAAATCCCATGTCTACCTCCTTGAGTGGCTGGGCAAGTGGATCATGTTACTTAACCTTTCCAAGCCTAAGGCTTCCTCATCTGTAGGGGGGACCCCAGAGCGTATGGAGAGAAGAGAGGTAATAGAGCTGATAGGCCCAGGACACCTCCTGGTCCACACGAGCTGCTCCCTAAATGTCAGTCGCTGTCCCACACCCTCCCTCTGTCATTCTGCTTCCCCAATTCTAATTCTCACTTCCCTCTTTTTAATGCCAGGAACCTGCTCTGAGGCCTTGACCTCTTTCTTTGATGAGCACTTTGGTTCACGAACACCCCTATCCTCACACACTCTCACAGATGCTGATAAACAACCTCTGATGTTCATGAAAATATCACCGTCCTTAGCTTGGGGACACACTGTCCCCCAACCAGTCATTTTTCTCTCTTTAAAAGAAGACCGAGCGGCCCCTAATTCCATGGCTGCCCCGAGAGACTTCTCTGTATGTAACCAGACTGCTAGAGGTTCCGCTTTCCCGGATCTTGCCCTCGCCAGGACACAGATCTTTTTCACTACACTTCCCATCGTGAATACCTTGGGTCTATATGGAGGGACTGTTTGTTTTTTGTTCCCATCCTCTGTGCGTGTGACAGGGAAAGTACGTGTGATTTCTCGGACGTGTCTGTTTTTCCCTCTGAAATGCCAGGACCACTTTGTAATCTAGACCCCTGCACGCCGTCTGTCTGCAGCAGCCCAGCAGGGCGGTTCAGCCCCTACGTGCTCTCTGGCGGCCTCTCCTTCCACCTCGGCATCCTGCTCGGGAACTTTCTCCTACACAGACACTGCTAATTAACTGGGACTCAGCCCTGTCTTCCACAGCTACGTGTTCAAATGAAAGGGCTGCTGAGGCACCGCGGGTCTCCCTGCTTCCTGCCCAGAGAAGATCAATCTCCTTTCTCTTCCCTCACTGGCAGCTTCCGCCAGGAAGCCCATGCTCTTTATTACCTGTCAGAAGTCCTAGTTGAATGCTGGGTTTTTACTTTGAGAAGTTAAAGGGCTTAACAAGTGTTCAGAAGCAGGCACTTTTCCTTCAGTCCTGCCCATGTGACTATGTCTGGCTCACATAGATCCTGTTAATTTAAAACGTGTCTCTGTGGTTTGCAATTTTCCCCCTCATCCATAGCAATGAAGACAGAGCCGTCTGAAAAGCATATTTGTCCTCTCTCTCATGCTAAAAATAAAAACATGTAAACTGTTTTGACCGAGGCCTGTCCTGACATTCAGAAACCACAAGATGAGCTATTATGGGCCCCCTGCAGTGAGCTCTGCTAGAACCAAGGGGTAGATGAGGAGGATTTGGGAAGGGGGAATTGATAAAACCTGAAGCTAGGCACCCCTGCAGCTTGTAAAGAGTGGGCTGAGGCGAACTGCTGGTAGGTCATGCAGGACCCCGCCTGTTCATCTTCAGCTGCTCCAGAGAACATCACTGGCCACATATGGTTGCTGTTTTTGTTTTGACTAATTTTGATTTTTTTTTAATGCCCAATGGTTAAAAGGAAAAAAAAAGTTTTAAAATGACCTCATCTTCGTCCAGTGTTACTTCCTGGGAAATCACAAGCCTCCAGCCAGCCAGAGTCGCAGTGGGCCTGGTTCAAGGAACGGAGATCTGGGATGTGGAACCTTCAAAGCCGTACTGAGTGGCCGTCGAAGTACTGCGTGATTTGGCCCCTGGTTCCCCAACCACAAAGACTAGTTACCCTATGCTGGCTGCCAGGTTTAAATAACAAAGAAATTTAAAGATATTTCAGGACAAAGAACGATTTAGATGATCGTTATTATAACGATTACAGGTAATGTCACATAGGCACAGTATATATAAAATCCCTTTGGTGAGAATCCTCAAAAAACCCCGAGCTAGGTATGATTATTACTGGGCCTACAGAGAAGGGGACAAAGGGGGGTGAAGTCAGAGGGTGAACGGGAACTCTGCCCCCTCAGCCCCATCACAGGTTTGCACTTAATCACCGCCCTGCTGGTTATGGTTACTCAGTATTGGATTTGATAAAAATTATAAAATACAAATACAATTCATGTTTATGGTAAAAAAAAAAAAAAAAGCAAATGTTTTTATTTAAAATATTTAAAGTACTCAAAGCCAAAAGTGAGAAGCCCACCTCCTCAGAAGGGGGCAAGGAGCTGGATGACCACCCTCTCGGGCCTTTCCCAGGCAGGCACCGGGGCTGGTGTTTGCTTTAACCAAAGTTAGAGTGCCCGCCGCACACTGCTCTGTGTAACAGTCACATCTTTATTTTTAAATGGAAGTAAAGTAGGGTCATAGATCATCAGTGCAGCCTTCGGCCTCAGAGCTGGGTTTAAGCCCTCAGCCTGTCCTATTACTGGCTGTGCATTTGGGGGAAAATTCCCTAACTTGTTTGAGTCTCATCTATAAAATGGGCATCATACTATTTATCTTTCAGAGCTCTTATGAAGATCAGAGGTGATGTATCTAAAATGCCAGGCACATGCTAAGTAGTGCAGATCACTATTCTTTCTAATAAACTGAAGTCTAGGGTATTTTTCATTCTTGAACCGCAGAAATACTATATTTTTCTCTGGATTTGAACAAGCTTGATTGCAATTTATACAGAAACTGTCTTAGATGCTTTATTTTGATAAACTCCCAACAGGGTTCATTCCTGCTTTTTTTAAACTGGTGGTTTTTAACCTTCAATATACATTAGAATTACTTGGGAAGCTTGTAAAATGCCCAAACCAGGCCACACCACAGCCCAACTACATCAGAATCTCTGCAGCTGAGACCTAAACACCAGTTTTTTTCCCCTAGAGAACCCCAGATGATCCCAGCATTCACGGCAAGGCAGAGAATCATCACTTATATGATGCGCCGTGTGTTCTGAAGAAATAAACATATAGACAAAACGGAATTGGATTTCATTTTCTCAATGTATTTATACCAATGGAAGAATTTATTACCTTTCTCTTTTAATGTAGTATAATTAATATTTAAGTATACATGCGGACTGAATGACAGGCAAATAAAATTAAATACAATAAAGTATTATCAATTTTAAAGTATATATATATATACATTTTTTTTACTATAAATGCACACTCAAAGGACACCATCAGCAGAGCTAAAAAGCATCCTACAGTATGGGAGAATATATTTGTAAATGACATATCTGACAAGGGGTTAACACCCAAAATATATAAAGAACTCACATACCTCAACAACCAAAAAGCAAATAACCCAATTAAAAAAATGGGTGGAGGATATGAACAGACAATTCTCCAAAGAAGAAATTCATATGGCCAACAGGCACATGAAAAGATGCTCCACATCGCTAATTATCAGGGAAATGCAAATTAAACCACAATGAGATATCACCTCACACCAGTAAGGATGGCCAGCATCAAAAAGACTAAGAACAACAAATGCTGGTGAGGATGCAGAGAAAGGGGAACCCTCCTACACTGCTGGTGGGAATGTAAGCTAGTTCAACCATTGTGGAAAACAATAAGGAGGTTCCTCAAAAAACTAAAAATAGAAATACCATTTGACCTGGGAATTCCACTCCTAGGAATTTACCCAAAGAACACAAGTTCTCAGATTCAAAAAGACATATGCACCCCTATGTTTATTGCAGTACTAATTATAATAGCCAAGATATGAAAGCAACCTAAGTGTCCATCAGTAGATGAATGGATAAAGAAGAAGTGGTACATATACACAATGGAATATTATTCACCATAAAAAGGAAACAAATCCTACCATTTGCAACAACATGGATGGAGCTAAAGGGTATTATGCTCAGTGAAATAAGCCAGGCAGAGAAGGACAAGTACCAAATGATTTCACTCACATGTGGAGTGTAACAATGAAGCGAAACTGAAGGAACAAAACAGCAGCAGACTCACAGACTCCAAGAAGGGGCTAGAGGTTACCAAAGGGGAGGGGTGAGGGAGGGTGGGTGGAGAGGGAAGGAGAAGGGGATTGAGGGGTATTATGATTGGCACACATGGTGTCGCGGGGTCATGGGGAAGGCAGTGTAGCCACAGAGAAGGCAAATAGTGACTCTGCAGCATCTTACTACACTGATGGACAGTGACTGTCATAGGGTATGGGGGGGGCTCGATTATATGGGTGAATGTAGTAACCACATTGTTTTTCATGTGAAACCTTCTTAAGAGTGTATATCAAGAATACCTTAGTAAAAAAAAAAGTAACAGGAGGAGGAGGAAAAGGAAGAGGTTAAAAAAAAAAGCACACTAAAGAATACTTAGAAAATTTTTAAAAAGAAAGAAAATTCACTAATACTCCCCCCACCTTTATACACATATACATTTCTGGTGGCATACTAGCATTGTGTATTGATTTTTATACCACTAGGCTTGAACATATATAATTATCATATCAAATGTTGTAATTCTGTACTCCTTTCATTAGTAACCATTGTGGTGAACAATTGCATTATAGGGAAATCGGCTTCAGGCTCAAAGTTTGGCAGCTGGTAGAGCGGCTGCCGCCTCTGGGCTGCGCATAACGCCTTAATAACATTGCCCACAGTGGGGAATCTACATTTGTTCAAACCCTTTCTGTTGCTTTCATACATTTTCTCTTTCAGATCGGAATGACTCACTGGGGATGTCCGGGTGATGACAAGGACTGGCTGGAATCAGGAGGGAAGGAAAGACAGTTCATACATTCAACCCGTGAAGCCAGGTTGTAGTAGACTTGCTCTCCATAGTGGAAGCCTCGCTTACAAAGCCACTCTGCACAAAACCTCTGCAGGAAAACACAAGCAACAGGCGCAGTGGCCGCCCGCAGAGGGGACCCGTGTGGCCAGGAAGAGGATTCACCCTACTCCTTTTCATACCACGGTCACATATTTCTTCCCTCCAAAAAAATAAATACACAGCTTGGAACCACTATTCTGTGATACTGACAACTTTCTAGTCCCTTTTCTGGGACAGGTGCTAGGCTGGGTGTGTTTCTATGTTTCCTCATTTGCTTTCTTCACACACATTTGCCTTGTAATAATAATTGTGCAAATAACAGATAGTTCTTGACCTCTGGAAGCTTACTGATGAATCCACCCCCAGGTATGTGGAGGAACCCAAGGATGACCAGCAGACCACTTGCTCCATGTCAGCCGCAAGACAGGTGTATTTGAGGGAGCACATCGTGGGTAGCACATACTTAGACAGGGTGGAGCGAGAGGGAAAGAACCTTCCTTACAGAAGAGATTCCAGGAAAGGAAGGGAGATTTCAGGGGTTGTTTCAATGGCAGAAGAGATGTTTGTACAATCGGGGGGAGGAAGCACATTCCAGACCCAGGTGCAGCCTGAGAAGGGACTTGGCCACTGCAAACCCACGCACAAAGGGGCTCTTTATGCTGGGCTCCCATGACAGCCTCAGGAAGGGGCCCCTTGCCCTTCAATCATTGTAAAGAGAACCCTGGGGGCATCGTAGGATGAGTCCAGAACAGTGTCAGAGATGGCAGGCCCTCACCAGACACACACTGACTGCATACGTCCAACTCCAGGAGAGGGAAGACCCCCATTCTGGAGGGTCCTCAACCCTGCATCGCACAGTCTGTGAAGATGGCATGTATCTATTGTCCTACATGAATCGAAGGCAGAGGAACAGAGAGCTGACATTGAAAAGTAGGCTGGGACCCTTGAGGCAGCCTAGAGCTGCCAGGGGAGGGGCCTGGAGAGAGAAGGGGAGGATCCCGGCACCACTTGGAAGGGGAAACGGCCAGTGATTAGATGGGAAGGAGGAAAGGTTTTAGAATAAAATGCATGTCCCCAGAAGAACCCACCGATGATGAGTCTCTGGTCAGGTCCTCCCTGAAGCGTTTTTGGGTAATTGTCAGCACCAGGGATGAAGATGGAAGCACAGATGGACCCCCAACCCCAACCCACCACCAGCAGCACCCCTCACAACACCTCGTCATCTCTAATTAAGTTGGCTCCCTGCTGGATTCATGCTACAGGTAGGTGCCCTCAGTCTTGTTTCTTTGTCTGTTTGTTTGGTTTGCTTGTTTTTCCTTCTTTTACTTCCCAGACAGTAAGCTGGACGAGGTTGAGGAGAAGGACTTTTGTCTGGGTTAATCACCCCTGTGACTACACAGTACCTGGCATGTAGTAAGTATTGAATATGTATTTGATGAATTAAAAGAATAAAGGATAAATGAATAATTAGAATTTATTAACTTAGTTTGACACAAGAATAAAGCACTTCTCCTGTTTTCTGTTCTTTCACTCAGTTCCAGCCTAGATCCATGGCTTCTACTCTAATCTTAGCACTTCAGGTCATTACTGTTTCAACTGCCGAGAGAGTGGGATAAGGCAGGGAGGGCTCCAGGCCTCAACAGCCTGCCTCTCCAGCCCTAAACGACCTGGTCCTTCTGTCTTCACCTCTGGCCTCTTTGTAACATGGTCCAACGAACCTGAAGACCTCTCAGGCTATTGAGCGCACTATGCTCTTTTTTGCCCCTGGGTCTTTGCACGTCTCTTCTTTCTGTCTTCCTTCCTGTCCCTGTTTTTGATCCCCCAACACCTGAGTTATGCACCCTTCACATGGGCTCCTATAGCAATTCTGTTTATCTCCAACCTCACACTTAGCTCATTACCCTGTAATTGCATGTTTAAATATTTGTTTTCTTTACTCACTCAACAATAACTATTTATTGAATATCCATGATGTCTTAGGCTCTGCTCTAGGTTCTGGGGATTCACTAGTGAACTATTCTAAGGCAAAAATCCTTGCCCTCTGGAGCTTACATTTTAGTGGAACGAGATAAGCAACACATAGAGACACAGCTATATAATGTGTCATGCGTAAATAAGTACAATAAAGAAAAAATGAAATAGGGAAGGCAGATAGAGGGGAATAGGGGGTGGAAGGCTGTTTTAGACAAAGTGGTCAGGAAAGCCATCCTAATAAGTTTTGTCATCAGCTCAAAGGAATTGAGGGAACAATTCATTAACATGTCTGGGAACATATATTCCAAGTGTCAAAAACAGACTGTGCCAAGGCTCTGAGGCAAGACTGTGCATGACATATTCAGGACATTGAGGAAGCAGAAGCCAGTGTGGCTAAACAGAGCGACTATGTCACCCTCTACTCCCAGCTGTAATCTCCATGAGATTAGAGACCATGTCCTTGATCTGCATAGTGGACGCTAAGGTTAGACGCATAGTGGACGCTAAGGTTAGGACGCATAAGTAGACGCTAATCTAGCATAAGGTTGTACAGCCAGTATCTAGTCCTGGGGCTGCCACATGCTCTAAAGGTCCTGAATGAACTCACACCTAGCTTCCCCTTTATCTAGTCTCGCCCATCAGGTGCTGAATGGGATGCACAGAGAGGAAGACACCCAGCATTTGGACCAGGGTGGGTCTGGGCAATAGAGGAACTGGTAAATCAAACAAGAACAGCAAAGGGTTGAGGGGTTGAGAATAAATCTGAGTGGTCCTACTGATGCTCCAGTGATCAGAACTGACTAAGGGAGAGGGCTCTAGAAATGACTTCTTACAACCATGGCACACTGTTCAAGCTGTGCTCTTTAAGTCGCTACTGACTTCATTACCAGAAAAACCCAGCATTCTCTCCTACCGACCCTCTTCGTTACTGCACTAAATATTTTATATTGATTAGCTTCGCTTCACAGAGATTAGATGAGAGACACCTCCATGTTAACAGACGAACAAACTGATATTTAGTAAAGTCAAGTAACTTGCCCAAGGGTCACAAAATTAAAGCAGAGACAAGCAATGAACCCAGGCAGGAGGATTCTGAAGGCTTCCCTCTTAACCCCGCCCTATTAATGCCTCCCGTTTCCTCCCGTTCTGTCACAGTGGGACGGTATTATTACGGTTTATGCTTTCCGCTGCATCAAGACACAGAAACTGGACCTCAGGTTTGAGTTCGATGTGACCCCAAATCAGCGTATTTTCAAATCAAAGACAGCAACAGCCCCATATTTTATTTTGTTTTGTTTTGCTTTCTGGATTGGAGTTAAGCCTGTAGAAATGAGTGCAAGAGGCAATTACAGTGAGAGGGAAGTCGGCTGGGAATCCACGTCCCAGGAGGCTTGAAATTGACTGAGGACAGCATGCCTGACCAGGAGGAGGCCTGGTGATAAAAGACAGTTGCTCCTCACAAGGGAGCATCTGGAATTTTTCATGAAATATGGCAGCACAGTCCTGGAAAGCCCCTGTCCAGCTCTGTCTCTCTAAGACACAGATGGATGTGTGGTGCTCCCACTGGAACGAGGACTGACGGGCGTTCTGGTGGCAGGGACGACAGCAGCGTCCACTATGCAGATCAAGGTATGCCTCCAAAAACAGCAGCTCGTCATTCATTCGCTTCCAATGTAAAGGACACCACGCGGGTGTTTTGGCTGTAAATGCATGGCTTCCCTAAGGTCCTACGACGTGAATCAGGAAGGAAATGGTGGAATGGGAGTTCTTTGCTCTAAGTCACCGTAAACGCTGTCACAGTCCCATCCAAAGGCTGTAGGAATCCCGTTATGATGACACAAGCTAAGAGTCACAAGTTCCCTGAGACCTTTACAAGGAGCAATGTGGGCTTTGCTGTCTCTATCTGCTTCCTTCTTGAGATTCTGTAAAGAAATCAAAGAGGCTGAAGACAGGAAGTGGCCTTTATCCTGTGATCTCATTATATCCCACACGACGCTTCAGTGCCCAGAGGGAGGCCCTTCCGTGAAGTGATAGGAAGGGGCTGCTTTCTTGAAGGTCGCGGTGGTCATCAGGGCTCATGGCCGACTTGTCAGCAGGACATTGGTGGCTTGATCAGGGACTTAATTCGTAATCTCTGGGAGTCTCCTGTGGCTAGAACTGTGAACAGTCGATATGAAGGCAAAACAATGACAAGTCCATCATCCAGACTGGAGGAAAACACTTGGTCCCTCACAGCGTCGCAAAAGACTTCAGAACGCCGGATTAGATATGCCTTCTGCCCTTCAATGTCTCACAGAACATTGACATCTTTACCAGGAAAGAGAGATACATGAGCTTTAATCCCTCAGAGGAGAGGGAGCCCATTAAAACACTCCAGGGGTAAAGCAGAGCACAGGGGGGTGAGCTCTAGTGGGGAAAGTGACAGCGTCTGCCTCTCTCTGGTCCCCGCGCAATGTGGTTGGTGCAACGCGTGGCACCACAAGTTAGAAAAGCCCTTCACTGGGCCTCAGGAACCACAGCGTGAAATCTGCATATTTGAGAGCACAATGTTGGTGTTTGGTGTTTTGGGGCTGTGTGAGCACGTTAAGAAATTGAGAGGCAGCAGTTAACATCAGGAAGCCAGATCTCGTTTCCAAGCACAACACAACTTTTTTTTTTTAATGTGGTTCAGCTATTCCTCAGCAGCAGAGTCTTCGCCTGAAAGTTAGGAAACTTGAGGCTGGCTTGGGTTTTGCCACCCACTGGATGACCTCTAGCATTTCAAGTCATTCAGGATTTACAGCCTGAAACGTGCAGTGTCTTGGGCCAAATGCAGTGGGAGACAGAGAGATGAATAATCCGAGGCATCTGCCCTCAAGGAACTTGCTTCCAAAATGAGGATACAGGCAGAAAAAATCTGAGCATAAGGGGACAAAGATCCTCAAATAAAGTACAAAATGTTAAGATAACATGAAGGAGGAGATTAATTTCAACTAGGCAAAGTACTTAATAGGCATAGAGAGAGGGTATTCTACGTGGAGGAAATAGCATTTAAAAAAAAATCACAATGCAATACCACCTCACATGTATTAGGATGGCTACTATCAAAAGAAGCCCCAAAATAAGAAGTGTTGGTGAGGATGTGGAGACATTGGAACCCTTGTGCAGTCTGGGTAGGAAGGCAGAATGGTACCGCTGCTTTGAAAAACAGGGCAGTAATTCCTCAAAAAATTAAAACTCAATTTACGGTGTGATCCAGCAATTCCCCTTTTGAGTATATGCCTGGAAGAATTGAAAGCAGGTACTCAGTAAATACTTGCACCTCCTTATTAAGAGCAGCATTATTCATAACAGCTAAAAGGTAGAGGCGACCCAAGTGTCCACTGACGGGTGAATGGATAAACAAAATGTGGTCTAGCCACACAGTGAAAATTTATTCATTCTGGAAAAGGAAGGAGATGCTGACACATGCTACAACCGGGATATGTGGTGAGAATATTCTGCCAAGTGAAATAAGCCAGTCACAGGTTCTGAATGATCCCCTTTACATGAGGTACTTAGAACAGTCAGATGCACAGATACGTGAAGGAGAGTGCTGGTTGCCAGGGGCCGCAGGACAGGGATGTGGACGTAATGTTTAATGGGGACAGAGTTTCCGTTTTGTACTTGAACAAGATGTGAATGTACTCATTGCCACTGAACTGTGTGCTTAAAAATGGTTAAAAGATGGTAAGTTTTATGCTACGTGCATTTTGCTACAAGAAAATTAAAAGCCCCAAAAAACTAAAAACAAGAAGGGATGGAGTGGATTTAAAAGAAAAGCAGAATCTGTGAGCTGAGTGCTTAGGAGGTGAATCAGCAGATAAAGGCAGACCAGGTCTGCAGCCAGGCCAAGCCAAATCTTCTGCTAGGTGTTGCGTGCGATAAGGAGAGGGGAGAGGAGGAAAAGAAGAAATTCAAGCTTAGGGGGAATCTATGGGGAGAAATCAGCTTTGTCTTAAAATCATGCCATCATCATCGGCTATGTTTGATATGACGTCATGCTCTTTTGCCATCACGATGGTTTCTGGAACTATCCTGGAGTCACTCCTGCGGTTGAAGTTGAAGAGAGGCAGTTAGATCCTCCCCCCATCACCCAGGAGCATCTCTCTGCCTGTATCAGTGAGGATCCCAAGGCGCATGTAAGGTAAGGTAAATCAGAGGAGGGCTGAATAAAGGGACGCTTTGTGAAGGGTGGGGGGAGTCACAAAGCAGAGAGCAGTATTCCGGGCAGTAATGAGGGCATTTGCATCCCTCCGCCTGTAGGGGGAAGTGATGGGGTCAAGAAAGAATGAGTCCCACGGCTCCGAGGCCCCTCCCGAGAGGGGCAATGACCTTTGGTGTGCAGATGCAGCCGCTCCTAGACAATCCCGCAGGGGGGGGAGACTGGGAGAAAACCTAGACCCTCCACTCACCCTCCCTCGGTCTGGGATCTCCCGCCAGGGTTCCCCACTGGCTAAGGCCCAAGTGGAAGGTAAGAGGTCAAGGACCCCGTCCAACATTATCCAGCGTCTGCCTAACTTTAATGAGCACCAGCCTGGAAAGCTTAGGAAAACAGACTGTTGGGCACCACCCCAAAGTTTCTGATTCGGTGGACCTAAGGCAGAAGTTGCAAACTGGCATTTTTAACACCACGGTCCAAGGGGACGTTAGTGCTGCTAGCCATTTCGGGCTGCAGCCCAGACACAAGGAGAGGAAGGCAGGTGGAGAAAGCAAGCAACCCATCTGGTTTAACTAGAGGTGTTGGGGGGCCTCGCATTAGTGTCACAGCCTTTGCAGGCCTCAATCTCCCCATCTGCAGGATGATAGAAGTCTGTGAGATCCCTTCAGCTCATTCTGTGACCCCACGGACCCCAGGCTGCAAAATCTAAACCCACAATATTTGAGTGACTATGAAGATTTCACTTCTTACAGGTGAAGCCGTCTCTACTACTGCAGAATGTCTGTCCACTGGCGGGCAGCCATTCATTGAATTGTGCAATGAGCTGGGTGGATGGATTTGTACGGGTGTTTCCTAATTGTTTTTCCTGTTTGGATTTAGTGCAATTTGGATCAATCAAAAGTCAACATCTGACTTCTCCACATTATTTCTCTATGGCTGCAAGAAGTAGAAGTATCCACTGCATTAGACACACTGTGTTCCAACAGAGGGAGGCCTCATTCGATCTGGGTGAAATCAGATGTCAAGGAGATCATTTTCAATCTTGCGGGCAGATGCACCTAAAAAAACAAAAGCCCCATGGGTTTGTACTTATTATGTCTCTGGAATCACAATTTGGTATATCTTATGAAGTACTTTTCTCTTTTCAAGAGCTCATGCGTTAAACTCAAAGGACACCAGTCGTCCTGGTCGTTGGTGGCTGTGCACACGTGTGAGAGCGTGCCTGACACCAGATGTTTTCACATCTCTTCGTGGGTGTTTGTTTTTGCATCCTGCATATTTACAGCAATGCCAGTGACACATGGGCATGGCTGAAAGGGTTTGGAAAACTCCCATCTGTTTCTTCGTTCCCCTGTTGTTCTTCATTCAGTTTTTAAGAAACATTTCTTAAATTCCTATGCAGCGGCTGGTTAAAAATAGACTCCCTCACAGCAGTCATAAACTGCAACCTCCAAGAATCTTAACACATCTTTTGAACAAGCATTTTGCTTTCTCTTCGGGGTACATCTGACCCAGAAAGTTAAGCTGCTCTTAAATTACTGATCCATGTATTCATTTACTCATTTATGGCTATGACGTCAATCCAGGTCCGAAAGATACATGCGTAAGTCATGGGGAGGATGGCAGTTGGGAGATCTGTGTCCCACTTCTGAGAAGTTGAAGTTTCAGGTTTCTTTAGGGTTGATTTCCATGAGGAGCATTCAAAGACCCATGGAACAGGCTGCCTCTCCTGAGCTGTTCCATTCATCCAGTGAACTTTATTGAGCATCTACAGTCATGGAAACCTGTTTTGGAGTGCTACGCAGTTTCACTGTGCAGCAGACATAGACACGTGCATTAGGAGCCACTGCACAGGGGATGAGTTCTTCTAAGGTCCCCAAGGACAGACTGAGTTGGGCGTTTCATAACTCATCTCCAGCTGCCTAGGACATACTGGTGCTCGATACATGTTTGCTGACTGGGTGCAGTAATTGAAAAAGAAACAAAATGCCATGGAAGCACAAAGGAGGTGCTGATTAATCCTGCCTGGGGGCCCAGGATGAATCCCAGCTCACCAGGAGAAAGAAGAAGAGCACCCTCACCCCGTTTCCTAGGAGCACATGAGCAGCCTATGCTCCATCTTCAAAGCTTCTATTTATTTTGACTAATAAACAAAAGAGGCAAACAAAACAAGCCTAGAGTCTATTCCCAACATATTCTCCCAAGCTGTCAGGGCTAACAGCCTGAAAATGTCTGTAGACTTTTTCCATGTAAATTCCGTTCTTTGACATGTTTCCTTTGACCCTGGGTTGGTGGGGGTAGATTCAAGCTGCAGTTCTTAGAAGCTCACCAGTCACTCAGTGTGGACTGAAGGGACCTAAGCATCACCTCTCTGAAGGGTGTGGAGAAGGCAGGAAACCAGCTGATGTTTTTCCTGCCTGTCCCCTTCTTGGTCCCTTGTTCTTTTCCCTTGGGCACAGACTCAGGAATGCAGCAGAATATTAAGGGATGTAGGTGAATGTGGTGAACGCAACCATAAAGCCAGACATTTTATTTAAATAGGAAGAAAAAGAAAACTTCCAGTCAATCTGCAGTCTTCCAGGATTGCCTGATTCTGGATTTGGGGGAACGGCGGACATTCTGTTGAGATAGGAATGGTAAGAGGAGAAAGAAACTTTGTCTATTTGTCTCTTCTCTTCCTCTGACCAGCCACAGACTGAAATAAACCAAGGATCTCATTGCTGAGAGGCAGCTCTCAAGACCAATTGTTAAATTTTCGGGAATCTTGCCAATCAGTCATAAGCACATCCATTATTAAAATTAATTGTACACACTTACAATTGAATTCATTATATTAAAGATGAAGGTATTAAATGCTCAGAACTCATAACTTCCTAATTATTTTACTACACATTTTCCAATATGTTATGCTTTTGAGGTTATTTACATCTGTTGTGTCTGTACGGTAGAAATGCTATATGATGGCTTATTTCCACCTGTCTCTTCTCCAGCTCTGCATTCAGGGATATTGTATTGGTAGCTTGAAATTGTTCATGATCAGAGTGTTTATACCAGGGAAATTGACAAGTGCTACAAATCAGGGCTTTCTTTTTTCCCACCGGAGGGTCAGCTGTTAAATAATAACTAGCACACCACTAGAAGGGACCCTTGAGGTTTCCTAGGAATAGACTTGCTTAGGTGTCCACAGGCCCTTGGAGCTGTGAGCAGTCTCTAGCTTAGTGATCTCTGAGGATGAGACAGGTTTCCTGAATAATGTTTGCTGGACCATAATACTGGGTGGATCACTTGCAGCCCAAACATTCTGTACTGGGGCATAATATTGTTCTTGGAAAGATATAATTATTTAATCAAATAGAATATAATTCAGAATTAATTTTAACACATTATTAAAATATAATTCATGTACCATACAACTCACCCATTTCAAGTGTACAGTTCAATGATTTTTTTTTTTAGTATCGTCACAGAGTTGGCCAACCAACAGCACCATCAATATGAGAACATGCTCATCACCCCCAAAAGAAACCCTGTGACCATCAGAAATCAGTCCCCATATCCCCTCAGTCTTCTCTTTCCCCTCCAAGCCCTCAGCAACAACCATCAATTTCCTTTCTGCCTATAGAGTTGTTCACCTGGACATTTCCTATAAACGGCACCATACAACAGGTGGGCTTTTGGGACTGGCTCCTTCCACATAACATAATGTTTTCAAGGTTTATCCATGTTGTACAAAGTATCAGCACATCATTCCTTTTCATCACTGAATAATATTCCATTATGTGGATATACTATGTTTTTCTAGCCTTCCATCAACTGATGGATATTTGGGGTGTTTCCACTTTTTGGCTACTATGTGCAATGTTTGCTATGAACATTCCTATACGAGAGTTTTTGTGGGCATAAGTTTTCATTTCTCTTGGGTACACGCAAACATGGGAGTGGATTTTCTGAGTCATGTTGTAATTCTAGGTTTAACAATTTGAGTAACTGCCAAACTGTTTTCCAAAGCAGCTGCACCATTTTACTACCCCACTGGCAATGTGGAGAGTTCCACTTTCTCCGCATCCCTGAGGACATGTTAGAATCTGTCTTTTTTATTATCGCTATCCTAAGGGGTACAAAATGGCATCTTACAGTGGTTTCAATTTGCATTTCCCTAATGACTAATGATTTTAAGCATCTTCTCATTGCGCATTAGCCATTTTTTTTTCTTTTTCTTTTTTCCTTTGGTATCATTAATCTACAATTACATGAGCAACATTATGGTTACTAGATTCCCCCCATCATCAAGTCCCCACCACAAACCCCATTACAGTCACTGTCCATCAGCAAAGTAAGATGCTATAGAATCGTTTACCTGTCTTCTTTGTATTGTACAACCCTCCCCATGCCCCACCCCTACATTATGTCTGCTATTTGTATATCTTCTTTGGAAAATTTTCTATTCAGATTCTTTGCAAATTTTAAATTGAGTTGTCTTTTTATTACTGAGCTGTGAGTTATGGATGTAAATCCATATGAGATATATGATTTGAAAATATTTTCTACCATTGTGTGGATTATCTTTTCTCTTTCTTAATGTTGTCCTTTGAATCACAGAAGTTTTTAATTTTGATGAAATCCAATTTATCTGTTTTTCCTTTTGTGATTGTGCTTTTGATGTCATATCTAAGGTTTTTGCCTAACCCAAGTCTATTAAGACTTACTCCCATGTTTTCTTCTAAGAGATTTTTAGTTTAGCTCTTATATTTAGATCTATGATACATTTGGAGTTAATTTTTGTGTGCAGTATAAGGAAGGGGTCCAGCTTCATTCTTTTGCATGTGAATATCTACTTGTCTCAACATCATTTGTTGAAGAGTATTCTTTCTGTATTTAATTATCTTTGGGTGGAATAGATTTTTAGATATTATCTTACATTTTCACCTGACGCTACCCTAATTTCTTCAAACATGCATTTATTTTCTTTCCTTGTTTCTGGCCCCATAGCTCAGACTCCCTGGCTAAGCCCTCCATAGATGATCCATTCTTAACATACACACTGGAATATCTATAACACAGGGAGAAGCCACTCCCTAATCTCCACATGTATGAGTTAGGATAGACCACACACTGTAACCGACAACCTCCTAACAGTAAAGGTTTCCTTCTCTCTCTCATCACAGTCCAATGTGAGTTGGTCAGTCAGGACACAGGCCCTTTCCACCTAGTGGCTCTGTCCCCTCCAGGACCTCATAATCCTTTCCCAGATTGAAGCAGTTTGCAGGAATTTTTAAGGGCCAGGCCTGGAAATGGCACACGTCACAGCTGCCCACTTTCCATTCCCCAAAACTCCATCACATCATCCCAAATGGCTGCCAGAAAAACTGGGAAATTGGACTTATTGTTGACTGGGAGGAAATGGAGACAGAATTTGGTAAACACACAGTAGTCTCTGCCTTACTCTCTGTTTTAAGAATTGTGTGTGTGTGTGTGTGTGTGTGTGTTTACTGCTGACTCCTGCACAAACCCCTCCACTTCCAACCTCCTTTCCCCACATTTTGGGACAGGGGAACATCTCTTCTCCCTGGTGGCTCACACTGTTTGTGAGCCAGTGTGGAAGGAAGTCACTGGTTTGAAGAAAGGCAAAGGTCTGAGAGAAAGAGAAGCTGAAATGCCCAAGTGTCTTTCAAGATGCAACTTGCAACTTGCAAATTTGCAAATGCAAATTCAGAAGCGAGGTCACTGATTTCCTGAAACAGGAGCCGAAGGGGATCTGAAACCTATATGTGGCATATCCTTGGGTATTGGGGATGCTAAGGTTACATTCTGCTCTATGAATTTGCAGCCAGCAAGTCTTCTCTTATTGCAAGTCATAAACTGAGGGATCATGACAAAAGCAGCATGAAGACAAAGGAGTTTTCGTTTCTTCAGAAAGAACTCCTGGGAACTAAATTTATAACCCTCTGATCAAACTGGTCTTCAGTCTCATAATCTCATGAATTACTAACTTCTCCTTGTCTCTACTATATTTTTCTGCTGAAAGTAAAAACCTTTCTTCTACTTTGCCATGAATGGGAGCTGAGAAGAGGCAGCCACCCGCTTCCTCAATGAGTCTTTAAAATAATGAAGAGAATTTAAGTTTCTCTTGAACTACCTGCTGCCCGGGTTAACTAATCCCAATCCCTTGGGTTTTTCTCAGCGGGTTCTAGTCCCTTCTGAAATGGCTCCTGCCCCTCACTCTTATGTCTGGGCCCTACACTGAGCCAATACCCACAGAAACATTTCTGTGCATTTCTGACATACTTTGCTGCCCACTTTTCATCCACGGACCCCATCTGTCTCTCGTTATGGGTCAGTGATTCACTCCCTCCCGGCTGATTTTGAATACTGTTGGTTGTAGTTGGTTCTTCTCTCCTCTACAGCAAGATCCGCTCCTGCCTGTCCTCTGACCTCTCCCAGGCCACACCCTGTGCCTGGAACACCCGCCACGCCTAGCTCAAAACCCCCCTCCTACCAACATTCAAATGAGTCTGAAATCAGACTTCTCTTGCAAAGACTTTCCCAATCAGCTGGACCCAAGAGGGTGATCTCCTGCCCCACCTCCAGCCCTCACCAGCACTCATCTTGTCTGAACTTGCTGTTCACACCACCGCACCAGGAACGCACTTGCTCCATTCCTTTATTCATTGCATTTCACTAATTAACACGTTTGTTATTTGTCTCAGGCTGGTTTGTCCAGTCACAGCTGTTAGTTGGAATCAGTGAGTTCCATCTAACACTGTAAATTTCTAGAAGAAGGGATCTTGTCAACTTTGATTACAGCTACTGATATAATGTTCTGCTTTCAGATCAAAGATACTTGATTCGGGTTCTGGCCCACGGCCACACAACACATCAGAACTGAAGTGATGGCTTTAGCTCCCATGGTACATATTTAAATAAAGGAAGGGAGAGGAAAGCTGAGGGACACAGATATCTATGAAGACCCTTTATCACATGCTCTGCCCTGTGTTCGCTGCACCTTTGGGATTCTTAACTGAACTTAATAAGGAAAGTATCATTGTCCTCATTTTCCGTATAAGGCTCAGAAAGGCTAAGCAGTGCACCTAAATTCAAACCATAACTTCTGGAACCATATGCAAATCCATGTCTGTCTGAATTTCTTTGTTCCTTGTGACCCCCTCCACATGCATGGCAGATATTATTATTCACCATACTTGTTTAGAATAGAGAGCCTCCGAGCTTTCTCTAAATGCATATGTTGATTTCAAGAGAGGAACGATGGCAGTTAAAATCCGTATCTTCTACTAGAAAACTGATTCAATATATATACGCTACAGAGAATGGGTAAGTAGTTTCATTTAAGCACAAGAAAGACAAGTGCAATGGAATGTATATAGACATCTCATCTCCCCATAATGGTTCTAAGTATTTTCATAGAGACAAACCATATAGATAATACATTTGGGACCCATTCTTTCCAACATGATGATAAGAAGGGATTGCTCTGCACCTCACACCAGTTAGGATGGCCAACATCCAAAAGACAAGGAACAACAAATGCTGGTGAGGCTGCAGAGAAAGGGGACCGCTCCTACACTGCTGGTGGGAATGTAAATTGGTTCAACTGTTGTGGAATGCAATATGGAAGTTCCTCAAAAAACTAAAAGTAGAAATACCATTTGACTCAGTAATTCCACTCCTAGGAATTTACCCAATGAAAACAAGATCCCTGATTCGAAAAGACATATGCACCCCTATGTCTATGTCTTTTCCTCTCAGACCCACTTCCCTCTCAACCACTGTGGGTGGGGGTGGGGAGCTGGGGGTGGATTGGGGCTGGGGGTGTGGAGAGGTGAGGAGTAGACAGTCATGGACAGGGAGTAGCAACTCTTGACTGGCTCGTGATAATTTCATTTTCGGATTTTCAAATTTTTAAAGATCTGCTTTTTATTTTTAACTGAAAATGACGTAAAACTCTTAAGCTACCATTAAGTTTTACACACAGTGTGAATAACTTCAGGCATTATCTTGACAGCATGTCAAACCTAAAATTTTACCCTGATGATGAAATATAATTTGCCTTTTATATAAAGAATATTTTAAATTTTTTAAAAATGAATGAAAGGCTAAATTTGACATCTTGGGCCAAACATCTCCAGCATCATGAAATGTATAGTACCCTCTAACAAATGAAAGCAAAAACCCTTTACTTGGGTTTTTACGAAAAAGAGATGTATTTTTAAATCTAGTGAGCTAAGGAATTTATCCGAACAGTATGTCCATGGAGACTTGTAAGTTTTCTTCCAACAAATCCCAGATATAAAAATGGCGTGTAGAGATTCCCTTGGGAATTCCCCTAAATCCTACTTTACTGCTTGGCACGTGATGTGCTCCCAGTAAATAGCGTTGAGTCATTCGAGATTTAGGCAATACCGTGTTGCGTTGTCCCTTCTACCTCTCTCTCCACCTTCTTCTATGTCAGGAAATGCCTATACAAATGCAAATGGTCTTCAGAATTTTTACATCTGCCCATACATTAAAAATTTAGACGTTCCACGGGGAAAAAAGAAAGGGGGCATTATGATTAGCATGTGTAGTGGGGTGGGGGGCACGGGGAGGGATGTGCAACACAGAGAAGGCCAGTGGGGATCCGGCAGCATCTTACTACGCTGATGGACAGTGACTGTAATGGGGTTTGTGGGGGGGACTTGGTGAAGGAGGGAGCCTAGTAAACATAATGTTCTTCATGTAATTGTAGATTAATGATACCAAAATAAAAATTTAGACGTTCAAATATCCGAAACCATGTTGTTTCATCCTCTTTGCCTACAACAAGGTATAATTCACTTTAACTCTTCTTTTCAAATACAGGCATAGCTATTAACACACAGCCTAACCTTGGAGCATATGTTAATTGCCAGCAATAGATTTTATGCCCTAGATTTATTTTGATAGTACTTTTAATGATATAACCTCACTCTTCCCATTTATGTCTCTTTTTCTGTTTTTTCTTATGCTTCCTTTTTGCTTTTAAAAAGGATCCATCTTTTATATCTCTAGTATCCTTTTTCTTCTTAAGCAGAGACTTCTAAATCTTGAGAAACTGAAGATCCAGATCAGACATTGGTGGCTCTGTAATGGTGGAAATGTAGGTTTGTTTACCCGATCCTAAGCTTAAATTGTCACACCTTTGTTTTCTTTGGGCACTCCTGAAGCTTCTTTTTAAATGTTGTTTTTCTGACCGATCTTCCTTTCCTTTACCCGGGAGCTAGGCTCTCTGTATCTTCAGAGTTATTTTCTTCCTCTTTTCCTGTTCTGAATGGATAAGCTGATAGTTCACCACTGCTTTCCCATTTTCCATTACTTTTTTTCTTTGAAGATGCCTTTTGAAGTCCTGCAATTTCCGCTCTGGGGCCCTAAGATGTGGTCCTGGGTCTGTTCCTTTTAAGGGCGCTCTCCTTGCTTGTTTCTGTATTCTACTTTTTGACCCTGATATATATATTCTTCCCTCTTCACCTAGCCTTTCTTCTTCCTTTCCTTGTGTAACAGTGCTGCCATGAGTTTCATTTTATTCCAGGTACATCTACTTAAATATTCAATAAATAACTTAGCAGCGACTCTTAGGGCAGAAATACGCTTCTGTTCTTTGTCTTAGAGAATATATCAGGTTTTCATTCTTTTGGTCTTTTTATTAAAATATCATTGATATACAATCTTATGTTGGTTTCAAATGTGCATCACAGTGGTTCCACAGTCCCCCTGATCTACTTAAACTGTGATTGCTAATTATTGTGCCCTTTTATCCCCTCTCCCTCCCCCTGCACCCGCCCCAACCCCTGCCCCTTGGTAACCACAGCAATGTATCAGGTTTTCTTGGTGCTTCATCTGGTGAATTGTTAAGAAAATGAAATAGTTGTCAAAAAGCTTGTGACTATTTATAATGTTCGCTGAATTTTTTTGTCTTTTGCTTTTTAGGATCTGAACATACCTCAATAGCTGTTGTGGTTTGTTCTTTTGTTTTAAATTCTACAAGGGATCTCCAGTAGGCTGATAATGTAGTACACTAATTCAAACAACATTCTCTCATTTGCCATATACTATTTCAACCCAGTTAATAAACATTTTTTGGAAAGCGGTTCCTATGATAAATTAGAAAAAAATGTTAAATATGTAAGGATTCAATAATTATAGAGACTAAGATTTTCACGAGGCTTTTATCTTAGAAGTTAAATAAATTTAACTTGAATATTCAATATATGTAATCCATAACTATCTTTATCATTCATGTATATATATATATATATATATATATCTTAACCAGGTAAAACATTTTTAGTGTTTTGTTATCTATAGTACATGGAGATTAAGAACTCAACTTTTACAGTCAAGTGAAGCTGGAGTTGAATCCTAGCTCCATCATTTACTAAATTAAATTCTCTGAGCTTTGGTTGCCTTATCTCTCAGTGGACATAGTGAAGCACACTATGGGATCATTGTGCAGATTATATGAGGTAACATATAAATTACTTGGCATAGTAATTGTGCTAGTTGAACAGCTCACATTGTGCCGATCAGTGGTCTCCACCATTATCTTTATTGGGCTGTGCTGCATCTTGATCTTTCCATGTATTTGTTTTATGCTAGGGAAGATGTTTCATAGTGAGAAATTTATTCAAGTATTGCACTGATGGTCTAGCATTAACTTTATACTCCTAGGCATGATTACAGCTCTATCTATAAAATAAACACAAAAAGAAGTTGAATATTTAAGTATTAGAGAGCCTTGCATAAAACACTTTGGGAGACATTGGGAAAAAATAAGCAAGCTTGTTTCATTTGTCAATTCTACATATGACGTGAAATCCAGACCTTTCCAGTTTGGAATATTTGGTCTATAGATTGCAGGCTCGGTCTGGCCATATTTTATATGAAGCTCATTACCATTTATTCATTCATTCAATAAATGAAGGAGAGAGACCCCAAGATAATCAATTGTAAAGAGTGGATGTGCCCAAACCAACCCCAATACTCACCTCATTTCTGTCTTCTGCACACAAGTTGTCCTGACGTTGTCTGGTGCCACCTGGATATAGAGAAAGGGGTGGCTCACATTTCCTCCATTTGACACAGAGAGGCCATGTGGGTTTCCTGTGGGTTTTGTAGATGGCTGGACTTAAGCTATCTTCAGGTACCCCACCCAAAGATGCTGACCTCCAGGCAGGGGCAAGCCCTTGGAGCTGCGGTGGGGACAGTAGGTGAGGAGAGCTCAAATCCAAGCCTGAGTCAGACCTCCATGCCAGGGAACTGTGCAGCAGAGAAGGCCATCGAAACGCTCAGCTGGACAAACCACAGAGGTGTTCCAGGAGAGACTTGGCACGTGGATCCCGCCGCACATACGGTCAGAAGAGGCTAAGCACCTCAGAGAGAGGAGACTGCCTCCCACCCTGGGGCAACCCAGCAAGGGGATGGCCCTGCCCTTGCTCCAAACCCCTGTCCTGACGCAGGAGGCCAGGTGCAGGGAAGAGGGAGAGGGGAAGAGTTTGTAGACCATGCTCCTGGCCCCTACACGAAAGTGCTGGGGAAGAGAAGAAAAACTCTGAGTGCAACACAAGGTTAATATTTTTAAAAGAAAACTTTCGCTTATGGGAAGTGTCAGGCATAAGGATAAAAAGATTAAATGTAGCAGCTCGTACCAATTAGCTTCAATAGTTATGAGCTCGCAGCCAATCTTGTTTCGTCTGTGCCCTCCAACTGTCCCGCCCCAGATTATTTTGAAGAAAGTCCCAGATATTAGGCTTCTTTCATCCATAAATATTTTAATGTAAATCTCCAGAAGATAAGGACTTCAAAATAACCATTAGATTCCTGAATGTTATCAAATACTCCCTGATTCTGTCATACTTTTTAAAAATGATTTCCTTGAATCAGGATTCAAATAATTCCATACATGCAATTGGTTTTATATCCTTTAAGACTTAATCTTGCTTTCCAACTACTATTACTTTTTTTTTTTCCAATTTATTTATTGAAGAGACTCAATTATTTTTTCCCGTAGCACTTCCCACAGTCTGGATTTTGCTGATGGCTTCCAGGAGATGCTTTTTAACTGTGTTTCTCTGTCTCTGTTTTCTATAAATTGGTAGATCCACAGGCTTGGTAAGATTTAAGTTGATTTGACCTATTTCATAGGTGATGGCATATTCTTCCTCAGGAGGAATGTAATATCCAATTCACTCTCTTTTTTTAATTATGGCAAAGTACAATTTACCATCTTAACCAGTTTCAAGTGTACAGGTCAGTAGTGTTAAGTACATCCACGTTGTTGCGTAGCCAATCTCCAAAGCTTTTACATCTTGCAAAACTGAAACTCTATACCCATTAAACAGTTCCCCATTTCCTCTCCCCTCAGTCCTTGGCAACCAACCACCCTTCTACTTTCTGTCTTTGTGGATTTGACTACTCAATGAACCCCATATAATTGGATTCATACACTATGTGTCTTCTTGTGACTGGCTTATTTCCCTTAGCCTAATGTCTTCAAGGTTCATCTGGGTTGTAGCATGTGTCAGAATTTACTTCCTTTTTTAGGCTAAATAATATTCCATTGTGTGGACAAACCACCTTTTGTTTATGTGTTCTTCTGTCAATGGATATTTAAGTAGCTTCCACTTTTTGACTATTGTGAATAACGCTGCTGGGTATGCCAATACCTCTTTGAGACTGCTTTCAATTATTCTGGGTATATATCCAGACGTGGAATTGTTGGGTCATATGGGAGTTCTATTTTTTATTTTTTAGACATTGCCATACTGTTTTCCCTAGTGGCTGCCCCATTTTACATTCCCACCAACAGTGCACAAGGGTTCTATTTTCTCCACATCCTTGCCAACATTTGCTGTTTTCTGGTGCCTTTTGTTTTGTTTTGTTTTGTTTTGTTTTCTGAGAGTAGCCATCCTGATACCTCATTGTGGCTTTGATTTGCATCTCAGGATTAATTATGCTGAGCATCTTTTCATGTGCTTGGTGGCCATCTGTTTATCACCTTTGGGTGTCTATTCAAGATACATGATTGGCAAATATTTTCTTCCATTCCACAGGTTGTCTTTTCACTCTGTTTACTGTGTCCTTTGATGCACAGATGCTTTTAATTTTGATGTAGTCCCGTTTGTTTATTTTTACCTTTTTTGCCTGTGCATTTTGTCTTATCTGAGAACCCCCTGACAAATCTAGCATCGTGACACTCCCCCTACATTTTCTTCAACAGTTGCCCCTCTTTTAATCACCACTGATGATCGTTACCAAGAACAATTATTTCACCTGAGGTTCCAATATTCCAATCAGTCCTTCTTCATTTATTAGCTAGAATATTTCTTTGAATATAAATTTCCCCTTATCAGTTATTGTTACCCCAGGGCTCATTTTAAACATGGAAAACCTATTCTTTGTCTCTATTTACAACTTGTCAAAATAAAGCACTGGTTCTCCAGCATCCCCAGAAAATGACAAATAAATTGAGATCTTTTTTTCCCACTCTCATGATGAACTAACAGATTAATCATTTTGATGTGTCCAATCCACCGCAGTTATTTTTGTTGTCCAAATGTTTCCATCTTTAGACACAGGGAGACTCTTAAAATTAGCTCCTGAATTGTTTTGGTATGGCCTGAATTCTTTAACTGATTCCTTGCTTTATGGTATTCTAAGATGTTTTAGACCTCTCTTACACATCTCCTGCCCCACACAGAGAACTGGCCATGGAGATAATGTCTAAATATGAACAGTGAAATTTTAAATCTAGAAGAGACTGTTTTAATAATCTGAGCGTTGTGCAATTGGACTGAACTATCCCAAGATTCTCAACTATCCAGAACAGCATAAGTGGGCAGCCATGGGAAAACATGAAATAGTTTCATGTTCAAACTTCCAATGAATTGAAAATTAGTAACCTGGTAAAATCCAAGTGGAGAGATTGAAGAGGCAGGTGGAGGCATAATTTGAGAGCTTTGTGGGAAGGTCTGAACTGAAGGTACAAATCTGGGAGTTAGATTTAGACTGTGTGTAAATCTAAAGGACAGGTGAGATGATTCAGGGAGAAAATGCTAAGCCAAGACAGAGTCCTAGGGTTCACTAACATTACTCATTGAGAAGAGTTTGAGCCAGCAAAGGGATCTAAATGTTTAGTGAATTAGGAGGAAACAGGGTATTAAGGCAGTCTTGAAACCAAGAGAAGAGTGTATGTCAAAGAAGGGGTTCATTTGTGTCCAAGAGACAGGTTGAGAGGGAGAAAGACAAAAAGTGGCCCTTGGATGTGGCCAAGTGGAAGTCACTGTGACTTTGACAAGAAGGGTTGCTGAGGCTTGGTGGGGTCTGAGGCAGCAGTGGAGGGGGTTGAGCAGATGGGTGGAGTCGTCTTAGAGACTGCAAAGTAGGGAGTTCTCAGTAAACCTATGCCACCGAATGAGAGGCCCAGGAGTCTCCTTCCCAAAGGCCAGGCCTCCACACAAGGAAGCAGAGCTCCACGTGTGAGTGGACAGCCTGCAGGAGGAAGTGAGGGCACACCACGCTCACCATATATCTGCTTGCCTCTTAAAAACTGTGGTTAAAAAAAAAAAATGCATAGTATAAAATTGACCATCTTAATCATGTTTAAGCTTGTGGGTCAGTAGTGTTAGGTATATCCACACTGTTGTGCAATGGGTATCCAGAGCTTTTTCTTCTTGCAAAACTAAAACTCTGTCCCTATTCAACAACAGCCCTCCCTCCCCACCCCTCAGCCCCTGACAACCGGCCACCCACTGCCTCTTTCTATGAGTCTGACCACTCCAGAGATCTTCTCGCTGTGACCTGAACTCAGATCCCAGAGAGCTGCATGCGTGAAGGACCCTCTGGAAGACTCATCTGTTCTGCACAAGGCAAAAGTCAGCCCAGGCTGCCAAGGCCCAGACTAGAGAACACCCAGCTAACCAAGAGCAGCATTTTGGGGACCCGGACCTGAAGTAGAGCCCACTGAGTGAAGGGGATGCTTTGCAGCTTGCTGCTGCCCAAGCAGGGACCCAAGGGAAAGTCGAGGACAGGCTGGGGGAGGAGTCAGATCCCAAAGGCCCACGCAGAGAGGAGTAGCTGCATGGCACCAGGAGGGAGCAGAGAGATGCAGGGTGGCCTCGGTGGAAGCTGGGAAAGGTTCAGCTCAGCTTAATCAGTCTACGCTTTCAAACGGACTGAATGGGAAAAAGCAGGTTGGAGTCCCAAACAAGTGTTTGGACCCATCCTGTAGAGGCAGGACGTTGCCGGGGCCTGCTGGCACAGCCCAAGGCCGCCTCTCCGTCCTGGAATAAGCGCTCAGTCCTCCTACAGCTGCGCACCCGGGGAGGTGGGGCCGCGCGGCTCTGAGAGAAGCGAGGCTACATCCAGGTGACTCGGGCTAATCTTCCAGAACGTCTGAAGATCATCTGTAATGAAAGCGCCAAATGCTGCAGCCAAAGTCTCAGATTTCCCGATCCTGGTGCAGTAACACGGGTGACACAGACTGAGTTCCTTCGTTACTGTATTAGGGGGCGGTGGTGGCAGGAGAAGTTATTTGTTCATTTAATTTTACTCATATGGTAATGGTAATGTATGAATTTTTAGCCACCATACCAGTTGACTAGAAGTCACTGTTGCAAGCTATTTTCTATTTTTATTCCCAGTGATTTATCTGGGTTGCAGAAGTCCTGGGCTCTCACCCCAGTCATGCCACCTACTAGCTGTATGACCATGGCCAAGTCACTCAACTTCTCTGAGACTCTGTGGCAGATCTATAATGAGAATAAATAATACCTTCCTCAAGAATTGTTTTATTAATGAACTGATATATGACGAGTTCATTCCTTAACTGTATATTACCAGAAGTTTACATTTTATTTTTTCTCCTTAAAAAATACATTATTTTTTCAAATCATCGTAGACTCCCCCAATGGCTTCCCCTTGCCCTGAGAGTAAACTTCAGCTTCTTTACCTGGCCCAAGACTCTGTGTGATCTGGCCCTTGCCTAACTCTCTGACCTCATTTCCTATCACCCTCTTACTCTCTTTTATACAAAGCTCCTCACCACACCGAACCGATTTCTGTCCCTTAAGCATTCCCATATTGTTCCCACCACAGGGCCAGGCACTTGCTCACCCTCCTGCGTCTAATGCTTCCACATGGCTCAATCTTTCTCCCCCCTCTGGCCTCGGCTCAAATGTGATTCACCAGATTGTTCATGATATTTAATGTTGTCTCCCCATCTGTTAAGTCTCTGTCACAGTAACCTATTTTATTTTCTTTATGAAATGGTCACTCTCTTAGTTATGCGTGTTTTACTTAATTGTCTATGTTTTATACCCAAAGGGACATACCAAATGGAATTTCGTCTTAATCACTTCTGTATCTCCAACCTGGAACAGTGCTTGGCTCATAGGAGGAGTTTATTTAATATCTGTAGAACAAATTAATTACTGCTAGGGAAATTCTTTAGGTTAGATTTTTAAATAACCACATTCTGGAAGCAAAATAAGTTTCTCAAACTTGATAATTTTATTACACAAAGAATCTGGTTCTTCAGGCCTATATGTATTTTTTTAAATCAAAAGTTACATTTGTGTTGAAAATGCTATTTTATCTACTTTTTATCATGACATTGAATGTTTCTTCTACAATATCAAATTTATGGTGACCTGTGGATGTACCATAGTTTATTTCACCAGTTCCCTGCAGTGCACATACTGAGGTTAAAGGGCCACTGATAAATATCTAAAATTTCCCTCCAGAAAGGCTGTGCCAATTTATAGTCTTACCAACAGTATAAAGGAGATCCATTTTCCTGAGCCCCTGTCAATACTGAATTTTACCATTAATAAAACAAAATTTTTGCTAACTTAATAAGTGAAAAATATCTCATTGTTACTTTATTTTGCATTTCTTTAATAACTTGTGAGCTTGAACTATTTTTCTTTGCTTTTTAAATGTTATAGTTCTTCCCTTACAAATCATCTCTTCATTTTTTTGCCGAATCTTTTTAGTTGTTGATGCTGATTTTCTATTGCAGTATCCATTTTTTATTGATTTGTAAGAGCTCTTTTTATATTAAAGCAATTAATCTTTGTTACACATTGCAAATATTTTTCTACTTTGCTGCTTTGCTTTTACTTTTGTTTTTGGATCTGAGGCCATATAAATCTCTTGCCAGGCTTATGTCCTGGAACATAAGCCAGCCAGAAGGGAGAGCCACCTCACTGAAATCTAGGTCCCAGCACAGCAGGCCTGGGACCCTGGACCACACAAGTCCAAGTCAGGGTATCTGGGATGACAAAATAATTTAGAGCTAAAGATTCCCATAACAACCTATAAAGCAACAAATTACTTTTTATTTACTGATGGGCTTACAGAGGTACCCTCCATTTCTGACACAAGGGTGTTTACATTTTAAATAGGAACTTTAAATATGCAAAGGAATGAAGCTATAAGAGTAAAATTATAATTTTACAGGCATTATAAATTTAAAAAAATTTTTTAAAAAATTTTATTTATTTTTTTTCCATAAAATAGTCTTCCTCTGTCTTCTCAGAAGGCAATGTACAATAGTAGCCAGACCTGTGGAAAGAGGTTCCCAGTGAGGAATATTCATTGCGTGCAAATGTCTTTGTGTGTGTATAAATGGGGAGGGGAGTATGTCATATTACCTTCTATCTCCAAATGTTTTTTAAATGAATATGTCAGTGGATGTCCTCAGACAGGTGAGGCTGTTCTCAGTGTCAACCTGTTGCCAATCTTTTGTCAGTAACTTCAGGAAGATGGTCGCTTGGGTCTGTTTGCGCCTTTCTGCCTAGCTGAGGGCTTATTTCCCAAGCCTTTCTTCAGACTGTTTTTCATTGGAACCTTCTATTCATTTCTGCTCCTTCTGCTTTGTGTCAAAGGTGTCAGGGAAGGGGGAAGAAGATGCGTCATAAGGTGGGGGGTCAGGAGGAATGTGAGAGAACAAACAGCTAAGGCCCCAAGAGTGGTTATTCCACTGCGTCGCATTCCAATTTTCTCCTGCTCCCTGAGGGCCTGCCTGACGTCTGGGGACTCCCTGGATGCTTGGCACGGCTTTTCTATGGCAAGAAGACGTGGTGGCCTCAGCACTATGGCATCTAGTGTGGTGAGGGACCATGGCATTTTCCAGCCAGATGAAAACATCTCCAGAGCAGTATCTTGTGCTAAAGATGGATTATTTCATAAAGTGTGTGAAAAGAACTATCAAAGAGCTTCATAAATATGGTGGGACATAAATACTTGATATGAACATTTAAAAAAGAATGTGTATTCTGATGGACAGTGACTGTGAAGGGGTATGTGGGTGGGACTTGGTGAAGGGGGGAGCCTAGTAAACATAATGTCCTTCGTGTAATTGTAGATTAATGATATCTAAATGAATAAATAAATAGATAAATAAATAAAAAAGAATGTGTATTTTCAAAGAAGTATCATATGTGCCAAATATTGCTACATAAACCCCCCAACCCTTACTATCTGTTCACATACCTGGTGAATCTTATTCTGTTAGGCTTCTTGTAGGATTTGTCTCTTCATTTTTTTGCTAAATCTTTTTAGTTGTTGATGTTGATTTTCTATTATAGTATCCATTTTTTATTGATTTGCAGGAGCTCTTTTTATATTAAAGCAATTAATCTTTGTTACACATTGCAAATATTTTTCCGGTAAGCTTTGACAGACCTTCAGAAAGCTAGACTTCATCATTAATCTATCATCCCTCAGTCCCGAGAGTTATTTAAAAAGCACGTGTTATTCGCCATCCATGTTCCCTTCCCTCCTCTTACTTGCCATTTCCTGTAGAATCCAGCCTATTAGCCACCATTTATCAGGTGTAAATGTGCTTCCACCTGTGCCCCAGCAAAAACCCAATCAAAAAGATCACTACTATTTGCTATTTTATTGTCACTTGTGCCCTGGGGCATGGAGGACTTTTATATTTTTTAAGATAAAATGGAGCAATGTTGTGTCTGCTCACATTTCTCTTCCAGCAGACACGAGGCAGGACCTCGGGAAGACACACGCAATTACCTGCTGGAACTCCTCCATCATAAAGCCATGCAGATCCCACAGAGCCAGCCCTCATATCATGTCACAATTTTGAAAGTACAGCTAATCTTACTCTCAACTGTACAAAACCCACGTTAATGTGGCAAGAACTGGAACCCAAGCCAAAAGCAATTAGACATGACTTTCATCAGTTCAAAACTATTTCATCGAGAAATTACTCTGGGCCAACCATCCGCTGAGACTCAGAGGAATCCCATTTAGTACAGACTGAGATTAGTAGAAACTGTCAGGAAAGAAAAACGCTTTTCTGATGTTACTCTTTCCTTAGAGAAGCAGGTCGTACTTTTTTCCAGTTTTTTAGAACAGGAATAACCTCATAAGAGGGCAGCCCACAGATATTTCCCCAGCCTGCCTGTTCTGCTTCCCTGACTGCTCAGATCACTGTCTTGCCATCATTAGAGTCTGTCTAGGCCTGGGTAAAGAAAGACACCGGCAGGAAGGAGGACCTCAAGCACAGATGGAGCCCCGTCCCACCAAAACCTCCATGTGGCCAGTTCCCCATGTGGCCTCTCCTTTCCTCATTTCCTTTGGACATTTTCCTTTAATCTCTGGCATGTTTTCCACCCTAGGGCACTTTCAACAATTCCATTCATTGCCCCTGCCAACAACATCCTTGGTATTTATAAAGTTTACCAGTAATGCCGCAAGTGGAATTAAATTATGACAGAGTGTCTATTTGACACACCAAGAGATTTTAAAACCCTAGCCAACAGGCTCTCTTCTTGGAAGAAATCTTTGTTATGATGTGTTTTATGATCTCTTAGAATTTGTAGTATTGGGGTTTGACTTCTAATAGCCCTAGAATGTGGCATCCATTTCTATTTTATGTTGTAAATTCCAGAAACCTAAAGACCACAGTATATGATATTGATGGCCTGCTTCAAGGGATGACAGGGGCACTTAGGAGCTAAATGCATGTCCTTTGAGGACATGGTCCATGGAAAGTTGGCTTAGAAGATCTTTCTTCACCTACCTGTTGGGATAAGGAACCGGGTAGGGTAAGGTAAAAGGGCTTTCATTCATTTGCTCACATTTTCAGTAAGTGCTGCTGGCTTTTTGCAGTTATATTCACTACGTGGTGCGCATTTGCAGACACAGGGCTGTCTGCTAGGTGCTGAATGGGAACCAGTCCAAAAGGCCTGGAATCTACACCCAGGGTGGCTGATTCAGTGCAGAGTCAATGACTGGTGCTCAGTCACCACAACACCAGGCAGAGTGGCAGGAGACACCAGAAGTGTGGTAGGAGCCAGGGTGGCAGGGGCCCCCTCCAGCTGGTGTGGGGAGGGCCGGCTTTGGGGATGCAGATGGGGAGGCGCAGAGCGGCCCCTGCCCACTGCAGCTATGAGGCCCGCTGGGGGAAGGGCCTGAGAGTGAAGGGGAGGGAGAGGGACATGGAGGGGAGACATCATCAAGGACTTGCCTAGTGACCAGGTGCAGAACAAGAAGAGGGTAAAACTCACCCGGCTCAGCTCTTAATGACAATAACCACAAGGACCATCTGTGGAACATATGTGTCTTATGTATCAGCCACTTCTCTTTCATACATTAATTCTAAGGAAATCCTCCTCCCTGCCCCCAACCCCAGTTTACAGATTAGGACACTGAGGCCCAAGTCACCTGGCTGCTGCAAGTCAGAACTGGGATGTCACCAGCCTCTCTGACCCCAAGGCCATGTTTTCTGTACTACATCGTGTTGCCCAGTGACGGGGAGAATGGTGATTTCTGAGGCAACGTGGAAAAAAGGAATTGGCTTCAGGGCACCGCCGCGGTGTAATATCTGTTTGTTCACACGTCTCGTCTGCCCGGGCGTCGGTGAATTCCCCTCGGTGATTTGGTTGCTGTGATGTTGCTGGGCCGCCGGGTCTCGGTCCTCCAGAATACTGGCAGGCACACCGGACAGCTCTCCTGCCCCGAGGCCTGACCATGTTTACTCAACTGCGAGTGCTGGATACCAGCCCGTCCTGTGCCCGCTGAGAACCCCCGGGGAATGTCAGGCCACAAAACCCACCCCTAACCCCCTTTCATTCTTTTCCCAAGCAAGTGTGTGAGGCCCCAAGGCACCCTGGATTCTGCATGTGCCTCCCAGCTCTGCCCTGGTGGAAGGTTCTCGTCTGTCTGCCCTCCAGGCTGTGTCAGGTTGCAACTGCTTCCCTTTCTGCCTGCAAAGCAGACAGCGCCCTCCAGGAGTTCTGGTGGACTCGCTCCCAGGCGGGCCCTCGGATGGAGCGTTCTGTCCAGGATTGCTTTTCCTCCTGTTCTCAGCAGAGCCTGGCCTGCCGCCATCTCCCAGGCACCTGGAACACTGCACTGCCGCCACTACTATCATTGCCTAAGGCGGCTTTCTCCCTGGATGGGGGCTCCTTGAGGGTTGAACTGTTTCCAATTTAGCTTTGAACCTCGGATCCTCACATAGGATTTGGCACTTTGCAGCATTCCATGCATATTTGTTAGCAAAACAAACATGGGGTGTTTGGTGAGGTAAGGGCAAGCCCTCTAAGGGCCCATGCATGCAGGCTGCCACTAGAACTTTGGAGAAAATTCAGGCCTTGGGATAGAACTTTGCAAACACAAATATTGAGAGACCATCTGAACCACTAAAGGGAAAGTGGGTAAGAAAACAAAAGTCAGGACATCCCAGGATGGGACAGAGGAGGAAGCGTACATCTAAACATTTCTGAATGTTTAGATTTAGAGCATAGAAGCAGAGTCTCCTGACAGCCACTGCGCAAGGAGAGGTTTTCTTTTCTAGCAAAACCGAGTAGTTAGTGCTGTACGAAATACATTTGCTGGAAATCCAGGAAGATCAAACACATTTGAATTCATATCAGTCCACACTGGGAGAAGAGGAAATATTGTTTATGGAGTTCCTCCTCGGCCACAGACTTCTCTCCCACTTTCTGTCACTGTCCTAACAACGCAGTGAGGTGGCTTTGTCATCCTCATGTTACAGACAAGCAAACTTCATCTCAGAGAAATTAAACAGTGACCCAGCCCTGCTGGCATGGGGTGTCTGGTACTTCGGGCTTCAGAGAGGCGGCCAGCTTCACTTTTCGCGGTGAGGCCCTCCCTGTGGGTCAGATCTGCCCTGTCTGCACATCCCTGGCGATGCTGTTGGAATCCCAGCTCACTGTGGCTCAGGGAAGAGGCAGAACTCAGAGTCCTTTGGGCGTGTTACCTCCTCTGCCCTTAGGTCCAGTACTTTCTTTCTATTGTCAAGCAGCCTCTACCATGAGTCTGTTCTTCCAGTCCTTGCTGACCACAGAAGGGGCACCTGGGCTGACATCCTGTATTTCCCAGGCTCCCTGGGAGTCTCAGTTTGCATATCCTGCTGCTTATCTTCTGCTCTTTAACAAGTGGCCTCTGACCTTTCTCCAATTCTCTTGCTTCATGAGACTGAAACTATCAAAAAAAAAAGAGAGAGACTTACTTATTCAAAGCCACTTAAAAATCTGCCAGAGGTAACCAAATGCCTTTGATGGGTAATCGTACATAAAAAAGGGAAACAAATTTACCATGTAAGTGCTAACATGCTGGCCAGGGGATAACATCAGAATCATGCACAAACATCCAAACCATGTTGCATGGTGGACAGGGCCCTGAGGAGGGGGGAGGGAAGGTGGGGAGGTCGTGGCACCCCAACCCTGCTGGCAGCATGGTGGGAAGGAGAGCGCAGGGCTCCCCCTCTCTGCTCCTCGTTACCCTAAGTCTTTGGACCAGTCTGGAATCTCACAGAACTGTAAACCTCTGGGACCTACACATGATGGAGTAAGAACTCATGTAAATGCGAACAAGTTTTCCTTTCTAGATCTAGCCATTGTTGTTTTTAACCAATCCACCGGGCCTCTGTATCATTTAATTGGTGACCTTGGTATATTCATATATATTCTTATTACTGATATATTTGGACTTATTTCTACCCCCTTATTTTGTTTTCTATTTGTCATGCTTTCTCTATCTCTCTTTCTGCTTTTTATTTTAGGTAGGTATGTATGTATTTATTTGTTTTTTTATTTATTTACTAAGAAAAGCTGCTCTACTCACTTACAGTTGTTACAGAGAGGATGCAGATTAAAATGAGCAGTGGTTAGACGCATATATAGGAAGAGTCCAGGAGACTGAGCCCAGGTTTCCAGCTCTCTCCTCCCAAAAGATCTGTGCAGGCCGTGCTCCATTCTCCCAGCAACAGTGTGTGACACGGGCAGGGGGAGTTGCCAGGAACACCAGGAACGCTTACTTGAGTCTTGGTGTCCAGGGTTTTTGCTGGAGGTTGGCCACTTAACCACTTCCGTTTCCCGGGCCTTTGGTGTCAAATGCAACGTAGTGAAGCTTCTGTCCTGTATTTTCTCCTACGAGTTTAAGATCTTAGATCCATTTTGAGTTAATTTTTGTATACGGTATGGATAAGGATCCAGCTTCACTCTTGGCACGTGGGTATCCAGTTTTCCTGAAAGCGCCACTTGTTGAAGAGATTATCCTTTCGCTATTGAATGGTCTGGACACCTTTGTCAAAAATCTCTAGACCATACATGTGATGGTTTGTTTCTGGGCGGTGTCTGCCTTTTAGTTTTTATCCCCATGTTTTACCTCTACAAATCTAGAAATACAGCCCTCTATTTCTAACTCTTTAGTGATTCCCAGACCCAAGTGTGAGCCAGAATCTCCTGGAAGACTTGCTGACAAAGATCGCTGGACTCCTCACCCAGGTTATCTGAATTAGCCTGAAGTAGGGTCTGAGAATTTGCATTTCAGTAGTCTCTAAATGATGCTGACGATGCTCTTCTAGGGACCAGACTTTAAGAACCACTATTTCAGAGCAAATATTTGTTAAAACTTTGAGGAGTCAAGATACCTCTGAGTTTCCAGTGAAAACAAGTGACCATGTCTTTCCCTAAACCCCATGTACCCATAAAATTTTGCATTCAGTCTTCAGGATCTATAGTCCTTCCACCCCAAGCCAGTTCATGGATTCTCTAGGAGTCCCTAGGTATCTCCAGTTAAGATTCTCTACTTGGGAGGCTGTTTGTATTATTTGGAGAAACTCCATGGTCTTTGGATGCTATGACAACCTGAGCATACATCTGCAATTCTTTCGTTCACCGAGTTAGCCAGCAATTATTTCCTGAGCACTTATCATGTGGCAAGCATTGTGATGAGAATTAAAATTCCACCCTCCACAGAGGGGACACGAGGAAAGTAACAGAGACAGGGGGCCCACAGGCAATTACACCTGTCGTGGGGTGTGGTCTCAGAGTCACTGAAGGCTTCCCCCGGGGCACTACCCAGTCTGAGGAACAGCCCCACTTTTTGAGTGAAGTCCAGTTACCAAGTTGTGCGCTTCCTTCAGTCCTTGTTTTGTGATGGGTGTGACTGGCCTCTCCACGTGAAGTTCCTTCTGTGATTGTGGGGCTGTGGGGTCAAATAAATGAGGCACTCAAACAAGGGCATCATGGAAAGTTTCCTGGAGAAAGTGGTGTTGAAACCAAGACTTCAGCAATGTTCAAACAAGACTTAGTTAGGCCAAGGGACGTGGGGAGGGCATAACTGTGTTCCAGGCAGAAGCACAGTGTGTCACAAGGCCAAATGGCAAAAGCCAGGTTAAAACATTTGGATTTTTTTTCCTAAAACATTTTCAAAAAGGATGTGAGCCGTGGAAGGATTTTTAAGAAAGGGAGAGAAGAGGCTGCCTGGCATCACGGATGCGGGTGGCCAGAGCAGTTGCTCGGGATGTGCACTGGGAAGGATGGGCTTTAATGCTCCGAACTTGTCTTGAAATTCTTAAGAATTTTTATTTTTGAATTCACATTCTGTAAGTGGAGTTGAATGGGACCGCGGGGCATGTCAGGGCCTGGAGCCTCTGCTCACATGTGGTCCAGCCTTCTGATACTTCCCTGCCTCCCGGGATGTGTTCTTGGCCGCCTGCTCCTTGTTTCCTGGTGCCCTGGTCCTGCCTGGAACCTCCTCCCCAGCCTTTCTCCAGTGCGGCTCCTGCCCTCCACCCAGGGAGATGAAGACAGGAGGCCCATGGTCTGCCCTCACCCCCAACCCCTGGCGGAGGACAGGTGCTCACATGGGGAAGGTCGGATACAGCCTAGCGGCATCTCAGGGCAGAGCAAGGCAGGCGCCATTCCCACCCCAAGCTGGCAGCCCCGTGGCACACTCAGTAGGCAGCCCCGACAGGGACTCTTACCCACCCCTGACCTGGGTGCCAAGCACATCCCAGTGCAGAGGCTGCAACCCCGTGGGGGTCACCATTGGCCACGGGTCTGGACAGCCTGTGCGAACAGGAATTAACTTTCCAGCCCCAAGCAGGAGCCCTGCATTTCCCTGGTCCTGACAAGAGCTTTTGATTTTGTAAAGATGAAACCAGCTACTATGTCAGCAGTGAGTGTGTCAGTGGCGGTGGGGGTGAGACTAGAGCAGGAAGGGAACTCAGACGCTGCTGCAGGGGTGTGAGCAAGCGACCGCACTCAGAGGGCCATGCCAGATGTGGGGAGGAGGGCTGGATGGGGCTGCAGAGCCAGTGGAAGATTTGGAGAGGACGGAGTCAGATGTCCTCAGCCTTCTGGGCAGCCAGGGGGTCGTGCAGCAACTCACCACCACAAGGAGGGCAACGTAAAAAGAATGTGAGTGTGGGGGAGGAGACGGGCTGCGGAAGGCGCGGATTCCATTTTGGACACAAGCGTTGGAGGTGTCTATGCAGACAGAGATGGCCAGCTGCCATTTGGCGTGTGACTGTCAGAAGCGAGGTCTGCGAGGAAGCCTAGACTTGGGCACTGTCCGCATGCAGCGGAAGCTGGAGAATTAGGTACAACACCTTGACAAGAGGCTCTCTCCAGGTTGCTGTTTTACCGAGGAGATGGAGACAACTCAATGCCACAACCCTCCTTCTACCGGAAGAAGAGGGAAATGCGTGCGCCTTTCCCGATTTGGCAGTTCCTCCACCTTCCCTTCAGGTGGACCGTCACCCTCCCCGCCGTCATCTCTTATTCTTTAGCTTTCACCTTCGTGGAGAGTTTGGGTTCTGAGCATCACAGCACGCCCCCCACCCTCTGTGTTCTTGTGGACGATCCAGTCAACACTCCAGCCCTGCAATGTCTGGACTTTTCATAACTCCAAGCACCTTCATGACGGCTGTACTTCGCCTGTGACACCTGTAACCTGCTCCCCCTGCCCCGAGGAACCCTTACCGCTGGGCTCACGCGTCCCTCCCCAGCCGCCTAATCTCCCAGGCCTCCTCACTCGCTCATTCCCACTCACCTCTGCTTGACCAAACCACAACCTCTGCCCTGTTTCACTCCATTTGCTCCAAAGCATGGGCTCCTTTCAATCTCCTCTTCTCGACAGCCTAGACCATATGGTGCATCTCTCATGGCATTTCAATCCCTCTCACTCATGACATTAAATGACTCAAATTGACTCTCTGCTCCACCTACTCTGGTCTCCAAGCCAACCGGCCACTGCAGAGCTGGGGCTGTGCAGTGCCCACTGTGCTCTCTTCACTTGGCTGCTGAGCATTGCGAAATGGAAATCTCACTGCAGACCTCAGCGTCACACCTTCAGCTTCGCTGATCTCAGGCCGGCAAACGTTCTCCACGGCCATCAGCTCCTTCTCTCCTTCTCATCAACAGTGAAGGGAGGTAGTCTTCAGTACCTGGTTTTTCTTTCTTCTGGGCACACAGAGACAGCATTTTCTGGCCCACTTCAGGGGCAGGTGTGACAATGTGGCATGCTCCAAGCAGCAAGGTGTAAAGGGGGAGTTATGTGTCACTTCCAGAGGGAAGCCTTTAAGAGCCTGTATGCAAATAGCCATCATGCTGCTCTCCCTGCCTCTCCAACCATAGGTGCACGTGTTGAGAGGGAGCCTCAGGCAGCCTGGGTCCCTGATAACTATGATGAGCGGATCCTGGATGCATACTTGCTTTGGATTTTTAAGCACAGAGCAAGAAATCCACATGTGCTGTGGCATGCCACTGAAATGTGGGGATGTTTACTGCCGCAGCATAACCTAGTGGTTAATCTTAGTGGTTCTTCCAGACCTTCCCCTCTCCTCTCACTCCCCAGCCATTTGCTAGCCCTTCCGCATTCACTCTCAAAGCTTGCCCCCTGCATCATGGAGAAAATGGAGGCCACTGGGGCAAACTCCCTCAACTTGGTTTTCAGTCACCAAGGAACACTCCTATTTCCAAGCCCACCTGCTCTCTCAGTGGAAGTATCACCTCCCCACCCCTGGGTCTGGTGCCCCCAGTGCCTTCCAGCTCCCTGCCCCGACTCATCCTATCCCTTCATCCTCAGGGACATTGCTCCACTCCTATTTCCACATCTCTCTCAATCGGCTCATTTCTCTCAGCATCTAAGCTTCCATTTTCTCCCATCTTAAAAAAAAAAGAGGACACTGCTTTCGATCATCATAAAGACTTCCTGGAGAATCAATATGTTGTTCACTTATTTATTTGACTTTCATTGATTGAGTTTGTACATTATGCCAGCTACTCTGCCAGCTGCTGTGGATAAAGAAGGTGATTAAGGTGTGGTCTCTACTTCCAAGGAGCTGGGGTGGAATGGAGAGAAAGGTACCTAGCAGGTGACAGCAATTACAGTGGCATAGGTGCTGTGCTAGAGATGAGCATGGGTTATATGTGAGCGGGCATGAAAGACGGGCTGCATGATTTCAATGTGGCGGAGCACAGGGGATCTGGGGGTGGGGCTGGATGCAGGAGAGTTCAGAGACACAGTCATGAAGGATTTTATATGTCACACCAAGGAGTCCAGACTATCCAGAATGTTGTCAGAGCCACCTAGTGATGTTAAGCTGAGTCACATGATTAGATTTGTGTTGTTAAAGATTCCTCAGTTTGGTTTGGAAGTCAAGGCAGCAATCTTAGAAGACTGGATTAAGGTGGGAGGTGGTGTGGAGAACATGGGGGGAATCAAGAGATCCTAGGGGAATAAATCCATAGGACCCAGTAATTGACCAAGAGCCAGCAGTTAGTGATGAAGACCACCCAGTTTGGGCGGGGCTCTTCACTAAGTCAAGGTACAGCAGGAGAAATGAGTTTAGCTGGGGAAGACTACTAACCTCACTTTCTTATTGGCCACACCTCAATTCACAGCAAACTGGCTTTTAATTCAACCACCTGACTGAACGTGTCCCCGTAACTGCCAAATCAACAAGCCCAACAACAAGCCCAAGTCCTTGTTTAACTTCCCAAAGGCCCTGGTTGTTGCTGCCCACTCAGACCGACACTGGACAGATGCACTGGGTGTTTGGTGCCACAGCAAATGCATCCACCACGTCGTAAACCGAACTCACCACCCGCCTCCTTAAATGCACTGTTGTCTTGTATTCCCGTTCCCCCTGGGCAGTACAATCCAGTTAGAACGCTGCAATTCCCTCATTCACCTCCCACATGTAATAAAAGCCTATAGCTTCCATCTTCCCGGTGTCCCACGTCTGCAGCTGAATCTCTTCTTCATTCATGGAGCCATCATCTTGGCCCAGTCTCTCCTCGCTTCTCACCAGGTTACTGCACCTGTCACTTCACTGGTCTCCGTTCCTCCTTTCCCTGAACTCCTTTGCTTGTCCTCCACCCTGCCACCTGGATTATTATTTTTTTTCTGATGAGGATCTGACTCTGTCCTCTACCCTTGGTTAGAATCTCTCAGTGATTTTTTTTTTATAGCTTTCAAGACAAAATTCAACTGCCTTAGCTCAGCATACAAGCCCCTTCTAGAATGGACTTCCTTGTCTCTTTAGCATCATCTCTTGACTATTCCCCACACTCCAACAACACGGCATCTTCCTCCTCTGACTTCATCATGCACTTTCCCACCCCTGTGTCCCTATATCACTATTCTCCTGACTTGGAAAGTGTCTCCCTTATTTCTTCATCTATAACTTAAATTCTAGATAGCCACTACTTCTCCTTCCAAATTCAACTCAAGCCTCAACAACCCAGGAGCCTTCTTTGGGTCCTTTTTTTGAATTAAATGCTCCTGACTGGGCCCTACGTCACTGAGACATCCCTCTGGCATAGCGCTTACCAATGGTGCTATACAATGATTGCGTAACTACCTGAATGGCACTATATAATGATTGCTTAACTACCTGCTTCTTCCTTAAACTAGATTGTGTCCCCCCACATCAAGCAGTATCTGGCAATATAGTAGGTATTAAACCATCAACTGTGTAGCAGAATTGCTAAATCATACACAGTAGCTTTTGATGTGTAGACAAAAAAGTGTAAGGACTTTGTCTATAAATAGTATCATTTTCTTCTGCTCCCATTGAACGGCTGCTGAAAAAATTTTTAATGTCTGATTTTGTTTAAAGCTTAGTCCATCGCATAATTTAAGTTGTTTCTTTAGAGAGTGTTTTGTTTCTCTTGTATAACTGCTCAGGGTCTCAGATAGCCTTCCCTCCCACCTGCTACATTCCCCAAGATGATCTGTGATGCTTGGGGAGAAGATGTGTGTGGTAGTGGGGGAAGTAAATTCCCCTGAACTTCTGCTACGAGGGTGTATCTTCTGTGGCTTCCTCTAGCCTTTGGAATAAAGTCCCTCTTCCGTCCAGTTGTGGCTTGCCCTCTTCCCCTGAATCTGAAGACTGTGGCTAGTGAATCCACGGTCTGCCCTTTGCCCTGGGCAGTGATCACAGAGGTGTCCCCAAGGGATGCCACCTTCCCTTTATTAACTGCAGATACCTCGATGTTCTCCATAGGAAAAATCAATAGCTACAGGTCCCAAGACTCAGTTATTAAGTCTTTTGTTAATGCTCCCCACAACCTTTCTTGCTCTCAGTCTCTCTTCTAAATATTCAAGACAGGAAACATTTTGTCTCAGCTTACTTTCTGTGGATTTGGATTATTGAAACCATACTAATGTCAGATACGCTTTTTTAAAACTGATATGACCTCTCCCGGAATAGTTGCCCTGCTGACCTGCTTGGAAGAAAGTCAGCCCATCAACAGTGTGTATGGTATCATGCCCCCAGTGGTGTTTAATCTGTATAGGAAACACACTGAAAACTTCCTGTTCCCAGGGGAAAGGGTTTCATCTAACATTCCCAATAAAATCTAGTAAATAGAGGTGTGAGTCATTTCATTGAGTCCTCTGAAGAAAGGGTCAACGAATGAAGACTCTTTTATGAGTCATCTCGTTATGCTGCGAGACAAGAACCATCTAAAAGCAGTTTCCACAAAGGCAATCTGAGAGATGTGTCAAACATTTCCTCTTCCTTTACAACATGTGCTAGAGGAAGTTCACGGCCCTGGTATGCATGATGCTGCGGTTGACCATTTGCTCCCGGGCCCATTGCTGCATCTTCGTCTTAGAGTTCCCCATCTCATTGTGGGTCCAAGGGCCCCAAGTAGAACTGGAACCTGCTCCAAGCAGGTTGGAAGAATGAGAGCAGGAGAAATGATATGAGGTTGGAAAAGGGGACAACTGAGGAATGCAACAAAAAATCAAAGGGATCGTAGCAGAGATGTACAAAGAAGGGGATGATTGGGAGCATCATTTCAAAGTGCATGGAGGGTGGGAGTGGGAGTGGGGATCTGGGGGAGGGGGATACTTTGGAAAGCTGAACCCTAATTAGCTGTGGCATGGCCAAGGAACCTCCCAGTACAGTCATCCCAGTGGGTGCTTCGACATTAGCCTCAGGGCTCATTTAAGATGCTGTTTCCTCCAAGTTGTCAGTAGTCCCAGGACATCAAAAAATCATTGAATGGGAGTTTCAACTAGATCAAGGAAGTTATGTGCAGACAGCAGAAATGCCTCACTCAGATATATTCAGCAACAAATAAGAGTTTCTGCTCCTTTATGGGATCGCATTACTCTTTCAACTGAATCTCAAATACTCAAGGTTTCCACCACTCTAGCTCTCTTCTTTACCAAGCCTAAATTAGTCACTGCATCTCCCCTCAGCTAACTCAAGACAGCAGTCAACAGACAGGGTGTAAGCATTTCTCTTTTGGTTATTGTTTTCACAAACTGGCACCATAGGTTTCAATATTTCAGTGACACCAAACAACAAGAAGAACTAGGTGATGCTTTCCCCACATCCTTCTGGGCAATTAATCAATTGTCAAGCAAAGATGTGTGCGCTTTGGACAACCTCTGTGGTCTCCAATTTTGTTACCTGTAATGTGGAAGGGTGGCAGACAGTCTGTCTTCCTGCCTCCCATCTTTAAAAGCGTTTATCCCCATTTTCGGTGGTACATACGGTTTGCCCTGTTGTAAACCAAAAGGGGAGGGCATGTACCTGGAACATGAGTTTGAGAGTCACAATAACAATAGTGGGGAGATATCTTAAAGGCAGGCACCAGGGCCTAAAATATGAGTAAAGTCGGAGCCCAGAATGTGGAGGAATTTCAGATGACGAAAGGTGGAAAGGAGAAGCAGGTGCAGAAGAAGGCAAATGAAGAGCTGGGATGGGAGAACATCAGCCCATGGGGGCCAGCCAGCAACTGTACAGGGAAGGGGAGAGAACCAAGTGGAATAAAGCTGATGGCTTGAGAATGCACAAAAATCATTGTGGAATAGGAAATCTGATTCCAAGTTTGAGAAGTTGTTAATGCTTGACAAGTATATGTGTACTGTGAGTAATTAACGCTCAAGAATAACAAAAAAGTATATTTTCTTTCATCTCATGTTCTTTTTTTTTTCAAATAGCTACTAAGTTATGAGGAAATAAAAACACCAATTTGTTTGAGGTAACCCCTTAATAAATGAGGCATTAGCTTTGAAAGAAAAGATTACGGCTTGAGAACTTGAGAATAAAAACCAGGGCTGAAGGGTCCTGAAGTGGCCCATAACTCGGTTTCTGTAAAACAACTCCAGCTGGAGAGAGCCGAGAAATACCTCTTGGGCTTGACTTTTGCTCAAAAAAGATGGCAGCTAGTTGAAGGCACAAAGTCGCGCAGGTCAAACTGAGCAAGAACAAAGCAGGAAGGACTTAGCTTCCTCCGTGCTGGGGATCTGAAACAATGCTCTAGTTTGGACTCTGCAAAAGTAAGGTGAAGCCTGGAGCGAGTATGAGTGAGGCTCAGCTGCTGGATGGAGACCGCACAACAGAAATCAAAAAAGGATGACTGTGTGCTGTCAAGGCCTGATGGGGGCTCGTGGCCAGTAGGAAGGCCAGCTCAAGTTATCTGGATCACTACTAAGCACCTGGCCCCCAAGAACCAAAGCTCAGGCTCCAAATGATGACACTGGACCTTGATGGTCAGCACTCTCCCTGTCACTCTCATATCTGGTCCCCCATGCACCGGCTTCACTCTCAGGAAGACCTTCTCTTCACAGTGGCCTCCCAGTGCACTCCCAGGAAAAAGGGGCCTCCCCTCCACATTGTCTCAAAGGAAGAGCTGGGAATGAGGCTCAGTGGACCAACCTGACTCTTGCGCCACCCCTCAGCCAGTCATGATGGGACGGAAAGGGTTCATCAGCCCGAGCAATCATACTCAGCCCTGGAGCTGGGGGCAGGAGGGAGCGGGGGTGAGAGGGACTTGACCCCACTCATTCTCAGATGGAGTAAGAGTGGCAGAATGTAGTTCCCTAAGGGACAAGCACAGAGCTGTTCACAGAAGGGAAACTTGGGTGTGTAGGCAGAAGCAAGAGCCGTCCACTGACCCGGTGTGTACCCATAACCAGCCTTACTTGCATGTAGCAGACGCCCAGAAATTTCTATCAAGAGAAATAACTTTATGTAGTCGCTGACTAAATCCTCATCGTGTGGCTGACCCATTAAGAAGTTTCTAGGAGAAGCAAGGGGAAAGGTGAGCATACTCTTAAGTTGCTAGCATAGTTCTTGGCATGCGGAAAGAATTTAAATGTTTATTGAATGAATAAATGGATGAAGATATTTATAATCTAAGTGGATACAATGACCCCAAACACAGGAGCTATGCACATTAGTAGGCATTCAGTTTCAGGCAGATATTTAGTAACCGGTATGGTAATTCCATCAGCCAACCGGAACAGATGTTGGTATGGCTGTGCCTCTGCATGCCAGCGAATATCGGCCCTGAGTTAAATGATGTGTGAAAGTGCTTTGAACCATCAGTAGGTGAGAAGACAATGTATTTTAATGGTCCCAAAATCTCTATCCACAAAACTCAAGAGATGCAACAAGTGCATAACTTTAGTTTTTTAAAGTGGATTTAATTTTGTTTCTTGAACCCCCGTTCTGTTAATGGGAAAAACTTAATCACTTCAGAGTAAACCTAGTCAGGATTTTCTTGGTTGAATCAGAGTTTTCCCCCCACTGCCCACGTACCTGAGGACAGGTCTGAGTTCTAGAGTGCTAACATGCCACACCTTTAAGGGGCCAGATCCGCGGTTGTCATCATCTCTACCTGTTCTGCCATCTGCCAAGATGCTCCGTCTTCCAACAGGCCCCTGGTCTTGTCGTTCCCCAACATGGGCCTTGGCTGAGGGGATCATGTGCTTCTTGCGTTTCCTGTTAAAGGGTCCCTGGAGGTCATGCTTCAGCCTTCCTCTGCAGGTTTACTGACCGTCTCTCAGTTATCTTCTTGCCTGTCTTCAATAAGGAGAGACGGCAACTTTTTGGATGCTTCACACTGGGGACGGAGGCAACTTGGTATGACTGTCACAGAACTTCCCCAGATAGACTGGCCAGACTGCTGGCCAAAATCAGCACTTTTTTTTTTTTTTTACCTTACTGCTGCTCTGTACCCCCAGCACAAGAAAGCTTTACCACCAAATCAGGCTCCCCCAAACTGGAAGAGAGTTGTCCTCTACAATCCCCTGACCAACCTAGGGGTTCTTTCATTTCCTGCCTCCCCCTGGTATCTTCTCCCCTGCCCATCCCATGTGCTCTGGATGACTCCTATGGAGTGCAAGAAGCTATTTACCTCTGATCATTCATTCTCCTAATTATGTTGTTTATGGCACAAACTCAATGCCCTAAGTCTTTCAAGCCTTTGTTTTTTAAGACTCAAAATTTTCCTTGTATCTTATCTCTGCTATGAGACTCAAAGTCTATTTTGAAATCCAAAAGCTGAGTGTGGCTTTATTTGTTCTCTTTCTACTCTAGCCTCTCAATGGGGAGGAGAATGAAAACAAAGATTCCGACTGTTGTCTGACTGGATTGGAGGGTCACAGAAAATACCAGAGAGAGAAAAACACAGACAAATCTATTGAACAAGATGACACCTCCACACTGTGATGATGTTGATAACTGCTTGCTGATGTATATGCAGTGAATGCTCATCAAAAAGGAACATTTAAACCAGTATATAGAATGTGGTAGGAAGCCAAGGAGACAACGTTTCTGTTGAGGCTTCAGGAATGCAGAGGAATCACAAGGTGCTTGGGTGCTTGAGATTGAAACAATGTAACAATGTATTTCCCCCCACCAGGACTCAGGGGAATGGAACAGCTTGCTGATAGTCATGGAAGCCTGTTAGTTTATAATACAGTATCCGGGTAACCTTTACAGAGATAGATTAAAATATAACTAGCATCCTGAATATACCTATAGTGACCTAATAGCTCCCAGTGCAACAGTTCCTGGGTGCTGACTCCCCCCTAACCCTGTAGTAAATGTATAAAGGCACGGCCCTGCCGCACTTGGGGCTCAGCTTTGGATAGGAATCCGCTGAGCCAGTGCCGGCACGAATAAATGCTGCTTCTCGCCAAAGGTCTCGGTATCCCGACTCCTTGTTCGTGGTTCCCAGGTTCCTGCAGCAAAAAGGTCAGTAGTGCTGATGGACAGTGACTGTGATGGGGTGTGGGAGGGACTTGATAATATGGGTGAGTGCAGTAACCACAATGTTGCTTGTGTGAAACCTTCTTAAGATTGTGTATCAATGATACCTTAATAATAATAATAGGAAAAAAAGGTCAGTAGTGCTTTGAAGCAACCTTTAGAGAAAATTCTAGTTTTCCTGCTCTGTACTGAATGCAAGAGTTTCCACATATGTTTTCTCATTTAATCTCCTTTAATCTCTTTTAATCTGATATTTTTAGATGAGAATACTAAAGCCTAAAGAAGTTAAGCAACCTGCCCAAGTGGCCCTGCTGGTAAAGGGCAGTATAAAAACAGGGACACAAATTTCCTGGCTCCCAGTCAAGAACTTTTCCCATGACATCACAGAACTGGAGAGGGGCAGAAGAACAGAGGTCGGAGTTGAAAGTGATTTCACTGGGGCGATTTGCTTGGCTGGGCTGGCCTGCCTCATCAGAGCAGCAGTGTTAAGAGAGTGATATTTCTGTGTTTTGGCAATAGGGCCACTTGCATTTGTCTGGGTTTTTTTTATAACAGCTTTCCCTTTACAATGCCATTTCATTAGCAGAGGTCAGTCTATAACTGAGCCACATTTCAAGTTCAAATCACATCAAAATGAAGCCTCCTGGATGGAAAAGTATGAAGTTATAGATGATTGAACTGGGCAGTCAGACTCCCAGAGGACAGTTCTAGAGCTGCCAGCCTCCCCCACACTGGCCCTGGCCAACACCAATCAACCACGTCTGGCAGGCAGATCCTCTAAGTTGCAGGGTCCAGAGGAAATAGGAGATCTAATTTAGTCCTAAACGTAACTTCTATGATTATCTACTAAAATTAGCTGCTTCTATGATCTGCAGATGGGCCCAGAAGGCAGGCATCCTCTCACAAGGGCAGCCTAGTCTCAGAGGGTGGACAGGGGAGATGGGCAATCCAGCAAGTGGTCTTTCTTGGTCACACTTGGGCTTGAGCCAGGGCCCTGGGGAGATTCTTGGAGTTCCTCTAGCTCCATGCTGGTGTGGCCCCAAGCCCTTCTGCTGACCCTAGGGTGACCCTAATTGTCTTAAATTCCTGTTAAAAAACTAGAGCATGCCTTCCTCAGAGCAGACGTCAGAATCTAGCAGACCCACTGGGCTGTTTAGTCTAAATCTGCCAGCCCCAGGCAGAACTGGCTGCAAATGGGTCCACAGGACCCAGGTAAAGCCTCAGGGAGTCCGGTTTAAGATAGCGGGATGGTGGATTCCCGGCTAGAAGGGGGTACCCTGCAGGAGGAAGGTGAAGAATGTAATTGCCTAGAGGTGAGGTGATTCAATTCCATCTCCAGCTGGAGAGGAAGAGAGAAGAACGCTTAGAAAAACTGGTGGAACTGGTTTCTGCAGAGTATGGCAGGAGTGATTTGGGAGGAAGGAGGGGCAGGAGGGGCCTGGTGATTCCCAGGGGAAGGGAGCCAGCACCCCGCCTTAGAGCCTCAGCCCGGAGCAAGTGACAGAACACAAACTGGACCGCACACCCTATCACGGGCTGGCAACTTGCAGGAGGGCGGCAGGCTGGAAGAATCGGCGTCCGGCTCAACGAACCGCGGGACGGAGCAACCAGAGAGCATGGTAAGGGCTCCACCGTGGGCACCTCCCAATGACCCTGGTCACAACTGGGCTGTCACCCTCTTCCTGGTCTGCTTATAGTCCCTAACCTGGTGCAGCTCTGGGAGGAAGGCAGTTACCCGCCCAGGGCAAATTCTCTCTGAATCCGCTAAGACTGAAAGGAAAGGGTAGGTTGGGAATTAAAGGTTTATTTCTCAGGGCCCAGCCTCTCTCCCCACCGTGGAGCTCTTACCCCCTCGCCCAAGGCCAAGCTTCCAAGCTCCGCTCTCCAGCCTCTATCTACCACCGCGCTTCACCTTCCCCACCCACCACCGGGAGAAACCCTGTGGGCGGGTCCCTAGTGACTGGCAGGTGCCTGACCAATTAAATACCAGGAATGGAGGGGCGGAGATAATGGCTGCTGCCCTCGGCCCCTCACCCAGGATCAGCAATCCCCTGGGGGACCAGCAGCTCTGCCTGGTAAACATAACACTGACGTGCAAACAGGCCCTTATATGCGTATCACTATCAAGGCCAGGCTGGAATTCTGATTGAGAACTTGCATGTACCCCACACTTGAGAATAGCACCAACGTATACTTTGTCACTACGCCAGAAATCAGACTTTTCCCCTGATTCGCAAAGCTGACCAGTCGCTAAGATCCGCTGATCTCTCTCCTCTACATCCCGACTGCCACTTCCTTACTCCAGACCTCACTGTCTTTTGCCTGGCCTCAGTCCCAGCTTCTCAGCAGGTCCTCTTCTCCCCAGTTCTCCACACTATTGCTGGAGAAATCTTGCCAAAACGTAAAAATGACCATGTCCCTTACTGCTTAAAATTCTTCAGAAACCCTCACAGGGTGAAATTCAAATGGCTTTGGGATGGCGTTCAAGGCTTTGGACAATGTCACCCCTGTCTATCCCACCAGCCTCACTTCTGACCTCTGCTGCAGATGCTAAATGCATGCCATGTCCTCGCTCAAGGCTGCGTTTGCTCTCACCCCTGCCTGGTGTGTTTTACCTCCTCCACACCACTCTGCAAAGCCTAAAATGCCTGTGATCTTCCAGGACTCAGTTCACATACCCTGTCCCCTAGTCAGGGCTGGGAACGCTAGCCTCCTCATTTACCCTTGGTGGGTGCTTGCGCCTTATACACAAGACCTGGGCCTTTGGCAGCTTTTGTGGATACTAGAATATTAGCACAGCTGCCCAGCTTTTCCCAAGTCATGTGTTTTTCAGGGCAGATCCTGCTCCCTTCCAACCCCTATACCAACTAAGTTCCACCTGATGACCATTTTTCATAAGGACACAAACCCTTTACTGTGCTGTTGCCAGTGACAAGCCCAGTTGTGGCAGACACCAGGCTTTTGGCCAGGCCCCTCAGTAACTAAGTGAGCTTCCAGAATAGCAGTGAATTAGCCAGACTTACCCATGATTGCTGGCAGCCTCAGGCCACTGCAAACCACGCCATCCCCAGGAGAACATGTCCCAGAAACTGACTGCTTGGCCTACCAGCTTTCTTCTTCCAAATCACCAGTCATCTGGTAAACCATCATAATCCACTCCTACTAGTGAGTAAGGGAACAGAGAAGCTAGATGGGCTCCTCCTTCATTTCTTGCCTGGGAAGTGGAGTGTGAAGTCCCTCCCTTCTGTGAAACCATGAGGAGTAGGAAATGAGTGTGCTCCCCACATTGCTTAGGGACTGAGGGCCTAGAGTTACCCCCCTTAATCTCTGTATCCCTGGGGCTCATCCCAGTGCCTAGCACATAGTAGCTGCTTAAGAAATGTTTGTTGAATAATATAATACATGAGCACACAGCTGCTTGGGCAGTAATGTGGTTATGAGCGTGGGGTTCTGATATCGGATTGCCTAGGTTCAAAGTCAGGTTCTGTCACTTACTGTGTGACCAGGAGTGAACTGCTCCCTACGATTTATTTCTTCATCTGCAAAATGAATAAAAGTACTATTTTTAGCATTGTGAGAATAAAATGATTTAATAAATATAAACTGATTAGATAAGCACTTGGCATATAGTAAATGCTCAATTAGTATTGGCTTCTTGGAATGCTCGCTGCAGATAGGATTAAAGTCATTCCCAAAGCCAGGCAGCCTAAGGAGAACTTTTTGAAAGAAAAAGAAGTATGTCAAAATATACATGTATACATATATGTGTATATACATAGGTATGTATATGTATACACACAAATGTCATCAGATTTTTAACACTGAGATTGTCCTTTCTGCTAATAAATGTCTTTATTTCATGAAATGACCATGATAGTAAATGATAATTGTTGCTTTTACTATCTTGACAAAACAAAATAGATTGCTTCCCAAGTGCTTTTTTGAAATGTTCCTGGTCTTTGAATGCAAAACCCCAGGAAACACTTATTTGCTGGCATGGAGATCTCTCGTGGAGTCCCTCGCACGATGCTGTAGAGTTGAAGACAGTGGTTCTCAACCTTGGCTGTACGTTAGCATCACAGGAGAGTTTTAAAAAAATTGATGCCTGGATCCGATCCCCAGGAATTCTAACGAAACAGGTTTGTGTGTCAGGACTTTAAAAGTTGGCTGAGGAGAGACATATGCGTAAGCTAGGACAGAGGCCAGACAGTGGCCACTGACTTCCTTTTTTTAGTTCTCTAATCAAATACAGGCTCCTTTTTCTTTATTATTCCCAGAGTGGAAAATGAATGAAATAAAAACAAATAGGAGTGGGAAAAGGGCAGAGAACGGAAAGAAGGACCAAGACATTTGTTTTATAACTGATTAGCATTTTGAAACCATATCTTATCAACCACCTTTTCTGTTTATACCATGTAGATTGAAGAATCCCTTGGTTCCTAACTATGTGTGATAAAGTCTCATTCTCCTTCTCATTTCATTTGTGAATATCTTTTCATAAAAAAAATAAAACAACGAGGAGAAAATCTCTCGAAATATTGCTAAGGAGTCTTTGGTATTCCTCTTCATGCCATGATTCTGACATCATCCAAAAACATTTGGTCACCCAGAAATGTACTTCCTCTTGGCTTTTAAAATTCTTTATATATTAAGATACATTTCTAATTATATTTCAAATAAGAACCAGATGTTTTGAACACTTTACTTTGAAATCTCTTCCTTCTTTTGGAAAGATTAGGAGGGGGTGGCATTTTGGCTCTTTCTATTTCCCAAAGATTTGACATTCTCACATATTTTTCCTGGGAGTTTATGAATTTGCCTCTAGCAGAAAATTGTTTACATACATAGGCCTGTCATAAGGCTCAACTGTGCAAATTAGACAAGTGAAGGGTTACTTCTGCAGAGTTCTCTGTAACATCCTTAGAATTAGAAAATCGCTTGCTAGTTGATTACCCCCTTCTCTTCGTCAAACTGTGGCTTCCACCTTTGTTGTAAATGGAGTAAGCCTGCTTTATTTTAACACTCACTTTAACTCATGCTGCATCTTGCCTCAAGCATGCTTACTGCTCATGTACTAGGGAAGTGCAAAATAATACGGGAACAATTAGCCTTAACTTAGAATACAAATTTCTTTTCCTCCTGGGATCTCGCCAAATCACGACTGGTTGGAGATCACATATTAGCCTAGATGAAGTTCCCGGATCTTGAACTGTACCGAACATGAGACAGTGTTGGCACCTTTTCAAGGGCGCAGTTGCTGGGGTCTGGGCACAAAGGGTATCCAGCTAAGTTAGGAAAAAAAGAAATAAAGGCTTCCTGTGTTTTTGAAGGTCAAGCCCACTGCTACGTTTTTTACCTCAACCAAGGTTGCTGCCAAGGGGATGCGACCAGGCGAAGGGATGGGAGACTGAGGCTGACTTCAGCGGCCCTGCTACTCTATCCAGAGGAGGCTTCACAGGGAGGCGGGTCTGGGAAAGATCACCTGGAATGGTCTTTTTCCTTTCTTCATGGGCGTCTCCGGTGTTGAAAGGACTCCTGCCGATCCTGGCTCTCCCTGCTCCACCCCCTGGGGGACAGATGAGAAAGGCGGCAGTGCTGATTCTGCTTTGCTGAGACCCTCGGACCGTGTAGGCGTTTCTCTTGGTGTGATCCTTCATCATGGACCCCAAACACAAGGCAGCGAACTACTTTTGGTCTCAGCTGAAGCGCTGGTGATCCCTTCCAATGCCAGAGGGAGGACACACCGTGGTAACTTATGGGCCACGTAAAAGGTTTTCTAGTATGGATCTGACTGTAAATGAGTTTGGCCTTATATGCTCATTTGGGACTCCAATCGCCCTATAAGTGAGTGAAAGCCTCTTTCCCTTTTTAGATTTGATGAGCTGGCAGGAGGTAGGAGTCGGGGACGAACCAGAAAACATTAGCTCTCTTTCTCTAGGGGGAAAACAACAGAAAAACAACAATAACCCTAAATATGTAAACATGGGTTATTTAAAACATAGAACACTGCACGGCAGGGCACTTTACCAGATGTGAGTGGGCGTGACGCTGATGAAAACAATCACAACACGTCCCTGTTACCTCCCGGGAGGAGGTCTGCAACCTCTCTCCTTTTTTTGGCAGGTCCTGCCTCAAGTTTTTGTGTCCACACGCACCTGAGGACGCCGGCCCCGTGCGGCAGGCAGCCCAGAGCTCGCCCCGGTCCTTCCGTCCTCACGGCGGCGCACGGGCGCCTGTGCGCTGGAGCAGGCACGGGGCTTGGGGGCGCCCCTGGGGGACCTGCGCTGCGGCTGGGCGGCAGCTGAAGCCCCGGGCCCTGGTTTGAGCCTTGCTCTTGGGCGCTGCCAACAGCCCGAGCCTCGTGGCGATACGGGCCCACTTCCTGAGCTCGGGCTGGACAGTATAAGCAGGGCAATTGGGCTTGTGGCCGACACCCTTTGGGGGGGCTGCATCTCCTCCAGGCCCTTCTTGGGCTTCTTGGCAGGGTGCGTGTTCCTCAGGAACTTGGGGTCCACCCCCTTAAGAGATTCCTATCTTTGTCATCGGGGCTTCCTGATGCTGTTTCTGTGCTATTTTGGGGGACTGGTGGTGCGTGGCATGGTTCTTGGACTTGGCCGTGTGTGTGCCGAAGTCCAAGTCTGAAGTGCGTGGGACCGGAAGAGAAAGGGGGGGCCACCGGAAGTCTTCAATCTTAAAGCGAACTTTGTTCCATGAACTTGTGAATTAGTGTGACCAGCTGCACTTAGGTCCCTTCAGCTACGCCTCCATCATCAACCAATTACGACTCCTAAAGATGCTAATTTAAGAAATGTAAGGATTGTACCAGGACATTTACCCCCCTAAATAAGGGCTTTGCCAAACTATCTCTACCCTGGACAAACTCGTTTCCTTGGACTCGATTTCCTTTTCTTCATTCAACTTTCCATTCCTTCTTTCCTTCAACCAGGGCTCACTGAGCACCTGACATATGCCTTGCTTGGTCCTGCATGTACAGCTGTGTGCCCTGAACTCAGAGCTCACAGCCTGGAGGGGAGATGGACCTTAAACCAGTGATCGCAGTACAGGATGTCGAGGGCGCCCAGGGAAGGGCTCAGTCAGCGTAAGGTAGCTAGCACATGCCAATCATTTGTACTATTATTAAAGAGCCAGGTAGGTTTTTTTTTTTAATCCTTTTACCTATTCACAAATTGGAAAGGCTAAATTAAGAAAATAGTGTAAATATTTGTGATGTAGTTCTGTGGGCTGCCAATAAGTTAATGCACTAAATAAGTTCCTCAGGAAATAGGTCTACTCTTTTCTTCCCTGCTTTATTAAGTAATTAATAGACAGGTAGTGGAAAAGTATCTGACAGAAACCTTGAATCTTTGTCCCTGTGCTTAGGCTGGAATAACATACTGCCATGAACGAATGCGGGGAGGCATTCGTGCCGAGTGTCCAGAGGAAGGCCCCCCCCTCCAGTCCGGCCACTGCTCAGGTTGCTGCGCTGGCCCACCACCTAGCAGGGACTCCCCCTGGAAGGCAGTCGCTCCCACTGGGTCAGGACAGTGTCCTTTGTTTATCTCACACCACATACACCCATTCCATACAGGGGGCTGTGGCTGCAGTCCCCTTTCTGGCTTTGATGTTGTAGCATGTAAATATCTAAATGCTCATCTCCCAATGACCTAATTCCCAGATGGATGCAGACTTTAAGGCGGGGGACCTAAGGGGTGTTCTTCATTTTCTTCCTGCCAAGGAAGATGCATTTCCCAGTTGACTTTTAGTGAGCTTGTGCCTCTGAGGCGGTGATCTTCACCCATGCTTCTCAGTCCTGCTCCCACCCCCCTTTAGGTGGGAGAGGGTGGCTGGAGGGGGCTGGAGTTAGGCTTGAATGAAACCTCAGCGGGTGAGGCTCTGGCCGGCTCATTCTCCCTGAGGCGGGCCTTGTTAAGAAGAACAGGTGCTTTTCAAAATGGTTCTTTTCCCCCTGGAGGGGTTTTTCCTGGACATTCACTCTAAGGACTGCAGAGCTCCAGGTGCTAAAGCTTCCAAAGGTGTGGGGGCCCCCGATGATTGGGTGCCCTGGATATTTGTCTCTCAGACTTGTCCACAGGGAGCCTCCAGCTTGTCAATTACAGCTCAGGTTTTCCTTCCCCTGCACTTTCCTGAGCCAGTGTCCGCCGGGACGTTTTGCTCTGGGAAGCTGTAATTCTCTGTGCCTGTGTATCTCTACGGTTGGGGACAGAGGTTTTCCCTGCGTCCTCACTTACAGGTTTAAGGAGAGTTGGTGGTTTCAGTTGTTCGGTTTCTTTACTTGTTAGGATGGAGTCTCGGCTTCTAAGCTCCTTACATGCTGGACCAGAAACCAAGTCTCCCAGGGATTTTTCTTCTGCCTATCCTTAAAGCAACTCTGAATAAATACGAGCATTTGAAAAACTAAAACTTTGGTAGATAACTTCAGATAGTTCTTCTGAATCACGAAGATCACTAAGACTTTCTAGAAAAAGGTAACTGTCTGTTGAAAAGGAACTAAGTCTTCCAGGGTTTTGACAGAGAGGAGAGCCCAGGTGAGGGGGGTGGGAAGGCTTACTTCCGGTTGAGCCTTACACATAACAGACTCATGGGATGAAGATGTCAGCACTCAGTGTGAGGACAGAAGCTAGGAATTTTTTCCCCTCCTACTCTTCAAGGCCGTCACATCCCAAAGTCAAGTACTCCTGGGGCAAAAGCAGAATAAAGACTCCCTTAACTCTCAGTGCTCCTGTTTCCTACAGATTTCAACCTAGTAAATTCCTTACTATCCTATCTGAGAGAAGGTTTATATTTTTAAATGTATTTTACCCAACATTTTTAGTTGTTTTCAGTGGGAGGGCTGTTCCATATAACTTACTCAAACTTGTTCTGGAAAGGAAAAGATACTCTGTTGTCTTTTTTTCTCTTTTTTTAGTATATGGTTGATACACAATATAATACTGGTTTCAGGCTTACAACTTACAACATAGTCAATTGGCAATTACAGATGTTACTAAATGCTCACCAGGATAACTGTGGTTACAAAGATATTACAGTATTATTGATTATATTTCATAACAGAATTTGTTATCCTGAAATGTTCTCCTACTCTTGCTTATTATTTGGCAACTTCAGTGAGATGTCAAACACCATTATATTTTGTCTTGGCTACTTGTAAATCCTCAAGGCTTGACTAGTGCCTGGCACATGATAGACATCTAATAAATGGATGTGAAAGATAAAATAATAATAGTGAAATACTAACAGCGGAAGATCTTCAACATGGGATGCATACAGTGTCTCGGCTGACAGCTTGTCACCAGTCTTCTCCGTCATCCTCCACGTGTGGGAGGTTCAACTTCCAGGAGCACATGTTCTCAACTCGTCAATAGCTCCCCATTGCCTTTCCTGTAGAGACCATATTCCTTAGCCTGGGATCCACATGAGATCTGGACGTAAATTAGTTGTCTATTCTTTTTGTGTCCTGTGCTCTCCCCAAACCATTTCCCAGTCCTCTTCGTGGAGAGGGAATCATACTGTTTTCTTTTTTTCTCTCTCTCTTTTTTTAATTGAAATATAGTTGATACACAGTATTATATTGGTTTCAGGTGTAAAACATGATGATTTGACAATGGTAACACTGCTAAGTGCTTGCCGTGACAAGTGTAGTTACCATCTGTCACCATACAAAGATATGACATTACAAAGTCATTTGGCATTTCCCAAACATGCAACACAACCCTGCTCACTAATCCCTCTTACGTGGCTGCTCTTCCCACTGCCTCTTGCTTCTGCTCCAAACTTACTGCTCCACTCAAATTCCACTTGCTATGAGATTCCTTCTCTCCTTCCCTAGCAAGAACTAATGCTACTTTCTTTAAACTCTGAGCATGTTTGGGGCTTCCTTATGGCTTTTATCCCATATGCTTTGCGTGAGAACTACTTATTTACATGGATAAATGCTTTCCCAAAAACCTTCACCATGCCTTGTAGACACTCAATAAATATGAATAGAAAAATGGATCATCAGAACAGGCTTAGATTGTGAACCCCAAACGATACCAAAACAAGGGAGACTTTATCCACTACAGCCAGAAATACCTTATCTTTTAGGCTCTTAGAATTTCTGAATTACAGTAAGTGGGGTCAGACAGTAGCCATGCCAATGGACATGTTATTTAAAATGATGATTCTCCAATTATTTGACACCTTTTACAGAATGGTTGGTGGACCTGGTGTTTTTTCTTTTAAGTTACAAGGTCCATGGAGAATTTCATCAGAGGACTCACTTTGTTTAAAAAAAATAGAACTTAAAGTTAACACTAACAACACCCACACCAAATTGACTCATATTTCCTATCAGCAGTTCCTGCAACCTTGTTGAATTTCTCATTTGTACTCTTACTCCACTGAATGCCACCAGCCCAAAACACAGAAAACCAAGAGAGCATTTCTCTTGTTTCCAGAGGCCAGGTTCTAAAGATGGAAAATTCCAAGTTATAAAAGTAAGCAGTTGAAATTCTGTGTCTTTGGCATAATGCAGTATTTTTTTCTCCAAAATGGGAGTTGGCAGCTGTTAAATGACCAGTTCTATTACTGCAACAAACAGACTGCCTTGCCATATTTGGTTGACTACTAAGACTCTTCTAAGTTCTGCAGAAAAATATTTGTGGTAGACGTATTCCCTCCAGTACTCTTTCAAAGAACTTTAGAAGGAGCGAGACCAGGACTAGATATAGTCCTGCTAATAACTACTATGTGAATCGAGGAGATTGGATTGGTCTGTGGCTAATGTTTCGAACTTCCCTTTTGTGCGGGCATCACAGTGCTGAGTAGTCACAAAAACTGCCTTGGCCATCATATGTTTCAAGTTAACCTGACTAACCTGACAACTAAGAGGAAAAGGATCCTATGAAAGAGAGCTTTCTAGATCACAGACTGACAGCTTTAGGAGAAGAAAACAAAGAGGACATACAAAAGATATTTTTTGCAGTTAAATTTCAGGGAGGAAACTCCCAAGACAGGGATGTCAGAGGCCAAACTGGAGGCCAGAAATCTGAACAAGAAACCAGCAGGTCCTCATTTGTAGGACTTAAGGGTTCGGTGATTGAAGGATACCAAATGATGCTTGAAAGAATTTCTGTCTGCTTAGAGGTTAAATCAGGTAATGTCTCATAGGATCTCAAGTCTGACATCTTGTTAATAATGTTGGAGGCACATTGGTGTGGAATGTGTCATATCTATACAAGGTTACATGCCACTGATCCATTCTTTACTGCATTCACGGCCAGAAATTCAAGCTTTCTGCTCGTCGCAGCTCATATTGCACTGCTTGCCCCAGTTGGACCAGCGCCAGAGCCTGACCTCTCCTGCACCCTTCCATGGTCCCTCCAGGTGGACCCTACACTCAGCAATGAGCAAACCCCTCCAGCTGTGCCCCGATTCCTCCCCAGCCCCCAGCTCACACTGCAGCCCAAGCACTCAGGGCTGTTTGTCTCTCCGACGCCTCTGGGACCTCAGGAACAGAAGCAAACACTGTGTTTTCCTGGGTCGCCGTACCCACATGCACACCATGTCTCTCCCTGCTTGCTGCACAAACCCTCTTTTTTTGAGACTGACACCGCTCACATGCCACCTTCTCCTCCTCTTCCTGAGAGCCATCCTAGACAGACTCCCAGAACCCCACGGCATAGGCACACTCCTCATACTGAAGGCTGTAGCCCCCTGCCTGTCTTCCTTTCCACCCCAGCTCTGACAGCACCTGTTCGTGGAGACCACACACCCACCCCACAGGCCTCTCAGACTGTCTCCGCCACAGTCCTGAGAGCTGCCACCTATGCACAGGTCACAGCCCGGATGAGGTCACCAGGTTCCCCCAGCCTCTACTCCCAACACGCCTCGCACCCACCGCACCTTCCTATCCTTCCCCTGCTTCAGCTCAAATCCCTCCACCACACCATCGTTCAACTCTGTCAACGCCATAGTCACAGACCACCCAGTCTCTGCTGATGGCCTTGTCTCCTAGTCCAGTGGGAAAATAGGTCTCACGTTCCTGGTTTACACTTTTGCTGCCCTGAAACAATTCTCTCCTCCTCCTCAGGTTTCCAGCGGCTCACCAGTGAGTGTTCGGATGTGCCACTCGGAGAAAGCACTTTCCTTTGACGGCAGTATGCAGGGGCTCAGGCGCCCTGGCTCCCAAGAGCCGGTTGTTATATTTTCAGGGATTTTCCACCTTGTTTGATGTTATGTCAGTAGCTAGAAATTGGCCCTGCTGAGGGTACTTATGCCCCTACAAATGAAGGCTTTTGTGAAATGTGTCCCAGAACGTCCCTGCCTTATCCCTTCTCTTGCTGCTATTCCACCCCCCACCCCACCCCACATCTGCCCGGTTTCAGGCAAACTGCTCATGAGCTGTGTGGACGGCCCTCACCCAGTGCCTCTTCAAACCTACCCCCATCCAGCTTCTGTCCTTGTCACAGCCACCACCACCTCCATATTACAAAGCCAAAGAACACTTTCCTCTGTTTATCTTACTTGACCTTTGCAGTCAACTTGCTCACTTCCTCATTGTACAACGCATTCTTCTTCTGACGCCTCTGGTGCTATGCTTTTCCTGCTTTTTCTCCTGTCTCTCCTGCTGTTCTTTTCCAGAATCTGTTGTGGGCTTTTCTCTGCCTCCCTCAGACACATACACAAGCTCTAAGCGTCGGGTCCCCAGGCTGCGTTCTAGGCTCTCTGCTCTCCTCTGCCCTTTCGCCCAGGTGACCTCACACCCTCTCATGACCTTGCAGGGCTCAGGATTCCTAGAAAGATACTTCAGACCTCTCCAATTTCCCAACTCCTCCATCTAACTGCCTATTTGACAGCTGTATTCGGATGCATGTTTTGCTTTAAAAGTAACAAGTCCCAGGTGGAACCCTTGATTCCTTGACCCCCTGTACAAACCAGTGCCTCTCCCCTGTTTCCACATCTCAGTAGCTGGTGACACCGTCCAGCCATTTGCTCAAGCTGGACAAGCGGCCACCGTCAGGCCTCCTCACTCATCCTCATCCCCACATCCGAGGCATCAGCAAGGCTGTTGTTTCTGCCTCCCAGATATACACACATCTCAGTTCCGCCTGCCACTCTCCAGACCCAAAACCACACAATCTTCTGAGCCACCCTCATGTCCCACCTTTATTCTCCACTGACCTCCTTACCTGTCTTATTTTCACTGCTGCCCCTGCTTCATACATTCTCCATGGAACAGCCAGAGTAAACTCAAGAAAGAAAATCCTGGAAGTTGAAATGGCTTTTGAACGATGGAAAGGATACTGGAAAAGTAATTATTCTACTGTTGAAATTGACAATTGCAAAAGTGTATCCAAAAAACTACCAATAAAACAATTTTTAATTGCTTAGAAATGAACATGTTTATTTAAGATTTTAAGAGGAAAAGTATAACAGAAGAACCTGATGGGAATTATTCATCTTTTAAATTTATAGATTCTATAAATTTTATCCCCTTTGGTTTAAAGAAATTATTTCCATTACATTAGTTTAGGCTTTGAAATAGTAGCTATCATTTTAGAAATAACAATACTTACAAGCAGAATTTTAAAGTTCAAAGATTAACAATATCCTGGCAAATTATCACCAAAGTCTTTTGCACATAAGTTATCAAAATAATGCTCCTGAATATAAGATCTGCCTGAAATTATGTATTCAAATAAAACTTGCTCAACTACTTTTCATCCTTTGCTATGGTATAAAAAGAAAATTTAAACCTTACAAAGGTTTCATATACCTAAGGACTTCAGTCAATTTACTTTTTAAAACAAATCAGCTACTCTCCTTAACCCTTCCTGTACTAGCTTGGAAATTTAAATGGCTTTGAACAATGTCAAGGACACATGGAGAAGCAATTCTCTGACCCTTGAAATTTTTCTTTTGAACTTGCGGAAGTTTCCCTATTAGCACAAAAGACACAGAGTCAGATGATCTTTTAAAAATGGAAAACAGATTGTTCTATCACGCTGCCTAAAACCTTCCCATTACAACTCAGACAAGATCCACGTGCATTTCCTACAAGGCTCTGCACAGCCTGGCCCTTACCTTTCTCTCAGCTTTGTCTCTGCTCCTTTTCCTCTGACTCAACAAGCATCAGGTACACTGGCTTCCTCCAGGAAGTAAAAACTGAAAACAGCATACCGCCATCCTAGCCCAGTCTCTGCTCCATTGATTAGTGATGGTGGTAGAGGGGCTGGAGATTTTTGGTTTTGCCTCAGGGCCTTTGCACAAGCTCTTCCCTCTGTTCTGAGACACTTTCCCTCCCACTTTATCTCATCTTTCGGGGTTTATCTCAAATACCCCTTCCTAGGAAAGCCCAGTAGGCAGAGGCTAGTAGCCTGCAACACGGGCAGACTAGGCAAACAGCAAATCTCTTCTCGTTAAAGTAAATCAATAGCTTCAATTTGCTATCTGGTTGGTAAAGTAACACTTCCTTGCATTTGTTGTCTATTTGTCAATTCCTCGACGGACGCGCACCCAGGGAGCACTGGTCATCGGCAGGGAAGCTCTGGGGAGCCGGCCCACATTCTTTCAGCTGCCGGGGACTTGGAAGCGTTAGGCTGGTCTTCCTAGGCTCTGCTTCCTCCCATCGACAAACATCAGTCATGCCCCTTGTCTCGGGTCAGGTTCCCTAGAAGCTGAGGCAGGGATGCCAGCACAGGTGGTATATTGGGAGTGTGCCCTCAGGAGGAATCTGTAGGGAGGTGAGGGAAGCAGGGAAGGGAAGGGGAGCAGCTGAGAAAAGATGCAGCCTCAGCTGAAGCCTAGCCTGAGCCTGATCCCACAGGTGCTCTGGGTCATGAATGGCACCCCAGAGCTGTCCCTCTTTGAAGTGGGGGCCTGGGCTTTGTGTCTCTGTATCAGTCAGTCATTGGCAGAGGGCACCTCATCGGTGTGGGGACCAAGTAACCCCACAGACGTTGAGGTGGCTCCTGACTGTGCAGGGGGCAGTTGGGGGCTGATAGCAGCCAACACTCAGCAGTCTGGTGCATCCATCAGGTAAAAGAGCCCTGGGTGGGGAGCCCGAAGCTCAGGATCAGCTTAGGGCAGGATTTCTCAGACTCAGTACTATTCACATTTGGGGCTAGATAATTCTCTGTTGTGGGGGGCACTGTCCTGTTCATTTAGTATGCTTATCAGCATCTCTGGCCTCTACCCACTAGATGCCAGTGGCATACCACCAGCCCACCCCAGTCTCTAGGCATTGCCAAATGTCCCCTGGGATACAAAACTGCCCTCTTCCTGCTCCCACCCATCCCACTCTTCTGTGGTGTTCTGAGCCCATCCTTGGAGGGAGTCACAACCGCTGCACTGCTTATTCACTGAGAGTGTAGCGTCCTACATACACACATCCCATTGTGTGTAAGTGTGTGTGGGCGCTTGTGTGTAGTAGGGAGACTAAGCTTCCCTGAATATGACTTGTTAAATTCAGGCTGGGTCGAGCCAGGATGAAAAGCAGGATCAATGGATCTGATCACTATTTATCAAATAGATGACCGAATGAAGGTGGGGGTTCAGGGAGAGGCTGGTGACCAAGTTTCTGGCTTTGGCAAATGCAAAGGAAAAAAGGGTGCGAGGAAAGGAAATGTGGAGGAGGGAAGGGCCAGTAAAATATGGACACACTGAGTTTGCTGGGGCTTCTCAAAGGACACCTGTGGAAGGCACAGATACACTTAGGGCTGGGCTGCTCAATCCAGGAGTCACCCAGCGAAGTCAAGGGCACAACTGCAGTTGTCTAGGAAGAAGGTACGTGGTGAGAAAAGATGAGGACTGAGGTCAGAACCACAGGAACCTTCACATTTTGTGGGTATTGGGCATATGAGATGGTCCCAAAAGGAACAAAGGAGGTTCAGCCAGGGAGGCAAGAGGAAAGCCAGGGGAGAGTGAAGCCATAAATCATGGAGACAGGTCGGAGAAACTATTGTTCTAAAATAAAAAGATACAGTCCCTTCTCCTGTCACTGGGCTCCACTCTGCAGCAAGGATGCTAAGGTTTCGTGAATTATCTCTAATCACAGTCAAGTAAAGGCAGCATGTAGGCAAAATGTTTGCCTGTGTTTGTTTCATATTAGGCAGACCCATTTCAGAATAACAAAATATCTAAGTTTTAATGAACATATTTTATAAAGTAAATGGTATACATACCACACAGACTGCCTACATAGAAAACAAGGCTCCTCCATAAAGAGATTCCAGAGTCTTCAACACAGTGGAAGCAATAGAGATTTGGGAGTGGGACCTTTGTGCCTAAGCTCTTGCTACACACCCCTCCTGGTGAGTCCTTTGAATTTCCAGAATCTGGTCTGTTCATTTTAAAAAATGAGTGCTTAGATGAAATGACTTCCTAGTACCCTTTTCTATGCTAACATTCTAAGGTTCTACTCAAATCCACTAATATTTATTACATAAATATGTTAATGAAAATTCCATGTCATTGTGTGGGATGCATAAACCATACAGGATATCAAAATGACCTAGGAAGCCTGTTAAAGTATAGGCTCCCACACAGAGGATACTGTTGCTTAGAAGAATCCCACAGTACAGTCCACAGAATGGGACAAAATATTTTCAAATCATATATCTGATAAATGGTTAGTATCCAGAATATATAAAGAACTTCTACAACTCAACAACAACAAAAAATAAACAACCTGAAGGACTTGAATAGACATTTCTCCAAAAATATACAAATGGTCAATAAACACGTGAAAGGATGCACAACATAACCAATCATTAGGGAAATGCAAATCAAAACAACCAGAAGATACCACCTCACACCCATCAGGACGGCTATTATAAAAAAATAGAAAATAACAAGTGTTGGCAAGGATGTGGATAAATCGGAACCCTGTGCACTATCGGTGGGAATGTAACATGGTGCAGCCACTATGGAAAACAGTATGGTGGTTCTTCAAACAACCAGAAATAGAATTACTATATGATCTAGCAATTCTACTTCTGGAATACATATATATATAGTCTCCAAAAGAATTAGAAGAAAGGTCTTTACAACAGCCAAAAGGTGGAAGCAACCCAAGGGTCCATCAATGGATAAATGGATAAAGAAAATGTGGTATTCTTTATCCATTTATGGATCTTGACCCTTATGAAGGAAGGAAATTCTGACACAATGCCATAATATGGATGAAACTTGGGGACTTTATGCTTAGTGAAATAAACCAGCCACAAAAGGACAAATATTGAATGCTTCCACTTACGTAAGGTCCCTAGAGTAGTCAAATTCATAGAGATGGGAAGTGGAATGGTAGTTACCAGGGGCTGGAACAAAGCAGGAATAAGGATTGCTTAATGGGAATAGAGTTTCAGTTTTATAAGATGAACAGATGTCTGGAGGTTGATTGCAAAACAATGTGAATATACTTAATACTACTGAACTGTACACTTAAAATGGTTTAAGTGATTAAAAAAATAAAAGCCTATGATATTCATAGAGAAAAAAAGCTATTTGACAAAAGTAACTGGCCTTTGAATACAAATTGGCATATCTTCCTAAAGCCAGCTATATTCTTATAGTAATTAGTAGTAGCATATTATTTAAAATTGGGGGTGTTTTATGTTCTATTTGTTCTATAATCAATTTTAAAAGATGATGACTAGATAAGCAATTTAGAAGGCAATATGGAGCCTTTGGGGTGGTACGTTAATTTGTACAATCCTTTGCTGCCCTAAGAGGGGGCATCTCTCCCGCAGGTGGTGTTCCCAGCCAACTCATGCCCATGCAGACTCTCCGGACATCTGCATGTTTCAGTATCGGGTTCACTCCTGGGTGTTTCCTGTATGAAGTTCCCAGTTGCAGATGAATAAGACTTCCTAAGAAAGTCTTCCTGGCACAGGCACAATCTTCCCACGCCGCCTCCACATCATGAGGGATTGTGGAGGGGCTGGTTCCTCAGGCAGAGCAGAGAACCTTCCAGAGAACCAGAACACTTACCCTTTTCTAGTTTCACTTCTGTATAATCTGACTTCAATGAAAGCAAAAGTCCCACACAGATTTATTTATTCAACAAATATTCATTGAACACCAGCTTTATGCAAGTCACCAGAAAATAACTATTGTATTGAGGTATAATTTACATACAGTATAACTGACACTTTTTAGTGCACAGTTCTACGAGCTGACAAACGTGTATCGTATAACCACCACCACCACTAAGTTATAGAATATCTCCATCATCCCAAAAAGTTCCCTTGCGCTTCTTTGCAGTCAAGCCCACCCCTCATCCCCAGCCCCTGCCAACCACTAATCTGATTTTGTCCCTAAAGTTCTGTCTTTTTCAAATGTCAAATGAAATCATTCACTCTGTAGCTGTTGTCTGGTTTCTTTCACTTAGCATAATGCTTTTGACATTTATCTATGTTATTGCATGTATCATTAAGTCACTCCTTTTCATTCCTGAGTAGTATTCCACCACATGGATACATGACAATTTATTTATTGATTTACTAGTTGATGAACATCTGGATTGTTTCCAGTTTTCAGCATTATGAATGAAGCTGCAACAAACATTTGCATATGTGTCTTTGTCTCTTTCTCTTAGATTATGACCTAGGAGTTGGATTTCTGGGTCATTTGGAGAGTATATATTTAAATTAATAAGAAACTGCTCAACTGTTTTCTAAAATGACTGTGCCCTTTTGCATTCCTACCAGCTATACATACGACTTCCAGGTGTTCTGCATCCTTGCCAGCCAGACAAAGCTTTCCACAGATACCAATATCTTTATTTCAATTATTTATTTCAGACCTGTAGCAATTGTGATCATTATATCAGCAATGTATGGCTACCTCTCACTCTATATATAAGCTGGGGCTCAGAAATATGCACTGCTTGGTTGTTTCCATGATGTATATTTTTCTTCATACAACAATAATATAGAAGTAGACTCTTAATGATCTTATTAGGTTTAAGAAATTGAAGCAAGGTAGCTTTATCCCTTAGCAAAACAGAAATGGACAGATAACCGAATGGTACACGCTTAATGGTAAAGGGATCTCAAAAGCCTTCTCTCTGTCCCACCCCCTAAGGGATGCTTGAATGCCATCTTACTACCTTCCTGGCAAGGGGTCATCCAAATTTTGCTGCAATCAATTCTCTTTGGGGGATCTCACCTCCTCCTGAGGCAGTTGATGAATCAGGAAATGTCTGTTACCAAAAGATATGGTCACCAGGAATTATGTCAGCTGTGAACTCTCTTTTCTTCAGCTCATCGGTCTTTGTTTGCTGTAGGGAGCTGACATAATCCCAATCCCTATCGTTATCTGACATTTCTTCCAATATTTGAAAGCAGCTCTCATGTCTCTTAAAATAGCTCTCTTCTTCCAGACTAAACATCTCTAGTTCCACTGACCGTCCCCACACAACATGATTTTGAGTTCCTTCACCCTGTCCCTATCCTCTTCGTAGATGCAGCTGTATCCAATTTCTTCCCAAACTGGGGGTTTCAGTACTGAGCCTAGAACTAGAGATCAAGCACACATGGAGTTGATTCTAACTCAGAGCCCTACTTTTAGTGCAGTCTGAGATCACATTCACATTTTTTAAGAGGTCTCCAGTGCCCCACACTGATTTTAGCACCAGCTATAATCTGTGCGGCTGGCTGCTTAGCATATCTTCCCCAATCTGTATTTGCAGGGTCAACTTTTGGGAAACTCAGGAGAAGCATTTTAAATGTTCCCATAGATTCATCTACTGCTCCAATTTGTTAAGACTTTGGGTGACCCTGACTTTGTAATCAGTTATGTCTAGTATCTCAACTTTGTGTCAGCTCCAGGTGTGATAAGCAAATCTATGGTATCTTTGCTCAGCAGTGAATATTGGTTGAGCACCAACTATGTCCTGTGTACTAGGCCAGGCACTGGAGATACACAGATGAATCAAATGGAGCCACTCGCTAGAGGAGCCCACAGCCCACAGTAGACAGCTGGGTGGTGCACTCCACAGAGCTTCCCAGAGGGTTCCATCAGTGTAACCACCAGAACACCAGGGGTTCTGTCTTCTGGCCAGCCACTACCCCATCTACTTGCACCAGCATCTAACCCAGATGTCTCCAGTCTGCCCAAACGGCTGGCATGAGAAAGCTTGAACATCCAGAAATCTAGATATGCTCAGTCTGCATGTCACTGCTGAGCTAGGGGTCAGCCAGAGGAATGACCACGACACTCTGTTATAAAGTATATTCAGTAAGTGACCAGCACACCTCCCCACTGTCGTCACCCCACTCACCCTAATGGTAAAACACTGCATGCACTTATTCCCATGGATGAAAAGCTCATGGAAGAGATAAAATAGTAGGAAGTAGACAGTGAGCTCTTGGAGGAGCCCAGCTTATGTGAACAGGTAAACAGCAGGTGCGTATGTATTGAATTAATGTCTTATACAGGGGAAATTGTACTTGGGGAAATGTGCCTTATTTCAAAGCAATAAATCTCTGGTAGTGCAATTTGGGCAGCATCTAAAAGGCTGTTGGAAATAGGGGCCTGGAGCTGGAGCACAGAGAGATCCTGCTTGGCCAGTGGAAACTCTAGGTACCAGCTGAGTTTTGGCAGAAGGAGAGTAGAAAAAAGGCCTAGAAAGTACCTTAAGCACCAATTCCCAGTGGCCTGGGCCTGGCTCCCTCACAGGAGGCAAAAGTCTCAAAGCACAGGTGGGAGAAAGGTAAACCCCTTTACATGTGAGTTTTAGCAACACTTCACTGTACACGTAGATCACTTGGAGCTTTCTGGTTTGATTTTGTTCCCACTCCCCTCCCTGCTTTTTCTGGCCAAGTGTTTCCATAGATGATGGTGATTTCCTTTACATTGACGACTCAGGATGGACCCACAGATGTGAGGGTGGCTCACAGCTCTGATCCCAAGGAGCAAGCCTTTGGAAAAAGCTGTTTCCTCAGGAAATTCTTCTTTGGCCTCTCCTTGTAGAAAACTCTGCCTCGTCTCAAACCCTGCTCCAAAAAAATTTCCTACAGTGCCCAGGAAACACACTTACTTACCCAGAATGTGGCAACTGCCGGTGGGTTTCAAGGACACAGGTCGGACCTTGGGTGGGTTTGCTTTGTTTTTCCTCCTTTCCACCGGCAGAGCCCCCACCCCACCCCGCGCACGAGGGCGGAGGGGAAGGCATTGACTACATCTGATTTGCTCTGCGACCAAGGCTCGGTGAACCCTTTCCAGTTCTGTTGTTTACTTACTTCTCTCAGAGTTTTTGTTCAGCCCGGGGAAGCTGCGCCTCGGCTCCTCAGATGTTATTTATCTTTTCCTGCGAGGGACTTGTGACAGCCCAGGGTGTTGTGTATCCTGTGAGGTTGTTTATCACCCAGCTCATGCCGTGGCCGAGCAGCCTCCTCGCCAGCACTTCACGTCCCGAAACCCAGACTACGTGAGCGAGCGAAGGGCGGGGAGGTTGCACGTGGGCGCTGCGATGAACCCGCGGCCTCTGGAGCCCGCAGCAACGTGTCCTCAGGCCCAGCCTCTGACCCCGTGCGCCCAGGTGAAATGCACCGGACAGCACGTGCGAAACTCACCGCCGACAGCCACCAGCTCCGGCAGTGTCCCCGCGGGGGCGGGGCCGGGGTGGGGGGGACGACCCAGAGGCACAACCCCTCCCAGCCGGTCCCCCGGGACCTCCTGCGCCACCGCGGCCGGGGCGCATGGGGTGGATCAGGGCGCCCTGGGCGCTTGTAGTGTGGGGCAGCAGCCGGTCAGCCCGAGGGGAATCCTACGTGCGGGGCTGGCCCTCCGCCCGCCACCCCCGGTGCCGCGGGGTTCGCTCTCAGCAGAGTCCGGGGCGCTGGCACGCGTGAATCACCCTCGGCCGGGGCTCCCTGGAGGAGCGGGCTTGGCACGCGGGTGGGGACTTCCGATCCCGCCTCCGACCCAAGGAGGTGGAGGGTGGTTTGAAGTCGGCCCGCAGAGAGATTTGGGGTGAGCCCGGGCCGGTCTTATCCCTTCTCCTTCTCTTTTGCCCTTCTTTGGGCGCTGGGTCTCCGGCCACCCCTCGGAGCGCGCCCGGGGAGCGCAGGCAGGACGGAAGGGGCAGTGCCTGCCGGCCCCGGCCGGGCCTCGCCGCGCGCACGCACGCACACTCACACACTTACGGGGCACATCAAACGCTCACGGCGGCCGAGGGTCTGCTTTCTCAGGCGCCCTCCCCCATCACCACATTGTTAGCGGGACAATGGGCTCCTGTGTCAGTCTTGTTGGCACCAGTTTTGTACGATGCAGGAAACAGCATTTCCTCTCGGCGCTGGAAAATTAACTTGGATCGTGCTTTTCCCTTTTTATTGAGGATCCGCACACACCCCGGGAAACCCGAGCTCCCGGAGAGGGGAAGGAGCGGCAGCAATAGACATCCCAGAGTCCTGCCCCGGCCGTCCCCTTCCCGCTCAGCTCGCGGCTCCAGGGCTCTGCCAAAGGAGGAAACTCCCGGCGCTGAACAATGAGATGGGGCCGGTGTCTGAACAGTGACCCTCCCGCTGGGGCTGTCAGGACCGCCCGTGCCAAGCCGCGCAGCCCTCCTGCGGCCGGTTCTGTTGGGAAGGGGAACTTGGCAGGGGGCGTTCCCGGCTGCCCAGGGACCCCCGCCCCTGCCGCGGTCGGCCCCAAGCTGTCCAAGGTTGGGCCGTGGGACGACGAGTTGGTTAGGAAATCCATAGCGCACAAATCTGAACAATTCATAAGCCCACAAAACTCCTAGAAAACATTATCATGCATTAGTGCTTCTATTTTGGTATTCATCTCACTTTGCCCTGAATTATACAGTATACCTCCTCTCTGGGAATAACACTAGACTGCAAAATGCTTGAGGCAAGGAGGGATTGATCATTATAAATGGTCACTAAATATGCAGACATTTGTGCCTGCCCTGGCTACCCCCACCACCAGCTTCTGTTGTTCACGTTTTAGGCTGGGAATACTAGCAGCTGGCTGCTGAAAGTACCTATAGAATTCATATTATATATAATATATTAATATTATTACTAAGATACTGATATGGGGATTCTTAATGCATTATTAATCTAAAATATCCATGTCATTCATATATCATTATAAAGTATTAATATTTTATATTAGATGATTCATTTAAATATATATAATTTGCATGGCATTTTATACACCTGAGTGTACACACACTCATACAACAAATATACTAGGGTATGTGCTCAGGAACTGCAAACCACTCCCATCCCTCTCTCCTCCACCCTGCTTTGATGATGAACTAGAGAGAAGAAAATGAGAAACTCCGTTTCGGATCTATCACAGGGGTACCTCTCCTTCTCAGTAATCTTCTGTAACAAACTCTTCAGAATTTTATGTAAATTTACTTTTTCTTCCCATCAAATTTTAAACATTCGATTTTGTAATGGACTTCATTTTTTTAGAGCAGTTTTAAGTTCATGGCAAAACTGAGCAGAAGGTACAGAGATTTCCCATTGCGCCTCCCCCAACACATGCAGAGCCTCCCCCACTATCACCATCCCCCACTTAGAGTGGCACATTTGTCGCGACCCGATTACTGACACATCGTAATCACCCGAAGCCCGCAGTTCCTATTAGGCTTCACCCGTGGTGGCGTCCGTTCTATGGGTTTGGATAAATGGATGAAGGCGTATTTCCGCCGTTGCAGAGCCATACAGAGGTGTTTCAAGAGCCCTAAAAATCTCTGTGTTCCATCTCTTCATCCCTCTACACCCTCAGTTTTTGAGTTTATCGTCACGCCTAATTGACGTTAAGATCGGAACAATGTTGAGAGAGCACTTTGAGGGTTTTCTATTCTGTATGGGTAGATATGAGTAAGAGTTACTGGAATTATTGATCTATTGTTGGCACTGGCTTCTAACACTTTTAGATTTAAATCCGTTTTTTTTCTGACCACCCATGTCCATTCCTTCCTCCTCCTTCAGTTGCAAAAGTTAATAGTCTGTAAAACAATACCTAAATATGTAAATCCTTCAGGGAAGCACTGAAAGGAACACTTGGGACTCTTTGTAATGTGAAAATCATCCTCTAATTGCCTCGCAGGTCGCTGTTCCAGTCCTTAATATCCTCTGCCCAAGAAAGCCAAGGGTGCATAACGCTTCTTGAATGAATGAAGGATTGATCATACTCTTTTTGCTTGCTTGTTTACCTGTTTTTTATTTATAAGCTTGGAAAAGAGATTATAGTTTGTGGTCTAAAAGAATAAATTTAGGGAGAAACCCCTAGGGAGGTATACACTGGGTGCATCTTAATTGCCCAAGAAACACTTTTTAATAGTGATAACTGGCTCACTCCTATGGATGGCCAAGACGAGATGAGACTTACGGTGACAGAGTGTGCAAAGCCCTGTGGTTCTGTGAATTTGCTTCTTAGGAGGGCTCTTGTTGCTTTTGCAAAATATTTACTGCCCTGAGAGCTTTGTGGCTCTCATCTTGCTGCAGCTTTTGGGAAGAGCGGGCAACTCTGATTTGAACCTGTTGTATTTGTTATTTATCTTTCCACATATGTGTTCCAGCTAGACTGTGAGCCCCACAGAGGATCCCCTTGAGCCTGCAGGCCTATCCCTTTTTCCTGCACCTGGCAATGTATCAATAAATGTCTGATTCCATTATCATGGGAATAGGCCAGTGACCCCTGTGAAATAATACAGAGGTCAAAAGTCATCATGTAGCAAATTAAATGATGTCTAATGCCCTCCAGCGGCAGTTTTCCAAAGGCATTCCCTGCGTGTGCTTCTAGGGACCAGTGAAGAACACTCTTGTAGAGGGATCCTTATATTTGAGGTTCTGCTACTCAGGACATTTTGCAAACATTTATCTCAGAAGAATGACAGCAACAGGCAAGGCAGACTCCCATCCTATACCTATCCACGGAGAGAAATATTTAGGTTTGAACCATCCCCATCGTTAACCCTTAAAAGAAATCTTTCTGAACGTGCTTTATATGCTATGAACTAGAAGGAAAAGGAAAGTTTTCAGAAAAGAAATGCTCAGAGCTAGGCGGAAGTGATGGACGTTTTTAATCCTCTGTCCTCTTCAATAGTAGTTATTCATCCCCACAGCTCCAGATTCCTAAGGCTCTGTCTGTCTGTCCCCATCTCCTGTCGGGGTTTCCAGCTCACTTTAGTGCTGCCAGCAGAGAAGCAAGTTGTTCCCCCACAGTCCCCTCAGAGAAGGATTAGCCTGACTTTAAGCAATGCAAAGGCTTACTGAGTTGTGTAGTTGCATTGATGACCCTCAGGGAGGAGGTTTTCAACACTCCTTAGCAGCTGACAAATGCAGAAAGGAGAAAGGTTGTGATTCAGCTTGACTTCAATGGACTATTCGTGGTGGCTTCACTCGTGTAGGTGAATCTTTCATTTTCTTCACGGATTGCTGAACCATATTCCTTAGCTATCTATCAAATAGAAATCTACCTGAAAGGAATTCGTTTAGGGAGTTAATAGCGAGCCCTCTCTTCCTGCTTGAGGCATCCCGGACTCTGCCCTCCATTCCTGCTCTATTTTGGGCTTCTGATCTGGCCCGTTCCCGCCCCCTCCCCTCCAAGTCCCTGCCCTGGTTTCCTGCCTAGTAATCTTTTCCTTTTGGGACTGTTGCCAGGTACCTTTTCTAGAACTTTGGTGCTGAGGCTGAGTCTTGGCCGGGAGCCTTATCAGACAGTCCTTGCCTATGACCTTCCTGTGAAATTTGTCCGCCCAAGATTTCCTCCTGTGGTCTTCTGCCCACCTTTTTCAGGTGTCCTTTTACTTGATCTTAGCTTCCTTTCCCCATCACCGATCAATTTCTTGAACTAAAGATTATAATAATCTGTGGACACCCCTGTGACATGAACATGCATAGCAGCGTCGATTCTCCCAGCCTCTGTCCGCTCCTTCCTGGGGCCTTGCTTTTCTTCTTTGCTTCAGCTTATGACAAATATATGACCATTTCCCCACTGGACCGAATGACAGCTCAAAACCTTTCTGAAAGGAGGTAGACTTAAATTTTTTTTTTAAATCAATAGAGGGTCATAGTTATGGCACCCGAAAAAATAGAAACGTGAATCACAACAAGACTTGAACTAACCAGTGGAGCCTTAGATTTTCAAATAGCTAGATTCTCCCGCAATCATGATTCACTGAATCCAGGAGCGACTTAGCCTTGAAAAGCCACATGCCTTTAATGAATTAAACATACAAGAAGTCTTTGATATAGAAGCTCTTAGTAAATGTTCCTTAAAAATCTTAAACGTAAGTATTGAAGAGCAACACGTCGACCTCCTGTTGGCAATGGCTTATAATACTTTAAGCTTTAATTCCTAAGTGGTTATAGCATGTCCTAAGTCATTTAGGGTCTGTAAGTAAATTTAAACTTATTATTTAAAGCATGATCCAATTGAAATATCTGAATAAGAGAGAGTAATTAGTAAAACCCCATGACTTTGTCACCAGTTGTCAGCTGTGTTTAGTCCCTGGTCCTATGTATATATTTTAAGTTGAAAACACCTTTTCAACTCAGCTCAAACCTTTTGGCCCTACACCCACCTCGCCCACCACCAGCCTCTTTCCTGAATTAACTCTGGGTTCATCGTAAGGACAGAAAGGCTGTCCTTCACCAACGTGGGTGGAGCCTTTCTTATAAAAATACCTCCTGTGCCCCTCTCCTGCCCTCCTCTCAAGGGCTCTGGATGAAGGTGAGATGATGTAATGGGACATGCAGGCCAGCCACAGGAGCACGATGGCTATCTTCTTTCTAAGCAGAAGAATGTGTATTTTGGCCACCTTTCCTAACCAGTCTAGTTAGCATTTGAATAGCGTTCATGTCCTGATGGCGCACCACACTACTCCACGCATGTGCACTCACACTCACGTTCATACATGCACAGTGTGCGCACATGCATGCTCGCCCATCATGCTACAGCCCGGGGCAAACCAATCCACATCCTTGGCTGAACCAACAAGACTCAGTCTCTTGAAAATTCCAATCATTAACAGACAGAGGCAGAGAAGATGGACATGTGTGTCATTTTATGCCGAAGACCTGCTGAGCCCTTCTAATGGGCTGCGTGTGGTGTCCAGCACCTGCACGCCTTTCCTAACCGTTGCCCTATGATGCATGCACTGTTTTTATCCTTGTTTCACAAATGAGGAAACTGAGGCTCCAAGCAGTTATGTCATATGCCAGTATCACCCAGCTGGTCAGATCAGAAGCGGAATCCAAGGCCTCCTTGCTTCTGGTGGGCAGGAGAGGGACGATGAGGCTCCGTTTTCTGCAGCCAGCTGTTCAGCTTTTCTTGGATCCCACGAGATCTAAATCCCGAACACCCCCACTTCCTCTGCCACTTGTTTTTTCTTTTTTTCACCTGACCAAGCTGTTTTAGTCTCCAGTTGTCTCAGGAGCTAAAAATTATTTTACATTCTCTGAACTTTATAGATGGAAACATTCAGCAAATTTAGGAACGGAGCTTCTGCAATGAAGGAGGCTCAGTAGAGAAAATCCGTGAGATGAATGAGAAGGTGGGTAACTGTGGCTAACACAGTGGAACTGATACGAAGAAGATGAGGAGTTAGGATTACTTCTGTGTTACAGTCCATGCGGTGTGCAAGACAGTGAGCCTGTCTGTCCCTACGGCATATTTGTTTTCTTTAAGTTGCTAATGACCACTTATAGGGTCTTTTCCTCCTATGTGACTTCCCACATATGCTCTCTGATTTTTTTTAAACACCTAATAACATTTTATAACTTTTTAAATTATGGTGGTATATCTAGCTGTGCCTCCTTGACAGACATTGGGAAATACTGAACAAAAATAGGCCTCAGACGTCTACAAATGCTGCAAATAACAGAGTCAAGTTTGCAATACCCACACATTAGTGAATCAAGATGAAGCTTCACTTTTTAAAAATATGCTAAAATTTTTTTAGATTAGACACTGTAGAGCAGTTTTAAGTTGACAGCAAAAGTGAGTGGAAATTATAGAGTCCCCACAGGACCCTCCCCCCACTACACATAGCCTCTCTTACTATCAACATCTCCCACCAGGCAGCACATGATGACAATTGATGAATCTACAGGGACACATCATAATCGCCCAAAGTCCGTAGTTTACAATGGCTGCACGCTTGCTGTTGTACCTTCCATGGGTTTAGACAAATGGATAGTGACGTGTATCCACCATTATAGTGTCAGAATAGTTTCACTGACCTCTGTGAATCCTCTGTACTCTGTTTATCCATCCCTCCAGCTGCAACCACTGATCTTTTTACTGTCTCCAAAGTTCTCTATTCCGGGTCATACAGATGGAAACCTATAGCATGTGGCCTTGTCAGACTTCTTTCACATAGTAAAAGTTGATTTTTTTAAGCCAGCACAGGAGTCTGTTCCTATTAAGCTCCTGCTTTTTGCCTCTAAAGCTTGTTTTGATTGCTTTCTTCTGCCCTCTGATGGCTAGACACACATACCCATCTGACTGTTAGTGTCATTATCTCAAGAGCATTGAATAGTGCAGTTTGCTATCTTTAATAAAGTACAATGGGACACTCATAATCAAAACACACTCTTGCTCCACTTACCAACCAAGGTGACATGGACCCACTAGGGGCATTTGCAATGTATGGGGGGCCAGGGTATAGCAGACTTACTGCCTTTTGAGAATGCTAAATATGTTGTAAAAATAGTTCTACCTAGCATGCAAATAGAGCCTGTGTTGAGAAATATTGCCTATACTCTTTAGATCCATTTAGTTAGAAAGTGTTTCATTAATGCTATTATATCCAAAGGAAAACCACTATAAAATTTTTATTTTCTGAGGTCTTGGTCTTAAAGAGTCAAAGTAATTCTCCAGCATGATACCTAGTGGCCATCACTCCCAGTTATCTTAAAGCTTCATGATTCAGTATCATAAAGCTGCCAAGGGGTCCAGGCCTCCCTCTCCAAGGAGCTGGACCCTCCAGACAGGGTTTCTCAGGCTTGTACAGATAGTGACACTCCTAACTGAGTAGCGGGGAGTACCTTGAATAACACGTCAGAATTAAAGCAGTAAGTTCGATAAGAATGATGGTGGTCATAACAATAAACATTTGTTGAGCACCTACTGTGTGCCCCTCACTGTGCTACCCAGTTTGCAGGTTATCTCCTGTCATTCTCACAGTGAGGTAATACTGCTCTGCTATGACTATCCCCATTTCACCAAGGAGTAAACTGACATACAGAGAGGTGAAGTCATTTGCACAGAGCAGAGGCACATCCTATTTTGTGGGCCAGATGCATATGCAACTTTCAAGGCCTGCCTTTAGGAAAAGGAGTAGAAATTTGGACAGACAAGCTGGGACAGAGCCATAGGTGAGGGATTCAGAATCTTAAGCTTCCCATGTAATTAGCCTCTGGCCCAAGACCACTCAAACAGGAAATGAGAGAGCCAGATTGAGTCCAGGCAGCCTGGCACCAAAGATCAGGTGAGCACATAATTTTATGCTAAAATGTGATGCCATCTCAGACCAGCCTATTGTGTAAATGGGTGGAGAGAAGTATCAAAGTTATGAAAAAAGTTGATGTAAAACTTTAAATGAAGAGAAGATCCCATTAAGTTAGTATTTTCTGCACAATTGCTGAGCACCAGGGTTTTACAAAAATTGAGTTAATAAACTTTTGACCTAAACTATTCAAGAGAAAATACTTCTTACTTTTGTTTTGATATCCACATTACTATATATTTTATATATATTACTATATATACTATATACTGAAAATTTATCGAAATTAAATTCCCTAAATTGCATTTTTTATGTAAGCATATAACGCTAAAATACACAGTAATTTGCACATTTTAAAACATTGAAATGGAACATGAAATTCAAACAAGAGTGTCATGGGAGGAGGGATGATACAAAAAAAAGAAGGAAATAGAAGTGGAAAGGTTTCTTAAGTGAAAACTGTGCATGTAGATGCTCATTTTATTATTTTTACCCTCTGTTTTTAATTGAAATGTAAGTGACATATAACAGTATTAGTTTCCTGTGTGCAATGTAATGATGTGATATTTGTATAGAGTGTGTGAAATGATCACAATAAATCTAGTTAATATCCATCACCACAACACTTTTTCTTGTGATGAAAATTTTTATGATTTACTCTTTGTAACTTTCAAATATACAATACAGGATTATTAACTACAGTCACCATGTTGCACATTGAAGCCCATGACTATTTAGCTTCTATTTGGAAATTTGTTCATGTAACATAATGTCCTCAGGGTTCACCCACAGTGTCACAAATGGCAAGATTTCCTTCTTTTTTTGTGGTTTAATAATATTCTATTGTAGATATCCCACATCTTTATTCATTCACCTGTCAATGGACACCTAAGTGGTTGCCGGATCTTGTCTATTGTAAATAATGCTGTAGTGAACATGGGAGTGTATATATCTTTTCAAGTTAGTGTTTTCATTTTCTTCAGATAAATACCCTGAAGCAGAATTTCTACATCATATGGTAGTTTCATTTTTAATTTTTTGAGTGTAGCATTGTCTGTATTTTGGGACTTTTAATTTCTGTGTGAGACCAAAGGAGGAGAACCATAATTTTGTTCAAATATTAATTTCATGTGGCATACTATTTCGTATAACCTGTCTGGTTGCTTTGTTTGGACAACCTAACTCAGCTTTATTTGACATGGAACCTAATAAAGGAGGTGAGATCTTGGTATTCTGTACAAGTTAATATAATAACACTCTGATGCATTTCAGGGGGTTTCAGGCATAAAATGAAAGAGGTATTTGCAAAGGCCCTTGAGGGCCTGGGGAAAGAAAGTGAGTACTGCCTGCTTTGGACTCGAAACTGGACAGGGACTAGCTATCTTCAAGGCTCAGAAGTTTGTCCAGCTATAAGTTCATTTGAGTAGCAGATTTGACAAGTCCAAACCTTGCCATGCATTAAAAAAAAAAAGTACCATGTTAATGTAAGTATTCATTTGCTTGGAAAGATAAAAGACATAAAAAAAAAGGAAGGAAAGAAAGAGGAGAAAAATGATAGATTTGGTTTTCTTTATCTGTAAATTGTGCCTACAGAGTTCTTGTTTGGTGTCAAGCACATAAATGGTTGTCCTCATTGTTATCCCTGGTGTCCTTTGATATCAAAATATCTTTGAAAATAAACCTAGACAACCTTTCAGAGCCAGGTGTCCCATATATTTACCATCAATACAGAGTACTGATGCTTTATTTAACTGACACAGCTAGCCATGGAGTGGACGGGACTGACTTTGGGTCCACCTGCTTCTCCCCCCATCACTGGGGGCTAAGCTCTGAAGAGTTTGGGGTGGGAGAATTAGGGTCATGGGGACACACACTGCTGGTTTGGGTGAGCCTTGTACCCACCTCCCCAATGACAAGGCCCATTTATATAACTTATGTTCCCCTTCAAGATAATGCTTCACAGTTTTTATAGCTTGATCTGGGATTAAAATGTTGATAAGAAGAACAGTTTGAGTTGCTCACCAGCATATATTCAGAGAGAAATAGCTCACCAACCTCTACCCTGCCAGACTAGCCTTGGTCATAAAATTCCCACATTTAAGTTTCCCATATGGAGACATAATGGGGAAAAGTCCATGTGTAGACCGACTGCCCTGATCATGGCTTTGTGGATTTGAATCACATCCATATCCTCTTTTTTCTGGCCTGAGGAATCCCCATTGCCTGAGCACACCTTCACGGGCCGAGGGAGCTAGCTGCTTGTCCCTTTTAGTTACCCTTCTTTGCAGGGCTGGCCATGTAATTTGCAAGGCCAATGCAAGATGAAAATGTGGAGCCCCTTCTTCAAAAAGTATTAGGAATTCTGAGATGGTGACAGAAGATATTAAACCAAATGGGGCCCTTCTGAGAGCGCAGCTGCATATGGTTGCATGTCCATGAAGCTGGCCCTGCTCCTATGGACTTTACTGCGATGCCTGTGCCTTTTGGGGGGCTTATCAGCAGAATTATTGATGATCATATTTTGTGTAAAAAAATTCTTGTTGTTTTTACAATGATAAACCCATACTTTCTATGTTGTCTTTTTTTTTAATTCAAATGTATCTTCTGGTATTTTGCCTTTCTGAGGCCTATATTTCTTTTTTTTTGTAAATCAGAGTATGTATTTTTCTATGCTCTTAATCATTTTGCAGTAGAATATTCTCTAAATTATCTCTGATAATCCATATCCTTTAAAATTACAGATACCAAAATTAAATAAAATATTCAGATATACCACAAAGCTTGAACAGTAGAGCATCAATCAATCAATATAAATGCAATATCAAAATGTATGACTTTTCTTAGATTTGCTAATATTTCATTCATAATTTCTTCACCAAATATCCATAAGTGAAATTAATTTATAGCTTTAATTCTTACACTTTCCTTATTTGGTTTTGGAAGCAAGGTTATGGTAACCTTATAAAACAAGCTGATAGCTTTTACTTCGTTTCTCTAGATAGTTTTATGAGATAGAGATGATCTAGTTCTTTAAGAATTATTAAAACCTGGAAATCTATATAATAATGCACATTTTGGCAGTGAGTGGGAAGATGATTTTGGGGAGCATTACTCATTCTCCCTCATGGTTATTGATTTATTTGAGATTCCTAATTTCTCTGGAGTTAAAAATTTTAGTAGCTTAAATTTCTTATTTAAAAGTGAATTGGAAAGAAATGACAGTGATTCATATTTGTACTACTATTTTTAGTATTTTGATGTATATGCTCAAATTTTTTTGAGAAAAAAATCACCATATTAATTTTTGTCAAGATGATACATGCAGAAAGTATAAAGATGAAAGTTCTTTTTTAAGTTACTCTGAATCTCACTATACAGAAATAACCATCATTAACTAGCTCAACCTTTATTCCAGACAATTTTCAATGCATTCATACAAATAGGATACAGATAGGATGGATGGATGATGGATGGTTGAAAATCTATAAATGCTATTTTTAGACAGATAGACAGGAATGTTGATAAATACTGTCAGTTTTAATTGAATCCATTCAAAGAAGAAAGAAATGAAAGTGAAATTGGATTGCAGATAAATGAGATAAATTCAAGATTTCTCTAAGGTGAAGAAGAAAATTTTTGAAAAATTAGAGAATTAGATCCATTGGGTTTTTTTAATTACCTTTTTTTAAATTTTATACAGTTATTTAACTCCCTGCCCCAAAAGCAGAGGGCAATAGTATTTTACTTCCTCCCACTATTCCTCCCCTACTGATATTTGCCCCAATTTACAACATCCACACTCGGTTAGTAGGTTGGTTAGTACGTATGTATGTACGTATGTATGTATGTCTTCACATAGATTTAGTGTTCACCTTAAATGCTTTAGCATGGTTTCCTCATTCCTGAGTAATCATCCTTAGTTAAGTTTTTTAATTGGCTTGGATTTTGTTGTCAAGTCATGTAGCTTCTCCATGAAAAGTCATGGCATTGTACTCCTTGATTCCATCAATTTTGAGAAAATCTACCCCTGCCTTCCCACTTGAATGGCATCCTGGCCTTGCCTTACATCCTGTTGCTTAGAGCTTGGAAGGAAGTGCCTGGTTGTCTCTGTCCCGGAAAGTCGTGATGGAGAGTGTGTGGCCAGTCTAATCTCTCTCCCTTGTAAGAGAGTTGCTTCTCTTCCTGAATGCCTGATAAATTCTTTCTTCGTCCTTAAAGTTCAGTAGTTTAATTAGAACACATCTCTTTGGTGTTTTACTGCATTAACATTTTCTGAAATACGATTTGCTCTTTTATTCTGCAGGGGCAATTCTTTATTTTATGCAAGTTTCCTTACCTATTTTGAATAAATATTCTCCTTAGTTTATTTTAAAGTTTTTTTTAATTCCTAGCATTTTTTTTTAAAGAGTCTTTACTTCAGGGACATCAGTTAAGCTGGGAAAACAAGCTTTTTTTCCCTTTTTCTGTCTCATTAGTTGCTTTAAAATCTTTGTTGTTTTTGTATGTATTGTTTCAAATATCTCAAGACCTTCCTTTGTTAATTAGATTCTCAGTGGTGTCTGTCTGCTTTTTCTGTTCCTAATTTATATACATATTATGTAATGATGTTGTTTAGGGTATTTAATTGATTTACTGGTGCCTGCAAACTCTTCAAATCTCATTTTATCATTTCAAAATATTAGGATGGGCTAGGTTATGCTACGGTAATGAATTAACCACACCTTCTCAGTGACTTATCATAGGAGGTTGATTTCTTTCTGCAAAGTCAGCTGAAGGCTGACAGCTTCCCAGGGTAGTTCCTTTCCACGAGATGACTCAGAGCCCAAGATACTTGTATCTTGAAGCTATGCTCCAGGCTTCCAAGTTGCCATGGCAGGAGAAGTGACAGCCTAAAGAACTCATACCTGCTGACATGGACCTGGCTGGGAATTGTCACACACCATTTACATTTCCTGCCAGAACGTACATTTTTTTTTTTTTTTGCCCAGAACTAGTCAGATGGTAGTACGGACAGCAAGAAAGAAATAAAGGCACAGTGCCTGCGTGCCCAGAAGAAGAAAGGGGCACAGGATTTGGTGTACACAAAGCATTAGCTCTGCCACATTTGCCACATCATCCTGGAGCTCTTGTTTGATTGAATGTATGGGTTTAAAAGAATAATTCTCTAGTATCACGAGATTGGGAAGTGTTTTCTATATTTCTTTAAGTATCTTTCCAAGTTCGCTTCTTTGCCCATCTTTGTACTTGTGTATTTCTTCGTCTTTCTTTTCTTCTTCCATCTCCTCTCTTTTAGTAGCTTTGCACAGTTTCATGTTTTTTTTCTCATTGTAAGCATCTCTGTCCAGACCTTCTGCTTTCTCTGATACGTTGTGGGTGACATTCTTACTCTATCCGCTCTGTTTAAAAACACTTTTTCTCCTCCAAGTTATAGCTTGAGGGTTGAGAATTTCATATTATATTTTTAAAGTAGGAATGAGGGGCTGGTGGAAAGGGCAGAGTTTATCTGTGGTGCTAAGTAGTTTTTGGTAGGCTATGTGATCCTTTCCTCTCTTCTGAGATTTTGTTAAATGCCAGCACCAGGATTCCCAATGCCCTGCCCACAGAGAGAACATTCTCAGGTTTGGAACTGTTTCCTCTTACACCCACTTGCTTCTTGGTGCTGCCATTTATCAGGCAGAGGAGAAAAGATGAAGATACTCCTCTCCATTGCAGACTGCGGGGAGCATTAGTAAGAATTCTTAGGATTTCTCTACACACTGGTATGGTTTGGGTGGAGAGGTGGGATTTGAAGTCTAGTCTTGCTGGGCTTCTCACCTCTGCTCCAGAAGGTCCAGTCTCTCCTTGGCTACTAATATTTAAAGTGCATTTCATTAAGTTGTAATTCTATCCCTGCCTGTTTGCTGTTAATGCATGTTTTGGGGTTGCTTCTCATGGCTTTCTGTCTTTGGGTATTAAGGGACAGATATTCTTTGATATAAATCCCATCAATCATTTCAACCGAGACATCTCTTCAGCCCAGTTTTGTAATATTTTTTCTAATTTTTTTTTTTTGCCTTCCCTTTTTTTTCCTTATCAGTCCTTCTAAAGGACTGTTTAGATTGTGGTTTCAAAATCACAATAACACAGAAATCCTACAAAAGGTTAAGTCATGGTCCCTACCCTCAGTGAACTTTTAACAAAGTTCTGAACATTAGAAAATTAAGGTGTGAAGTGTATGTTATTGATTAGAAGAGAAAATTGTAGTTTTAAGAATTAAGAAAGCAATCAGGCAGGAGTAGTTTATTCGCTTGCTAGGGTCACCCTAACAAAGTACCACAGACTGGTGGGGCTAAAAGAACAGAAATTAATTTTCTCGAAGGTCTGGAAGCTGGAAGTCCAAGATCAAGTTCCCGGAAGGAGTTGGTTTCTTCCTCTCTGATTGGCTTCCCGATGGCCAGCTTCTCATGTGTCTTCCCACGGCTTTCCCTCTGTACCTGTCTGTGTCCAGATGTCCTCTTATAACAGCATCAGTCCTATTGGATTGGGGCCCACCCTAACGAACTCTTTTAACTTTAATTACCTCCTTAAAGACCCTATCTCGAAATACAATCACATTCTGTGACACTGGAAGTTAGACTTCACCACATGGACTTTGTGGGAGACACAATTCAGCCCAAAACAAGTAATTAAGAGACGCATTTATGGTAATTAAGATATAGGCTAAGAGATTAAAAAATATAATAGCTAAAAAGTATTTTTTTTTTCTCATGTAACAATTGAGAAGAAGTCGGCGATACAGGGCTTCTTCTATGCCATGCACAGATCCAAGTCCCTCTTGGCTGTTGCTTTGCCATTTTCTAAAGAAGGGCTCTCATCCGATGCCTAGAACTTGGTAGGCATTCAGTGAGTGCCTGTGGAATCAATGAATGAATGACATGGTGTGTTCTGGGACGAGGAAGGAGCAAAAAGGAAATAAGAATCTTGATTGGAATAATTAAGCAGAAAATGTGGTTAAATATCTATGCCTGGTCAGATTTGAGTAGCTGTTCAAAGCCAAATGGAACTCAAAGGGTGTTAGATCAAAAAGGGATGAAGCAAATCCAGTTCATTCACTTTATACAAATGAGGATACTGAGGCTCAAGGAAGTGAATTAATTTACCCACCTAGCTAATAAGCCATGCTATCCAGGACTGCAATTCAGTTCTGGCACCAAGTTAAGGTCACTGCTCTTCCGACTCTAATTGGAAGAATGGATACTCTGCACTTTTTACTTGGGAAGTGACATTAATGCAGTCACATTTTAGGAAGGTCAATTTTTATAGCTTCTTCATGTCATTCATCAATGATTATCAATACACTCGCTGTGGCTGACACTGATTTTGTTCATACAGAAGATAATTTTTGTCCTCTTTGTTGCTAACAGACCCCTAATCTTGCTTAGGTTGGTGGAACAGGAAAGGACTACCTTTGTTCTAGGAGTCCTGCCCAGTGTCTGTGGGTGTGTGTTGGGGCAGGAGGGAACGTAATTAATCCTGAGTGGCCCGAGCCAGTTGTGTTGACATCATTCCCCTTGCCAGTGATTAGTCTAAGGGTTGACATGTAACCCAGTTTTGGCCAATGATGCACAGAGGGAATTCTGCGGGGTAGCTCCAGGGAGAGATTTTCTTACGAATAAATAGATAGGACCCAGCAAGGAGAAGACCTCTTTGCCCCACTCCCTGCCTTGCATATAGTTGCACAAGTTGCCTTGTGACCAGCAGAGATGGCAGAGCAGAAAGATAGAGACCGTCTGCCTGGGTACTCTGTAGCACTGTGGAATTGCCACATGCAACCCGGAACTGCCTTCCCCAGATTCCTTACTGCACGAGACAAGCAAGTGTCTTTATTGCTTGTTATTTCTACTCAGGGATACTGTTACTTGCAACCAAAAGCATGCCTAACTGATATATTCATTGTATTTGCTTTTTAAACCAACATATAAATGCCTAAAAATATCCCCTTACAGCTGCCTATGGTTTCCAAACAGGAAAATACAAGTTACAAATTCAGAACTGCTTATTCTAGAGCAGTGCAGGGGAGAGAGGTGTCTGGTTGGCCAGAGTGCTTGGGAGAATTTTGGTGGCACCCATGCCACTTGGGCCAGGACTTGTGCTGTGAGTGAGAGCTGACAGGCACACAGAAATTGTCAGGGCACGTCACATGCAGGAGGAAGGGTTCCGCACGGGCAGAGGATGACTTAGAAGCCTGGATTCCAGCCTGCATTTGAACTCCTGACCGAGTGTTATGAGTACCATGGATCCCACAGAAAGCCTTGCTCTTTCAGTCTCCCAGCACTCCCTGAGGGTGGTCAACAATCCAGCCACTCCTGAGACAGGAAGCCCCTCAGCAGAGCAGCACATTAACCGTCTTCCTCTTTTACTCCCACTCTCGGCTCTGCTGTGTTGCCTTTGCTCTTCGCTGGGTGTGTCCCTGTCTTAATACACTTTTCTCGTGAGGCTGAGATCTTTCTCTCCTTCCTTTGTGGTCAGAGCCTTAATTTTGGTGTCATGGGACCAGACCAACAGTCTGGAAATTTCCTTCATGGCCTGAGAAGATTCTCTTAAGCCAATGGTGCTCCTTGGGGGCCTGTTGCAAATTTTCCAATTTCTAGGTGTGGTCAGATTCCCCAGATCACTTAACACTATTAATAATGACAAATGCCACAGATGACAAAACCAAAACCATGTGCTTAAGTAGCTATTCCTTTGCGAAGCCTGACACTGTGACTGTAGAAGAAAACCTGGTCTCTCGTACTAGCATACCAGTAACTTAGTTATGTTGCCTTGGTTGAATATATCACCTAATACTGTGGGGTTTCATTGTCTTCATTTATAAAGAATGAGTCATTGGGGATTTTCTAAACAGAAATCTTATTTTAACTAATTGTTAATTATAACCGCTATTCTTTCTGGATACGGAAATCACAGGATTCCTACTTTCTCCTCCTCTGTCTCCATTTTTAAAGTGGGAGAGCATTATAAGTACAGAGAACCACAAAAGCAAAGGCAAAAGCAAGCTGCAGCTCGCCAAGCTAAGGAGGAGGAATCGTGGCCACAGGAGGTCCAGGCAGGCCAGCAGCCTGCCAGCTCCTGCCCCCCTCTAGCCCTTTGCCTGTGGATTCTTCCTGGTCCCAGAGCTCAGCTGGACCCCAGGGAATGAGTGAACAGGGACAGGAGGAAATACGGTCCGTGGGCTCTGGAGGGGCAGGACACACCACTCTGTTCTGTCTGAGGCTTTCATAGGTTCTGATAATGGTTGCAGCCAGTTTGGGCTCCACTGATGGACATTAATGGAAGCTTTTATGCACACCTGTGGAATTCACAGGTCGGCACTGTGCCCCCCGTGGTGGCAGTGGTGATCGATCAGTAGGAAACTCAAGGGAAGGAGATCTTAGGACAAGAGGGGGCTGGGGAGGCCTTCTCCAGATGAGATTCTCCCTCCACTGCTAATCAAGGGTTTTGCTTCTTAAGGGAGCTGGTGGGGTTTCCTACATAAAGCTCAGGGTGTTAAGCTGGAAGTCAGTCACAGAAGCCCATGGAGAGACACATGGGCGGCTGGGCTGGAGCAGGATGGAGAGGATAGGGAGCCAGGAAACATGACAATATGAGCTGGTCCCTGCAGGATGGCCATGAAATGCAACAGTTGCTCAGGGTCAGGGTCCAGCAGACAGACATCTGAGGGCTTCCAGTCCAGAGCATGGGGCCAGCCACTGGAGAATCTAAGCATCAGTGGACACTTGCAGTCACATAGGAGGCAGGGTCTCAAATGATGCCTTAGGACATGGAAAAGAGGGTCTGTGGCTTAGGGACAAGGCTAGTAAGCACAGACAACTTAGCGTTGGGCCATCTTGAGCCCAATCTCATGGGACACCTGGAATTTGAGAGCAAAAGGGCAGCCAACCCCCATGGGGATAGGTACAGGGGGATTAGTTAGGGAGGGTGTAGAGGAACATGCCAAACAGACATTACTGATGTAATAATAGCTAACACTTGCTCAGCGTTTATTTCTGTCCAGGCAATATTATGAATGCATTTCTGAATTCCTCTTTCAAGCTTCCCAACAATTATTATGTCATCATCCTTGCTATGCAGAGTAAGAGACAGGGGCCCAGAGAGGTTCAGGGTTTTGCTCAAGGTCGTATATCCAGCAAGAGGCAGAGAACCCCTCGCAGGCAGCCCTAAGAAGCTGTTCACACACCCTCTATCTTGGGAGAAGCTCTCTGCTCTCTACTTTGTTGCTTTCTGAATGTGGGTGACATTCTGCCCAAAGGTGGTGATCTTCACCTGACTGAGATCTGAGCTGACCCGTAGGCAAGTCCTTCTTTCTCCTGAGTTAGCGGATCATACCACACTGACCCAGTGGAGGAAGCACTGGGTCTCTAGGAACCAGCTCACTCCTTCTGTCTAGCAGGCATGGTAGTAAGAGACCAGAGGGCGATTCTAGGCTATGAGCTCAAGGAGGCCATGCAGACCCAGGTTCACTGGGGTGAATCACATCACCTCTGCCTGTTTCCTTACAGTAAGTCACATCACGTGGCTAGGCTAGAGCATCTATGAGGTTCATTTGTATGCTAATATTCTATTATCCTATGTTTTGTCTGCACCAATCAGTCTTCTAGAATCTCTTTTTCTGACCATTGGAACTTCTCTTCTTCCCATGTTCTAGAAAAAATGGCCAATTGTCTTACAACATTGTCTTCCTGTACTTAAAACCTCTTAGGATGATTGCCAACAAATCTTTTTTTTTTAAACATATTTTTAAAAGTCCTTTTTAGTAATAGCATGAAGTGATTGATCCCAGCCTTCTTTCTTTCCCTCTAAGTTTCATTTTCTTTTCTCAGTGATCACCATCTACAGTTTGTACATAAATATGATGGAGACGAAGAGTTCTGAAAGCTTGTGCATTCTCCTCTGTTCGATCATGTGGTTAGTATTTTCATTGATTCTCCTTTTAAAGAGTTTTCTTTTTCATTCTTGATCTTGTTGCTAGTTACCTGTGTTACTCCTTAGCAGATCAGGACTTTCCAAATCAAGTGGATTTTTAAAGCCATATGATGGTTTTACACCTGTTTTTACTTCATCATCAATGAACTGGATTTGCTGACAACTCATGGGAAGGACAGGTCTGTGTGATCATCAGTGAAACCACAGGTCTGGTCACCATGTAATATTCACTGTCTTCCCTCAAACTTTACTTCTTTCCTAGGCTCAGACCCTGAAATTTATGCTAAGCTGGTAGCTTGCATTTTCAATTTCAGAGTAGGACAAAAAATGTGCTTTGTTAAGAAAACATTTTAAACATAGGCAAAAAAAAGAAAGAAATATATATAAATTATATAACCACGACCCAGCTTTGATATTATAAACATATGGCTTATCTTGTTTCATTTTCACTTTTCTTGGATAATCTTGAAGCAAATCTTAGACATTTTATCACTCCATTTGTGATTACTTCAGTATGTGACAAAAGGGAATTTTATTTAAATAATAAACCATGACTTGGCTGGATTTTAATTATAGCAAGAAAAAACCACACTAATAGTTGACTTGATGCTCCAGACACTGATACATTTTATGTCTAACACCAAGATCTGTTTGTCAAATCTTTACATTCGTTTTTTCTCTCTTGTATGGATGAACAGAAGTTGTGCTCCAAAATATAGAAACAGAGACTCTGATATTTTATTTAGGTGTTCTGAGGAAATTCTTATTCTGAGATAATACAAAGTTACTTAACAGTCTAAAAATTAGTGGAAAGCAGCTCGCGACACTGTGTCGCTCAGGTAATCATTGGAAGCAATATTCTCAGTTTAGCTAGAAATTGATTTTGTGGAATATTATTTTTTCAACAGAAAAAAAAACTAAAGCCATTTACTATATCCAAGTTTTCCCTCCTCAGTGGGTTAGGTGAGCTTGGGAGTCTAGCTGTTTTTTACAAATGACATATTTTCCAGATTTTGCATCTGATGGTGGTTTTGAAAGTTACAGGGCCGTGTTATGTACCCTGGCTGACTTCAGATGGGCCTGTGGTTGAGGGCAGAAAGTGGCTGTGCATCGCCGTGACTTGGGCAGCTGATATGCAGGGCAAGTACGCCTGGGGGAGCCTGGAAGAGAGGCCGGAAGGAAAGGGAGGGTCTTCCACTGAGGCCGCCAGCAGACCTGCCCTGAGGATGTGTCTGGAGTTAGGAGAACTTTTGAAGAAGGACGGCCGAAGACAGAGAACTCTGCTGGTCACCCCTACTGACTCAGAGGTGGAATTTAAACCCGTGGCTTTTAATGAACTTTCTAGTCATAGGGCAGCCATGACACAAAACTCAGACATTTTATACAGATAAATCATATATATATATAATAATAGCTTATTATTACATATAGTAATAATATAATAAAACCTTATTATTATATATATTTACAATATCTATACGATTTTTGTCCAACATTAGGGTACAGCAATCAGATGATGAATTTCTGCTTCCGTACAACGCTGGACCTGAGCCAGACGATCACTTCAAACCTGCCTTGTCTCAAGCAGGATAATAAAGGCGGTTGCTTTCAGTTACCCACTCACCTCAACCGGGCTGAGACCCCAGGACCTCTCTCATCTCCCCTCCAGCAACCTCCCCAGAGCCCCTGCCCTGGCAAAGTTCAGCTACCTTAGAGTCCTCCCGGGGTTACCTGGGCTCCTGCCTCTCTCTCACCTTGACCCCAAAGTTCACTTCTCTCTCCGTCCCTTCTCTGAATTACTAATCAGAGCCACTAACTGATCCAGTCCCATCCTGTGGCCTCTTGATGGTTTGTTTCTCCACACGATTATTTCTTAAATGATGTTTATCCCTTCCATTAAGTCTCATTCAGCTTTAATCCCCTCTATGATCCTCTAACCATCAGAACCCATCGCTTCCTAGTGCCGGCAGGATTAAACGCATTTACATTTATCTCCCAAGCAGTCAAGTTCCCTCCGCTCAACCTTCCTGAAAGTGACTTCCCGATTTCTTGGCCCCTCCATCCTCGGGAACCTGACCTCCACACACCTTCCCCGTAGCTGGCTGCTTTCAGAATGCCCGGAGTTCTGCTCCGAATGCCCTCTCCTTTCTGATGATACAAATCTGTTTCTATTTAATAACTTCCCAATTTAAAAATTAATTATTCCTCTTAGTATGCACAAGTGTATCTTGTTCTTGATTTTAATTGCAGGATAATATTTTCCTAATGTTTCATATAAGTCTGGCCTTCTCAAATAAACTGTAAGGCGTTCTAGGGCAATAATTACGTCTTCTGTGCTACTGTGTTCAAGAAGACTGGCACAGGATCATGTATGGGGTATGTGTGCAAAAAAAACTTGATGAATGAAAGAATAAGTTTTCTAGATTATGCGCCATGACATGAATTGCCTAGCCAGGTCATTATCACCCTAAGTTGGTGCAGCTTTCCAGTGAAGCAAGAATATTGACGTGTTGGGTGTGTGTGTATGTAAGGGGCTGGGAGAATGGAGAGGAATGGGTACTCAGTGTGTGTATATGTGTGTGCCTGACTGAAAAAAAAAAATCTCAGTGTCAAAATAAATTTATTTTGGAATTATTTAATGATGAAATGTACATGTCTAGCAGTAGGACAATATTTTGTAGCTATTAAATATAATTTGAAGACTAGAAGCATGGAAAAACAAAAGCACTCTGTGCTTTATGAAAAAGACAAACATAAAAGTGATGCCCTTTCCCATCTTTTCATCTGTCTAAAATGCTTTATAATTAAAAGAGTGCATCAAAAGTAGTATTTTTAAAGAAGAGAAAAAGGCAGTAGCTGACAGTTATATGCTGAGATTAAATTAACCTTTAGCAAAATTGTTAATTATAATGATAAGATGCCCATTATACAGATTACTCTTATTTTAGGTATTATTTTGTTTAGTCTTTTCTCCTGCCCTGATCTTCTCTGATGATCTCAATCTGGACTTTTTTTTTTTTTAATTTTCCTAGAATACCTTGAATAAAACTTACTTGTCATATTACCTCTTGCTAGGGCCACCAATTATTCCTAAATAATGGAATATGTTAAATGCCAGCAAGTGAACATGCAGCCTCCCTTGGTAAACATGCATCTAGAGAAAAAGACACAAAGTAATACTTTGATTTACTCAGCCTCTGCAGGTCTCTCCATTCATTCATTCATTCAGCTTTTGTTTATGTCATTCAATAATTTTGATGATTATCCAGAGGCATATCCACTTATATTGGTGGATAATTTGAAACAGGAGATACAGAAAATACACTGAATGGTAGGAATGGACACCAGAAATATTTCAGCAGGCCAGAAAGATGGACTAAATGAAACACAATGTTTAATAAGAATGTGTATAAGGGTGTGTGATTTCAGTTGTCAAGAGCCATGGCTATGCAAGTATAGCCAGATCGCAGCTCTTGTGAAAAAGTCTCAGGGTTTTTAACCAAGAGCAAGTTCCGTAAGAGTTCAGGATATGAAGTAGCCAACAGAAAAGGCTCCTTTGATCTTAGGTTGCAGGAACAGAAGTATAGTATCTATGTTAGAGCCCCTGGGGAGTAGAAAGAGGTGGGGGGCTAACTAGGAATCCAGAGCTGGACACACAGATTCAAAAAGCAGCTGAAACCCCAATTAAATCAAATTAGATAAGTAGCAGCAGTGCCCCCCTATGTGAGGAGCAGGTAGTCAGGAACAGATTGCGGCACAGGGAGCAGAAAGGGGAGGAGTCAGGATGCTCCTGGCCAGTGGTCCCTGGGGAACGCCATAAGAACTTATCGACATCTACCAAATCAAAGCACAAGTGTGTCTGCCTGGTGAACTCAGTAGGGCTTGCTATACAAGGTTTGTGAGCTGGGGCTTCTTAGACCAGGGACCCCTAGCTGTCAAGTGGATATATATTGTGAGGTTTTTTTTTTTAAATATAAAACAAGAGTTTCATAAGATTATATGGTTCTTATAGCCAATCATACATATTTATGCTACACAGTATGCAACCATGGAGTCTATTCTGTCTTTGATCTAAAGCTACCTAACCCATTTGGGAACAAAATTCCTGATTGAGCCCCAGTGACAACCAGCTGAGCGGTTCCAGCTTAGTCTACTGAAGGAAGTAGAGGCCCTGGACCCTCCTGTCTCCTCCTGATGCCCCCCACTATTATCCAGTCTTCAATATGAAAGCTGTTGGTTTTACCAACAATGTGTCTCTGAATAGGGACTAGAAAGAATCCTCAAGAGAATGTTTGTAGCTGATAACATGAGAGAGTGTCTGGTTTTGCAGGAGATGAAATGCTCTTTTGTATGTGAGCAGGAAGCAAGCAGATAGTCTACTTCAATAGCTTTTTATACCCACCAGGCATGTTGAAATGGATCTTTTCTATCACTAATCTATAAAACCTCTTTCGTTAGTGATTTAGTTAGAAGAGTAGCCCGTTCTCATTCAAAGGTATTATCTTTTTGGGGGGAGGGTTGAGAGACATACCTCTGTTCCCCATTACTTTCGCTTAGATATTCATTTATCTAAACGCTAAAATTTAAGCTAAAATGAAATCACATATGCAATCTTGTGATGACTTGTAGCATCTTGAGGTCTTATAAGGAGGCTAATGCAATATCAGAAGGAATAGTAAAGAAATTGTTGCCTATAAATTAAAAGTCTGCAACTTTTCAAAAGAATAGTTGAGGAATTTATGGAGGACCACTCCTAATGCAGCATGATTTTTGTGTAAATTAAGTTGGATTTGACCATGAATTTAACCTTAAATAATTGAACAACATATTAGTATTGTTGACTGGCATCTTAGTTTATGAAGATAATTTCAGCTGTCCAACAAAAACCTGCTCTGGCTTCACAAATAAACTTCATGAGGAGCCATGACTGGCAGCCAGATATATAGAGTGTTGTCTGTGTGTTAAAAAAATCAAATAGCTCTTGAAAAGTTGCAGCAAACTTTTTGTAGGTTGTACTGTGGACCCCTTTTCCCCAGAATCAGTTAAGTGTCTATCCTGAGAAGCCCCCCTGCATTCTCAGGACAGTGCCCCCCTTTCAGCACTGTCACCCTCGCACTGTATTGTCATTTATATCCAACTCGTCTCCAGGTTCTAAGCCCCTTAGAAGACAAGAGTTGGTATCTACGAATAACTGGTTGTGCCTCTAACCCTGTGCCTGCCCCGCTAAAGTGCTGTAGAGGACAATGCTGACAGCTTCTTCCTGGGAGAAAGCGAGGGAGTGACAAGCAGCTCTGATGTGAGGCAGAGGGACATGCTGGCTTTCTGGGTGGGTCCCAGGCTGTGACCTGGGCTGGGGGACCCGTTGCAAGAAGGATCCGCTGGCAGTTTCCAGCCGGGGGCTCCGTATTTACTGTTCACTGGAATGATCCTGTGGTTTGGAAGGATTCAGGCTTGGGGAAGCAGAGAAAAGGGGCCAAGGGAGAGTGGTAAGGAGCACTGGGAAGGTAGAAAGGGCTGGTGAAGCCGGCAGGCGGGCAATGACCCCACGCAGTCTTCCTTGCTTCTGAACCACAGGGGGCTGCAGCTCAGGCGCCCCGGCGCCAGGTGCACCGGCACGGCACGCGTTTGCTGCGTGGGGCGGAGGGTGGCGGGGACTTGTCTTTGCTCTGCCACCCAGAGGTGTGGCAACTTCGGGTTGCCCAACCTTCCCAGGCGGGGAGGTAGTCCAGTCCTACAGGAACTGTCGCTGGCCCCGTTTCGGAGCCATCACAGTTGCTTTTATCATGCCCCTCTGGCATGTTCCAATGTTTTCAAGCCAGCGGTATTTACAGACACAAGACTGGGCTGCTCTGTGGAGTCTGGGACGATTTCAGTCTTTGAGGTAATGCAGACATCATTGAGGAACCTGAAATTAGAGTCATCGCTAATACCTAGTGCCTCAAGTTCATTTCATCTGGTTTTGTTAGAAGGGCAGCAGAGTCCCTCATCTTTCGTAGCAAGCTGCCATCAGAAAGAATTTTTTTTAGAACATTTAGGAAATAAAGTTCAAGTGCTCGGCCCTTACAAGTTCCAGGAGCGGTTTCACGCCTCAGCTTTTTAAAAAGGTATCATGGTGTTATTCCTTGTTTTGCTTCTAGGAAGCGGAGGGTTTAGGAAATGACTTGGGCGGGTGCATCCAAAGCGGCCGAAAAAGACAGACGCACTCCCTAGGGACCTGAGCGGGTTCGCCGTCTTCCCAAGGTGCCAGGCATGCGTCTGGTCCCCTCCCGCGCTCCCGGTCCCGTCCGCTGTGCCGAGGGTCTCGGGTGCCTTCCTCGCCGTCTGGGGACATTCGGCGGGGTCAGGGGCGGCTGCAGAACGCTGCAAAAGCAAGGAAGGGGAGGGCGGCGGACTGCGCCTCGCTCCTCAGTGCCAAGGACACCGTCGCGGAGGCGCGGTCAGCTTCCCGTGGATCGGACTTCCCGCCCCGGGGGCCGGGCGCTGGAGCTCCAGCCCTGTCCCCTTCCCAGCGTCGGGCGGCCCCCAGGGCTGAGTAAGCCGGGCGGAGAGAGACTGAGGATTTCCTGAGCGCTAAGGAAGGAGGAGGGGACGGGGGCAGCAAGGACCCTGAACCTGCGGGGCCGCGCTCCGGGCAGGGTCGCGGGAGGCCCCCCCCCCCGCCCCACAGCGCGCTCCTCTCCGCTCCGCCGCGCGCTCGGCCTCCAGCCACCCGCCCCCGGCGGCCCCCGCCCGTCTCCGGAGCCGCAGGGACCCAGGTCCCGGAGGAAGAGGGTAGGTGGGGAGGCGGATGAGGGGTGGGGGACCCCTTGACGTCACTGGAAGGAGGTGCCGGGGTAGGAAGTGGGCTGGGGAAAGGTTATAAAGCGCCCCCGCCCTCGGCTCCTCTGCATCGAGGTCCGCTGGAGGCTCCGGGCGAGCCGCGCGGACACTCCTCTCGGCTCCTCCCCGGCGGCGGCGGATCGGAGCGGGCTCCGGGACGGGAGCGCCGCGGCCAGAGGGCGCCCGGCCGCGGGGATTACTCGGCTCAGGGCTTGTCTCGCCGGCTGGACCGCGGAGAGGGACGCTCGGGGCGCGGGGCCGGAGGGCGAGGAGACAGGCTCGGGCGGCTGGTCGGCGGCCGCGAGGAGCGCGGGCACCCGGCGGGCAGGCCGCGTCGCGCTCACCATGGTCAGCCGCTGGCACACCGGCGTGCTGCTGTGCGCGCTGCTCGGCGGCCTGCTGCTCACAGGTAAGGCGCGGCCGGGGCCGGGGCCGGCGCGGGGCCGAGGTGCGGCGGCCGCGGGCACAGCCGCGGGGCTGGGGCCGGGCGCGAGCCGGGAGGCGAGGCTGCCTGCACCGCGAGCAGAGCCTCCGCCGGGCCCCGGGACGCCGGTTGCAGCGGGCGCGCCTGGGACAGTCGGCGGGCGCCCCGGGGAGTCGCGGGCGGGGTCCCCGTCCGAACGGCCACTGTCGGGTCTGCGCCGGGACTGCCCCTTCGCGGCCGGAGTCGCCGCGCCTTTCTGCCTGCTCGCGGGTCGGTGTCCCCGCCCGGGCTTCAGGCTCGGGCGGCGCTGCGCGCCCGGATCTGCCTGACACCCAGAGCCTGCGCCCCGGGCCGCCTGGCGCGGGTGCGCGGGGCCCCCGGCGGCGCGGAGGCCGGGCCTTGGCGATGCCGGGCACGGGGGGGAGGAAGCCCACCCGGAGGGGGTCACGAGCCCTCCTGGAGCAGACAGATCCCAGGGGGCGGGAAGAGCTCGTACGCTTCCACCCACTTCGGGCCCCGGAGCGCGAATGTCCGCGGGCTCGTTCCCCGGGCGTCCTCTCCTCCCCGCCGCGCGCAGCCACCCTGGGGAGGGGGGTGGGCGCTGCCGCCGGGGCCGCCCAGGTCGCTGACCTGAGTGAACCGGACCGACCAGGGCAGTCGAGGACCCAAATGCCGTTACGTGTCGGAATTTTAAGCCCAACCTTTAAATACGAGCGAAGAAAGGGCGAATAATTTGGACCAAAAGATGCAGTTGGAGGAATCGGTGAGTTCTGCCCGTCTGCTGGGCGTTAGGGAACCAGGCGTCCGAATGAGCCGTCGCGGGCCAGGAGGATGTGCCGCATTGGCGTGGAGGCCGCCGGGTCGATGCGTCAAAGCCGGCGGGGATTTAGGGCCTTTTCGGGGCTAAATGGGGCTGAGTGGCCAAGCGCCCCGGGTCAGTACCCCAGGGCGCAGAGCGCCAGATTTCGGAGCGCCTTTTTTTTTTTTTTTAAGCGTGGAGTAAAGCTAAAATGTGAAATTATTAAATGCAGTAATGTAAAAATAGAGCAATGATTACAGGTACCCAGAAGGCAGTAACGGTTAAATACGGTTTCCCGGTGGGAAGGCGAATTAGAGCTTCGGATTCTAAATAACAATAGTTGAGATTGAAGAAACTATTAAACCCAGAGGGGAGGCGAAGTGGTAATGAATGAGAAGTCGCAGTAAGTTGGGCAAGTGGCTAAAATAACTACATTGAATGAAATAGTGCTTTTCTATTTCAAACATTTACTTTTGTTCTGAGAAGTGACTTATATTGACACTAATTGCTTAGAGCATTTAAATAACTTGCTGAAGTTCGTCCATTATGTAAAGGTAAATTATTATGTAGGTAAATTATGGTGAACCCCCAAAATGGAGAGAAAAGTATGTTTTATTGGATTTTTCTACTTCAGCACATATACATCTTAATTTTTGTTTCAAAAACGTGGTGACTGGTGAAGGGGTATAGCTCTGTCGTGATGAGGAGCAACTTAGTTCCGTGGGAGCTTTTCAGAAATGTGAGTGCGATCCTCTTGTGATTCTGCTTAGATTTGTTTATATTTAATGAGGCAGAAATCTTGGAACTCTTTCGTGATTAAAAAAAAAATTGACATATTTGTTACAGGAAGAAAGCAAGACAAATCATTGGCAGGGTGAGAATCCCTTTACCTTCTGGTTTGGAGAAAGTTCTATCAGCGCTAGGGGTTCCTCATTACGGACTCTTGCCTTTGTAAGCCAAGGGCTTTTGGCTCGTTAACAGACTTCTCACAGTAAAACAGTCAGCAACCTACTTTCTAAGCGGCCCCAGGGTTTTCAGACTGAACCAAGAGGCTACATCTCTGGGGAGTGGTGTCCAGAAAGAGGCCAAGTTTCTGCCAGGTGGATTGATTAAATGTCCTCCTGCACCCCTCCTGGGCTGGAGTCTGCTAACCTTCAGGTGTTATAAAGCCTCTGAATATTTGTGAGTTATTGATAATGCGTGGGCAAGCACTGAGGTATATAAAATAACCAGAGGTTCAGTAATTCAAAAGATAATGCATTTCTCCCCTAAGAGTTTATTTACCTCCTTCTAAATATGCTGGGAAATAAAAAGGTGCCAATAATTCAGATACTTTCAAGTCCTCTACATTTCAATCGCTTTCTCTAAAAGGAATGCCAGTCATCCTTTTTGCGAGCTCAAAGTCTCATTTTCTTACTTTGACGGTATGTGAATAAAGCCACAGACCCTTTTCCTCCTGTCCCCATTTTTCTTAAGTTTTTGAGCAGCTGACACGTACAATTTGCTGTGACTAATTGTAAGTGCTTCACTTATGACTTTTGTGAGGGAAGTCTACAGTGATAACAAAGTTAAATCAAAATGTACATGAAAATAATAACAGTTTCCAAAATTAAATGACACATTATTTTACTAACAAATTTAGTTATACATAACAATTTTTGTTGTTTTCTCTGAGGTTTTAGTTTCTCCAAAGCCACACTTTCTTAACTGTGTTTTTTTTAATTGCATATTGGAAATATTAATTATTTAGTGCTGTTGACAATCCACATGCTGTTTTCCAACGGATGGATCATATTGCTGATATTGCTGTAGGTAGCCACCTACTCTAGTTCCTCAATGTTTTTACCTTATCTATTATTATTTTAATATCAACTTAAATTATTTGAATTCATAGTTATTTTTTCTTTCCCTGTTGAAAATTCAGTAATGGGCTATCCGGTTTCTTTCTAGTGATGATTTGTAAAATTCAGAAGTTAGAATATGTAGATGGTTTCTTCTCAGGCCCTTTCCCAACTCCAACATTCAGTGAGTGATTCTGAGAGGTGGACTGAACAGTGCCCATCTGTCTCTTTTTTAACCTCCCTTATCACATTTGCATTTGCATACTGCACGGGTGGGGCTCTCTTGCAATCCCAGAGCTGTCTGTCAGGCTGAGCGGGGGCTTCCCCTGCCCTCAGTAATCACTGAAAAAGAAAAAGTTGCATTTTCTTTTTCAGGAGTGAAATGCACCTGACCAACTGATTAACTTGGTCTTTAGTGGGTTGCAAGAGCCAAGCTGTGAGACAGTGCCCCAAGCTAGCAGTAATCATTACCTTGGGCTGTTTTTCCTCACAGAACGGGGAACTCTATGAAGCAGACTTTACTTCTTGACTTGAGTTACAGGAGCTCTTCTAAGGATACAAGTCATTTTCAACCCATATGCACTTCTTGTTTTTTATTAATGCCCACTTAATTGATCCAAAAATAACTCTATTCTAGGAGAGTGTCAGATTTCAACAAGGATGCTAAACCTCGTTTAAAATGGAACCTATTTTGTATGGCTTTCTAGAATAGACCAAATAGTCATTTTGTTCTTACCAAAAACACAGAGGCATTCTAAATCTGCTTAAGTGCATATAATATACAAGTTAAAAATGATGTGTCACAAACAACAGTTTAATATTGACCAAAAAAAATAGCAATGTTCTTGAGGGCAGTTATCCAATGTATTTGCAAAGTTATGACTGATGTTTACCGTGGCTTGGGAAGTTCTGCAAAGCAAGAACAAGTAGCAGAGTAAATAGCTCCTGAGATGTGTCTGTGAGTGGGCATAAGAATGGAGAGAAAGTGAGAGAAGCTTTCGGCACTTGGGTGTTAAATGCAGAGCTTGCTGGTGTTGGTCAGATTCTTGGTTCACATGCATGCTCAGGAGTTCATTGGATATCAAGTAAATACAATTTTTCAGCATTTTTGTATTGTGGATAGGGGAAGAAGGACATTTGAAATAATACCAGTCCTTGTTTTTTTTTTTTAAGTAAAAATACATTATTTGGAATACATTATTAAGAGCATTAAAAGCATCTGTTGCTTGGGGTTTAAACAATTTAATAGAACAGAACAGTCCATTCTGTTCCATGGGCCTTGCTATAACTGGGGAGGCTTGTAAGGAATGGCGATCTCTCTCCTGCCAGATGCTTTCCAGGATTGTTCTTGATCCCTCACACACTTGGGTGCATGGGAATTGCATTGCTGCGGATTAAATGACTGGATTTTATACTAGATTGAGGGAGGAGAAGGAAATGCGGGGAACGGGGCGATTGAGGGAGGGCTTGAAAGGAAAGCCTGTGGTCGCATCTGGGACTGCAGGGGGGTTTCATTAAGGAAATGGGTGCGTTGAGGCTGCTGAAGATAGTGGGCTAGATTTCCTGCATTGCTGCTCGGGCGGATGTGGGGGGATGTCAAGAATTCCTGGGGATTTCCCATCAGTCTTGGTAAAGCTGGATGCCTAAGGAGCCGTTTCTGAGTATGGCTCCTTTCCTTGATTTTGAGCTCCTTGAGAGGCTTGGTCATGTCTCAGATGCAAGCGTTGTGAGATGGACTTGGAACCTCACAGAGCCGATCTACTCATTCCAGAGATGAGAAAGACCCACCCAGAGTGGGTTAGTGACCTTTCCCTAGGTCAGGAGCCGGCTAGTGGCAGGTTCAGGAGCAGAACCTGATGGTCATCAACAGATCCCATTTCTTCTTCATTCGTGTTTCCATTTTTGTGACCGTTTTCATCCCACTACATTTCCTCCGCCTCCTCCTCCTTCAAAATCCTTCAAAGGCTCAAACAGTGTAGAGATGTTCAAATATTTGTTGAATCACATTCTTCCAGGCTAATGTTCCCTTTTAAACTCTGGCCACCAGTCCTTTTAACATCAAGTTTTCTGAAAGCCCGTAAGGAGGTTTAAATTAAAAATACAAAATTATGGCTGCTTAGTAGCATGAGAGATTTGGTGAGAAAATTAATTTTCCTCATGAGCTGCTAGGTCCGACTTTTGCACTGTGTGGCTTAGATAACTGTGGGTATGGTCCTCGCTTCATCTTGCACCACATGCCTCATCACACCCTGTCTCTCAGCTACACAAACTCTACCCCAAGCAAATAAATGGCTCATCATCCTTCAAGTGGGCCTTGTACAGTCGTCACTCCATGTTCATGCTTTGCCTGCCTGCAAGGCCCTTTTCACCCCACTGCACTTGCACCTCCTCCACCTTCAAAAGCCTTCAAAGGTTCAGAAATCACCGTCTCTGTGAGCTCCTCCTCGGAGCCCCAGACAGAATTCATTGTTTCTTCTGCTCCTATGTGGATCCTCTATAAAGGCCCTGTATACACCCTCCCCAGCTCCGCTTGCCGTGTGTTCTTAGAATTCTGTTAATGTGTCTGTCCCCTCACTGTGTGAGGAAGAGAGAGAACCCGCGTCGTAGCTGTCCTTAGATCCTGGCCCCTGGTGTAGTGCCCGGCATGGGGGCTCGCAGTAAGTGACAGAATGAATGACTGATGCAGCCATGCTATCATCTCAAAGATGAGATCTCTCAGGGCCAGGTATGAGCTTGCTCCCATATGGTAGTGTACTCCTGCCTGCCTGTGCAGCCTCTGTTTCTGTGGATTGCTTAGGGGAACTGTTTTCAATAGATAATTTCATCTGTGATGACAACATTGCAGCGAGCGACAAACATGTAGGCATCAGCTATGCTCTTCAGCTCTCTGACACACTCGTCTCCTGTAATCCCCTCCTGTTCCATCCTGCTGTTTCCTGGACCCTCTGAGCTGCCAGTCTGTGCAGAAGTTCTGTCCAGCCGGGTGCCAGACACCTGGACCTCACCCTGCAGTGTCTTACACCATTTTAGAAACAGCGCTCACAGATTTTGTGGTTTGACTTACACATGGACTCTAACCTGAGTCCTTGGGTGCCAGGCCGTGATTCAAACCTGAACGCTAGAGACCTGATCACACTCAGAATTGACAGTTTCCAGAGGAGACTGTTATGGGGCCAGTCTACCTGATTTCCTCTTGCCTTAGGATGCGTTCTCCTCCACCCTTCCACTTCCTGGCAGGACCACTCTACTAGAGAGCTGTTCTTAAAAACCTAAAGCCCATGGTTTGGGCTCAAGTGGATGCCACCCTCCCCTGCCCCTTACCCAGCCCCACACCTTGCACTGGCTACAACACCCTCAGAAATGTGCTTCTCCAAGTGTGGCCCGTGGCCCAGCAGCAGCCTGTGGAAACTTAAGGAATCAGAGTTTGTAGTTGAACCAAGTCCCCAGATGTTTTGTTTGCATATTAAATATGAAGAAGTACTGATTTTAGTAGTGGTTTCTTAGTAGGCTCTGGAGTCGGAGTCCAGTCGCTCTTTACCTGCACCGTAGTGATGACCTTTGACCCGTGAGACTGAGGGACTAGACTTGGGTCAACCAACCCTCCCATATTGTTCTAGTGCCCCGCCTTATGTTGGGAGGCCCATGTCCTACTTCAAGACTCTTTTTACAAAATCATTGACTTAGCATGGACCTGTCATCAAAATAAACACAGGTCGTGGTCTTGAAGAACTTCATAGTTTAACCAAATCATGGGTGGCAAGATCAATATCTTAGAAAATATGGACTTGGTGAAAAACAGTCAAAATTGCATTCGATAGATAGGTTTTAACCATAAATATAAGTTTTACAAGGCATTTGCTTCCAAAACAAAATGACCTGGTGCTCTAAGCCTGCGAAGGTAAGTATCCTTCTCTGGGGTAGTCGTTGCAGGGATCTTGCTGCTGCGTCCTGCAGCTGATAACATGTCTTGTCTTCTGCCTGGCTCTACATGCAGTGTGTTTTTACACTTCATTCCTCCTCGTCTCTGATTGCAAATCTTGGCTAATGCATTTGTCTTTTCAGATTACCACGCGCTTACAAGCACTTTTTCTCAGCCCTATCTTCTAACGTTCTATTTTAACAGGTGGAGTGTGAATGGTTTTCCTTTCACACTACAGACCCACCCATGTGGTCCATACAAGCAAAGCTGTAACAATGGTCTGGTTCTTTTGTTAAAAGAGGCCCGAGGTGAACCACGAATAAATAAATGAAAAACTTTGGCCTTTATAATATCAAATGGGAAACCACTTAAATTCAAGGCCACCCTTAGGAAAACCCTGATTAATGACTAGTTGGCCAACTGATTTCTCTGAAACCCTTTGCGTCTCTCTGGGCTCTATGATAGAATCGCCTGGGCAGCCTTTAAAAATCCTCTCACCCTGGCTGTGCACCCCTGACCGGTTTAAGCACAGTCTCTTGAGTGGGACCCCAGCATCAGAAATTCTAAAGCACCTGGGTGATGGTCGAGATTAAGAATCTCATATTTTATCATTTGAATCACCTGGACAGTCTACCTCCTTACTGACTGCTGGGCCCCACCCCCAGCTTTCTGATTCAATAGATCTGAGGTGGGGCCAAGAATTTGCATTTCTAACAACTTCCCGAGAGTTTCTGCGGCACCTGATGTGGGGGACCACCTGGGAGACCCTCTACCCTGCGGCTGGTCTGAGAGGCCTGGCCATCTGGAAGGCTCAGGGGCCTGTCCAGAAGAAGTGTTGAATCAGCCACAGACATATAACAAGGTGGAGAAACTGTATTTACAAGATTCCTGCCAGGAAAGGTATACTTGTTAGCAGAGTGGCAGAAGGAATACTAGGGTAAAGTACTGGGACGTGCAACCAATAAGCGTGGCGAAATCGCCTTCCGAGGAAAGTGGGTCTGTTTGCTGAGAGGGGTATGCAAGTTAGGAGTCAGAAATGAATTTCTGGTCTTGACAATAAGCTGATATATGATATAGTCCTGCCTGCCTTACCCCATGGGGTGCTCAGCCTGCCCTCTATATAAATGTTGGCGAATGTCTGCTGAGTCCTTTGGGAGGGGCCATACAGTTGACCCGTCCTGGGCACGCACAAGCCTCTGTCCAGCCCTGTTTCCCTGTGGCCTACCCCACACAGTGCTGCCTGAAGCCTCAGGATGCTTGCCTGGCCTTTGTGACCGTCTGATTCTGCATGTCTTTTGCCAGGCTCAGCGTGCCCCCACTGGGGTGGCTGAATACTACCTGCTGGAACATTATGGTTCTGCTGATTTTCATCATGGGCCAGGGGTCTGTCCCCATTGGGGAGAAAAGTTGCCACCTGGTTGGAGATTCAGCTGGCCTCCCATTGTGCAGAACCACATCGCTGGGACTCTTCTTGTGAAACACCAAGAACCCAAGCTATTCTCGCCCCTTGAGAGCATCTAGGGATGTCAATAGGGCATTTGAGACCTAATATTATGTGCATACCACTTGGACACTTTTATTTTCAAATACCGAAAGAGCCTCTCCTTTACCTATGACTGAATCACTGCTTCTGCAGGGCTGAGTCATGAGAGCATTTGCATCTGTCATCTGTTGCTACATGACAGGCTGTTTCAAACCTCAGTGGCCTAAAACAATAATCCATTATGTTTCATGAGTCTGTGGGTTAGAAATCTGAGCTGGGCTCTGCTGCGGGTTTTTCTTCAGGTCTCACCTGGATCACTGTGCAACTCTGTTCACCTAGCATTACAAATTGCAACCTTGACACTGGTTGTCCCTAGGCCCCCCTCTGTGCCCCGTCCTTTACCACCGAGTAGTTTAGCCCGGCCTTGCTCACGTGGAGGCAGGAGCCATCCGAGAAGGCGATGGTGGAAGCCACAGGCCTTTGGAGGCCTGGGCTTTGCAACATCGACACCACCACCTCTCCCGCATTCCATTGCCTAGAGCAGGTCCTAACCCCCGATCAGGAGTGGGGAAATGGGCTCCTCTTTCGGTGGGAGGAGCTGCGTGACACGGCAGCCGTGTTTCCAGTCTGCCACACTTCTGTTCAGCATTTAGACCTTTGCTTTCAGTCTGTGTGTTAAACTGGAGTTTGGCCAAGAACATAATAGTGAATAATGTCTCTGTGACATACTGTCACTGTCTCCGTGAGTGAGACAGCTGGTCCAGTGGAAGAGTTTCTGAGTGCTAAATCTTTTAGTTAGAGTGCAGAGGCCACGGTCCACGTGGCCTGCCCTGCCGGCACAGCTGGCCTCTTATGTGTACCATGACAGCAGCATATGGGACAGCCGAGTGTCAGACTCGGAGTGCAGGCAGCTTCGTGGGGCTTACGTCACAGGACCTCTGATCGAACAGCTTCTGGGGGATGCGGTGAGGCTGTCTGCTTCAAGGGAGGGAAGCAGAAAACCCCCCGGATTGCCAGGCGATTTGATTTACCTACACTATTTTATTCAGTCCCAAAAGGTAGGTACAGTACTATTAAATATGAGAAAACTGCAGCTTAGGTAAATTGCTTTCCCTAAGATCACGGAAGTAGTGAGTAAAGCTAGAATTACTAAATCAGAATCAATCTGATTCTGTCAGACTTCCAACCACCTTCCCTGCCCTCCCTTGCAGGGCCTTACAGCCTAAACGAGGGCCGCGGAAGCAGCATCTAGGGACGGTGCTAGTCTTTCCCCTCTTTCAAAACCATCCTATCCTTGGAGGTTTGCCACCTCCAAGGAATGTGAGAAGCCACTATTACTCCAGCTTAAAGCGGCCTTGGGAGATTCCACTGCTGTGTGTGGCAGACACCAGTAAAGACTCCATCAGGACAGAGTTTTAATCATGTGGGTTTTCTTATCAGGGGTATTCAAGGATCTTCCAGAATCTTCAAGCCAGAAAAGAATCCCAAAGCCAACAAGAACATGGTTTGATGTGTGCTTCCAAATTGTTCTCTTATATGTGGTGTTAAACTAACTCCGATCACATGAAGGGCACAGGAGGCAAGCCAACCAGCCCTTTGATTCTGGAAAATCTCTTATCAGGCAGGTCCTCTGCAAAAGCCAGGACTGCCCTTTGCCAGATTGTTTTCAGGAACCAAGGGTCTACTCTGTGCACTTTTTCGATCCCAGAAACCTCAAAGACCTGGAGCTTTTGGGTAATAACACCGGAGTCCAGGAGGGACCCTGGGCGCAGATGCTGTGTGGACTGGGGAAGGGGCACCAAACGTGCCCCCAGGGAGGTGGGAGGAGTGCGCGGACTGCGGAGTGGTACCTCTTCAGAACTATGCCATGGCGCACGCTGTTAACTTTGTTTCATGAATTGAAACTCTGCAGCTCCGGGCAAGGGGTGATTTCTTGAATGAGGGTCACACAGTCCTGGGGCATCCAGGCTGGGATTCAAACCTAGGTCTTTCTGACTTTGAAATCAGTGCTCTTTCCACCAACATTTACCCGGCATATCTTGAAAGATAAAATCTAGGAATTAGGGAAAACCAAACAGTGTGGCTTTTCAGGGTTTAGAATAAAAAACTGTTACGTCTGTGAGAAACAGACAGCTGTCAGAGCGCGTCTCCCTAGAGAGACTTGCTTTTCAGTCTGGGAGAGTCACAGCCAATGGGCTTTCATTTCCCTTTGTAATGTTTGAAATTTTTCTTGAGCGATACTCAAATATACCATCAGCAGTGTTAGCTATAGTCAGCATGGATATTACATCCCCAAATGATTTCCCATTTTCATTGGCAGTCCTTGTACCGTTATCATAAATGGAAGCATTTCTTTAAGTCCTGTTGCCCCTTGGGTCTCCTGTTCCTCAGATCATGCCTTTCAAATAATCAGAACTTCAGGAAGCCAAGAAGAAAGAGTGTTTTACTTCTTTCTTAACCTATCACTTGGAGAGGGATGCTGTGCAATAGTAGAATACAACCTTGTTTCTCTGAATCTGAGAAAAATCCTCCCTGGCCACCTATTGAGGAATTTTCTCTTTTGTTCCAAGGAAACAGTAGGAAGTATTGTCAAATGGATATATGCCTTGGTTGAAAATTATAAGAAGTGGTGATATAGATACTGTTTGATTTTTGTGACTATTTTCTTTTTCAAAGTTGGTATCAGAGAAACTAAAAATATATATAAATGGAAAGGCAGGGGTCTATTAGGATGGTAAACAATTTAAAAAGGCCATGTAAACTCTCATTACAGCCTTTCATCTATGATTAATGGTATTGTTTTCTTTTTTGGAAAACGCCGTTTAACTCTCTCTTTTTCACTTAATGTCTCCTGCTGATCAGATTTTTATTCTCTGTTGTTCTTTGGAAATTATTTTCGCCTTGAAATCTTTTCCTTAGGGAATTCTGCTAGAACTAGGGGGGAAAATGCATGGGAATTGAGCACACATTGTTGGTGTATGAATTGAAAGTGATCTTAGCACACATTCTCCCAGCCCATTCCCTGTCCTCAAAACTGGTAAATGAAAATATCCTATGCAAAGTATTTCTCACACAGAGTCACCTGGAAGGCAAATTCAGGAAACTAACATAAATGCTGACTTTCAGGAATTTCTATTTCACTTTAGCCTTTGTAGACTGTCATTAAACTTAGTGGTTCTACATCCAGATACATCTCTTTTTAGGAGTAGTAAAATCTTAAAATGTAGAAATAGAGTTGTTTTTATTTCAAATGTGTTTTATAAACCAAGCACACGGGCGTGGGATAAACTGGCTGGAATAGTCACTCACCATTTTGGGAGAATGTTAAGTACAAACACAGGAGGGAAAATTGAAGAAATATTTTCTGACAGTGTTTTGGAATGCTGTATTTTCTTCTATGATTTCATGAGGAAAAATATGGATCATATCAGATTTAATTCCCCTGCTGCCAATTTCATAACCTGTCATTATTCTAGGTTTATGTTCAATTCCAGTGTGAGTTCATGGGTAGAAGACTTTTATTTTAGAACATTTTAACATATTCACTTAAAACGTGCTCAAGCCATTATCAGTTAACCCATTATATCTTATCTCAAGGTATAAACCTGGTGGTACTTGTGGTCCTGTAGTTTATCAGTGAATAAGTGTCTTATTTTGTGAGGTTAACTGTGAATTTTACTTAAGTTAATCACTTAGTGAAGGATTTGTGACTACCTATACTCCAAAACAAGGTATACATAGTTTCGAGGTAATCTCTGTTGATTTAGATAATCTACGTTTCTTGGTAGTTGCCTAATCTACTTCTAAGTGACTCATGTCCTGGGAGGCTGCTCAAGGCTGAAAGCCCTTCAAGAGAAAGGACTTGTGCCTGATCCATCTTTTCAGCTGTGAATCCAGTACAGTGCCTGGCGCACGGTAGTTACTCAATAAATGCTGGTTGAATTGATGAAAACTCTGCCAGCCATTCTCTGGGTGTCAGAGGCCTTTGTAAGAGCTGTGGTTCCACACTGGTTCACCTTCTAAAAGCCTACGTGAGTGTGTAGGTGCAGGAGTTGGCAGAAATATGCCAAGAACTGGCAATTAATCTCCTGCCACATCTGCAATGTTCCGCTCCTTCCCGTGGGGCCATCCTGTGGCTCTGACAACCCCTTTCCTGTTCACTGAGCTGCCCGTGTTCCCCTGAACTGAATCTAGCTAGACTCGGGACTCAGAATGAGGATGTTAGCTACCCAGCACTTCAGAAATAGTTCCCAAGAGACTTTCCCTTTAGGTGAAGCCTCCTGCTGGGATGCTTACAGCCAGTCAAGGTTCCCAAACAGCACAGGAGAGAGGCAGTTGATGGGGACTCATAATTTCTAGATATACCAACACAGTCTCAAAACTTTAGGTAACGTTGTTGTCCACACTGTTTTTCTCATCTTGGATATGAACACTTGGGTTGAAAACTGCTTCCTGTTGGCTCTGGGGCATGTGCAGCACAGGCTCAGTAGAAGAGAGGAAGGGAGGGCCAGGTTAAGTCTAGGCTCATGTAGCCCATCCTACCCTTTTATTTTTCTCCTTGCTGCATCCCACGCTCTTCCATGATTTCAAAAAACACAACCTGACCTGAGCATATCTTCTAGAGAATGTTCACTTGTGGCTTTTTTCTAGTGCTAAGTGAAGTCAGGTAAATCTCAGACCAAAAAAAAACCACTGTGTGTGTGTGTGTGTGTGTGTGTGTGTGCGCGCGCGCGCGCGCGCGTGCAAACCAGGGCATTAAAAGAAGACAATAGGGCTTTCTCCTCTCAGCAAAGAGGTCAAGGAAAGCAAAGTTGTAGAAGCAAGAGAATTAAGGGTAGTTGGTAAAAGAAAGCAACTCTTTAAAAAGTAAGGATGAAGCTTTAGAAGGCTTGAAGATTTGAAAGTCTTTGAAGGAGGGAGAAAGAGAGCCTATTGTTTCCTTTAGCAAACACTGTACTCATTCTTCGGATCTTACCTTCAGCGCTGTTCTTCTCAGAGGACATCCCACCTGCCCTGGGCTGGGTTAGCCTCCTCACATCTGGTACTTGATTAAGATAACTCACAAATATAATTTTATATTTACATAACAAGTAACTTACAAGCATAAAATTAGATACATCTATAGATACTTATCTTTTGTCCAGCCTCGGTTATAAACACTTAGAAGAAAGTGATCTTGTTTGTCGTGTATTGTATCCTTCTGTTAGCATATGTTTGAAGTATGGAAGTGAAACATGGAGTTTGCTGTGATAACGATTTTGGCTTTTTCTGGAAGACTAAATGCTAAGGTTGAAGATCAGAGAAATCAACGAGGTGAGATATGAGAGGAAGGGGTCGTATCAGGAATGTAGTAGGAAATAAACCAGGGTTGGCAGGCATTAAAGAGGGACAAAAAGAATAGCTCAGTGAGGAAGAATCCCCAGGCTCCTGGAATCACGGTGGGAGCCCAACCCTTACCCAGTGCTTCTGTCTCTTCTTGGGGAGTTGGTGGTTTGACTTTGTGGGGACAGCTCCAGTATTGGGGACCTTCCTACCTCCCCACAGAGCTCTTCTTTCTGGTCTTATATAACTTCTACTTAGTGGTTTTGGTCTTGTCCTTAGAATGAACTGTCTCGTAAGCTATTTTAAAGCCCGTTAGGTTGATGGCCAAATGGTGATAGAAATTGGTGTTTTGTTTTACTTTTTCTTCCATCAGAGATGTGAGCTCTTGAATTATATAAAAAATGCTAATTCTAGAAACAAAGTTCTAGATAGGTTAATGAAAGTATATGAGTAAAAAGGACCTGAGAATTAAAACTGATATTCTCCAGGTTTGGGGGACAGATAACTTTAAAGTCTTCATGGATATTTGTAAGGAAGGCCTTCTTATCACATACTGGAGTGAGAGAAGAGCATTCAGTCAATTATTTCTTTAAAAACTGAGATACTTCAGGATACTGCTTTTAATAGATTACTTTCCCTTCCAGATCCTGGGCTTTCATCAAAACTTGTATAACATTAATTCTATCTGAGATAAGATTTTTTTTTTTTAAGTTCATAAAATATTAGGAAGGCACAGATATTACAAATATTCACAATGTAAACTGAGTCTTAAGAAAACATGAAAATGAAAGGAAACCAGAATTAAAAAGAACAGTTCAGTCTACATGCCCATCCCATTGTCTCCAGAATATGTGTAATGAAAGCAATTGTATTTCAAATTGTTTAATTTAGGAGGAAACTGATTTTGACAACAGAAACACAATAGTCAAGAATAGTGTTTAATGAGCCTTAGAAAGTATGCTAGCGTAGCTTTCAAAAACTCCATGCCCCTATGATGGATAACTTTATTGCACACTCTTGGCCATTAAATCTCAGGGGTCAGAAGGTTATATATATTGTTGGTTATAAAGAGAGAGATCTCTCAACTTTCCTCTTAGTGAGTGGATTTATAAAGTGCCTCCTTTACAGTCTGTGGTCTATAGCACTCCAGGAACAAGTTTTCTATATAGTTGAGACTTCATCATCTAAGCTTAAGCAACATAAGAACTTTATCACACAGCCTTCCAAACTCATTTTATTTTTTCCCTATTTTTATATGCAAAGCAAATGGCATTGTTTCGTTATCTGTAACAGATTGTAAAGGTGAAACATTGGGTTCGCTATCATACCGATTTTGGCTTTTTCTGGTAGGCATAGCTGGAGCATTAAGGTACATACACACTTGCCTGCCTGCCTGCTTGCTAGGTAGCCTTCCTTCTTCATTTTATTTTTGGAAAACTTTAAGGCATTATTTTGGATTCAAAATTAAAACTTCAGCACAATGCAGTTTTTATGGTTACTGAATAGTATCACAACATACAGCTCCACGATATATTCACATTTTTTTCCAGAAAGAACTGTATCTAAATCTGAAGATGATCTGTGTTATATGACAGGTTATAAGCAGTGACTAAACTAAAATTTTAAAGTTCAATTCCTGTTCTACGCTTTGACCATTATATGGCAAGCCCCTATAATGAATGGGTAAAATATTTCCCAGACCTTCTCTGTGACGCTTTCCTTCCTAAGGGAACCCACAGGGATCCACGTAAGTAACATGTCCATGAAATTTGGACACCTGATGTCATCATATCCATGGACGCCTGGAACTTTGGCAATGAGCAATAGTGGGCATAGAGTATTTGGTAAAATATTTGGTGATAGACCAGACTATAATCCTTAATACCATATAGAATAGGAAAACTTTAGATTTTAAATTGGGGTCTGTACTAGGCTTCCAGACTAATAATTGTTTATAAAAAAAGAATAGAGAAGATACCTTTGGTGGAACTGAAACTTGTATTCCTAAGCAATGCAGAGATCAGAAGATCAGAAGAGTAACGTTAAGGAGGTTCGAGCATTTTTATTAATGTTGCTACTATTCCCAATAATGCAACTCTATCCAAATGCTCTTTCAGCTCCAAGCATTCTGTCGCTGCCATGAAACTGGACTGTTTCATAGCACTATGGTTCTAAAGGGGCTGCAGCAATTGGCGAAAGGGTTACTTCCATTAAGCCCAGTGTTGCATATTTAATCTTGTCTGTATCGCATGTGTTGTTATCAAAATTGACCCATTACTGAGCATCTCTTTTTCAGGTGCTCATAACCTGAAAATTAATATATTCCTGCCTGAAATAACTTGTGACCAACACGAGAAACAGCATAACACTACAGGTGATTACGATCCAGCCGACACCAGATGATATTAGGGCCCATTTCCCCGCAGTCCTGAACAGCAACTTTGGATAAGGACATAGGCTGGGGTGGGGCGGAGTGGCGGGGGATGGGAGGCCAGTGTATGCTTCAAATGTAATGCTTCTCCGGCTGTTGATAGAGAAACAGCCGTGTCCAAGCCCTGCCTAACAAATGAAACCTTCCTCTGTACAACTTTTGTGTGTTAAGTTGGTGTGTTGTGTTCACCTCCATTTGCATAACCGGATGAAGGTCTAGCAGACTTCTCCACGGAGTCCTTTCAGAGCTGCATCTCCTGCCCTGCCAACCAGAGCTCGACCCTTGCCCCAGGCAGCTCAGATAACTTCTATGACATCCTATGGCCAGGTGAAATGACAGGTTGTTAGACAGCTCTATTGAGGTGGTTTTTGAACTTATTCAATAAAAGAACAGCGATGTGGGGGAAGAGCATTTTTAGAAAAAAGGTAACTCCTCAGTCAGCAGCAGACTTCTCACTGACCAACCTGAACTGCCCATGATGTCACATGAGGAGGAGCTGTGCATCGCCCAGGTCATCGGGAGGGTAGGCCCCTGATGGTGGCCTGGTGACAGGCCTCATGACAAATGAATGTGCCCTTGGTTAAAACGTGACCTCTGAGAAGCCAGTGTCAAGTAAAAAACTCAGCGATGTACACTGAAGACACAGCCCTCGTAAACACTGATAGTAGGAATGTCGATTGTTTTAGAGCACTCTTCTCTTGGTGAACATCTTAAACCACCTGGAATTTTTTCTTTTATAAAGTTTAAGGAAAGATGAATACAGTCAATAACTCACGCATGGCTGGAATGAAGACTGTCCAAGTTCTGATTATTTTAAACCTCAGCCACTTCAGTGACTACAAGTGTGGTGTTCTTTGCACCATGCACTGCAAAAACTATTTATGGATTTCGTTGAGGGACAATCGAAACATGAATTGTAAGCTTTAAAACAGACAAATTACAGCAGTATTACTCAAATGTATCTATAGTGTAATACCAATGGTAATGGCTGAAATTGAACATTTGCATAATTTTTTCACTTGTTCTCTTACACCTGAATTCAAGACATGAATGCTGTATAAATAAGTATTTTATATGTTCTATTAAGGCATGGGGATCAGATGCTTCACCTTTAGAATCTAATGATCTGGGTTCCTTAGAATAGCAAAACCCTAAAGCAAGAAGCCAGTGACTTCTTTTAGTGGGTCCTTGAGGTAAAATAATGAATTTCACATAATATAAAAGACAAGCAAGTCCCTGGGACTACCAACTGTCCACAAATCAAATGTATTGCTGCTGGACAGCAGCTAAACAGTCAGTCCTTTGTGGACCCAAAGATCAATAACAATTACCCTAATCTATAATAGCTTATATTTGTCCATCTAAAAGTCACAGATAATCTTATCCACGTAAGAGATTAGTCCACAGTGAGTTGGAGCTTCATGTTATTGCTGAATACAAGTCAATTTCCAAATCCTAGCCTGGAAAGAGCATTCCCTATGCCTATGAGAATCAAGTATGCAATTAAAACACACATATCAAAAACCTGTTTCATTTCTACAGTCACCTAATACAAACTCCTGTTTTCACAGAGAGAAAACTGTGCACACGAGTAGGTAGATATGTACGTGTGCAAGTATTTATGTAACCATCCTTTCATTTCTTTAGGTTCTTCCTTGATTTAAGGCCAGTTGTTTTTTGGGGGGAATGACCTTCTAAAAACTAATATGATGGCTAATGGTGGGACTTAAGTTACAAATTCCCATGGCTTTCCCATCTTGGATTTAGTCTGTTGGCAGATGAAACATGAGCCCTCTGGGATCTCTCTGTCTTGCTGGAAGCGAGAGAAAAATGCACATTACAATGCCCTCCATCAAAGTGTGGGGACTGTCAGCTTAGCTGTGGTCTTAATTTAGGGAAGATGGACTCATCAGTGCATCTGGTTATAACGTGCACTTCATATTATATGAGAAATGCTTTAACAGAGGCAGGGCACAGAGGTTAAGGCCAAGATTTAACTTTTTATTAAGTACTACAGCCCTGTAGGAATTAGCATCTTGGACAAAAATTTTGATAGTTTCTGGAAATACGGTTCATCTGTAATTGCATTCTTAACCTTTCTCCCACACTTGCCACCAATCAAAAAGATTCTACGAGATTGTCTGTGTGGCTTAAGTGTTTAATAACCTACATCTTGAGGAGAGAATATTCTTTCATTATGAATTATGTTTAACCCCACACAACCTTGGTAAAGTCTCGTGGTCTTAAAATCAGATTTTAGAAACACGACACTTGGGGATTTATATATAGATAAAAAAGGTCATTTATCATGTAGGATTATGTACTATTGAAAACACAGTTTGCAAAATCAAAGACAGATGTATCTCCTTTGAAATAAATGTAATATACAAAGCTTTGGGTTAAAAACAAATTAGAAACCAATGATTTTAATATAAAAGGGAACACCAATAGGTTTCTTTACAGAGCTCTAGCAACTTAATTATCAGTGTGACTCAGTTTGTTGAAATTCCAACTTATGTAGTTAAAATTAAAACACGCAGTTAGAAACAAATCAAAATCAATGTTAAGTCACATTTTAAAAATTGTAATTTGGGGAAACTGAGTTTTTTGCAACATGTTTACAAAACTTCTAATGTATAAATAGAGAAGTTATTGAATATGAAGGAAAGAATTATTTCTCTAAAATCAGCCTCCTATAGCTTTAAGCTAGAAAGGCAGTTAGTATAAAATTAACATGGATGGCATGATATATGGTAACAAACTTCAAAACAGCTCAAAATTCTAGGCCTTCCACTTAACTCTGATTACTTTAGTCATAAGTTTATCTTTTTATAACAGCTCTATTGAGATGAAATCCACATATAAAGGAATTCACCATTTTAAATTGTATAATTCCGTGGTTTTTAAATATATTCAGAGTTGTGACAATATTGCCACTATCTAATTTTAGAACATTTTTATCACCCTGAAAAGAAACCCCATACCTTTACAGCCATGCGCCATACCCCTCTTTCCCCAGCACCTGGCAGCCGCTAATCTACTTTCTGTCGCCATAGATTTGCCTACTCTGGACATTTCCCATAAATTGAATCATATACTATGTGGCCTTCTGTGACTTTCACTTAGCATAATGTTTTTATTTTTATAAATAACAGAAGTTTACTTTCTCATGGTTCTGGAGACTGTAAGACCAAGCTTAAGTTATCAGCATGTTTGGTTTGTCCTGAGGTCTCTGTCTGTGGCTTGTAGTCAGCCAGCATCTCTCTGTGTGTTCACATGGCCTCATCTCTGTGTGTACCAGCATGACGTTTTCAAGGGTCATCTATGTTGTAGCACGTATCAGTACTCCATTCCTTCTTGTTGCCAAATAATATTCCGTTATGTGGCTATGCTGCATATTACTGGTCATCACTGATGAATATGTGGGTTGTTTCCACTTTTGGCTATTATGAGTAATGTGGGACATTTGTGTACAAGTTTTTATGCAGACGTATGTTTTTAGTTCTCTTGGGTGCAGATATCGAGGAGTGGACTTGCTGGGTCATATGTTTAGCCTCTGTTTAACCATTTGAGGAACTGCCAGACTATTTTCCAAAGTGGTTGTATTGTTATGTGATCCAGCATTATATCAGGGCTCCAATCTCTCCTCATCCTCACCAGCACTTGTTAGTGTGTGTCCTTTTCTTTAGGCTCTTCTAGTGGATATGAAGTGGTATGTCGCTGTGGTTTTTTGATTTGCATTTTCCTGATGACTATCGACAGTCCAGCATCTTTTCATGTGCTTATTGGCCTTTTATAAATCTTTGGGAAAATGTACAGACGTTGGATCTTTTGTCTGTATTTTTATTGAGTTGTCTTTTTATTAGTCTTAAGTATTTTTTTATTAAGGTATTATTGATATACACTCTTATGAACGTTTTACATGAAAAAACAATGTGGTTACTATATTTACCCATATTATCAAGTCTCCACCCACACCCCATTGCAGTCACTGTCCATCAGTGTAGTAAGATGCCACAGAGTCACTATTTGCCTTCTCTGTGCTGCACTGTCTTCCCCGTGACCCCCCCCCACACCATGTGTACTAAGCATAGTACCCCTCAATCCCCTTCTCCCTCCCTCCCCACCCGCCCTCCCACACCCTTCCCCTTTGGTAATCTCTAGGCCCTTCTTGGAGTCATAAGTATTTTTAAATGTGATTTCTAACTTGTACATTGATATTAGTTACTATGATCTCAGGACTACAGAATTTTTAGGGTGATGGGATTGCAAAAATCTAAATCTGGCCCCCTCTGTTGGCAGACGGAGAATCTGAGGCTTAAAGTGACATGCCCACAGCCACACAGAGCTAGTTAGTAGTGGAGCTGGGGAGATTAATGACTATAAACTTCAAAAATGGGAAGAAGAGATGTTTTATGATTTGAATTTGAATAAGGCCCCTTCTTACAGAGAAAAACCCTTTGATACCAATATAGTAGAGGCAAAGGGTGGCATGTGGAAGGAAGAGGAGCTCAGGGCCTTGTCTTGAAGTTGCCTTCAGCTAGTAAGAATGCTGTTTTTACTTAGATCAGTAAAAATAACTGTTTCCTAAAGATACTTTTCGTCAGACTTAACTACAAGTCATCTCTCAGTCTTAAAAGTGACCAGCAAGGCTGTATGGTTGATAATGACCTCTTGTGGGATTTCTCTCTTCGTAGCCAGCTCAGCATCTTTGAAGAGAGAGTCTCAACTGCTTGTGCTCTGGATTTGATTGTAAGAGAAAGCCATTCTTTACTTGAAATTTCACTCGCTCTTCCCAGTGAAGTCAAAGAAAGCATTCCTTTTTGCCTAATGAAATAAAGGTGGGGAATGGAGGGTGGCCATTTAGAACAATAGTTTGTGTATTGGTTTCCCACCAGAGGTTCCACATGTGGGGAGAAAAGGGATTTTTGTTAAAGTGTCAGCAAACTCTATTCTCTCTCCACCTTCCAGATAATACAGAGCAGACAAACAATGAAGACAATATTAGAAAAGAACAATGCAACGTCTCAATGCTCACATAAATCCATGTACATATGCTGGTTTGTAATGCTACCAGCCCACACTGCTTGATCATAAAAAATACATTTCTTTCTAATAAAGGAGCTCATGATAAAGCCCATTTCCTTCTGCATTAAGGTGTTGGTATTGTTTTACTTATATCATAATTGTCCTGATATAAGGAGATTCTTTTTCCTGTGGGGATTACAGGGGTCCCCCCCCCATATCTGTAGATCTGCTTTTCATGGTTTCAATGAACTGTGTTTCAATGAACTGTTCTTCTGATGTACCGCCAGAAGATCAATAGTAGCCTAATGCTATGTCACAGTGCCTACATCATTCACCTCACTTCATCTCATCATGCAGGCATTTTAACATCTCACGTCATCACATGAAGAATGGTGAGTACAGTAAAGAAGATTTTGAGAAAGACTACATTCACGTAACTTTTATTACAGCTTATCGTTATAACTGTTTCATTTTCTTAGGAGTTATTGTCGCTAACCTGTTACTGTGCCTACGTAACATATTAAACTTCATTATAGGTACATATGTACAGGAAAAAAACATAGTATCTGTAGGGTTCGATACTATCTGGGATTTCAGGAATGTGTCCTAAACTGGGGTCTTGGAGTGTATCCGCTGAGGATAAGGAGGGACAACTGAATGTTGTGGTTGACTTTGATGAAACAGTAGTTCACAGACCACCTCGTTCACTGAGGGGACCAAAGTTCTCTTAAACCAGACTTCTCGGCTACCATGGCAAACAGTGGGAAGTTGTGGTCCCCGTCTGGTCCCTAGCTTCACCATGGGAGAACCCTTGTTAAATAAGAGCCCTGTACCCTTGGACATGAAGCCTCCTGTGGATGTGTTTCTAGACGGCAAGTGTGCCTCTGAGCTGCTCACTGAGAAGAGCAAGCCGATTTGTGGCCGGCGTGACAATGTCCTGTACATGTACTTGTACATAGTCACATCTATATCACTGCTGAGGGGGAGAGAGTGACATATGGTAGACACTCAAAACATGCTAGTTAGGTCTTCATTATTCGGGTAGGTGTATGGCATTAAACTGCCTCAAAGAAATGTTTTAAGACCAATGTGATTTCAGAGCATTCAAGAAATAAATATTTCACTTTCCTTTTTCCTTATTAGTTTTCCTGTTAAACTCTGTGTAGTCTTGGCATCTCCAGTAATCTTTATGAGATTCTGCTTCCCTGTAACTGAAGAATGGTGATGCACTTGAATTGTCTAGTTGCTTGGAAATAGCTTCCTTATATTTCTCCCTTCCTCTGTTTTAATCGACTACCTTTATTTAGCTTCCTCATTCCAAGTGCAAAATTCACTGGTGTTAGTGGAGACAAATTGTATAGCAAAGTACTTTCTTAGCATTTTGCCCCTAAACTTTCCAATAACCCTGTTTTTTCCTCAGTGTCTCTTTAACCACTCAGTTATGTTGTGTCCCTCCTGTTCGAGGATGGAATAAAGAGTGCAAATGGCATATTCTTTAAGGCATCTTCTCTGTATAGCATTTGTCTCGGCTGTGATTTGGATGGTTCTTTGAGGTCAAAGGTCTTACTAATGAGGGTCAGGAGGACAGGTGTTCTATGGTGTGGATAAAGATTCACACAATTTGGAAACCAAAATAACAGGCAGTGGGATTCCCATCACATTGTGAAAAGGGAGGCTTCTTCTCCATGGCTTCTCCTGGATAAGAAAGGTCATCGTATCCACACAGACCATAGAGGTACATGTAAGTGATGCCAGAATTTTCTGCAGAAACTTTGGCTGGATCTTTTCTAGCACATTGAACAATTGCTCAATTAAATTCCCAGAGGTCCATGCCATAAATAAGGGCAGAAGCTATTCTAGCCTGGACATTGTTCAGAGCTAGTGTCATCAGTTGCTGGCTGTGGCTTTAGAAAAACCTAGTGTTCCTGTGGATCACTGAGTTGGAGCTCCATGTTGCCTCAGGAAACTTGGAAAGATGAGTAAATTGCAGCAAGTTTCCCTAGTTACCTGAAGGGGTTGGCTTGTTTCTATGGGGTTGTTTTGATAGACCAATTGGAGCTATATGAAACAGTGCTTTGCATATAAGTTAGTTAGTATTGAGCCATTTTTTTCTAGTAATAACTTGCTACCAGGACTTATTGTATATAAAAATTACTTTTAAAGTGTTAATTTATATTACTGGCAATACCAGAGAAACAGGTAGTGTTAATTGAATATCTTTGCAATTACATACCCAACAAACTATTCTCGGACAGGAATCAGGGGAAGCGATTCTGCAGGGTGTCAGTGTCAGTGGGCAACTGCCACAGACCAGGCAGCGTGCCCACCACGCAGATGACGCTGAATCCACACACCACGCCAGGGAGGTAGGCGACGGGTTGTCCAGTTTTACACACAGCGCTACCAAGGACCAACAATTAAGTACTGCCGAGGCCATACTTATATGCGCTAGTAAATGGAGAAATTAAGCTTCAGATGCAGATCTTTTAACGGAGTCTAGTTTTCTTTGAGACACTACCACCCGAGATAAACACTAGAGAGCACTGCTGGGCTTAACCGTGGAATTTGACACGTACGTCTCATCTCACAGTCAGCATCGAACATGAAAACCTAGAGGGCCATTCAGCCCAGTCTTCTGTCTTGAATTCCACTGCATAAACCTATTTTTTGAATAAAAAATATTCCCTCAGCTTGGCTCCAAAGACTTCCCTTTCCTTCCACCACCTCTATACCTGCTAACCTGGGGCCCTCGGATCTCTATTGATCAGGCATTGAAGCTGCCTCAGAAGGGGGAAGCCCAGGAGGAGGGGGACACGGTGGGGGGTGGGGGGTGGTAAGCAGAGGATGGCAGGGAAGGAGGAGGTGGGAGAGACCCTTATGGGTATTTATTTTGATTAGTCAATGTGACCTTCAGGAAAAGGTCAACCTCTATAGTACTAGAGGTGCAGAGAATCCTGGGACTGGAGATGTCAGAAATGCAGAGTGAGAGATCTAAGGTTATCGAGACCTGAGACCTGGAGACAGAGGTGACTTGGCCAGGGCCACACAGCGGGTCACTGGCATGGGTGTTGTCACTGTGCTGCATAAGGACATGGAGATTTTAAGGCAGTTGGCATAGCTCGCTTCAGCATCTCACAGCGGTCCCCATGAGTTATGCTTGTCCAATGTCACGTACCGGTGAGTAGTTCCCTTTTTCTGTACCATTACAGAGGGAACTTGGAGATTATGTAAGACAAACCAAATGATTTCTAAAACTGATTCTGATCCCATAATTAGTTTTCCAAATGAGGAAACTAGTTCAGAAAGAGATATGACTTGCCCAAAATATCATGGCTCAACTAGTGACTGAACTATGTCTAGAATGCAGGAAATTTTCTATACTTTGTATTCAGAAAAAAAAAAAAAATTAGACAGGTCTGTGTGATGGGATGACCCACAGTGGTAAAAGTTCACCATTAGAAATAATATTTTGGATGACACTGACATTTGATGCTGATTTTTTGATGATATTATGTCTTCTTAATAGAGTTGCATTTTGAACCATGTATGAATCTATTAATGTACTAAATTAATGAGTTTGGGGTTATTATCTAGATCATTTGGTATAAAAGGATATTCATATTCATGGGCAAGGCTTGGACTACAAAAAAATTTGTGAATTAAGAGAAATTTTTACTAGATGTATAAGGGAAAATTATACTAGAAATTTTTGCATATGCAAATAAGTTAAAGATGAAAAGTTTTGGTTGTGGAAAGATAGAACTTAAAGAAAAAGAAGATGAGAGGGCAATTTGAAAATAATACATTTCTAAAATTTGTTTTCTAGGTTCTAGTTCAGGTTCAAAATTAAAAGGTCCTGAGCTGAGTTTAAAAGGCTCCCAGCACGTCATGCAAGCAGGCCAGACACTGTATCTCAAATGCAGGTAAGTGAGTATGTTGGTTTGGGGGTAATCCAGTTGCTTTTCTTAAGGCAACTCATTCCCTGGCAGAGTAGGATGGTCACCCCTCACAGTAGAAAAGCGGGGACTTCAGTGATCTCTTGTGATCTGCAAAAGTGCAAGCCATCACATGTATCTAGTTTCACAAGGAGGGTGATTCAGCTAGGAGAGACTCATTCAAGGGGAAACAGCAAAGGGAGGCCCTGAACATTTTTGCATCTTTTGTAACCCAATTCTGAGTTGTTTAAATGCTTTTCTAAAAATGTTGCTTCTCTGTAAAGAAAAAAAATGGCCACACTTAAGAAAGGACCCAGAATAGCACTTCCTAATGAAATGGATGCTTAGGAGCTGGCCCCAGCCCCGTAATTGTGCTTTGTTTTCTTATCTGCAATTGCAGGGGGGAAGCAGCCCATTCTTGGTCTTTGCCTGAAACTGTGAGTAAGGAAAGCAAAAGGCTGAGTGTAACTAAGTCTGCCTGTGGAAGGAACGGCAAGCAGTTCTGTAGTACTTTGACCTTGAACACGGCCCAGGCAAACCACACTGGATTCTATAGCTGCAAATACCTTTCTACGCCTGCCTCAAAGAAGAAGAAAACAGAGTCTACCATCTATATATTTATTAATGGTAAGACTTCCATTTTCTACATTCTGTTTACTGTAGTTTGCAGTGGTTTGGAAATGGGGATTTTCAAGTGAGTGTGAAAGAAATGGGCCAGGAAAGAGACTCTACCCTACTCATAGAAAATTGTGGGATGCATTTCTAATGCATCTCTTGAGTGGCAATGCCAACCAGATTTTCAAGGACCAGTCAGCTGATGGTATGGCAGAGACTTGTCTGTGTCGTTCACCACTATATTCATAGCACATACAACAGTGTCTGGCCATATAGTTGGATGAGTGAATGAATGAATGAATGAAAAGTTTTGGCTCTACTGCCTAATGAATGACAAGCCCGAAGTAGAATACAAGAATTTTTATCCTAACAACTGCATTCTCTTATATATTAGAATGGTAAAATATTGTTCTTTCACTAAATTCACAAATGTAATGTTGCTAATGTCTCCTGAATGTTATACAACTGGCTCTGGTTGCTGATGTATTGCTTCATGTTCGTTAAGCAAGTATTATATAATGAATGGCATAAGAGATGGCATGTGCCATGGTAGAGTGGAAAGGACAAATGGTAAAAATCCCTCAGTTACAATTTTTATGGTACCATTCCCTCCTTAGAGAATGCGCAACTGAACTAACTGATGATATTCAAAGGGACAAAAGACAGAGTCCTTAGGGAAATTGATGATAGAAATGGATCCCAAGAAAAAATAAGAAAAATAGCCTGCCAGTTTGTTCTTCTTTATTTATTTCGATCCAGTTTCCAAAACTTGTTGAGAGGGATTTCAAAAAAGTAAGGCCCTGGAGAACATAACGCTAAATCAGTAGGTTCCTCAGCACAAAATCCAGTTAAAAAACCAACCAACCAACCATCAGTATCAATAGCCTCACAGATACACGGAGGGTCTATCTCCTGGTGAGTGAAAGCACTGGGTCTTTGCACTGGAGGCAGTACAACAGATGACGTTTCTGGCAGGATTCTTTTTTAGTTCCTGAAATAAGGCAGCTAGGCAATGTTTTACTTGTGCGTGAAATGTAATTACCGAGATTCAGGATTAGTCGTAGGAGACAGTAGCAACAGTTGTATGATACTGACAGGAGCATCCTTTCAGCTTTGATCAGTCCAGTTTAGACCGAGCCACTTTTCTGTCCCTGCTCCTCCAAACTCCTGCTTTTACATTTTGCATTTTTTCCAGAGATTAGGTAACTGCAGGAGACGCCGACTTCCCAGCAGCTTGCCATCACAGGAATGCAATCAGCCCACTTAAAAATAAGAGGAGGAAGAAGGCCAGGGATCTTTGCTTGGGGAAGTCAGCCCACATCCTAGGAAGGAAGTAAGGGCAGCAGGCAGGAAATGAGGCAGGGTGGGGAAGGCATACACTTTCAGAGATACTTAAGGAAAAAGACTTTCAGAGGTATTTTTGCAGTTCAGGGAGAAGGCAGATGCCAACTTTGATAGTGGTAGAAAAAGTCATATATTCAGCCATCTGTTCTCTATTTCTAGTTCCAAATACTGTGTTACGTTCTTTCTGGCACTTGTGAAGGAAAAAAAAAACCACTTTTATTGCTGTGTCTCTAGGGAAGGGTGGATGGGGGGTAATTCATTCATACTGAGATTCTCATTAAAACTTTCACCTATGGATTTATCAGATCAAACTTGGATCAACTTAAATGAATACAAGAAGACCAACTATTTGTCTATAAAAATAACATTGAGCTATCATCTTTAACTCCTGCACTATTCAATAGATTTCATGGGTTTATGGAGCCAGTAGATAGAGAGTACAGAACCCATCTTCTTCAATCTCTTTTTTTAATAGGAGAGAAACTTACATATTTAGAATTATTTCCACTTCAAGTATACAACAGTGCAGATCTGGTAAACAACGATTATTTCGGGTGTAAAGTCAATTGTTAATCTACGTCCAATGAGGACAAGGTCCATATCTGCCTTAATTACTTTTATCTGCAATCTGCCTTCCTAGCACAGTGCCTAGCACATCATAAGAATTCAGTACTATTTGTTGCATGAATATATGAAGCAATCAATGGGCTGGGTAGAATACTACATTGAAATTGATGTTAAGAATAAAATACAGACTAAGTGGGAAGGAGTGCCGGGAGTGATTACTGATGTCTGTCATGAGATCGGGAGGGGCAGTAGTGGCCACTGTGCTATGGTCGAGCATGTCTGTCCTACTGTAGTAGCCTGCGAATACTACCACACGGTTTCAAGTCCCAGTATCACAAAACTCCTACACCATTTGGGTGGACACTGGGAAACTGTCTATTTCAAAACCTGTTCTTGGAGAATGAAAGATTGTGAAGTTCATTCATTGTGTTTCATGGGACATTATAATGGATATATGTAAGTACTGTGGATATTATGTGTTCACTGGAAAAGATCAATATAATGAGCCTTATTATTTTTAAATAGCACTAACACTAAAAGATAATTGAATCAATGTAATAGCCATAAAAGAGCATCTCAGTCTTGTTTGTTAATTAACTGAATCAGCAGATATTTAGGGACCATTTATATTTGCTATAGCCCTTTAACTGTAATAATCTGAATAGTGACACTGATTTTTCTCTGTCTTGATAGACTGATGTTAATATCATAAACACACTTTACTGAAGTCCAAGGTAGCTTGCTATAATTCATTAATCAATTATAACTTCTCCAAATTTCCTAACATTTCATATATTTCCTGTTTTCACTGTTTTAACAATTCTTTCTGAGAAAATTTGGTTTTATTCTTCCATTATTATTGAATACTTACTAAATGACAGGCTTAATTTCATTCAGAGGCACAGAATTCATCTCTGGTGACTCAGAATTGTCTGTGGAATTAATAAAACTCCAACCAATTCCTAATACACAGCTGTGATTACTCACTAGATATTAACTGGTTATCACTTACTTATTATTGTTGAATATTTACTTTGGAACATGTTATTCTCTTTGGAGGATTTCTGCCCTGATAAGTATCTGCAGATGTGCTGGCATTTCATTTTGGTTTTCTATAAAGATGAGGAACTCTGTTAGGTGTGTCTTTTGAAAAGGCATAGGCTTATAGTCTCATAGGGTTCCAAGAAAAAGAATCAGGGCTGTATAGGTTTATCTGTATAAATATAGCATGTGAAGTATAAGCAAATTATTAGATAAACATTACTGACTGCCTGCTGTGTAATAGGCACAGTTCCAAGCACTGATTTGGATGTAACATCTGATATGGATCATACAGAAAAATCAGTATCACCACTTGATCATTATAACTTGCATAAATCCACCAACTTCTGTCCAGATACATTAAATCAATTTAATTACTCAAGTAATTATATTTAGCTACTTTGCTTAATTATTGGAACTGTCTGCTAAATTACAACTCCCCTTGATGTGGTAACTTCTTGCATTTCTAGCTTCTTTTCATTTAAACAAATAGTCTTAGTTACATCGGGCCATTTTAATTCTCACAATACTGTGAAGTATTTTTCTCATTTTACAAGTGAAGGGCCTAAGAGCCGCTTCACATGGAGACTTACATGGGGAGTGACTGTAAGAGTGCAGAACCCATGTTCTTCAATGGGGTGGCGGCAGAATAAGGTCAGGTTCTCTGGTGGGAGGTGGTGCAGAGGGCAAGGCTGAGGCAGGAAGGCCAGGTAGGGGCTGCCATGTGCCCTGAGGCAGGAGGCTGGTGGCCCAAGGTCAGGGTGATGTCTGTTGGGGAGGAGAGAAGTCAGTGGGTGGGAGCGATTTAGGTGGCCTTGGTGAGCAGGTGGGTTGCAGTGGGTGCAGGAAAGGAATGTCAAAGTGACACCCAGAATCCTCAGGGGCATCTTGGCAGCCTCCTCTAGGCCCCACAGCCACATAGAGCTTTGTCTCCCTAAATGACATTGATGCCAACAACCCTCCTCCTCTCCTGACAGACCCTTGGCTTGGTCTCCACAAATAGATGTTGAGTAAGAGTGACCTAAAAACACTATACACATTTTAAAACTGCTTTTTAAAGTTTTCGAATTGCTTTTGTGGAAATGCATGGAATCCCCTAGTAATTAAACTATAAGATTCTGGGTCATAAAGAAAAGCAAACTGTAAAGCTCTGCTTAATGCTTTGCTAATGACAAAACAAAGAAGTCTTTTTTAGCCCAAATCTGACAGTAAGATTTGGGCTACAAAAGCGGATCCATCCCCTTTGCAGAGAGAAAGGAGTGCTCTTGCGCTGCTTTCCTGACCCTCTGCTGCATATGAGAAATTGGATCGAACTCTAACTCAAGTTTTTTTTCTAAAAGTTAGAGGATTTCATTGAAATTATTATCGTACTATGTGAGTTGTGACTGTAAAGTAAGAAAACTGGCCGGAAGAGTTTTTAAGGGCATCTCCGAAGTATTTAATCCATTGCCAGTGTTTCTAATTTAGTTAGAAAGACCTTGAATTTAGCATGTTGAGTTCTGTACCCTGTGAAGTCAACTATATACATATCCTTATACCCTTGGCTATTTAAGTATAATGCCTTCTTGCATAGCAGCTTAATTTCAGGCAGAAAAAGTATCAGGCACATTGGGGGCATAATTGAAAAGTGTCTGAAGTTCCAACAACTCAGATATTCTGGGAAAGAATAATCATAATACCTTCACATAAATATATGTAGTGGGACAAGGCCCTCTGGCTATGGGACCCCCAGCAAGTGAAAATACTAACGGTGCAGGCATTTTGAGAAAGATTCGATGTAATCATTTATACAGCACCTCGGATTTCCCTTAAAAGCTTTTACCTAATTATCTCTGAGATAAACTGAAAGGATATTATTTCTTCCTTTTTACATATGAGAAAACAGCCTCAGGGACCTGGCACAAGATAGACAGAGCTACTGAAATGACAAGTCAGGATGGGGTCCAGGCCAGATGCCTAGGTTAGGGCTGTTTTCATTAGCCCATGGTTTCAGTTGTTGACTTGAGACTGTGAACTAGTTGTTGTTTTAATCTTTGAGAGTATAGATTATATAGTTATGAGACTTTCTAAGACTTCAAATTCAGTTTTTTTCCTTTCTTTTGAGGAGTGAGAAGCTCAGCTGGTTTCAGAGTGTATTTCTGAGCATAGGCCTTACAGAAGCAAATACTGAGCCCAAAGAGAATTGGGTTGTCGGCGGGCAGAGCTTATTCTGGCACCATCCACACGCTCAGTTTCCCTGCATTGTTCTAGCTCATGCAACATGTACTAAGTGGAGCAGGACTTTTAAATATGCGCATCCCATACCCATTAATGGTCTATAGAATCCAATTAATAGGATGTAATCAGCCATTTAAGAATAAAGCAGAATAGAACGGAAAATAACCGAGTATATTACAAAAAGTAAGGGTGAGTATTGTTTAGTGAAACTCCTTATAAAACAGCACTTTTAATAAAACTGTTTGCATTTTATATACATTACACCCGCACGTGTAAAATACATATGAGTGTGCGTGTCTGTTTAATGGGTCTGGTGTAAAATATATTTTTTTCTTGTGGAATTCAATAGAATAAGTATAAAAGTATAAACTTATAAAAGTTTTAATAGGTTTAGACAGGGTAAGTCTTATCTATACTATTTTATTTAGAAAAACAGGACCAATTCTGTAAGCACCGTGGCATTTTTCGCACACCACTACTGAAAGAGGCGTGGAGAGAAAGTGGTAGTGGAAATAACCCCCCTCTGATTGATGTGGCCCCACTGCTGCTGTGTGATTCTCTGTGCAATACACTCGTCACATTCCTGAAACGGTGTTTCCCACAAATAGGTCTTTGCTGGGAGGTGCTGTCAGCAGAGTGGGTAGGTCTGCCGATGTGGATTTACGCACCTGCTCACTCAAGGCCCTGTTTGTTCTGTCGGAGGCAGAAGGGAGGAAAGCTATGGGGACTTATGATTGCAGAGTCCCCTGGGCACTGTCTAGGATCATGACTCACAATAGATTTGTGAGGATTTTTACGTGCATCTGTTTAACTTTTTGCAGGAATAACTATTGTTCAAAAGAGGGCTTATAGGTCCAGTTGTCCCTACTGAGGCCCCCTTCTCTGTTGTATGGAGCTTGGATGTTCTATTCCCACTCTGCCCTCCATGGGATTCCCGCCTAGGGCTGATGCACTGCAGAGCACACGCACCAGACACGTGGCTGACACTGCTTAGCTGGGCGATGGCTGAGCAGCTGGCATTTTGTTGCCCGGTTTGTCATACTGGTACAGCCAGTCCAGTGAGCATGACCATTATAACAAGCAGAACTGATGAAAAGAGTAGCAATCCGTACATTTACTTACACGGCTTCCGCTGTTCCCCCTGTGACGGTAACATCTGTAAAGTGGGTAAGCACAGAGGATATCCGCTCTGCGACCAAACTGCAGGCAGGGCCTGGTGCTTCCCACTGCGTCAGCCGGCTGCCTTGTCAAGCAGATTCACATGCTTTGTAGGTCGGAACCGAGATGCGACAGCATCACAAGCCTTTGAAACAGTTTCAGTGGAATCATGGTCGTACTCATGTGAGAGAAACTTTAAGAGAAAATATTGCTTCTGGTGATCAAAATTCTTCTCCAAGGGAAAGCAGGCTAAAATGGTCAAATTTTGCAGGAAGAAAAAAGTTAAGAAACCAACTAAAAACAAAAACTCTTAGCCACACTAGTTGGCTGAATTCTTTAGGCCTGGATTGGGCAAGTCTGTGGCATTATCCATTATTGCTCTGTCGATGTCTGGAGTCTCCTCGAGTTTTGAATGTCAGTTTTCAGCACGTGCTCTCTCCCCTTCCCCTGCCCTTCCAAAGAGCTCCTCCCTGTCCCCCATACCCACATCCCCTCTGTCCTTAACATGCAGCTCTTTCCATTTATTTTCTGTAACCGTTGATTATTCCAGCAGGCCTCCATCAGTAAGAATGGGTTTCCAAAGTTTCGGTCTCAGGAATTGTCTAAGATTCCTACCTTAGTAGTCTCTTGAGCCCATAGGTGTTGAGAAGAAAATTTCCTAGTCACCTGGCATCACCAGGAAGTAGCGAAGGCAGACAGGTTGGGAGATGGATCCTGTTTGTTTCTCCTCTGACCTCAGTGTCCAATGGACTTGCTCAGGGGACAGATGAGCATGTTCGGGTGAACGAACTTTGAACTCAGCCTCTGGACTACACGTCTGGACATCTAGGTGGGTTTCCTACAATGGCAGCAGTCTGAGGCTGATTTGCATTTGCAGAATTCTCCTTTAAATGATCCTCTGTAAAGAATTCCTAGGAATTTTCTGACCCATCTCTGCGTATAGCTCCATCAAAAATCTAGTATAAGATCAGGTTTGGCTGGATATATATATTTTTTTTTGATGGAAGTCGTGTCAAGGGGAAACATATTTCTAGCATTTAAAATATACAGGGACAGCACTGTTGATTAGAATCACAGATTTTTCCTTGGGAAACAGATCCCTCTCCAGCCTGGCTCGGCGGTCCCTCTAGGGCTGAGGCATGAAGGAGATTATCCATTCTGTCCATCACTGGGGATAGCTGATTAGGACCACATGGTGAGAGTTTAGGGAACGGTAACTTAACTCTTATCCCTTCTCCTTTCCAGCTACATGAAAATTGGCTGGAAGACAGTCTTGATATCTTTCAACCCTGCCATTTTACATTTCCCTTCAAGAGACACTTTTGTCATTAGACACCACGGGACTTTGGCTGGAGGAAATGTTTGCACAGGATTGGGGCAGAAGCTACTCGTGTGGTGGGTGTGCTGGCAGTCAGGAGTGTGGCATCTTCTTTAGCCCCTGACCTGGGCCTTGTGTTCACCTGGCACGTTCCTAGGAATTTCATCCTTTACACATGAAATGGTACCTGCCAGATGTTCCAGCCACTCCTTCAGAGAACATTTCCTGACACTTCTTAGGCTTCAGAGCAGAAAATTTTGGCATGGCTGGCTCTAAAGCCACAGCGCTAAGCTCTGCTAGCACCAACACAACTGTCTATCACCAGGCATCAAGTACAATGTCATAAATACTCAAAAATAATCAGAATGAACATAGTCTTGAGTGAGCCGTTCAGACACAGCCGAAGACTTTGAAAAGTCAGTGATCGAGATATAATTATGAAATCTCAACATGGCAGTGAAGTCCACAGGCAATAATATTGACCATATTCTCATATTCTCTCATTTCCCCCTCTAATCAAGAAGTGTGAAAAATAGTACATCGAAACTTTATGGTTGAAAGGATTTTTAAAAATCTCCTTCAAGTCATCTTTTAAGAAAAATAAGCAAGGAACTTTTTCAGGAGAAATCCTTAAGCTGAAGAGGCTTGAAGTTTCTGACATTTTATAACTTCCTTTAACAATGATAAATGAAATGCCTGCTCTGCCTGGAGATGAAGAGGAGATGTTTTGATCTTTTTGGTCCTTGTAATTCGGGTACTCATATAAGTTTCCCTTTACTATTAAAATATTCGTTTTGTCAGCTGATGGATTTTGCTGGGTTACCTTGGCAGCCAGCTTGACTGATCGTGCTGTTCAAAATCAGTGACTTACTAAAGCCACAAACACTCCTTCCTCATCAAATACCAACACATAAGCTATGGTTGAAACATGATACGGGATTCTGCTTGGGTTTAAATCCCTCTTCTGAGATCCATGCTGGGTCTTTGTGCAAATTCCTCAACAAGAATAATGGTTAACGTTACGTCTTACTATGTGCTGGTCACTATTCTGAGCACTTCACACATGGTAACATATTTGTTTTCACAGTGGCCTTAGAAAGCAGCGCTGTCACTTCTGTCTCCAAGTCACAGAAAGGTTAAGCTGCCTGTACATATAACTAGTCATATAACTCCACATAGGTCATGTAACTAGGACATGGTAGAGAAGGGAACAGAGTTCTTGCCCTTCATCACCTCTCATAGTCAGGAGCTCCTATCAATGGAGCTTGGATTCAGTGTTGGCCCTGAAGTGTGTTGCACTGTGTGTTTGCTATTTCTGCCACTACTGTTGTCAGTATTAGCATCTTCTGACCCTCGGTTTACTCATCTCTAAGGTGAGAAGAGTATCACTTCCTGGGGTGCTCAGGGCATCAAATGAGATAATATGTGTGGCACTATGCTCCGCTTAGGAGGGCTGATCGGTAGTACATACTGTGTGTGAAAGGCACTGTACCAGGCAGAATAGGAATTACACAGGCGATTACAACTTTTGAGGGGTCTATGATTTGGTAGGGCAACTAAAATAGGTCACAACTAATTGTGCTGCAAAGCACTCTGGGAAGAGAGCAGTAAGAGGTGCACAGACTAAGAAGCTCCACCTGTAGTGCTCCCCACCTCCGCCTGCCCTTCCTCCTCATTATTCAGGTCTCAGGTTAAACAGCACAATCTCGGGGTGCGTCCCAGGCACTCCTGAGCTCGTGTGCTGCTTCTCCTGACCGCCGCCTTTCACGCAGGACCTGACTCTCCCAAGCTCTGCGAGGACCAGGACCGATTCCAGGGTGCTTACCTTGATGGCTTCAGCACCCAGCACAGGGGCCGGTAGGAGGTGCTCAGGAAATGTTTGCTAAAGAAAGAAAGAAACAGAGGATTTTACATTTATATTGGTCTTGGCTGGTCTGCTGGACTTTGCTGAGGAAACTGGGAGGCAAAAACTTGCATATCATGGGATAAAGTCATGATCCAAAACACTTCCAACAGACGAGAACAGTGAACCGGGAGTAACAGAAGGAGATTTGACAGAAATAAGAGTAAAGACCTGTATTTGGCTTGCAAAACCCACTACCTACCCCGGGACGGTGTAGGGGAGGCTGAGACAGCACAGATGAGAAAGACTTCAGGCCTTTAGCTGATTCCACATTGGCCAAGACAACGAGCCCCATTGGGAACTGCACTAATGCACGTATAGGGTCCAGCCTAGGGGTGGTGCCAGCCTGACTGTGTGGTTTACACATTAGGAAGGAGAGTGAAAACAGGAATTCCGAGCAAATGACCCACCTTCACTTCATTTTCACCATCTATAAAATGGGTCCCCGCCTCACAGGGTTGTGAGCAGTGATTTTATTATTTTCATTGGCAAGGAACAGCTAAAGGAAATGAAATGTTTCATCTAAAAAAGTAAAGAATTGGGTGGGAAAATAGGAGACAGCAGGGTGATCATCTCCTTCAAAGTTGTGTAGTGTGAGAAAGAGGTTAAGCTTCAGCTTTATAATCCTGGATGGCAGCACGGGTATCTAAGAGGGCAAGAAATGAAGACAGGCAGACGTCAGCTCGACACAGGAAACACTTTCTAACTTGCAAAGTTATCCAAAAGTGGAATGAGTGGTCTTGGGAGATGGTGAGTGGCCAGGTATGCAAGCACAGGACAGGGGCTCACTGGGTGGAATTGGATGAGATGATGGCTCAGGACTTTTCCGCTGCTGAAATTCGATTAGAGCCTGGTATGTGTCACTGTCATTTATTGATATTTAAGGTTCATTACATATATGATCTCATTTCATCCTAACAACCCAATGGGACAAATTCTATCATCAGCCTCTTTTTACAGAGCAGTTGGAGAAATTCAACACTAAATTCAAGGTTGCCTACTTTGTAGATGACCAAGTCAAGCTTTGACTCAAATCTGGTTGCCTCTGAAGCCCCACCTCTCCACCGAGGCCCTGCCTAGGCGTCCACCCCCATCCCTCGGAGCTTTGCGTGCTCTCTATACAAAATGGGGTGGGGGGAAGAGGGGTGCAGGGCTGCAAATGGAAGCTTGGGGCCAGATTCAGCTGACATACATTCTGACTGGCAGGAATAGTGCTCTTGGCTGCCAATGTTTAATAATTGGAGGATTCACATAAAAATCTGATTTCCTACTTATCTTTACAAACTGGAAACAGGCCACACTAGCTCATATTCCCACTTGGCAGCAACCGGCTGCAACAAGCAGGGGCTGCTGCCCCTTTCAGACGTGGCCCGCACATTCTCAGTCGCCAGCACTCTCTCTGTCTCACGTCCTGCTACGCCACTCCTGTGCCTTCCTTGCCCGGCCTCCAGACGGACGTCAGTTCGCTACACCCAGTGTGAGCATTTCAAGTGAATGCATAACAAATCACACGTCTGGGAATGAGAAAGTGCCTGTGGCATTTTCTTGCCCCAGAGACGCACGTGGTGGCACAGGTCATCCACGAGGAGCCGAGCCGACCCCGGCTTTCCTGACTCCCTGCTGCACACGACGACTCCAGAGGCAATGCTTTCCTGGTGGGGAGCACTGGGGCCGCTCTCTAGGAGAACCCGGGTCCTGCCGGAGAGTGGCATGACTCAGCCTCCCTGCACCTGCGGGGGCCCTAAGCTGGGGAGGAATTTCAGCTCTAGTCTCCGTAAACTAGGACTGTCACTGGTTTGGCCGCTCTTGGTTCTGAGATGGTTAACACGGACCCCCAAAGAGTCCCCTGCACCTTAGAGCCACGGGAGGGTCCAGTGACTCCAGCTTGATTTTGATAAAGTGACTTCCCAGTCTGTTGTTCCGAATTTCTAAGTTCTCTCAGAAGATCCCAGGTTCCTCCTGTCTCCGTGCCCCCATTCTCCCCCTTGGTGTGGATATTTGAAGGTGTCATTGCCACTCTTGAGTCATTCATCAGGGTCTGGGCAGGGTTTTGGGGTGATGGGAAGAGAGTGGGGTAAGATCAAGAAACCTGAATTCAGTTTGAGCTCAGCCATTAATACTATTCCTGCGCTTGTGGGAATTATGTTCCTCTCCTCCTCTCTGGGCCTCAGTTGTCTATTCTGTAACACGGGAGGCAGTGTTGGGTATCTTAAAAGTCCCCTAACAGTTTCACAGTTTCATGATTCAGAGGCAGAGCTGGGAATAATCGGACTTGGGACGTGAGCGACAGCCGCAGAAGAAAGGGTCAGAGCAGGAGACCAGATAGAGTTCCTGCTCTTGGCTCTCCGTTCTCCTTCATTTCCTTCTTTCCTTTCTCTCCTCCCCGCCTTTCTTCCTTCTTACCTCCCTTCCTGTCTTTCTCTTTTTCTTTCTTTTCTTTTGAGACGCCTCAGTTGATCAGGATGAAGATCTGACCGAGGCCATTCATCTGGTGGACCCAGAAGTCAACGAGGCAGCTTTGTGGGGACACCCAGCGAGCAAGGTGCCCGGAGGGCCAGAGAGCTTCTTTGTCTTTTGTGCTCTCACAGCCTGGCCACGCTTCCCGCCTACCCTTCTCCACTCTGCTTAGATCTCCCACTAACTTAGATATTAGCTGTATATTTAAAAAAATTATGTCCCAGTGACTCTATAGCATCTTACTACGCTGATGGACAGTGACTGTAATGGGATATGTGGGGGGGACTTGATGATGGGGGGGAGTCTAGTAAACATAATGTTGCTCATGTAATTGTAGATTAATGATACTAAAATAAAAAGGAATAATGTCCCTATTGTCCTTGAAGGCGGTGTTTCGTGTTTACTTCTTCCTCTAATCGATAGGCGAGTTCCTGAGGGGGGGAGGTGTGTGTGCTGTTTGTGCCTCTAGGCTCCGAGGACCTTGAGTTTAGATGGACTCACCCACGTTGCATTTGAAGCGAGTCTGTATGGCAGGCCTTGCTTTGCACCTCAGTGCGATGGGGCTGCTCTTGATGGTATAAGGCACCATCTGGCTCCTCTATGAAGGGATGCAGGGTCCCAGGAGCTGACGGGATGGATTCAGGGACGGCTTCACCACTGTTGCTCCTCAGGGCAGCTTCTCCATCTGCAAAGCAGATTCCTCTCACACCAGGTCATGCAGACGGTCTTCTGTAGTTACCGAGTTCATCGAACTGGCTTTACACACAGAGCTGGGTACACAATATGTCCGAATTTCATCTTCTTTCTTGCTTTATCTGATACTTTCTCCATAAACATCAGTTGACTGTGTGCCATGTGTCCAACCTATGCTGGACATGGGTTGAGGTGATTGATTACCCTGGTCACCTGTTGCTACCCACCCACATTTCAAGGAACAAATTCACAGGAGATGCACAAGGAAGGAGAGAGGACAGACCGTTGTCCCCGACCTCTTCTCTCCTTTCTAACTCTTGTCCTGTTCTCCTCTCTTCTATCCAATCCACTGTTAGAAGTGGGCTGATGGGGCTTCAAATTGAGACAAGGCAAAACTACATGTTTCTCTTCTAAAGAAAGGTAAATAGTCAGGAAAGAGCTTTTTCAGGCATTTCCTGTCTTGTTCACACAAACAATGCATCTTTACATTTTTTATTGGAGGATGGCATCTGGGGCCTGAGACACACGGCCTTTCCCTACTTACCTTGCTCTAATAGACATACGTGTGTAAGGCATCTGTCAAGATGGTAGAGACTGGCAGCTGGTGTTCCTATGCCAGCTATAATGGGACTTTTCTCACGTGTGAATCTAGATAGTACCCGTCACTAGTGTTGGCAGTGGCTATGGTTTTAGTGTTGGTGGTAATTACAGCTGAGATTTTATATATTCATTTGTAGAGTTAGGATAACTCCCTAGGATATACCCAGTTGTACACTCTACATGGACTGTAACAGTCAAGTAACTTCCCATCTAGATGAGGGCAGAGATGCTTCCTGCTGATCTGAGGCTGCCGAGGGGGAACTAAGAATATATTTACCATCAGGATGATTTTGTACAGGGGAAAACCCCATTTTTTGTGAGTGGCCCACCTGAATGCAAAGGGGAGTGGGAGAGAAAGGTTGCAAGGACCTAGAAGGTGAGGAGTGTGCACTGCCTGATCTCCAGGAACTATTCTGGCCCAGAAAATGGTGAGTCACCATTTCTGAGAAAGAACCCAAAATTGTTTTTTTCAAAATAAGTTTTCTGAGGTATAATTCACATACCATACAATTCACCCATTTAAGGTATGCAAAGTAATTTTTTTTAGCATATTGACAGATACGTGCAACCATCACCACCAATTTTTTAAAACATTCATGATCTCAAAAAGAATCCCCAAACCCTTTAGCTATCACCTGTTATTATGCCTCCTTTTATTCCTCCATCCCTCCCTCCCAGCCCTAAGCAATCTCTAATCTACTTTCTACTCCTATAGATTTTCCTATTCTGGACATTTCATATAAATAGAGTAATAAGATGTGTGGAATTTTATTATTAAATAAAATATATAACTGTGCTGGCTTCTTTCACTCGGCATAATGTTCTGAGGCTCTCCCATGGCTTACCACGTATCAGCACTTCATTGCTTTTTATTGCTGCATCGTATTCCATGGTATGGACCCACCACACTTGAGCGATCCATTTATCCACCGACGGACATTTGAGTTGTTTCCATCCTTTGGCTCTTATGAATGATGCTGCAGGAACCATCCACATACAGGTTTTTGTGTGGACACGAGTTTTCATTCTCTTGGATACCTAGAGGGGAAATTGCTGGGTCATACGGTACCTCTATAAACCATGTGAAGAACTGCCAGGCTGCTGTGCAAAGCAGCTGCACCATCTTCCATTCCCACCAGCAGTGTATAGGGGTCCCTATCTCTCTGAATCCTGGCCAATATTTGTTCTTGCGCCTTTTTTATTATAGCCATCCCAGTGGATATGAAGCAGTATCTCACTAAGTTTTGGTTTGTATTTTCCTGATGGCTTACAGTGTTGAGCATTTTGTCATGTGCTTATTGGCCATTCGAATATCTTTGGAGAAATATCTATTCAGATCCTTTTTCCATTTTTAAGCTGGGTTATTAGTCTTTATTATTGAGTTGTAAGAGTTGTTAAATTTTTTATTACTTGATATTACATGTTAATATATTTTACATAATTATTCTATATTATAAACATATTAAATGTTATAGTATATATATTCTAGATATATAGACATTTTTACAGATACATATATGTATATATAAATTTTAATATACTAGATATAAATATATATTACATATTCTAGATACAGGTCCCTTATCTGACATATAATTTGCAAGTATTTTCTCACATTCTGTAGGTTCTTTTCACTTTCTTGATGAGTTTTAAAATTTGATAGAGTCCAATTGATCTAGTTTTTTCTTTTGTTGCTTGTACCATATATAAGAATACAAAGCCAAATATGAGATCATGAATTTACCTCCAGGTTTCTTTTAAGAGTTTTAAAGTTTGGGCCCTTACACTTAGGTCTTTGATGCATTTTGAGTTAATATTTGTGTATGATGTGAGGTAAAGGTCCAAGTCCAGTCTTTCTCATGTGGAGTTGCTTCAGTACCAGTACCATTTGTTGAAAAGACTATTCTTTTCCCATTGAGTTGTCTTGGAACACTTGTCAAAATCAACTGATAATAGACTTATGGGCTTATTTCTGGACTCCTAATTCTACTCCATTGACCTATATGTCTGTCTTATGCCAATACCACACTATCTTAGTTACTGTTGTTTATAGTTTTAGTAGTACATTTTGAAATTGAGAAGTGTTAAGTCCTCCAAATTTGTTCTTTTTCAAGGCTGTCTTGGCTATTCTGGGTCCCTTGCAATTCTGAATTTTAAAATCAGCTTGTCAACTTCTACAAAGAAGTCAGCTGAGATTCCCACAGGGATTATATGCAATCTATAGATCAATTTGGGAAGCACTTCCATCTTATTAAGTCCTCAGGTCCATCAACATGGGATGTTGTTCCATTTATTTGATCTTTAATTTCTCTCCATAGTATCTTTGTAGTTTTCAAAATAAGTTTTACATTCCTTTTGTTAAATATATTCCTAAGTACTTTATTCTTTTTATGCTATTATAAATGAAATTGTTTTCTTGATTTAATTTTTAGATTATTCACTGTAACTATATAGGAATATACTTTTTTATATATTGATCGTGGATCTTGCTTGCTAAACTCAGTTACTACTTCATTTACTTTTTTAGTGAAGTCTTTTGGATTCTCTATAAACAGGATCATGTCATCTAAAAAAGAAAAATTTTACTTCTTCTTTTTGAATCCGGATGGCTTTATTTCTTTTTCTTGCCTAATCATGCTGGCTAGAATGTTTATTGCAGCATCATTCATAATAGCCATTGAACCTCTAGTACAATGTGGAATAGAAGTGGGAGGGTGGACAGCCTTGTCTTATTCACTGTCTCAGGGGTAAAGCGTCTGGTTAAGTATGATGTTAGTTGGTAGTTTTTTTGTAGTAGCCCTTTATCAGGTTGAAGAAATTTCCTTCTATTGCTAGTTTGTTGAATGTTTTTATCACGAAAGGGATTTGAATTTTATCAAATGCTTTTTCTGCATCTGATATAATCATTCAGGCTTTGTTTTTTATTCTGTTGATAAGTTACATTAATGACAGTGATTTGGAGATGTTAAATCAGTCTTGCATTCCTGAAACAAATCCCACCAAGTCATGGTGTATAATTCTTTTTATATGTATTCAGTTGCTTATATTATTGAGGTTTTTTGCATCTACATACATAAAAGATATTGATCTGTAGTTTCCTTATGATATCTTTGGTTTTGGTATTGGGGGAGTACTGGCCTTGGGGATGAACTAGGAAGCTTTCCCTTCTGTTCTGTTTTTTAGAAAAGTTTGTGAAGTGCTAGTATTAGTTCTTTAAATGTTAGAATATACTTGCTATCTGGGCCTGGGTTTTCTTAGTGTTTTGATTACTAATTCAATCTCTTTACTTACCATAGGTCTATTCAAGTTGTCTGTTCCTTCTTGAGTTAGTTTCAGTCATTCGTGTCTTTCTAGGAACTTACCCATTTAATCTATTACCTAATTTTTTGGGGTACAGTTATTATATTGCTTTATAATGATTTTTATTTTAGTAATGTCAGTAATAATGTCTCCTATTTCATTTCTGATTTTATAGTCTTTTCTTTTTCTTGGCTTGTCTGGCTAAAGGCTTATCAATTGTGTTCATCTTTTCAAAGAAGTAACCTTTATTATTTCGTCCCTTTTGCTTTCTTTAGGTTTATTTTCTGCCCTTTACCTAGACTTATAAAGTAGAAGATTTGGTTATTGATTTGAGATCTTTTGCCTTTTTCAATATAAGCATACAGCTGGAAATTTCCCTCTAAGCACTGTTGTAGCACCATCCCATAAGCTTTGGTGTGTTGTGTCTTCATTTTCATGCATTTCAAAATATTTTCTGATTGCCCTTCTGAGTTCTTCTTTGATTTATTAGTTATTTAAGAGTGCATTAATTTCCACATATTTGTGAGTTTCCCAAGCTTTTTTGTGTCATTGATTTCTAATTTCACTCTACTGTAGTTGGAGAACATACTTCATATTATTTTTATCCTTTTAAATGTATTGGGGTTTGTTTTATGGTCTAGCATTTAGCTTATCTTGGAGAATGTTCCATGTGCACTTGAGAAGAATGTATACCCAGCTGCGATGAGTTAACTGTTCCATAGATATCTGTTAGTCTAGTTGATTATTAGTGTTGTTCCTCCTTGACCTTCTGTCTGGTTGTTCTATCCATTATGGAAAATGGCATACTGAAACCCTCTTTCATTATTGGTGAATTGTCTATTTCTCTCTTCATTTCTCCATTTTTGCTTCATGTATTTTGGTGTTCCGTTGTTAGTTGCATATATGTTTATAATTATTATAGCTTCCTGATGGATGGATCCTATTATTACTATGAAATATCCCTCTTCAGTAATAGTTCTTGTTTTAAGGTCTATTTTATCTAATATTAGTACAGTTACTTAAGCTTTCTTGTGGTTGTTCCAAAGCTTTGTTATGAATTCTCAAAGGCTTTGATAGGCAGTATAAGTCAATAAAGAAATTGCTTCTTTTTCCTTTTATGTTAATTTTTTGGCCCACATTTCAAATGAAATATTTACCAGTCAACAAACTCTCCTTGAGCACTAGGTATGGTCCACAACACACAGACCTGCATGATATGAAAACTCTTGTGTCTAGATAGGACCTTCTTCGTGGGATTGGTTGGTTTCTTATTGTCTTCACTTCATCCTCAATAAATTAGAATCACATCACATCTTCTTTTACAATAACTAGAAGTTCTCATGGACTAGGAGACCAGGACTCAGAGATAAGGAGGATGGAATTAAAGGGAAAGAAAATCAGGAAAACATTTATAAAAATCATAGGAATAAACAAGTGCTAGGAAATAAGATGTTTACTTTGAACCCTTTCAAGTCAGAAAAGCTCCCTAAATTCTTTGGGTTGTTCAGTTGCTTTGAACTCCGTAGAAGATCTCCCAGATGATGCCCATGGAAAATGGAGTGGGATGAGGAGGGCACGCTGGGGCCTCTCTGTCTGTGTGCCTTACTGTGCCAGAGTGATTACAGGTTTCAAAAGGAAAAAACATTTAAAAAATAGATGTAATACCATTCTAAGCAAGGGTCCCTGTTTGTTCTTTCCCTGTGTGTAAGCTCACTTGTTGTCCTGAAGGATGACAGCCCAGATACTCCCACTGGATGAGAAAACCTCATATTCTGTGCCAGTTTCCTGTCATTGCTTTGAGCTCTAAGAGTTCAGAGAGGGGAGGGTGGAGTGACCTCTACCTAGCTGCGTGTTGGCATGAGTCCCTGGTGACAGTGTGTCTGTACTGCTGGGACACCAGCAATCTCGGGAGTAACTCTTCCTCACTCTTTCAACAACCAGCCAATTTGGTCTCAGGAAGCCACTCTGCAGTGCTGGCTGTGTTTGGAAGTCATTTTTAATTTTGTGACAAAGATGAATGTGTCCGGTGGGACTAGTAAGTGGGTTTACTGGTGATATTAATGGAAGCGTGACCTCTTCTGTATCTATGGTCCTACAAAACAAAAAATGTTTGTATTATAATATGTCAGGCAAGTTCATTCTTAGCCCTTCCTTGAAGCAAACTGCAGAGGAAATATACTATTAATAAGCCCAGAGAATACTATTTGTATGTGTGCATCTGCAATTGTAAGCTTGTTTGCAAACACAGTAGATTTATAATGTCACTATTAACTATGATACAAAGATGTATTTTGAGTTATGTACAGATGGTCACAAATCACTGCAGTTCTGACATCTTTGATCAGAACTGCAGTGGGCCAAGGGCTGAAAATGGCTTTCAAAGGCCAATAGCTCTAGTAAAATTCAAGTGTTCGGGAGATCCAAAGTAACAAAGAGAAAGAAGAAATTCCAAGGCACGTTGAATTAGCCTCTGCTATTTTCATTTGGGATTGATGTTCATTAGCCTAAAAATGACTACACTGATGTTTACTATTTCCTGCAGGACCTTTTTATGCCAGTGTCCTTTGCTTAAGGAGACAGTAAATTAAATTTAAAGGATTTACAGTTTAGTTACATGAATTAAACCGTTTCCTGGTGTTTGTGTTTACCTTGGGACTTACAAAGGAGACAAAAATATAGACTCCAAGGAGGAAGGAAAGGAATGATCAAATCCCAAAGCCCCTGCCTGAATGTCCAGGTCAGCAACTTTATTTAGGGGAGGAATTTCAAGTGAATCTTTGTTTCTGTGTAATTGATGGCTCCTCTCTGCACATGCCGCTACACTCATTGAGCTTTCCTAACAGACATAACTGTTAACTCTAATAGTTAACGTCTCATTCAATTATTGGACAAAACTTAAGTAAATCAATGCAAAATTTATGTTTTTCCTTGAGTAAGAATGGATGGCACTTTCAATTCAAGATAAATTTAGTAATTTAAAATGTTATAAAATAATACACAGTCATTCTAGAAAATGTGATAAATACAGATGAAGGTAAAAAAAACAACTCATAAAGCCACTACTCAAAGATAATTAACATTTTAGTATATTCATTTTGTCCTTTTCTATGCCATTATATGAATATATATTTATGCTCTTTATAGTTCAGATCATGAGTATAATTTGTGATTTTCATATATCCTAACCCCCTCTCTGTGTACGTTCAAATCTTTAATAATAATAAAGAGCTAACACATATATAGTACTATCTGCCAGGCACTATTCTAAGTGCTTTACACATATTAATTCATGTAACCCTCCTAATAACTGTTTAAAGTAAATTTCACAAATAAGGCACAGAGGGTACAATGATTTTGTCCAAGGTCTCACAACTGGCAAGGGGCAGAGCCAGTTTTCAAACCCAGGTTGTAAAGGATCCGCTCTTAGCCACCATGACCTGCTGCCTTCCGCTGGTGCTGCACCTGCTCACCACCCTGTCCTGAAGCCTGCCTGCACAGCCCCGCCCTTTGGCACTTGGCCTCTCCTCGGAATTCCTCTAGCCCCGGACAGTATGCATGGCACACACTTTCCCTACTGAATGTGTGAAACTCAGCCTCGGTCTCTGAGAAACAATTGCAAAGGCCGCACTGCTGATGGGGTAGCTTTCTAGGGTGGATGGAGATCCCACCCTGCGTGGGGTACAGGGGCCCAGCAGGGCCTGGGGGTCGGGAGAAATGGGCCTTCAGGTCCGGCTCTGCTTACATCTAGACAATTTCACGTCCCCTGTTCACACCTCTGTTAGCACATCTGTAAGATGATGAGGCCGAATGGCCCTTCATTCATGCAATACACATTGGACCGAGGTGAATATGACGTTTCCTCTCCTCTAGGAATTCATCGTTCAGTGTGTAGCTAGACAAGTAAACTGCCGTTCAGTGTAGAGCGTCTTAGGTGTGTAACAGGAGAATGCTGGGGAAGCCCTGAAGGTGGGCTGGGGTGGAGAAGGCTCCAAGGAGGGCCTGGCCTAGAAAGGCCTCCTAGAGGACAAGCAGGGACCACTGAGGTCTCGAGGGGCATATGTGAGGGGCTATGGAAGCAGAGTTTCTTGAGGACCCGCTCTAGAGGATGTCAAACCATCCCGTCTAAAGCAAGCTACAGTACTGTCCCATTTTTTTTTTTGGCTTCAAACTATAGAAATTTGTTGCCTCACATTCTAGACATTAGAAGTCTGCGATCAAGGTGTCGGCAGGGCCATGCTACCTCTGAAACCCAGAGGGGAATCCTTCATCGCCCTTCCTACCACATGGTGGTTGCTGGCAATCCTGGCGTCTCTGGTCTTGGAGCTGCACCACTCCAGTCCCTGCCTTTGTCTTCACATGGCTTCTCCTCTGTATGTCTGTCTGTATGCGACAGTCTTACAAGGACAGCAGTCATATTGGATAAGGGTCACCCTACTTAACTGAAGTAATTATATTGGCAATGGCACTATTGGACCCAGATGAGGTCACGTTCTGAAGTACCAAGGGTTAGGACTTTAGCATAACACTTTTGCAGGGACACAGTTCAACCCATAACAATGTGCAGAGCCGTCACTTAGTCTCCGCAACCATCGCCTACTTACTGCTCTTGTTTCTCTCCAGTTCATTTCCATTCAGCATCCAGAATGAGCTTCCTTGAACCTCAGCAAGCAGGTGGGGGCCTAGTGAGTTCTTTCAGGTCCAGATGGAGAGAGTTAACACAGGACCTGTTCTATCCATGCATATAAGGCTGGCACCATGGGGGGAGGACAAGAACACAGTAACTCCCGAGGAGACCATTGCCTGAGGATGTCAATGGATTCCTGACGGCAGGAGCGTGGTAGACTGAGAACGTCTCTAAGGGGATCTGATGCTTTTCTTAGAGGAATTACAGGGAAGCTGAACAGGTGGTTTGAATCCTTCTGGCCTCTGAGACTGGCCAACTGCCATATTTTCGAAGGGTGGTATGTTGGTGATTATTTAAAGTCTTCCCCAGAACTCTTTTGCTTGCACTTGTACATACTTTACTATTAGCAGGTACACAGTGCATACTGAAGAAAAAGACCTAACGTGCATCTGAAATAAGTGAAGTCTTCAACGCTGTTATTCCAGACTTCTCCCCTGCAACTGAGTAGCTCGGACCTTCTTCATTACTAGTCTGCCAGGAAAGCTCTAGAAAACCTTTAAATTGTGCTTCTGTCATTCAAATGCTAACCCTTCTCCCATTTGACACCTCTCCCTCACCTTGATGTGCTGTCATCTGTGCTCCAAAGTCAGCTGACCATTGTACCTACTGCCCTTTGACTTCTCACAAAGGCTCCGGGGGATGCTTCCTGCGGCACTTAGCACAGCTGTGTGAAGAAGTTTATGCAGAATATTCTCCTTTCCCTCTCTCTGCACTTTTATGGCTCCCTCTCCTGCCCCAGTGGTCGGAACCCCATCCCAACCCCCCACCTTCCAGCCCCCTACCCACCCACCCTCTGCCCCTAATCACAATTGCATATTAGGGCATCTAGGCAATCTGATCGAAGGCCAGGACCTGAAAAAGGAATGAGGTTTTCTGAAGAAAGCATTCTTTTTGTGGGCAGAAACACCCAAGGACCAAATTCAGGGATGAGAAGTGAACTTAAGGATCTATTAAGGGGAAAATGATGTAACCGTAGCAGGGCCCACAGGGCCTCACCAGCTTCAGTGTCTAGATGTTTGTCATGCAATCATTTATGAATACATATGTATTTTTTTTTCATTTTCTTCTTATCCAGATACAGGTAGACCCTTCTTAGAGATGCACAGTGAAATACCCGAAATTATATATATGACTGAAGGAAGGCAGATCATCATCCCCTGCCGGGTCACATCCCCTAACATCACTGTGACGTTAAAAAAGGTAAAACTGAGCAACGCTACTCTCAGAATATTGTTACTGCAAATGAGCATGAATGAATTCGTAGCCGTTTATCTCTCCAGAATCATTTTCTTAGGACATTTGAGTTTCTCAATGGACTTTTTGGTGACATCCTTTTACTATAAAGTATAAGTACTGGAAGTTACACCCATGCCTGTAATTAAATGGAATAAAATGATGTCTTAAGCATCAATCTATGTGAATAAAGAAAAAAACTAAAATCATGGGAATTTTTATATGTCCCCACAAATCCAAAAGTCTGCAAATGTGAGAAAAACTAATTCTCTTGCTTACACAGATTAATAACTCGGCAGAGAGTGGTTAAGCCAGATTTTTACTAAAGACAGAACTGGCAGGCAGCGTGTCTGATGCTCCTGGGCATTTACGAGCTCTTGCTTAATGCATAGGGAGCCTCCACCTTTAGTCTGAGTTGGGAAGTTCCTGGTAACAAAAGGCTTAAGTCCTGCTAGGCATCCAAATTTAACCCCTTAGGGAAAGAAGGGTAGGGTGAGCTATACATGAGATTTTTCTTATTATATTGTAAATTGTGCAAGTGGAGAAGGAAAATGCTTTAGGGTTGAACCTAAAAGAAGACAAAAGCCAAAATGTGATGCTCTAGCTAATTTGCCAGCAGTGAGTGTTCAGGAGTACACTAAGGCTAAGAATTGGATAAAAAAATCCCCAGACGAAAACTGGAGTGCACCCTGAGAGCTTAGAACTTTAAGCGGGAAAGTTAAGGCACCACCTGGTTCCCCCGGGGCAGCGCCTGGCAGAGCTGCCACATAGCAGGTGCTCAAGAACTGTTTGGTGGCCCCAGTAGTCAAGCTGGAAATGTGTAGAGTGATTTTCTTTCCTTCTTCTTCTTGTAGTTTTATTTGTTATTGAAATAGAGTTGATATATAATATTTTGGTTTCGGATGTACAGCATAGTGACTCAACAATTATATATGTCACTAAATGCTCACCAAAGGGTAGTTACCATCTGCCACCCTACAAAGTTATTATAATATTCTTGGCTACATTCTCTCAGCTGTGCTTCCATCCCCGGAACTAATTCATAATTGAAGTTAGAGTGATTTTCAGTATCACCTGCTGACCCTGAATCTGAGATCTGACGGAGATTGTCTACCTGTCCTCTTGTATTCACATTCCCACCGTGGTGGCTTGATTTAAGCCCCCAGAACAGTCCATCCGAGATGGATTTGGGCTCCATTCTATCTCTGTATCAGCAGCAGGAATTACAAAATTGTTGTATGTCAAGAGCTGACAACCCCAGAGGAGTGTAATTCAATTGGTGGAAAAAAAAACCACAGCTCCCCTGGGCATTGGGGACTTCCTGAGCCAAACTGGGCACGGGGACCAATATTTAGACTCCCCCTTCAGTGCTCTTGCTGCTCTGCTGATGGCTTAGTTTGTGATGGCTTCTGGTTAGAAGACCAGAGTGGTTGCCGGCAGAGCCTGGTGCCACACGCCTGGGCTCTTGTGACCCTACCACTTACCTGCTGGACAAACCGCCAGGTTATACCGAGTTTTCACACCTCTGTCCGCCTGTTTGCTTCTTTAAGAGATGGGAGGGACCACAGCACCCACCTCGCATGGCTGTTAGGAAGTCACTCGGGTGGTATATGGAAAGCACCTAGAACAGGGCCTGGCTCAAGGAAAGCCTTATTCAAGGGTTAGCTGTTACTATTACTTATCTAACAATTTCATACCCAATACTTGATTTATTACCAAGTGATATTTTCAATGACATGGTGTTGGTCTTCTCAATCCAAGGTAATAATTGCTATATGATTACTATGGAACAAACCATGGGAATACGGAACCTCTTGGTTTTTGCCCTAATGCAGATCATTTATCTGTTCTAATGCTGATTCCAAATTCCCACATGTAAAAATTTGGAGGAGGAAAGCTTATTTTCTGCTTTTCCATGTAAGAGCTATAGTGCAAAAAGAGAGAAACAAGCATGAAGTTCTCACAGGGATTTTGCTTTGCCATATATACATAGAAAATATTCTAACCTATCACATATGTATGCTGACAATGAAACATATAAGCTCTTTCCCTTCCACTTCTTTCCTTCTCCCTTTTCTTCCAACCTGCCGTCACCGCCCTCTCCTTTTTCCCATGCCTGCTTTGGCGGAGCCATCGTTAGCTGGGGACAGGCCTGCCATCTGCCTGCCTCTTTATGACACATGCAGAGACACATGCACCACACACACCATGGTGACAGCTGACAAGCTACACAGTCCTTGGCTATTTGAGCTCTTGTCAGCCAGGAGTAAAGTTACTCTGTCAATGGAGTACTACTAGTAGCAAAAATACATAGAGTGTAAGACAAACATATAGAAGAACTTTTAAATATTTTCAAGTTGTGCTGAGGAAGTCCATCAGCAAACCTTTCTTTTAGATTTAGCACACGCTTGTTTTCCCATATTTTGAAAGCATCATAGATTTCAATCCCTGACTTACGTGTTTCAGTTTTTCCCTTGATACTTTGCACCAAATTAGGAGTTTTTACCCCCCCTGAATGCAGAGCATTTCAAGTTTACAGATTGAATCCTCATTTGCTAAAACATGAAATGCATCCTTGAATTACCTTCAGTTCTTCATGCAAAGGATGCAATTTATTTCGAGTCCAAGTCACACTCTGGTAACATAGACCAATACAGACCTACGCACTGGGAAAGGGTACTAGGGACCTTTGCAATAGAAATTTCTGCCATAGGATCACACACCCCAGCTAGATTAGCTCCTTCAACCACCAATATAAATAAATAAGTGGGTAGAGTGATGTAAGGTGTGCTTTTAAAAAGAAGTTAGAAAAGTTTTGAAACTTCTTTATGGCAGTTTGGCCTTCCCTTTATAATCTGTAATCAGATTCCTTTTTTTTTCCTTTTCCAACTGAGGCTAAGTAATAGTGGTAGTCAGAGTGAACTGCCCTGAAACTGGGCTGGCAACCTGGCCGCCCTATGGACAGTGATCCTTTAAAAAAAAGTCTTAATTCCAAGGCAGAACGTTAGTATTGTAGTCCTTAAAAATTAAGTCCTGGGTGTGTAGAAGGTCCAAAGGGAGAACCAAGCCATGGATTCCTTGCCTCTGTTTGGATGCACGGTGTTTGGGAATGCCTTCCTAGCCACATCCCTGGCCCACGTGCACCTGTCTTCACTGTCAGCCTCGCTGCGGTTTCCCTCCCAGGAGAAGAGTCGGCGCCCTCCGCCTTCTCAGAATAACCTCAATGAGTGCCCACTTAATGCTGTGAATCTTGGAGGACCTGAAATTATTTATAGTCCTTTTAGGATGGCCACCTCTTCAGTAAATCACACAAAATCGGTGGACAAGTCACAGCTTGTTAAAAGCCTCAGATGATGAGACTCAAGAGAAAAATCTTGGAAAAAGTACAAATTGGTTTCTCTGTTGGTTATCAGGCCGATCTATTACAAGGATTCCCAGGGGCTAAGGAGATCGGGGCCCCAACCAGAAGTCTGACATGGCAGCTAGGTCTAACCTAGGGTGGGTGCAGCTTGCTAAGGCCGACAATAAATGATCATAGTTACTATAATTTATCATAGTAAATGTTTATCTTGCTATGTGTGAAGTAAATGAAAGAATAATTATAACAAACTGGAGTCTCTAACGGTGCTATTTCATCTTAGATGAAATTCACGTTTTCACGACTGTTAGTGAAACAGTATTGCCACGGGGCTAATAAGATTTTGTTAAAGCATGTTGCTTCCTTTTCAGTTTCCACTTGAGACTCTGATCCCTGATGGAAAAAGAATAACCTGGGACAGTAGGAAGGGTTTTATAATATCAAATGCAACTTACAGAGAAATAGGGCTTCTGATCTGTGAAACAACCGTCAACGGACATTCGTACAAGACCAACTATCTCACACACCGACAAAGTAAGTGACGTTCCAAAGGCATGAACAAAAGCCAAAATGCTCAAGGGTGTATCTGCTTAATGAAACCTTGACTTAAAAAGTAATAATAATGTTACTTCTTCCACTTGCAGCCAATACAATCATAGATGTCTATATCAGCACACCGAGCCCTGTCAAGCTTCTCAGAGGCCATAGTCTGACCCTCAACTGCACAGCTATCACCCCCTTGAACACGAGAGTTCAAATGACCTGGAGTTACCCTGGTGAAGTGAGTGACCCATTTTTCTATTTTCTTCCCTGTCTTCTGTAAGACACTCTCTATTTTCAGCATGTGAAACGGCACTGAGTTTTTGATGTGGGAAAAATCAGAATATTCTGACTCATGCGGCAGTTGGCGTCACTATAGCCGCTTTGGGTGTTTTCCTTGCCTGACGTTTCAGGAACGTGATGTGCACAGATAGGGTCTTTTGATGTCTGGGGTTTTGTTTTGAACCGTACAGGCTGGTATTTCTGTTGTATGGCTCTGGGTGGAAAAGGGGATGTTTCATCCTTGGGAACTATTCTCTGGAATTCCGAGATGAGAGAGAAATTTATCACTAAATGCCAGGCAGGGACTGTCTTTTGTAAGAACAACAAACAGTTGTTGTCAGAGCATTAATTTAAGATACTGGCAGACAGTCAGGCACCTGATGGGAGCATGTTTGGAAAAGACATTACAACCAGCCATCCAATATTCCATTGGTTGAGTGACGGAGGAGCGATTCCGTCCTTCAGAAAAATGAGAAGAATGAAGAATGAGTTAGATTCCCTTAAATAAAACCGAACATCCTTACAAATAATGGTTTTAAAAATGGGTAGATGGGGACTCTGATAAACTGGTAAGAAACTTTGACAGTCCTTCCAGCCCCCATGTCTTGTGTGTCAGCATGAATTATGTGGCAGAGCCCAAGTGCAGTCGTTTATGTCATTGAGATTGCCTGATAACAAAGTCAGCTTATGACTCAGTTATGTAAGAAAGATGAATGCATTAGCCCCAAGTTATTGTTGCTTTGCATCAACATTTCTTGCCATGGAAATAGAGTAACTTAGCAACAAAAAGGTGTAACTCGTGCCCTGTAGGGACACATTAAGGACTTATCAGACATGAAGTACTTTCTAGAAAATACTTATTTTTCATTTAAATTATTTCACTGAAATAAAAATGCTGTGACTGGTAGCAGTATTCTCTCAGTTTCGATAGAAATCAGATATTCTGAATAAAGAAATGCCAAGAGGGAAGGAACTTTTATCCTGTTAGTTTGTTATCATACATAAGGGTATGGTAATACCTCTACTGAATGCCAATTCCCTTCTAAATTAGCCATGTCCAGTAGAACTTTCTATAATGGAAATATTCTGTATCTCTGTTGTCCAGTTCAGTAACCACTAGCCACATATGACTAATAAGCACTTGTCATGTGGCTAGTGTGACTAAAGAACTGAAATTTTAATTTTGTTTAATTTTGATTTAAGTAGCCTCATGCAGGTGGTGGCTACAGTGCTAGATAAGATCATTGTCTGAAACCCAGGACCAGTTGTTTTCCAAGGCAGAAAAAATACCAGTGTCACTCCAACTTGGGAAGGAAAGGGTTCTCAAGGGAGAAGGGAGAAGGAGTAACTACACAAATAGGGTTGCTGAAAGGTTGTTGAGTCTGTTTTTTAGGGGACTGAGTCTGATTTTTGATGGTGATGACTGACATTTTCTCTCTGGTTGCTACTGAGAATGAAGAAAATGGCCTAACTGTGTGTCTGTCCCCGCAGGGCAATGAAAGGACAGGCAGGTAGAAGTTTATTAAACTTATGGCACATAGGAGAGCTAAGTGCAAGACCTACAGATCAGCTGTGGACAGTTTCCAAAGTCTTTTTTTCCAAACTTCATCATTGGGAAGGATTGAGAGGAGGAAATAACTTATTACGTGTTCTAAAATGTAGTGCTTCAAGAAAAGCGGAAGGAACAATGAAAGGAAGAGGCAATGTGATCTCGTCTCAGAATGGCAGGAGGGGCCCCTGCTGAGCCCCGATGCCTGCTCTGGGTCTTCCTCAAGGCCAGTGTGTCAACACCCCCTGCACACAACCGAGTGTTGGCTAAATATGTTGATAGATTTGCATGTCCCCAGATCCATGTAGTGTGAGTTAGCAGAAATTGGCAGGCATTGCTCAAGTAGTAAAGTAATGACACTAGGGTCATGATACCTTAGCTCATTATCTTGCCTTCATTTCTAGTCAAGAAGCAAAAGAAAACTCCCATGGTGACTTATGAAGAGAAACACTTCATTAAGGCAGACACTAAAGCTAACGACTGCCCGAGTTTGTGTGTGATAGCTCTGCCTTGAGAACAGGTTACTGTTCAGAGAGGCGAGTGCTGGAGGGAAGGTACGAGATTTATACTCAAAAGACCCAAGTTCCCTGGCCTACTGTGGCCAGTGTCTCTGACACTCCAGTTTCTTCCTCTGTAAATGGGAAATAATCCTGCCAGTCTCCCTGGGTTGTTGGGAGAAACGATTACGATAATGTATGTGAAAGTCCATTTGAAGAAAATGGAGTGCTAAATAAACACTCCAAGGACACATATTTGAAACACATCTAGGCAAAGATGTGGTTTGCAAACATCTTGCTCTAGGTGGGTTTGCTTCTTACCGTGAAATGCTGAGCTCAATTATAATCTGAGAAACACTGCAACATTAAGCATGAACAGTTACTACTTCTACATTTATTGCACATTTTCTTTCCAGACAACTAAGAGAGCCTCTATAAGGCAACGAATTGACCGCCGCAATTCCCACGCCAATGTATTCTACAGTGTTCTCGTCATTGACCAAGTGCAGAATAAAGACAAAGGACTATACACTTGTCATGTGAAAAGCGGCCCGACACTCAAGTCTGTTAACACCTCAGTGCATATATATGGTAAGCAGGTCACACTGTGCTTTCTAATCATTGTGGATTTGGGGAGCTCTGCAAAACAGGTAAATTTTCATTTGGCCAAGAGGTACAATAATATAATGAATGAATACAACTTAGTCCCCTGTCTCCCCCCTACCACAAAGCAAATCCCATGAAGTGCTCTTTATATTTAATACTTTTAAATTGGACAGAGAATCTTTTCCTTACGAATTTATTATGGTTAATAATTCAGTTAGATCACATTATAACCTTTATGAAATTCTTTAGTGTCCCATAAAAACAAAACAGAAAAACATGATCAGTTTTACCTTTGTTTTCCGGGGGGATATTTCTCAGGTACTTCTATGATTTAGAGAAATAAAAATATGGCCTGATAAATTATTTAGAATTGGTGTTATTTTTTTTATTTTATTTTGGTATCATTAATCTACAATTACATGAAGGACATTATGTTTACTAGGCTCCCCCCTTCACCAGAATTGGTGTTATTTTTATCCCTGGTTTTACTCTCACAAAATCCTGATAGTGTTGCTTAATTCCAACAGACAAATTCTGTAAAGAAAATATCTAAACCTCTTTAGAATCCTTAAAAACCTTATTTATTTCACTGTTGAAAAGAAAAAAGTGTGAGGAAAGCAGAAAATATGGAACAGTTCTGTTCAATGGCCTTTGATGTTCTTTTTTACTTCACCCAACTGATTTATTTTGCATAAATTTGCTGTTTGGGGGTGTCTGGAGCAGGTTTCTCCCTTTGTGCTCATACGGTCGGGGGATTTTTAGCAGTGTATCTCTACCTTTTTGTTACTGTGATACAGATATTTAAGGGATTTTGCTTTCTGTTGCCTTGCTGCAGTTTTAATGACTCTGGGACTTGCAACCATTTGATCTGAAAAGCATCTCACCAATTAGGGTACTTTTAAATTATTTTATTCATCGATAACATTTGGGCTCATTGATAGGCTTGATCAAAATTCAGCTGTTTATGGATTGGTTGCACCCTCCTTTCATGAGGCAGTAAGCTGGCGGTTTTTTGTTTTTGTTTTATTTACATCAGTGTAGTCTTTTCTAATGATTTTATCACTTTTTCCTTTCAAAGGTAAAGCATTCATCACTGCGAAACATCGAAAACAGCAGGTGCTTGAAACGGTGGCTGGCAAGCGGTCTTACCGGCTGTCTGTGAAAGTGAAGGCATTCCCCTCGCCAGAAGTTGTATGGTAGGACCATAATTATCTTCCTATCTGCTTAAGATATGCTCTGTTCAGAAGGAAAATGCAGGAGCCCAATGACTCAAATTCCTGAGAAAATATCAAGATAAGTTCCCCAGACAGCACTAGACAGCTAAGAACTGTGTTGATTTTGTGGTCTGGGAGTGGGGCAGATAGAAAGGGCTGGGGAATGGAAAGAAGGTACCAGGATGGAGCAAGGGGCTAGGTTTTCTGAGGTCTCATTTCACTGTAGTCATTTACTCACTATGACTAAACTTCTGCATCTCTAAACCTTCCTGTGTTGTCAGCACCCTTTGACTGGACCACATCGGGCAATGACTAGAAAGCATCTTGAATATGCAACATGCTCTATTAACTCTGAAGAAGTGGCCCCTTGTAATGAGGATACTAATTCTCTTATTATCTCAAAATAAATCTTGTATATACAGCTGGGTTGAAAGTTCAAGTCTTGTTTTAAAATTAAACAAACATTAATAGAGACAGGACTTACTGAGTTGCCGGAATGGACAAATGGACCTACTTGAACTAATTAAGTTTTTTTTGGCTTGACGTGTGCATATTCAGAAACTCCTTAAGCAGTTTCTTTTATGCTAGCACAACACCTGATGTAAAACAATGTAATCTGTTTATAATCTGCAGTCATTTTATTAAATCACTTTTAAACACCAATATCTTTGGCTCAAGCCATTCCATTTTAAACAAAGAGTATAGTTCAAATGGAGCAGGAAAACAACCCATACAATATAAAAGTGGTGCCATTTTCGAATCTCCTCAACCAGGTCTTATTTTGCTTTCAATATGAGTGTAGCATTTCTTTTCAGTTTTCTCAAAGCTAATAAGGGATTAAAGAGAAAATTAAGTTCTGTGCTGTGCCTCTTCATGCCGTCACAGTGGACAAGAGATTTTTGATTGTTTGTTTCATAATATCTAAAAGTTTAATAACAGATTTCCTATGAGTGCACATTACGCTCTAATAGGGATTTAATCACTCTAAGAGGTACATTCCCTCTTTCAGTGTCTGAGAGTCCCCATCTTTTCAATGATACCCTTTTCTTCAGTAACTAAGTAGCAAGGACCTAAAATAAACAAAAAATCCATTTTTTGAAAATACTGATTTATTAATAGGAAATCATTCAAAGTGATGCTAAGGTGGTATTTGTAATCACAAAATAGGGCATATTCATTTCAACTGCTTTGGAACTGAGACCCACTAGGGATGGGAATTTGTTTGCAGGACCACGTACTTACCTGCATGGATGTGAACTAATACCATTCCCTGTTCATTATACCATTATACAGAACACAATAAACTCCTAATAGAGTTTTTTTAAATGCCCATTTAATGAACTGTGCATTTTAATGGCCACATAGAACTTCCGAGTTAAGAGAGATCTTTGAGAAACTAGAAAATATGGAGAAACTGAGGCTGAAACAGATACATCAAGTGCACAGCATGCAGAGGCAGGGTCTGGTCAAGTACTCAGGCCTCCCGCTCTCAGTTCTGTATGCAATTACATTGATTCTGTATTTATTTTTATATTCCATGTTTAAGGTAAAAAAAAATTAAGTTCATAACTTTTGTTTGTGAGTTTTGTGTCTTAACTCTTCTTCCTCATGGGAAAAGTCTTGATAATCTTGATTTCACTCTAGCTTATGAAAGGGACAACTGGTGGGACCATTTGTATAACTAATAAGAACGCCACGTGAGACCACAATGGGAACGTCTATTTTTATTTTTATCTGGAGAAGTGATCTAGTTGGTCTGACTTACAATAGCCCTTGTATTCCTGATGGAGTCTCGTGGAAAACACTGAAAAACATTGCGGATAGAATCAGCCCCTGCCTCTGGGTGAATACTTAAGTCACAATGGCGCCCAGCATCCCTGTGGGTACATCAGACCATCACTTTTCTTTCTTCCTCTTTGCTAAAAATCACACCTGGCTTTACTGAAAAGTTAGGGTCTAAACTTTTTAAATGAATGTTGAAGATCAAAGGCTCCAAACGTATAAACTTGAGCTCCCATATGTAAATGACAGTGTTAAAGGGGTATCTGAGAGGCAGTGTGAAATGACTTACTGACTATGCTCTTAACCTCAGGTTAAAAGATGGATTACCCGCGACTGAGAGATCTGCTCGCTATTTGGTTCATGGCTATTCGCTAATTATCAAAGATGTAACTGCAGAAGATGCAGGGGACTATACAATCTTGCTGGGCAAAAAGCAGTCAAATGTGTTTAAAAACCTTACCACCACGTTAATTGTTAATGGTAAGTTTACTGTTCATACTTTCTTCCGGTTCTGACCGAGGTGAAATTAATGACATTTGATAAATGAAAAGTCAATATAACAACATCAGAAAACTAAAATTGTAAATAATTATTTTTAAAAACCACTTGTACCTCCATCATAACTATTTCATGTCTGCTCACTAACTTCCATAAGCAATGATTCTTTTATAACTGTAATATAATATGTATAGCATGAATCCATTTTTTTAATGTTCTCCAACACTCCTACTTTTATAAAGATTGCCATTATAATGACAAATAGGAGGGTGTGCCTGTTTTTGCTCATGTGTTTGTTGCCCTGACATCAAAACCAGTGAGAATGTGGCCCTTCACTTTGTGGCCAGGAGAAAGTCATTAGAACAGCCCTTGACTTCCTGTCCTGTTCTTTATCTCCTTTCCAGTGAAGCCCCAGATTTATGAAAAGTCTGTGTCGTCATTTCCAGACCCAACTCTCTACCCACTGGGCAGCAGGCAAGTCCTGACTTGTACCATTTATGGTATCCCTCAACCTACAGTCAAGTGGTTCTGGCATCCCTGTGACCGGACGCATCCCAAAGCAAGGTAGGGACTCGTTTTTTGAATAACTTGCAAATACTTTTTGACACTTGGATTCAAATTCTTTAACGGACATAGATGGGAGTTTACAGATGGGATGTGCAGCATATTTGGGACAAAGGCTTTTCCTGATCTGGAGAGAGATAGGCAGTAACTATTATTCTTTACCCAGTTCTAACCATTCCAGAATTTTTTCTCTCTAGTTTTTAGCTTTAGGAGCACAGAGACCAAATTGAGATCACCCTGTGAGCCATTCAGAACTCAGGTTGAAAGTCCAGTCTCTTGTTTTCCAACTGGGGATCCCCACTCTGTGGCTGTACCACTACATCATTTGCACAGGTCTTCCCACTTCTTTGTAAACACTGGATATGACATGAGGTCTTCCCAGCAGTGATGGTTGCTACCTTTCAAAGGCTTTGCTCCTGCTCTTCCACCTGCCTCAAAGGCGCTTCAACCTATTTTCTATCTCCTAAGAAATCCTTTATCCTGCAAGGCTCAGCTGTTATGTGACCTTCTCTGCAAGCCTACCTGACCGCCTCATTCAGACTCCTTCCTCCCTCCTCAGAATGAATGGCACTTGGTTTACACCATTGCTATGTCACCAGTTATGCATGCGTTTGATTTTTCTCTACCCAATGAGGCCATTGAGTGTAACCGTATCTGCAGGGCCTCGGCACACAGCAGATGCTCGCTGTGTATTTGCTGAATGAATACATCCCTACCCTCTGCTAATTGTGCAATGTTTCCTTGCATCCTGTTGATGACTGAGCCCTGTTTGCTTTTCTTCCATTTTTGTTTAGTCTAGAGGAATGATACTAATGATAGTTCATGGGAGCTAATAGGAAGAACAGGAATAGAATTGATAAATGCAGCAATAAGATAGTATTGAGACTGCTCAAGAATTATTATGCCAGATATGTTCCTTACTGCTTTTAACTCCATCTACTGTTTGAGAATTCAGAGAATTGCTACTTAAAACACAAAAACTTAGCTGATAAAAAGTAAATAAGACATGATTCTAGCATAAACAAAAGTGGCTCTTTGTTTTTTTTTAGATTCTTCCTGCAGTTTCAGTGCTTTATCATGTGTTTTAATCTTTTGTTTAAGGTATATTAATTTTTCTGTTAAGGAAAGCTATTGGGGAATTTTGGAATTCCTAAGAAGTAGCTGTTTCCACACGTCTGATTTCTCATCTGAGTGTCATTTTTTAAGAATAGAAATAATGTAGAACTTTCCAATCTTGAGTACCACTTTACCATTGGGGATATTTAATTCAAAAGAAAGTGAGATCTACTGAGATTTGGGTATTATTTTGCTAATTTGGGCATAGGCATTCATATGTATGGACCCATCCCTTAAGGCCTTGGTATTTGTGCTAAAGTAACATGCAAATAAATAATTTAAGCTATTAGATTTGGATAAAAGTATAGAGTTGAATTTTTTTGTGGAATAACATCACCTTTTGTAGATACCTTTATTGACAATATCAAATCTAAAATTTCAATTCTGTTCAGGACTAGAACTAGTAACTATTCTAGAAAATAACAGTTATGAGTGATAGAACATAATATTATAAAGTTAGGTTTGAATAATTTTAATACCATATGGTTTGGGAAGGAGGTAAGCTGAGGTGGAAGTTTGTGAACATTAGCTCTCTTTTTCCAATATCTTTGTGGTATATGGGGTCCTTCTCCCACGTTACGGAGTAAGCCTACAGAGGCGAGAAAAAATGTCTTTTTCCTCCTGGAACTCTTTTAAGACTCAGAGCAGTGCCTTCAATCTTCAGTAAATGTTTTTTGACAGTTTGACTTATTCTCTGTTTAAAGGTATTCATTATTTTTTAACCAATCACAAGCCAGATCTGAAAGAAAAGTTTACTTCATTGGTGCTTTGTTAAAAAAGTATGTTGTTGCTTGCAGTTGTCTTCTGAAAATGTGCATATCCATAAGAAGTCCTCATGTATTGGTCAGCAATCTGATGGAGCAGCTTCTCTGGGTTTGGGCCAGATTTGGTGTTTAATGGTTAAATCAGGAAACTTAACTTAGAAGTATTTCAGAAAGATGTGGGGAACCTTTGTGCCCTAGGAAACAAGTAGAATAAAGAGTAACTATTGCACACTGTCAGTTAAAAGCTAAAACTGACAGGTAAATAAAGCCCTCTTTAATTATTAAAATTTTTTTAAACCTTATTTTGAGTTACACAGTAACATATTTATTTGCATAGCAGTATCTGTGCATGATCATCAAGAGATTAACTGATTAATATATACATGTTACTCTTGTATATGTAGACTAATTCTTGGTATTTAAATATTTTAGGCTCTAGTTAAAGGACACATCTACATATATGGACACAACCAGAGTATTAATTTAGTTTTGAGGTTACAATTATTTAAGTAGCTCAAAATTATTAATTGGTTGAATAATATATTAATTGGTTAATGTATCTAAGTGAAAGAGGTTCAGACTTAAACTGTACAGTTTTCAGGAGTTCAGCAAATATATGAATATATTTTGAAGTGGTCAGAATTACTGCTCAACTAGTTCATCTTTATGAATATTAAAAGCCATAAATAAAATTAACAGAAATTTCCTCTTTTTTAAAAAAACAAATGCGGTAAAATGCTGAGCAATGTTTTAACTGAATAACTTGTGGTTTTTGATTCACCTAAAATTTTTTCTGATAAAACATTAGGAATAAAAGAGGGGAAAGGGTGGTTACTTTTAAACTGATACACTTAATAAACTGAGAGGAAATATAGCACAGTCTTTCCCCCTTTTACTTTTCTGCATATTTGGGAGGTAAAGTAGGAGGAGAATTAGAATATTTCTTTTGAATTTTTAATAACATTCAATTAAGTTCATGCCACTAAATGCAGTGGAATTTTGGATTTTTCTCATCCCCAGCAATTGGCAGAGACTTCTAAATAGATATTCCTAAACTTGCTCCAGATTAGCGTGGGCATAAATCTAGGGACTATACATAAGGATCTTAAGCTTATAGTTCCTTTCACATGTGTGTAGTTTACAGCTTTTGATCACATAAAATAAAGATAAGATAATTATACTCGCTTCATAGGGAGAATATGAGGATCATGGTTTTAATGATTTCATTTCTCTAGTAAGGCTCCAAAAGTTTTAAGGAACTTGAAAAGAATTCTGCTATAGAGCTAATTTCACAACAGTCAAGAATTTTTACCTAACTGTTCTGAGAAGTGAACACACATTGTGCACTGTAAAATGTAATTTTGCCAGACTTTAGATACAGAATTCAATAGGTCTGGCTTGAAGAATTGAGGAAAACATACCTGATGATTTTTCAGAAGAAGAAAAGTGAAAAAGAGTAGAGATGAGTTAGGCAAAACAAAAAAAAAAGCACAAGTGTGTGATGAGGGAAGAGAGTGACTGTCCCAGTCGGTGTGACCTGTCCCGTTGGTTTCCCGTCATGGGAGGAAGTGGTTGGGACTTGTGGGTTGGCTAAGGCTGGGGTGTGGCAGAGTGGACGTGGGAGAGCTGACCCCCGCTCAGCATCCACATGGGGTTTCCAGAACTTCTCCTCCCCCTGGGCTTTGAAGAACGAGGTAGGACCCCCAAACCGCCCGTGCAGGGAGCCGGTGTTGCTCTCACCGTCCTCGGTGAGCTGTGACACAGCCCTGGGAGCCTCATAGGAAATGCTGTTTGGCTGAGATTGCCCTCTGCAAGGACTTCGGTCTCTAAAGGAACAAGTAATACTGGACAAAAGGAACGGGCACTCTTGGGAAGAATTCAGGGGACTCAGGAGGGAATGGGGAAAGGCCAGTCTTCGTATAATCTGTTTGTACTCCAGGTCACTAGTTACATTTTTCTCAGGAGGAATCTAGGATGTTCAAAGACTGCTTTAATTCATGGGCAGTTGAATACCAAGGAGCCCCTCAGGTACCTGGCTGCAGAACCTTGTGCCTAGATGGCATCCCTGCCCCCTACCACCAGGAGGCGGGGAGTGGCAGCTGCCGGCTCATCCTTCCCAGGGGTCTCTGTTAACTCACATCACCTCCCCATTGATGTCCAAAGTCTACCCGGTTGTTTCTGAGGAAGTCCTGTTTTATTTTGTTTTTTTAAACTAAATGCCTTTAAAATGTTGAATGTGTTGGGTCTTCTCTTTAGGGAGGTTTCAGGCCTGCTTGCGTGACTGCGGTTCTGTTTTTAGAGCCCACATTCTTCAGGCCACAGATCGCTTTCGTTCTCTCTCCCCGTGTAGCTGTCCTAATTATAATTTCAAGGTGATAGATAACTTTGATAGATATGACAGAGTTGCAACACACACTCTGCTATTACCCTTTAATGGAAAATCATGTTAGATAGATTGGGTTCTTTGTGAAAATCTTCTTTTCTTTATCAGCTATCTTTGATGACCAATAAAAATACATAGAAACTTCTGCTACTTATCTTGCATTAACATTGCTCACACCTTACAAATTCATTTTGTACCTCACCAATATTCGATCTAAATATACTATCAATCATCTGCTCACTACACATATATTTATGGGCTACCAAACCATGGGTAAAACATAAAGATGTCTTTAGCACGTACGGTTTAACCATATGAGATCAAACATCATTGGTGATTTCTGATTCTATCTCTGTATGTACCTGTAGAATATCTGCTCCACAGACTCAGCGACAGAGACCTGGGAATCAAGGAAGTGGGTTCTATTCTTGGCACAGTCCCTGACTTCTGGGTGACCTTGGCCAGCTATTTAATCCGTGCTTCAATTTCCCCTGCTGTAAATGGCAACTGCTGCCCTTCCCCTTTCTTAGCATGCACAGCTATTAATGAGTGAAATGAGAACATCACTTAAAATCACTTCTGCGTCTTTCAGAAAAGCTTGAAGTAATCCCCGGCTTCAAGCACACAGATATTTCCCTTCTGCTGCTTACAAATTATAAAGCAATTTGACCTGAGGATTGACCCTGAGGATCGGAGCCAAATGAACAGGAAAAAAATCTATTTATGAAAGTAGGATGGTTATAAGACGTCTTATGCCTAAGTATGTATTTGTGGCTCAGAACTGACTCAGTAGTTCTAATGTTACAGATCACCCACTAAACAAAAGAACCCAGCAGCTCTCCACGTTGGCGGCAGCCCACATCTTCTTCGGTGCCAACCTGGACTACCTTCACCAGCCGTGGTCTAGCCCGTACACACGAGGGCATCATCATTCTTTGCTCTATTGCTTGCTTTATTTGGTCTTTTGCCAATGAGCTCCTTCTAAATGTGAAAAATGTAGCTGGATTCTCAACTCATAGCAAGTGGAGGGAGTAGAGTATGCGTTATTACTTTCTTAGCTAAAATGGTAGGTTTTCTAAGAAAAAACTAATAGGCATACATGGAATCTCAAGGAACTGCTTCCAAACCTCTAAAGCGAGTCAGATTTGGAGTCTCAAATAAAGACATGCGTTAGAGGTTTAGCAGAAGGTAATATTCCCTGCCACACAATTTGATGTCCCGTTGCTGAAACATTTCATCTGCCCCAGCAGTAGAGTGCTGTGGGGCGTCTAGAGAAAGCTGGCTACTCCAGGACTAAGTGTGATTTACTGGGGATTATTTTTTAGGTTAGGGGTTGGGGGGTGGGTGGCCTACAAACTAATGGAAGGCCCAGGCATCTAGGAGCTCTGAGAAGGGCCTGCCTAATTGCATTTCTCTATTGTTTACGTCAGCAAATTGGCAAAGAAAGGAAGGGCTGCATCATTAGGGATGTTAGGACTAGGTCATTTGGGAGAAACATAGTTTTGTGCTTCAGAAGGGTATGTAAAAGCAGGACAAACACAAAACAGTTGCTAATCGTTGTTAATTAGAATTGTACTCAAGGACCCACATTTAATTGACTGTCAGCATGAATGCCTATTACTTTACACTGAAATAGTTTTATGTCTCATATTCTATTTTCTATCTAAAAAATGAAAGTTTCACCAATTTAAATACTGAAAAAGTCAACATTTCGTAGGGCTTAAATGTAGGTCAGATGTCTGAGAGATGCTATAATACAAGAAGACCTCTTCTTTTGGAAATCCGATTACATACTGCATGTTTTAATATGTATCACATTCCCCTCAAGTACTCATGCAATTTGTACCCATGTGTCTCTTGATGAGTTTTCTGTGCCATGTGTGTAAGGGCCAGCAGGCCTAAGCCAGGCGTGCTACAGAGAACTCTACTCTGCCATACACAAAACCCTGGATCAAAATGGGGACTGTAAAGGGTACCACTTCCCCAAAGGCCACCTTAGAAGTACTTTTAGCTTGAACAAACCACCAAATAAACCTGGCCATCTTATACAGTAGGCCTTTATCACAAGTGAAAAGCAAATGTTCATTTACTAATGAGGAACGTCTTGCTTTCTGTTATATAATTACTGGATGAGGACGTGCATGCTGCTTAATGTGAACGTTTGGACAACAGCCTTATTAATATTTCATACAAAGTCCTGAGAACAGAGCATGAGTTCATTTGCCTAATGCCTTTTTGCCACTTTTCTATGCTTTGGGGGATTTTCCTTTTTCCCCATTCTTTATAATAATACAGTGAGTCTGATTAATAATTGTTTCTAATGAATTAACTGTCTCCTGTAATTGCTCTCAAACATTTCATTATGTGTCCAGATTAAATAAAAAAGCTGAGTCATAGGGAGTCTACTCTGGGTGGTTTTTATAGGGATCTTTTGAGCAAAATTCAGTGTAATTTCCCAGGATTAAAAATACCAGTGGTGACACACAGTTTGGGAAGATTCCTTATGCGGACTGGCAAAACCTCTCCGATTTTCATTGACCATATTCACCTATTTTTAAAACTTGAATGGGCATTTTCATTCCTGAATCTAGAAACTAATATACTGACACAAGATCCTTAGGTAATAGATATATAGGACAAATCAAGTTTGAAACATCACCTGTTCTTAGAAGTCTACATTTTAGTTGTCTCTCCACTGACTTGTAGACTGTTCCTTGAAGTACGGATTCTAGTCTGTGGTTTTGATGTAATTTCCCCACCCTTTAGGGGAAAAACCAGAACCTGATGGGTTGAGAAGATGGAGAGGGTGTGATGGGCTTAGCCCGTGGCCCAGCTAGTGTCTCAGAATGGGCTTCACATCACTAGGCCTTGTTTTCACACTTTCTCTAGAAGCCTCAGGGGATGGTTATCTACGTAGTAATAATAGCTGTATCGGATTTGAATGCAATTGTCTACTTAATAACGACCGTAGTAGATTTCATCAGTGACCCCTTTCTAGAGCCAAAGCTGCGTTTGTTCCTTAACATACATTATCCCTAATCTGTGCGACAATTCTACATAAGGGACATAATTTCCCAGAAGGAAACTGAAGCTCAGAAAGTTATTTCTCAGGTGTTTTTCAGATCATGGACTAGAGGAGGCTCAGCAGGCTGGCATTTCAGGTTACTTCTCACTGGTGTCCCATTCCCACAGGACTCCTCGGTGCAGACCCTGTGCGTACCAGAGGAAGGGGCAGAAAGCCTTAAGGGGACAGGCTGGGGGAGGACTGGCCTAAGCTGTTAGGATTACTTTTGTCACCGGTGATTCCCCCTGTTGAGTTAGAGTTGAATGAAGGGTGGGAGAGCAAAGAAGTGAGAAGTTAGCAGCAGCTGGGAGAATTTGACTCAAATTTCACAATTTCTTTGGGGACTGTTGAGATGACCTGCCCCTGGTTTGGGCCCCAGACCTGCAGTTGGGAAGAGACCCTTTGAGGGGGTATAACCCCATGGGATGAGCAGGTCTCACTAAAACTAACCTCAGGAGGAAGCAATCAAGCAGCAAACTTGGCGTGTTGACTGCGGCCCTTGACCCCACTGGGACTGTCCTTCTCCACGACTTTCACCCCGTGCAGGGGTGTCTGATCTCCTGCAGGGAAGGCCCATTCCCTTTTTTCTTCTTCAGGATTTATTTTCTGGATCAGGATTCAGCAAGCATTCAGCCCTCAGTGGGTCTCACAAAGCTCATAGATGTTTAGGCAAGAGACCCAGGAGAGTTACTGAAGGGGATGAAGGAGGAGGAGGTCAAAAGAAAATGAGGGAGAAAGCACAAAGGTCTGCAGTTGATGAGCAAATGCAAGCAGGACTTGGAGGCTGCAGATTTCAGCTTCGGCATACCTTGATCTAATCACTTTGAAGGATGAATTCATTTGGAATTAGGAATTTTGGAGATTAAAAAAAAAAGAGCATATTTTATAGATGAGAAACAGAGGCTCAAAGATAAATAGTTATGCTCATTCATAGCTGGTTAATCGCAAGCCCAGGACAGGACCCCAGCCTCTGATTTCCCGTGTATTATTCCTGTTCATGCTTAGTTCTATCCTAACACTGTATTGAGTCTCCCTGGGAGGTGCTGTAATCTGGTTGAATAAATGAACCAACGTGATCCCAGTGGATGGCAGATGGTGAGTACTGCAGTTTAAAGGAAGCACCATGGAAGTAAGACCTGAGCCCCAGAGACAATGGGTAGGTACTAGAACGTTAAATGGAAGGTCCCTCCCTCCTTCCCTAGACAGAGTGCTGTGGCGGTTGGAAGGAGTTGAGGAGTTGCGTAGGACATGCCTGGCGAGTACTTTGACTGGCTCATCATATTTGGGTTGAGCAAAAATAAAAACCAAAATTAGAAAGGTAAGTTTGGACCTGACGTGGAATATCTTGAATGAGGGCTAAATAGTTGGGCCATCAGCTCAGCTTCCCTGGCTAATGCCCAGGTTCTTGGCTACCCACTTACCACAGGCCCACCTGGCACTCTTATAGACTGATGGACCTTTACAGGCTCATGGCTGATGGTCTTATTCCTGTGACATGTCTTCAGAATGTGTTACAGGCACTGTATCCCCAAAATTCTGCCTTCCATGGTCAAGGGCTTAGAATCCAAGAACTTGAATTTTCACTTGGGCTCTTTCGAAAGTCATATGGGTGCATAAGTATCCCATTTCTTAGGCCATTAATGTCCCATGTGCCTTGTCCTCATTGTTGAACATTATGTAAGATGATCACTGATTGCTACCTTATTAAGAAATCCCCTTGTGAGTACGGAAAAGTCTTTGGATAAGTAAGGTGGGGAAAGTGAAAACAGGTATTTAGAGACTACATCAAATAGAGACTAGCGCCAAATAGAAGATATGGCTAGTAGAAGATTATGGCTGGGGATTTCTACTTTTGTTTTCTTAATAGCTAAAAATTATTAAGCACTTATCTACAGTATGTTAAGTGCTTAACATGTGCTTTGTATATATTACCTCATTTAATTATTACAGAATTTCTATAAAGCAGATACCATGACTATTACCATTTTCTACATGAGGCTCAGAGTTCAAGTACCTTGCTGGGAAACCAGCCTGGTTCACATGTCAGAGACTATAAATGAGTGGCCTTCTAGCACATCATCACCAGGCACCTAGGATTGGTTCTGTAACAACTACTTAGACAATAAAATGAGTAATTTTTGGTCAGAAGTTCATGATCCAGAAAGCAATACGTTTTGATTGGCATGTGTGATGACATCAAGGGCCATTTTTGAAAGGTGTTAGGATGCAGAAGAGGAATATAATCTAGAGTTTAAGGACCTGGGCTCTGGAGCCTGGATCCTGGCTCTGCCACTTATACCATCTACCAGCTGTGTGACTGTGGGCTAAATACATCACCTCCCTGGGTCTGAGTTCCCTGAACTGTATACAGTAGAGTTCTCCACACTGACATCTTAAGTTAAGACTGTTTGGGGAATTGAATGAGGTAATACATATGAAGTATTTAAGCCAGAGTGCTAAGTTTGATGAAAGTTGTCCAGTATTTTTAGGTGCTCTGGGGCCACCCACTGCAGAGCAACTTCCCTCTGAAGTGGCGTCATATATATACTAGTATCCTGTGAGAGTAGGCAATCATCTGATAAAACAATCCATGCTGTCAGGTTAATGTTCTCCCAGGGAACATTCTCACATCTTTGGACAGGTCTTCTGACTATGGTGATTTACCCCAAAGAATTGAAGATGGTACCAAAAGTGGTAGAATTTTTGGAGTATTTAGGAAATTTGAGGACTTAAAATATCCTGGATCTACTCACATTTGTGGATCCTACTTCAGCCATTCCAATATCTGTTGACTTAGTCTCATCTAGCCTAGACTCTTGACATTTAATTTGCTTCTGCTCAATTGTATTGTGATATTTTCCCATGGATTGGACTTGTCTCTTCAATAAATGTGTATGTTCCTTAATAACAGAAGGGACTAAATCTTGTACTTCTTTCAGTGGACGTGATTTTATGTCTTAAACAGAAGGTGTGTGAGCAAATTATTTTGTATTTGAATAAAATGGCGCTAGTAATCATGAACCAATATTTTTGTTTACCCTTGAAGAAAGGAGACCATTGCTGGTTACTTTTCTATTTTCCATGAGGCCAGAAGATGCTTTCCTGCATGTCAGCATCACTGCCTAAGTTGAAATTGTCCATGACTATCAGTGTGTCAGATACTGACACCACTGTGACGAGTTCACCCCAGTCCCAGTCAGATCCCCTGTCTGTCCTCATTAATACTGCTCACTGTGACTGGACAGCACTGCTGATGGTAACACAGTGCTTAGTTGAGGTGGGTGGGTGTGAGGTCATTTGAGGGTCAAGAGTGCCCCTTTTCTCAGCACGTTTGCAGTAAGTGATGGATGGCAGGGTTGACACTGACGTGAGGTTGAGTCCACATCTAGTCAGGCCATTATCAGGATTCATTCTTATCAGGCAGTCGACTGAGCAGGAGACATATGTGCTCCTCTACAGCTCAGTAGGCACTGAGGTTGTAATGATGAATAAGACATAGTCCTGCTCTTAAGAAGCTCTCACTCTAGTCAGATCATAAAATGATACTAACATTAATGATCGGTCTGCGGTGTGCCAGGCACTGTGCTAAGCATGTTGCACAAATTCACTCATTTAGCACCACCCTAACATTTCCTGATGCAAAAGGATCTTCTTTAAATTATTTCTCTTCTGTTTGTTTTTTAACCCCTATAGTAAAACCAGTAAGACATGGTAACATGGGGTTGCTCCTTCGAGTTGGCAATGTTAAGAACACATCCGTTTCCCCAGAATTCAGGGTGGTCCGCACAAAGTACAATAAATAACGGAGCAAATCTAGATGAAAAGATGAAACAGAGTAAGACTAGTCAGAGATACAGCCCACAGGCTTTACTTTCTTATTGCCAAGAGAGAGTAAGAGAAATGAAATAGGTGTAAGATGAAGCCACCTGGAGGCTAAAAGCAAACCAAGAGAATCAGCAATACTACAGGTTTTAAAAAAAGCAAACCAAGAGAAGAACAACCTTCCAGAGAACTGCGATCTGAGAAAAACGACGTTTCCTCTCAGACTGTGTGGGATGTAGTAGACAGACTCCTCAGCCACATGTCTACTGCAGAGGGTCACGGGGATGGTAATTTAACTTCCCTCAGTGTTGACAAGTGGCAAACACCAAAGCAGAACGTTTGAAAAGCAGTGTGTGGGCTGGTATGTTCCAACGATTCAGAACGACCCAAAGGATTGGAAAGACTGCAAGTCCTCTGAGCAGTTCTCTCTGAGGGGGATCCTCATAGATGGCCTTTTGCTACCCAGGGTTACTTAACGAAGTCGTCGTAAAACCATGACTTGAACCCAGGTCTGACTAGCTCTAGAATCTATGTTCCTTGTGCTAAATTGTGAGTCGCCGCCCCAACCGGATGGTTTTCTAGACATCTCAGTATTGACCTCAGTATAACTAATCTGCTCTCTTCCTTTCTGTGAGAATAAAAGGTGACAATAGTTTGGAAGACTTAAGACTCCTTGAATGTGTCGGAGTAAAGGATATTATTTGTAGCCACTCCTAACATTTCCCCAAAGCTTTCTTATTTATCAAATCACCCTTCCTCCGCTGACAAGTCTTTTACTAAGAGGAAAAGTGAGTGAACAAAATGGGTGTCCTCCCTGAGGCCCGTATCTGGGTGTTCACCAAGTAAGATACATGCTTTGAGCCTCCAGGCCACCCCGGTTAGGGCTGTAAAGACGCCTGGTGCAGATGCTATAAAAGATAAAGGAAGAGTCAGCGTCAGGGGTAGAGCGGCCGCTGGAGCACTTGGTGGAAACAGCGGCTGGGAAGACAGGCCTCGTTCTGAGTGTGAATGGGCTGGGAGGCCCTCGAGAGCAGGAAGCCGTGCAGGGGCCAAGACGCTCACGGAAAAGCTCTTATCTAAACAGAGGTGGCCAGGACGCTGGATCACCTCCACCATTGTCCACGACGCTGACCCAAAGCCTTCAATCCCTGCAAATGTCTTCTCCTCTCCCCCGTCTCCATTCAAACAAGAAGTAATTTTCAGCATGGGCTCCAAGGCGTCACAAGGTCTCCCAGTGCACGAGTGTCACCTCCAGAACCCCCTCAGCCTGACCCTGTGACCACCGTGCAGGCCCAGGCCCTTTTCCTGGAGCAGAAGCAGCAGGAACCATTCTATCTAAACACTCCTTCCAACGCTGCACCTTTTCTGCCAGCATCCTCTCCCCTATATTGTTTTATTTGTTTGGAGAGAATGTGAGAGGAGGGGAAAAGATAGTGTTGGCAGATTCTATTAATCTGATGGCTCGGACGCGCTGTCACTAATGTTTTGACACAACACCCACAGTAGCAGAGGAAAGTTTACATCAGCCCTTTGACAGGATGGTGCGCCCTAATGGGGAGCAGGCTGCCAGGTGGTCTCTCTTTTCCTTTCTGTTTTTTTTTTTTTAAGGCATTTTACAACCTAGATTCACTCTTTGTTACTGCTCTACCCCTTTTTTCTTAACTTGAAATGATTCAATATTCTTTACAGATTCTAATCACAGTTAGCACGTGCACTCACATCCCATTAAACAGAGAAGCCGCGTCCCCGCAAGGAGTCCTCAGATTTCATCACCTGAGAAAGAAGAAGAGAGAGAGGGAGATTCTTCTGTCTTGGGCTTTTGTAGAGCTTTTTAGAACGTCTTTTTCTCCTACTTAAATGTGCTTTAATGATACATTAACAAATACATGCATTCCTAGGCAATGGCTCAGGCTCAAACAGGCAGCCCTTATCCCCTCCCCAGAAGCCCAGCTTGAAGTTCGCTGCCTGCCGTAAGTGCATTGGAGGCCTGCTTCACCCCAGAAAATTTTGGGAAGCAAGGAGATGAAAGGAAGTTACCAGGGAGGGAAAAGGATGGTGATAAATGCTGGGTTTTTTATTTTGTTGCAAGATTTTTTTTTTAATGTTAAAAATAATCAGCCAGCAGAAGACCAAGAGTTCCTATAATTTTAGCATCAAAACATTTTTATGGCCAAAATGAACTAGGATATATGTCAGAAATGTGATTATAAAGTATTCTCCAGCCCTTTCCCTTTCCACCAAAGGGAAGGGATTAATCTGATGGCTTCCTCTCCCTCTTGGAAGCTAGCATTTCTTTTCTCTTGATGTCTGACGTTGTACCAGTGTGATTCAGAGGATCCCAGAAGTTTTCTTACCACATGCCTCAAGGGCAGCCAGAGTCACCCTGTGAAGCTTGGTGGTAAAGGTTTGAGAGTTTCCTTGGGAAGAGAATTTATCCTGTGTGACGGGCTGGGCTCTGGGGTGGTGGGAGGAGTTAGAGCTATCTGGGTTCTAATCGCCGGTCTGCGACTTTCTCTGTGTATCTGAACAAAGTGTTTGATTCTGCAGAGCCTCTGTTTCCTTATTGGTAAAAGGATTTGTGAAGTGGGGATCATAATGCCCCGTTGCACTGGGTGCCCATGAGAATCCACTGGCCTTAAAGGTGTGCAGCACGTAGCCCAGGCCTGGCCCGTTATTAGCAACTTAGTGACAATGAGTTTCCCTTCCGCCAGCCAAAAGTCAGGACTCCACAGAACGGAGATTTTGAAAGGAAGGTGAGCTTATTATAATTTATTATAGGATGAAAAGGGATTCTAAACAAACAAAACAAAACACAACTCTTTATCTTAAGGTTCAGGCTGTAGAGTAGACCTTCGACAGTTGGTGTGGTTATGAAACTTGTTAGAAATCATTTATGAAATGAGAATTTGGTACTGGACACCTGTAGGACTGTCGGGTACCAGAGCAGCACTAAACAGAGGGGCAATCTCTAGAAAGGCTAAATGAAGGGTGGAAACTTCTCACCTACCTCTTCAGAGTCTATCATTTTCTCATGGAAAAGAGCCGCTTCAAAGAAAACAGATACCAACCATTGGTGGCTAAGGCTCACCTGGCTGGGCTGTCCCTTCTGATTCCACCAGATGTAAGAATCCATCTTCTAGAGAAAAGCAAATGCCAGCTCTGTGTTTTATGTAGGGGAAGGGGAAAGAGAAGCAGGAGGAAAAAAATCTGAAAATCAGAATTTTGCAAAGCCAGCATCTAAGAAAAGCTCTGGGGAACACAGACGGGGACCTATGGGTGCATGCAGTGGGCGTTGTTGCCGGCTCTACATTTGTAAAGGAGAATGGGAACTGAGGTCAGACACTGTGGGATGACTGTGTAATGGACAACTACACAATAAATTGTAATTGTGATATAAATTGAAATTGTAATAAACTGATATGAACCGTGCACACGTTCGGCACGCAATACATTTTGGTTCTGTGCAATGTGAATTGGCCAGATTTTGAGAAGAAGCTGACCATATTTTGCGTATGCAAAAAGAGCTAAAAAAGAAATTAACCCTCCCATGTAATAATGGTATCTGCGCAGTGACTATTTTTTTTTATTTTGTTACCATTAGTCTACAATTACATGAAGAACATTATGTTTACTAGGCTCCCCCCTTCATCAAATCCCCGCGCACACACCCCATTACAGTCACTGTCCATCAGCATAATAAGATGCTATAGAGTCACTACTTGTCTTCTCTGTGTTGCACAGCCCTCCCCATGCCCCTCCCACATATTATACATGCTAATTGTAATGCCCCCTTTCTTTTTCCCCACCCTTATTCCTCCCTTCCCACCCATCCTCCCCAGTCCCTTTCCCTTTGGTAACTGTTAGTCCATTCTTGGGTTCTGTGATTCTAAGCAGTGACTGTTTAAGGAAACTTTTCTTCAGACACACAAAGCAGCACTCAAGTGTGACAATTTTCCTGTTATATGATGACAGCACATGTCTAATTATGTTACATGTGATGTAAGGGTTAAGTGCACAGATTCTGGGGTGAGCCCGAAATGATTACAAGTTTTGCCTGGGCCCCATACTAGCTGTTCAGCCTCGGGGGATTTACTTCTCCAAGCCTCAATTTCCTTTCCATTAAATGGGGATCAGTATCTATGTTTTAGGATGTTGTACAGATTAATGAGATAGTGAATATGAATCATTTAACACAGTGCCGAGCATGTAGAAACGATCCTTAGTGGTATATAATACTGTGTAGTGTCTATTATAATCGTTAGAGCCCATGGTTAGGATGCCTGTTGGGGCCAGCCGTCCACTTTGTCAAGGTGGTAGGTTTGAGCCCAGTGTTGGTTTGGCCTTTGTGGCCCCAGACCGCCTTCACCTGTCTGGTCACAGGGGAGCCAGGTATTGATGAACGTGAAGGGAACAGGGCAAATCCATCACCTCTACAGGAAAATCAGCCCAGAGCCTGTGGGTCAGTAATGTCACCCCGATCTGTGGGCAGTGGTGTTTTCCCAGTCTGTGTGCAGAGGAGCCTGGTAACGTGAACCAGGTGGGAAAGCCCATAGATGGCCCCTACTTGGTGTTACACAGACTGACGTGCCACATGGAGGGTCCCAGCTCCATGTGCTGGGTCTGTAACTGGCTACTTTCTCATAATTAATTTCCATCCATCTCTAGTCCAAAGCTTCATTTGTTTCTACTCCAGGGCCATCGATGAGATGACATGGAGTACATACACTCTTACCCCGGAAATTCTTTTTCGTCCCAATGGTTATAAATACCTGATGCTATTGTACTTGGCATGCTGTATGCAAATGGAGGCAGGAGTCCTAATGCTCATTCGGGAAGGGACGGAGGCCCGGAGCATGGCGAGGGCAGCGGGGAGCTGAAGCTGATAACAGCGGCCTTGTCCAGAATAGTGCATGGGAGCTTTCTTATCTCCCTTTGGCAGGAGGTGCTGGAGGCTTCCTGTGCGAAATCAGGAGCGAACCCTGCTTTCCTCTTGTTGTTCAGCTTCCTCCCCCCTCAAGACGGTTCCCAGCACCGTGATTATCTTTGCATCTTCAAACATGGCACAATCTACTTCCTTAAGGGCTTGATGTATTCTTAAGGCTTAGGCCAGTTCCCCTCCCCCTCAGTCTCTTTTCAAGTGCTGTTATGTAGTCAGGCTCCTAAATGACGTTCTATTTTTACGGTTCCAATTACAAAGAGGGAAAAATAACAGTCCCCCAGTTAGAAAATAGCCACAGAATCTGCCCCTCCCATGCGGAGGACCTTGCCGTGAGGCTAGCCTCTGGCTTCCAGACCAGGCCCGGGCCGGGGGCAGAGGCTGGCAGCCCACAGTGAACGCTGTCGGCAGACTGCATTTCCCTCGGGAAACGCCTAGACTTGCTCTACTAGGACATATTTCTTTGCATTTCCTGAAGACCAAGCGTATGAAATTAAGATCTTTGTCTAAGGCTTTCCCTTATCTTTTCAACGTCTTTGGGGAAAAGAGACTGAAATTCAAGGCTTCGTCTCTTCCCAATACAGTAGAACGTCACCTGTTCGATACAAGTCCACATGCACATGTCTGATATAGATGTACATACGTGCAGTAACCCCCATGTACATGCTCTATATACATTATAGATACTCGTATGTACTGAGTATGTGGGAAGATGTGAGGCCACATAGTGGTGCAAGGTGTGCGTGTGATGGTCTAGAAAATGCAGAACGCTGAAAGGAAAACTAGGGCAGCGTGACCACTGCATCATTGAAGTGTTCCCAGTAAAGAGCAAAGTGTCTGGTTTCTTCTGCTCATCAGTGAAAGTTAAAATGTTCACTTATTTTACCTGCAGATTATAAGGACGAGCTATTAGAAAGCACAGAAATTCCTTAAGGAATGCTCAGTCCCTATTATTTCCTTTTTATTTCAAATCTTATAACCTAACTTTAAACCTAATTTTAAAATGTAAAATCAGACATTTTAAAAACATTTGGAGTAATCTGATACATGAACCGGATACAAATAAGACCCTAGAATTATTGTCAATTCTAGTAGCTGTAATTAGGGCATTCTTATATTAGAACACGTGCTTGTTTTTTAGAGATACGTACAGAAATATTTAAGGCTTGAATGACACAATCTCTGGGCTTTGCTTTACAATACTTCAAAAAAGAAAACAAAAAGGAAAAGAAATAAAGGATAGATGAAACAAATGTGGGAAGTCTTGGTAATTGTTAGTCTGGGCGATGGGTATATGGGGGTTTATTACACTATGTCTCTACTTAGCGGTACATTTAAAACTACTAAACAATTAAAACAAATAAAAACTCTTACTAGAAACAGTATCAGTGCCTCATGCCTGTTTGTATGGTTACAAATGTTTATGGAGTGCCAAGTACATGCTAGGCCCTTGCTTAACTGTGAGGACGGAGTGAATAAGCAGATGTGGCCCCTGTTCCCCTGTAGCTGCCCGCCCCGTGGGGCCTCAGAGCAGCAAATGGAAACTTAGCAAGTGATGAATGCTCTGCAGGGGTCACTCGGATCAGTGTGCCCCAGGAGGGGAGACCAGCCCGGAAGGCTCAGTAGGTTAACACTCAGGAGTCCTATCTCAGCTCAAGGACAGAGGGGTCTGTTCACCGCAGTCCCTTCTGTCTGATCTCTTCTTGCTTATTTTATCCTCTCCCTTGTACCTTCTTAAGTGACTGCAGCCCTGGGCTACTAAGTTAGATCAACCACCCATTCTTTCTGGAAATTGAACTTTCTAGTTCCTCCTGGTTTGAAATCTCCAGAATCTGCCCAAGACGTGTACAAATTAGAGTCCAGCAAGCTCCTGCTCACCACAAATTCTAGTCCAGAAGGTGAGAATACCGAACAAGTCAATGAAATGTTCACAGTGTAAGCAATCACAATACAACCACTTCCTGGCACTTAAGGTAGTACTCTCTGTGTAGGCGGGGAGGTGGGGGTGACTGCAGCAAGGAGGGAGATGGGGAAATAAACAGCATCCACCCTGATGGCGGTCGGGAGGCAGAAGAGATGGCCAAGGGTTGTTGTGGGTATTAGGCAGGTTCCTCATCTCTCCTTTCCTTCGTAGGCTAGCAGAGTGATGGAAACTTCGGGAGCCCACAGATATTTTTTTGAGGCACCTAAAATACCTCTTTGTATATTTGCATTGCATCCCAAATAAATCTGTATTTAAATCTCATAAGGCTACTTTTAAGGAATCAGTATTCATTTTATAATAAAGGGGAGAAAGCACGCCCTGTGCAGAGTTCGTATCCTGGGCACCTGCATTCTGATCTGTGTGGGACAATGCGAGGTTCTGAGCAGGGCATGGAAATATAAATTACAGTACCAATTAAGGTGGGCTTGCCGTAGGCCCATGGAGTGGTTCTGACTGTGAGAGCCATGTGAGGCTCACAGTGGTCAGGTAAACTGCTTAGACATCAGGTGGCAGATGGTGAGGGGGCTCTAGTCAGTTGTAACTGCCTGGGTGAAGGTGAAGGGGTCAGAGTGCATATGCACACACCCTATGAGACAGTAAGAATAATTCCTGACTTTTCTATGGTGTCTTTCATTTATAAAACCCTTCTGAGTAGATTAATTTAATGCTTGCATAATCCCATAAGATTGACAAGGCAGACATATTTTAATTCTGATATTTTCAGGTGAGAAAATCTGTCATGCAGCTAGAAGCCAGGTGCCCTGACTCCTGGCACAGTGCTCTCTGAAGTAACCAAACCAAACTGCGATTTGACTAAAACCAAAGGTTCCCATTGGGGTAAATTCAGAAAAGCAGGTAGGGGCTGAACTGTGCTTGGCCTTGAGTGTCAGACAAGGAGGCCTGGGATTGTCTTCAGTACAGTGGAAGCTTTTGGAGCAAAAAAGGATTCCACTAGATACCAGAACATGGGGGGGCAGGGGGGCAGCAGGTTGTGTGGCTGTCAGAGAGGGGAAAGCCCGCTGCAGCAGGCTGACCAAGATGTTTCGGCTCTGGCCAGGTGAGGGTGGACATCACGGGCTTTTTTCTTGTTTGGATTTTTTATTCATATGGACCTAGGATACATAAAGTATAATAAATGGTCAGTAAATATTTACCAGTGATTTTGAGTAGTAAACCTACTCAGAAGGCTACCTATAATAACGTGTGTTTGCAAGAGCATGCTAACTTTAGATGTAGGTCAAAGTCTCTCTTTAAAATTGTACTCTTCTAGCTAGTTTAATAAGAGAGAGATTTTGTGGCCTCCTAGAAACAAAAAAGATCTTAAAGGTAAACAACTTCAACACCCTTACTTTATAATGAAATACTTGAGGTTTGAGAAGTTACAGGGCTTGTCATGATAGACCAAAACTTGAAAAGAAAAAGACCGAACTGAATGAATGCCCAGGGATGTGTGTTTCCATATACACTTAATTATCCCTGGAAAAAACTAGCTGTATAATGGAATACTGATTGAGAGCCAATTTGATAGATGTGAAATGCTGTAATTTCCTTGAGGTTTCCATTCATTAACATAACTCCATTTTTTTTCTCTGTGCATGTTTTCTCCACTAGGAACTAATTAAAATCTAGATGTTAAATTTCCCAATTTATGCATTTGTACTTAACATTTAACATTTAGAACAGGAAGATGTAGGGACATCCCTGAGGTATGGGTGTTTTTCAGATCAGGCTAAATATATTTGCTATTTTTAAGTTTTGAGGATGGTTATTGCAAAAAAAATTTAAGGAAAAGAAGAAAATGTATGACTTGGTTACCTGAGGACTCACCCAGTGATTTTCCTTTCACCTGTCACTATGGGCTGGACCATGCCACAAAGCAACACAGTGATGACTTACTTTTTTTAAAAATAGGTATGACTTTTGCTCCAATAATGAAGAGTCCTTTATCCTGGATCCTGACAGCAACATAGGAAACAGAATTGAGAGCATCAGTCAGCGCACGGCAATAATAGAAGGAAAGAATAAGGTATTGTTTATAAAAATAAGCATCATATTATTTATTTTAAAAGCATGCCCTCAGCTCCTAGTTTTGGGTTGATCAGAGCCAAAAGTAATTCAAATGTTCAAACAAAAATTCAGAGAAGAAAGACAATATCTGAGATCTGTCTTCATGAATTGATGCGTGAATGAACTGCTGTGTGCTCACAAAGTAATGAGTGCTCGGCGGCACTAAAGGCAGAGTTGGCAATACGCCTTGAACATCAAACTGGTCCCTCTCAGTGGTTCTCAACCCTGCTTGAATATTAGAATGCTCTACTAGTTATTGCACTTGAATCTCTGGAGTACAGCCCAGAATTCATAAAAGCCTCCTGGGAAATCCTAGCACAGAACCAGGACAGAGAATCACTGACATACATAAAGTGGGATGTCAGTAAGCAAAAGCTAGTCCAAGATTTAAGGCCAAAAGTGAATAAATCCATTTCACATGATATCTTGTTTTTCCCTCTCTTTATAAGGGCAAAGCCTGACTAAGTTTGGGTATATAAATACACACAGTATATCATGATTACCTTGACTTAAGAAATGCAAATGCCACTACAATGAGTTATCACCTCACACCAGTCAGAATGGCTAGTATCAAAAAGACAAGAAATAACGGGGGTTGGTAAGGATAAGGAGAAAAGGGAGCCCTGGTATACTGTTGGTGGGAGTGCAAATTGGTACAGTCACTGTGGAAACCAGTATGGAGGTTCCTCAAAAAGTTAAAAACAGCGTTACCATGTTTACCTGAAGATAATGAAAACACTAACTCAAAAAGACATGTGTACCCCCATGATCACTGCATTACTTATGATAGCCAGCATGCAGAAGCAACCTAAGTATCCATCAATGGATGAATGGATTTAAGAAATGTTTTATATATACAATGGAATATTATTCAGCCATAAAAAAAGAATGAAATCTTGCTATTTGTGACAAAATGGATGGACCTTGAGGGCATTATGCTAAATGAAAGAAGAAAGGCAAATACCATATGATCTCCCTTATATGTGGAATCTGAAACAAGCAAGCCCATAGACACACAGAATAGATTGGTGGGTGCCAGAGGTAGGAGGTGGGGGACGGGCAGAATGGGTAAAGGGAGTCAAAGGTGTACATGCTACCAGTTATAAAATAAATAAGTCATGGAGGAATGTGCAGCATGGTGACTATAGTTAGTGATACTATTTTGTATATTTAAAAGTTGCTTAGAGAGTAGACTTTAGAAGTTCTCATCACAAGAAAAAAAGTAACTATATATGGTGAAGGATAGTAATCAGACTTATTGTGGTGATCATTTTGCAATATATACAAATACTGAATCATGTGTACACATGAAACTAATACGTTACAGGTCAGTTACACTTCAACTGGAAAAAAGAGAGACACACAAACTTAAAAAAATCCGGACCTAATCCAGATTTATCAGGCATCTTTTCTGCCTCTCTTGTACCATCCATTCTCTACTCACCTAACCTTAGCCTCAGCACTAGCCAACACCTGTGGACCAGGCAAATCTTGGTGAACCTCAGAGCTGGTGTCTTTTTTTTCTGCTTAATTAGTGAGAAATATACTTAAAAATATTTTATCAGGTACAGGGGTAGTGATGCTTTTAAAAAAGGAAAAAAATATCAAATAACCCTTGGTGGAAATGTCTATTTATCCTTGCATATCTTGATTTGGAAGTCATTAACATGGATGCCGTCTGCTTGAGTGTGCGTATGTATCTATTTGTTCAGCTGTATTATTTACATTTGAAGGCAATAATGTAGGTGGCGCCATTCTTCACGGTAAGCTTTAACAATAAGAATAAATAATATCTGAAGTCTTCATTATGAAAAACTTTTTTTGTTGTAGAAAAGCAAGTTGTCACCAAATACTAGAAAATTCCAAGATGCCATTGATGGTGTCAGTTCATTTTGCCTTTTCATGAACATGTCAGGTAGATGTTGTGTTAACTGCTGGATATTAAGACAAGAATTTATGAGCTTAATTTCAGTGACAACTTTCAGAGTTCTATTTTGGTACCATATGCCCTAAAATATACAACATTTTTTTAATATATGCACATGTCAGCATCAGTTGTTGGCAGGCCAGAGTGGTTATCTCCAATTTGAAGATAACAACAATTGGGTGACAAGATGATTAACACAAAACCTCGCAGCTTAGAAGTGGCAAATGAGAAACTCAAACCAAAGTCTTCCTGTTTCCAAAACCCAGTGCTCTGCTAACTAAACCAATACAGAAATGAGTTAAAATGGTGATGGTTTGCATGAAAATATCAATAATCACTTGTCAAGGATTTAGGAAAAGTTTTTATAACTACAGCAGTAACTCTGAAAAAGAACTCCAATTCTTTTTCTCTAATACAAATGAATAGTAGTTTAAAACGTTCCATGGTGTGAAGCTCTTGAAAGAACACCTGAATAAAATACTTAGAAAAACCTGAAAGTTTGAGTGACACTACATTTCTTTAAAAAGGAAATTGCCTTTGAGTAGAAAGCAAGTTGTCACCAAATACTAGAAAATTCCAAGATGCCATTGATGGTGTCAGTTCATTTTGCCTTTTCATGAACATGTCAGGTAGATGTAGTGTTAGCTGCTGGATGTTAAGACAAGAATTTATGAGCTTAATTTCAGTGACAACTTTCAGAGTTCTATTTTGGTACCATATGCCCAAAAATATACATCAGAGAAGAAAATGGGAAATGAAAAAGCTAGGTGAGGTTCCTAATTAGCCTGAACCGTGATGTAGCAACCTGACTCCGTGTAGTTAGAATTCCAGTAAAGACTGTGGGCATGGAGCAAGCAAGCCTGAGTGACATAAAGGAACTGCCTTGATTTGTTTCCATGTGGGCCTGAAATAAAAGTACTGTCTTGTAATTTTGTAGTTGTGCAGAGGTTTTAAATAGAGACCTCCAGACAGTTGGCATTTGTGCCATCCCGCCATGACCCAGGAGTCAAGCTTGACCTGTGGGGTCATCTCTGCCACTTTTTATCTTGGATAATCACGTGCAGATCAGTTCATCTCTCTGAACCTGAGTTCTCTCCACCAAAAAATGGAGCTAACGATATTTGCCCTACCTAGTTTGCTCATTGTTACAGAGATGACTGCCACGTGATGCATTTCCAAAACTGATTGTGATCATATGCAATGAAGACTATTTGCTAAAGTTTTTGCATTGAAAAAACTAGTAATCTTTCTAAACAAAAGCCGATACACATATATGAATATGCACATATATGTCATATCCTGTTAGCAGCATAACTGTAGCGCATTAGGTTTTAAGCAAATTATTAATTTCATGTCCTAAATTTAGAAGAATTTACTACTTTTACTGTAATGTACCTTTTTGTGTGAAAAAATTTACCTTTCATATGATGACAAATGGCAGTTTTGCTATTTCAGAATTATTTGCTATGGTCTTTCCTTTACAATTAAAACTGCTTTTATTTTCTGCACGTTTCAGAAAGTGAAGTCCCAGTGTAGACTATAAAGGTCCTTTTACCAGGAGTCCTAGAGCTTACATGCCGGTAATACCACTCCACAGATCAGTGGATTGCAGGTCCCACTGGAGCACCTGTTAGATTTCAGGGCCTTGCTTTTTGCTTTCTTCTTTGTTTTCTTTTTGTTTGTTTGTTTAACTGAAGGAAGGGTGCAGAGGACAATAAAATTCAGTTTCCTTATTGGCAAGTTTTAGCCTAGATTTGTGAAAAGTGAGTCATCAATTAGGGTTGCCAATAGCAAATGCGGAGTTTTAGTATTGTTTAAGTGGGGCTGCCAGACTATCGGGTTTGCAGATATGGAGTAGGAAGTAGAAGAACCCTGTTTTTAAAAACACACACACACAGGAAATACATTATTGCAGTATTAATTCCGTGAGGCTGGAGAATCGTGCAACTTTAATATTTTAGCAACATTTCCATTGAAAGCATTTTGAAGTTACATTGAGAAATATGCGTACAAGTCCATGACGGAAGTATTACTATCCAATCACAGAGTTACAGCTTTTTGTTTCATTTCCTACACATGCCCCCGTTTTTTTCTAATTCTCACCTCTTATTTTCCCATCATTTGGCTCAATTGTGCCACTACAAGTTAATTTTAGATTCTTCCATGACCTTCACGTATCTTTTATTTCTCCCTGAAACACTTAAAAGGAAACTATATAAAAAAAAAAAATCCCAAGATTAAAGTCACATTTCCAGATTTAGATTTTTTTAAAACAAGTGCTGGAAATTAGTCTGAATTATACATCATCCCATCTATTCTATTCCGTGAGGTTCAAACCACATTGGTGAATTACTAACACTTAGCAAAAGGGAAGGAAGGGAGAACTATGAGTAACTTCCAGAATAACTGCACCTGACAACGGTTTTCACCAGCATTCCCGGGTCATAAAAAAGAACTCAGGGAATGCACTTTCCAAGGGTCTGTTTCTAATATCTAAATCCTTGAAGGCCTGTCAGGGCAAGTAGAGACATCCCAAAGAGTGGGTTCAAAGGTGAAAATAAAATAGTGGCAGATGAAAACTAGCTGGAGAACCCATGCAAGCAGACATCCTTGAGAATTTCTTCCGGTGTACCTTATAAAATAAATGACTGTAATTTCAAACACATGTCACAATTCAAATTCTTGGCACTTGCTCTTTTAAAGCACTAAGATGATATGTGGTGTTCCCACCATAATGAATGCTATTTCATTTCCCCCCCCTTGAAATGAGAGTATTGGGTTACAAGTACTGGGGAACAGATTTGTCCCTTTAACTCGAAAGCTTCCTGGTTGAGACTTACTGTCCTAAGAGAGCTGCTGTCTTCTGTCCAGACAAGCGACACTCACCTACAACTCTCGCTCAGCCTCCTTTTTCTGACTTTCTACAGTTTATACATCAGTGGACACATTTTTTTTTTGTTTTTCATTAAAATATGTTTTCATTTGTAATTTAAAAATACATTCGCTGGAAAAAGAGAATCTGATTCTAGAAATCAGATCATTTTCACTCATGTTGATTTTAGGATACAAGTTTCATCTTATTTTAAAACTTTCTCCTTAAATTTTAACTTTTTCATTCATCAATCATATTTTCAAGGCGTATCATATTTTCAGCTGTCTCCGTTGAAAAGGAGCTTGCAGCTTATATAAAATACTAAGAAAGAAATTAGTATTTCTATACATAATAGCGTTTAGTTTTGTGACCCATCTCTGCTGATTAACAGACATATTCCGAGGGAAAAATCCAATTCAAAGAGAAACAGAGCTCTCCAGGAGATCTGTGCTACCAATAGATCTGTGTTATAAAATTTTGGTTTCAAGGCAAGCTGCAGCTTTGTGTAACGATTAAGAGCATAGGCACTGGAGTCAGACAAACCTGGACCTAAGTCTGCCCAAGTCTGGCTGCTGTACTGTGTGTCTTTGAAAGAAACAGTTGACCTCTCTGACTAAAGTTGCCTCTTCTGTAGCCCAGGGTGGTACGGCCACCTCATAGGGCTTTAGGGAAGGTTAAATAAGATAAAGTTTTGCACGCTGTGTGGCACACCGCAAGGCCTACGTAAAGGTACCCAGAAACAAAGAAATAATGTGAGCTCCCATCAGCATCATCTCTAGTTCAATTTTAACAAACTTCAGGGAGGTGAGTTAAGGTGTCTGTTTTGGAAGAGGTCATTCAGGGAAAATAAGAGAGACTCAGATGCATTCATATTTTCCATGGTTCATTCTATGACCTGGATTCACTTCGCCTCTGGTTATACAACAATTTTTTTCTCTTCTGAATTATACAACAATTCTGAGCTACCTGTTTGTGGAATCTTGAAAAGTGCCTGCAGCCATTCCCAGATTACCTGCCCGTTAGATAAACAGTGGAGAGGTAACTTCAAGAGAAAAGTAGGGTCTGAGCTGAGAGGCAAGCAGTGAGTGCGGGCTGTGGGCCCTCTGCGCTCCCTGCGTCTGAACCTGCTGCATGTAGCTTCGAAGCATCGCAGCCTGAATTTCCTCCAAGTAAAGGAATCAGTCTTACTTGATGGTCTCCGTTGTCCTTCCAGCTGCCACCAACTAACACTTCCTTTCACACTCCCACCTACAAGCATCTCTTCTAACTACTTCCACTTTCTTCCATGACTCCTAAGTGGTCTCTGCAATAATTATAAGGAAATGGCTATCCAGTTTTAAAAAAATGTCCACCTCTATATAAAGATGAATAATCAGAATAGGGAAAGCCACCGGAGCTCTCTTGTATACTCTTCTGCCCTGAATATTTACCTTCATGTGAGTGTTGCTTGCAAAAGAGAGAATAATATATATATATATTTGATCTTCAAGTAGGAAAATTCTTCACTACTGCCTTCAAGAGGTCCTTCAAGGTTAAGAACGGGGACTGTGTCATGTTGATCACTGTCTCCCTGTGGCATCTGGGCAATGCCTTGATGAACACTCCGTAAATGGCTGCTAAAATGAGTGAAAAATGCCGCATACTGCAGACACTTTCCTTTCCAATAATTTGAATAATATACAGAGGATGTATGAGTAGATGTAATTAGACAGATTCCAACAAACAGAAGAGGAAGCGTCACCTAATATTCGCTACACCGTAGTGAAAGTTACAGAGGATTTGGAGCAGTGAGCTTGCTAGCTAAAAAAAGCAGTATATTTTTTAATCTTCCTGATCTGTTGATTAAAGACAGAAAGACCTTAATTGATCAGATGGGCTATGAGAACGTAAGTGCCTAACACGTTACTTAGCAACTTAGAAAAATGTTAAGACCCCTTGTAAAATTTGTGTTCACCATCTTAGAAAGTCCGCTGCTATATTTCAGCCTGTATATTACTTTAGCCTGGAAGTCACTTGGTCTTAGCTAGGACACCGCATTAGTCTGGAAGCATCAGCACAGCCTCAATTTAAAAGCCTGCGATCAGCTATTTGCGTCCTAGGAGATAGGCCACAATGATTCATAAGTAACTGAATCAACCCTTTTTTGGTAATTTTAAGTATGAAAAACTTAACTAGCATTTTCCTTTTGTTCACACAGAGATGCATTAGTTTTTTTGCAAGGTGGCGTTAAATTTTAAATCTCTTAATTTGTTTCTTTTTACTAGTTTTTATCTTTAAAAGCAGCAGCAGAGTAAGTCTTTAAAGTATGTAAATCTGTGCCTCATTACGGTTCCACTACTTGTTGAGACATCACAGCTTGGAAAGGGCTTTCAAATTCACAAAGATTTGACCGCTAGTGTTACTGTAAGGGCTAAAATAGGAGCACTAGAATTGGATGAAATGATCATCGTAACTATATCTTCATTTTCCAGATTAGGAATTGACAGGGAAACCAAGTAATTCACAAACACAGGCAACAGTCTTAGCGAACTTTGCAGCCTCTCCTTTGGTACCACTGGGGCCGCAGTGCCACATTCTCTGAGCACATAAAAGAAACAGGCCAGCCAACCTTTCCCTTCTGTCCTGTTCACTTGGCATGACCATTACAGAACCGAGTGGCAAAGAAGGCTCCTGTTACCAAATGGCATCCATGATCTCAGGCCATCCAGACAAAAGGGAAGGCCTTGGCCTCACCTGTTCCTCTCATTGATGTGGAACTGACCACCTCATGGGGTAGGACGTGCAGTCCCTCATCTCGGCTTCGGGTCTCTAATTGTTACACCAGCAGCACGAGATAAATAAGCCTGAAACCCTTATACGAGTCGGATGTGATAGCCCCCGGTCTCCTGAGGACCTGCTTTCCTGTTATTTTTCCATTCATGCTGGGGCTCAGCAAGGGGAAAGCCTTCTGGTAACCACCCCTCATGCAATACTACCTTTAGGGAATGAACGGAAGGGCTGGATCATTTCACCCCTCGGAGGTATCTTAGAGATCGTCAAGCAGTTCTTCGTCCTGCTGCTAGCTAACGTTTCCTCTTCTTCTGCAGACCGCTAGCACCTTGGTTGTGGCCGACTCAAGGTTTTCTGGAATCTACAGTTGCATGGCTTCCAATAAAGTAGGGACTGTGGAAAGAAACATGAGCTTTTATATCACAGGTAAGCCAAACATCCAATCCTCACATAGACAGCCTGGTGGCCTCAGTCTCTCCCCATATCTTGTTTGTTTTTGGTGCCCTTAGAGCATGAGTTTTATTTTTAAAAGAATTCCATAGAATTGTCCCACTTTGAGTACCTTTATCCTTGCTCTCAGGAATATTCTGCAGTATCCCTGGATCCCCTAAGGAGTGAGTTCCTGGAACGCTCTTTCAGAGCCACTTGTGTGCGTCTCCCTCCCAGGCCGGACTGTGAACTTGGGATCTTCTCACGTTCATTTTTTAACTCCCTTCAGCACCAAGCGCAGGGTCCAGAACACAGCAGCTGTTCAATAACAAGCAAGGAAACCAATGATAATGCATGTGATGACATTTTTTTTTCTAACCAAGAAGCTAACTGTTTCACAATTTAAGTAATTTCAACTTTTTGGGAACGAGGCTCTCCTATAGAAATCTGAAACTGAGCTTTGCTGATGATAATTAATGTGCTATTTTGGAGGGAGCATTTAAGAACTTTTAGCCTTAAATATGATGTTCTCTGCAAATCTTAAAACCTCCGAGGTACACAAATGGTCCTCCCCATGTCCCTCCATGGGTACAGGAAGGAAGGAAGTAACTCAAAGTATAAAAACAATTGCCTGGCTCCACACTCCCCCAATTTTCTGAGGAAACCGGGCAGTTTGCCAGCTCTCTGGAAACTTCACAGTGCGTGGGGCAAGCTGTAGCAGTTGCCTAGAGTTCTCTAGAAATAGGTAGGTCTGGTTACAGATTGTCAGATCACAGGGAGTCTCTGGCAAGTCACCAACCCCAGCGAAGCTGCATTATAGGAGAAATCCTTGATTGAGTAGATTCTCACTGAATGTCAGAGTGGGAAGGCTATTCAGCAATGTAGCCCCCAGATTTTCCAAATGAGGAAATGGGACTTGGGGAGGTGAAGCGCAGCACAGCAGATTGGAGGGGAAATCGTCTTTGCATCCGTTCCAAGTAGGGAAAGTTCTTTTTGAGAGAAGATTCAGACAACAGTTTCACACATACTGGTTCTCTGATCAATCACAGATGATTTGGACTAATTAAGGCCAAAGGTTTGTATTGTCCTTTATGATGGGCTGGAAACAAGTTACTGTCCAGACCCACAGCTGCTGTAGGTATGATTTAGAGTACAAAACACTGAGCAATTCTTGTTCTGTTCTGAACACTTAACAAGTCTATACAAGTTTAATGAACACCAACTATTGAATAGTACAGTTTAACTCTGTACTGAGCACTGGAAGGGTTATCAGTGCTGCCCTGACTTCATAGGAAGACAGTTTTAACACTGAGCAAACAGAGAGATGTTACATTATATGTGTCTGAATATCAAAAGGTATGCAGAAGTAATACGACAGATGACTTTACCAGTACTAAGCCAATGCCCTCCAACAGAAATACAATGTAGGCCACATGTGGAATTCCAAATTTTCTAGTAACCACATTTTTAAAAAGAAAAAAAGTGAGATTAATTTTATTTAACCCAATACATCCAAAATATTATTTCAACATGTAATCAATATTTTTAAAAATATTACACTGCTTCAGTTTTTAAAATTTAAATGGATTGAATAAAATTCAGTTCTTCAGGCATACTAGCCACATTTTAAGTGCTCCATAGCCACATGTGGCCAGTGGGAGTGTATTGAACAGTGGAACTCCAGGCCTCTGAGAAGCAAGCAGGCCTGGAGGGGGGCCCTGGGGGAAAGGGTAGGAGAGGATTCGCCCAGGTAGGAAGAAGAGAACAGGCTTTACCCTGACGTTCCCGCGGCCACGGCGAGAGTACCTGTGGAGGCCCACAAACTGTACTTCTAACCACTTACAAGGTCTAAATCAAGTGAACAAGCTGTTAAATATGGGACTACTCAGAGTTGCACAGCAGAACATGGCAGTGCCTGGTGGTACAAATGGAGCTGCCCACCCGGCTCACCGCCTTCTCTTTTCAACCCCTGGCTCTGTCCCACACTGCCAGGGGCCGTGCACCCATACGTATGGTCTCCCCAGCCCGTACATCCAAATCCTGTCCACACCCCTCCCAGTCTTCCCTGGGGCCTGCAGGCGGGCACGCTGACAAGCAGTCTGACCTCAGGAGGACAGGCCAAGGGGAAAGGCAGACTGGAAGAGGGCTCGCATCATCTCTACAGGGAATGCTGGCATCCCAGGGGCTCGGAGTAAGACAGAGAAGTGCGGGTGGCACAAACTCTGAGTGGGCGTGCCCGCTTAGCCCCACAGACTGTTCACATTGTGGGGAGAGGTACCCCCGGAATAGAGCCATCTGAAGGCCCAGGCCAGGGAGCCCTCTTGCCTGGGTCTGATGGCAGTACTGGGGAGGGCGTACCAAAGTGGAAGGGAACTTAATGCTCATTTCCTTCCTATTCAGAGTCCCTGAGAAAGGTTAATTGATGCCCAGCATTAATTACAGCACCCACATCTGGTCCATTCTCCATTGAGTTTTCCATTCCAACCTCATGTATACACGGGGTATGGTTGCTGAAAGGACCCCAGCTGATAAAGCTGATCACCTGTTCAATTCAGACAGATTCTCTCCCACCTCCAACCACAATTACACAATTTATAACCATGGAATGGTGGAAAGCTTTTCTAGACCCCAAGATTGGCCCGTAGGAAGGTGTGATGAGGATTCAGTTTGAACATACCTCCTTAAAACTCATGTGTCCTCTAGAAATTCAAGAGCTTTCATCTTAAAACTGAGCATGAATTCAGCCACTCAAGCCCCACTGTCTGGAATGTAATTTCTCTGAATTCTTTTCTACTAGTCCCGAAAAGTTTTAGTTTTGATTGGTGATAACATCAATTTACTTACATTCATTTTTAATCTTTTTCTTACTAAAGTCTTTGTCAAGAGACTTGATTCTCACTAGAGATGAAATATACTCTTGGGAATGTTGCACCTTATGTGTCTATTTTCTGAAAAATGAATGCATATTTGTTCAGTGTTTATACTTGACCTAGTGTGGATAATGCTTTAAAAGATACTACGCCTAAAACATAGATGCTCTCAATCTAAAGACGTAGATTTGGATCTTCACTGGTCCTCTTTCCAATCACACTGCCCCTTCCTTCAAATATAATAACTCAGAGTAGGCTTCCAAACTGCTGAAAACTGGTTAGCTGTGGCCGTTAGAATCCCCCCCTGTCCACTCTGACCTGTGCCATTCACTTAAACATGGTATCTGCTTGAAACAAGCAAAACCTTCTAGTAACCACTTACTCTCCATTTAGAGAATGTTATTTCTATTTCTCAGGAGAAGTAAAGCCTTCTTTAGTTCCACCTGACAAATGAGATCCTTTCATTCTTTTAAGTTCCATGCTAGTCTCTCCCATGAACTTAATTCACACATTTGATCCAATCAAGAAAAAACGTTGATACGCACCTCTGCAAATAGATTACTCTTGCACCTGACCCTAGGGGTGACTGTGGCTTCTGAGCAAAGGTTGATCCTCCTCCATGACGCCTCACGCGACATCACGGAAGTGACAGGTGGTAAAAGGATGAGGACGACTGTGCAGTCTGCAGCAGATACTGAAGTGTGGGAAGATTTCTTGTTTTCACTTAGTTAGAAGGCAATTCTTTCTCGGGTCTGTTTTTGTACTCAGGCTAAAAAAAATCAACATGAATTAAGGGGAAAACTCCCTCTGGATTCATCAACTGGTTTTAGGACATTTTATTTATCATCTCCCATGGATCCAAAGAGAATACTAAAGGAGTCATACAGAGAAATAGATCATCATTGCTAAGAGGCTGTCTGATAACAGAAACCAACTTAGCTTCAGTAACAGTGTCCCCCGTACGAGAAACAGACCTCAAAACCCATTTGGTTCTGTTCTTTCCCTATGTGGGTTTTGTTGGAGTTTTTTTTCTGTTTTGTTGGCACTGAGCGTGACTGTGGGTGTGTCAGCAATTACTGAGGGTGAAACAGGAACAACGCTGCCTTATCTCCCAGGTTTCCCAATGTCACTAAATGCATTTTATTTTGAGATTCCTGGTGGTGCCTGGCAAAGATAAACAAAATCTTCCATCAGGAAACCTGTGAGCTATTTCCACAGGAAGTTTCAAATCACTAAAGTAAATAGAGACTGTACATGATCTGCACGGTGTTACTTCGGCTCACTTGGGCTCTAACTACCAGGATGAGACCTCATAAATGGAAAGTCTGTGGTCTGGTAAGAAGTGATTTGGTTGCAACCAGTGCCCAGGGCTCTGTTCTACTCTCTGTGTAAAAGTTGATGTTTTACTCTTCATGCTTGGAAAATGTCCCAAATTGTAAAAAGATGCTGAATTAGATGGGCTATTTCTGACACCTTATTGTTAGGTTAAAAATGACTGTCAGCGGCTTCTGCATCTTCTGGCACCTTCTTAGATTTTCATTTTAAAAGCAGGAAAGCCTCCGCCGGTCTCCTCTCTCTCCAACCCCTGACAGCTACATAAGCCACCATTACCCCCCAACTCCCAGGTTTCAAATGAATACTTTGGCATTTCTTCAGACGTGACACTTTATAATAAAGCCAAAGCCCAGAAAAATCAGAAAAACAAGCAAAGTGAGATTTAGGAAAGAGTTGATACAATATCTAATTTTGGACTATTGTCCCCTTAAGGTTTAAAGGTTTCTTTAGAGCTTTGTGTGTAACGGATAATAATAATAATAGCATAACATAGTGCTTTTCATCTTCAAAGTACTTTGTAAAATGTTGGCCCCAATTCTTTGCTCAAGTACAGATGTGCCACTAGTAACAAGCGTTTTGAGAGCAGTTCAGGGCCAGCAACCAATGAATTTTTTAAATCCTCTGGTGAGATGGTTCACAGTCAGACGAGAGCACTCGGTGCAAAAGGTCAGTGACAACTGGAGAAACTGAGGAAGGTAGGGAGACTGAAGTGCAGAGCTCATGAGGTGGAGAACAGGGCTTTAAAACACAGTCACTTTCATAAAACGCTTAATGTGTCATTGCAAGTAAATGTGATATTTAAAATCTGGTGCATTTCCCAATTAGTTGTCTGCATTTTCTGAAGAAATCTTTGTTCTTTGAAGTCTGAACAGAACAATCACCAAAGAAGGGCAACAGGAGTAAGTCACCTGGTTCTTCTCCGCCCCAACTGTGCCCGCAAAGGGCAGGGCAAGTCATGGAACAGCAGCAGGAGGCAGACACTCTCGAGCCAGTGGAGGGCGGTTAGGAAATAGGGGTTTTTACTGGAGAAGCTTAGGATTAAAGTGGCGTTGGCAGGCATGACTGAAAGTCTCCCGGCATGCACCTGAGGCTTGTTTTGGGTACGCTGAGCATTCTGAGGGAATGGACTTGGTTGGTGGATCCTCCACACTGCATCAGGTACCCTAAAATGAAAAGGGGTGTGCTCATCCTTTCAGTGCTGATGCTGAAAGAACGTGTGTAGGAACAGTTCCTAAGATCTCTGAACACTCACGATGAGATACTGTGTCAGTCTGAGACACTGATTCCTCTTCCAACTCAAGTTCTCTATTCTCATTTTATAGATGTGCCAAATGGGTTTCATGTTACCTTGGAAAAAATGCCTACCGAGGGAGAGGACCTGAAACTGTCTTGCACGGTGAACAAGTTCTTGTACAGAGACATTACTTGGATCTTGCTGCGGACAGTGAACAACCGAACAATGCACCACAGTATCAGCAAGCAAAACACGGCCGTCACGAAAGAGTACTCCGTTACCCTCAACCTGACCATCAAGAACGCCTCGCGGGAAGACTCAGGCACCTACGCCTGCAGAGCCAGGAACATAGACACAGGGGAAGAAATCCTTCAGAAGAAAGAAGTGACCATTAGAGGTGAGCACTGCAACAAAAAGGCTGTTTTCTCTCGGATCTCCAAATTTAAAAGCACAAGGAATGATTGTACCACACCAGATAATGTAAAACATTAAAGGACTCATTGAAAAGTAACAGTTGTCTCATATCATCTTGATTTATTGTCACTGTTGCTAACTTTCCGGCTCAGAGGACATGCTCCTCCCAAAATGAGTTTGGAGATAATAGGAGTCATAATGAGACCCCCCCGAGGCCCCGCTCTGGGCCCCGGGCAGGCCGAGGGCTCCGCCCTCCGGGGCCCACGTGGTGCGCGTTTGCGTTTGGATTTGGAGGATCCCTGCGGTGTGCTCTCTGTGTTCTCTGCTCTTTGCTGTCTTCTCCTGCCTGATAAACAACAGCCTGGGACTGATCCTTTCCTTGCATTTTGATGCCAACCTCTTCTTGTCTGTTAAGTTCCGAAGCTGCACAAACTGAACAAGTTAAAGCGGGTTTCTGCCCAAGACGGACATGAGTTAAGTTAATTTTCCAGCTCAGAATGAGCACGGTTGAATCTGAGATCCTGTCGGACCGCTGCCTGATTTTATTTTGTACTATTTCATCTGCTCTTGATTTGTAAATAACACCTGAATAACAAGTTATAATGCTTATTTATTTGAAAATGCTTTTTCTTTTTTCTTTCTTGTATGAAGCACGTGAATCTTAAACTGGAGCTTCTAAAATGGGCCCCAGGGGTGTAAGATGGTATAATTCAGAGGTGTGAAAGCTGTGTCACAGGATGAATGATGTAAGTCCACCCGAACGAAGCCCAATCCCCCTCTCAGGCCATTCCAGATAGCTAGAGCCGACTCGGTCCGGCGAGGGCTCTCTTCGCTGCCTCTGGGCGGGCTCTACCACTGCTGGCAGCACCTGAGACAAAGCGGATCACACGGTCATTTTAAATGGAATTGTCCCCCGGTTATTCTTTTAAAGAACTGTATCCTCTTTAATTGATGGCATTCGAAGGTATAAACGCAATCAATTTATCAAGGAAATAAAGGCTATTGTGACCAGAGGTTTAATGCATTGTTCTAAATGTAAATATACAAGCTGCCCATTTAAAAAAAAGCTTCACTTTCCCCATAAGCACATGCTAATAGGATTTTTTAAGGGGATTAAGACATGGCAAAACTACAGAAGCAGAATCGGCCATTCAAAAATATATACCATTTCTAAATCAAGAGAGATCGTTCTCTCTTACTTGAAGCTTGCATTTGAGGGGAAAGTGACTTTTTCACCAATTTAATGTGCATTGTTCTCTTGTTTTCATTTATGATTGATCATGACATGTGACTTGCATAAACTATTGGAAAACAATCTGTAATGACCGAAATAGCCGCGGCTGGGAATGCAGTGGCTGGGCAGTTTAATAGGAGGTGACGATGTGACAGCTTCTCAGGCTTGGGAACTCAACAGACTGTTTCCTCCTTTAGGTAACAGACTGTGTCCCACGGCTAAACTTGTCTTTCACGTGGGAATTGCTTTTGTCAAGTGTGAAAGAGTAAACAATAGCATTTCCCCCACATGCCAGTTTTATGGAGCCCCAAATGCTCTGAAAACAATTAGTAACCTGGAAGCTGTCAGCCCAAAGGAAAGAAAAATCAATTGTATCTTGAAATTTTACCTATGGCTCTTTTGCCTGGGGTCTTTGTTCATTATTAGTCAGTTGTGTTCCTTCAGGAAGCAATACCTTCGTACCACAAAACTCGGGGGGCCTCCATTTTTACTAAAGCTGTAAAAGCAAATGGAATGGTTCAGGGATTGCTTCTGAAAAAATGCTCAGTGGACATGCAGAATCTATCATTTCCTTCCCCTTAAAATTACAATTGCAACTTGTGTGGGGAGGGGAAGGCTGTTAGTATTTACAGATGATTATAAGTACTTCCAAGAGATGGTTTTAAGAGTTCCATAGAGTAAGTACTTGTTCACTGTGTAATCAATCCTTACAGAGAGTTTCAAAAAGAAAAGAACAACTTGATTGGTTTGGGTTTTTATTAGTTACTCTCGGGTGCGGAGGTAAGGGGAGGATAATGGGTAATGAGAGAGCGAGATTACTGTGGCCAGTGACTGCAATGGAGCAGAGGGCACGAGGCTGGCTCCTTAGTCCCCACTCCAAGTGGAGAACAGAAATTATGTATTTATGGGACCTGGCAGATCTCTGGGGCTGTAACACTGAAAAGTAAAAGAACCTGGTGGGGAGCTATCTTTGGCTATTGATAACCAGCAGAAATATTCTGTTAATTCTGATTTTCTCAGTTTGAAGGGATCAGCTCCACTTTGTTAAATTTTGGAAAGCAGATACCTACTACCAGCAAATAACTTAGGTTTAGAATATGGGTTCAGTGTACCCTTTTTATTTAAAATGCCCAAACAGGTGACTCTAAAGTGGGAGTTGATCAAATGATTCCTTAGTTAATTGGCCATTTAGAAACTAGTCAAAAAATGAGACTTTTCACATAGGCAGAACATTGTCTCAGAAATGGGTACAAAGAAAACAATTGTCATACTGTATGTTTCAGACGTGTTTATATGAACTGTGTATTTAATAGAGTCCTGTTTGTCGTGCAGCCTTTTGCTGCTTCTCTTGACTTTGGGAGTTCTTCACGACATTGATGTTGAAATAAACCGTTCTCTTTTATAGAAGCGTTTATTTTCCAATACACCTGTTAGGGAAGCCAAATCTTGTTTGTGTTGACAATGTTACCATTTGTAGCTATGGAAATAATTTGGGTCTTGTAGGCCCTGTATTCAGATTTCCATTTTATAATAAGGCCTATGGGCAATGATAGATTATTATATCATATTTAATGCATGGGAAACAGTAAATGAGCTAAGGGAAGCTATTAAAAGTATAACTTAGTGAACTGGGTGTGAGTTTTCAATGAAACATGTCAAACTTGGCTTGCCACTGTAAAAGATACCACATAGTAATCTACTACTGTTCTTTATTATCTTGTCATGTTTCACTGTATGTTGGGGATTCTTACTGTGTAAAAATGCCAAAATTGTAATGGTCAAGCATAAAAAAGTTATCAAAATTGCAGATTTTGAAATATGGCTGCATTTTCAATTCAGAAAAGCTATTTGGCAGATTGTACAGAATACAGACTTAGAAATATTAAAATGGTTCTGCCTGGCGGGGCAAGACAGATTTCTAGGAATGTTAACTGAAACAGGCAAAAAGATCTTTCACACTTTGAAGATTTTCTAAATCAGAGCACTTCCTTCAACACTCTTTTTTTGCCTTCAGATTTCATGTTGTGTAAAATGAGAAAAGACTAGTGATGAGCAATGGAAATACAAATTCAATGAGAAATCTGTTTCTCCTAACAGATAGTAACCCTGCCATGTTACACTACGTCAACATGTTATAATAGTTATATGATAACACACTTTTTAACCTGAGATCTCTAAATTGCTTTAATGAATGTTAATCCTGAGAGTTTCCCTGCAGGAGTAAAAAGAGAAAGGTTTTGGGACTCGGTAGAATCCTGCAGAGACACGGAATCAAAGCCATTTCAGTGTGTCATCTCTTATTGCACTGTAACCACTCTTAAGCCGTATTCACAGTTTTAGTTCAATAAGATGAGGAAATCAAAAATGGTCAGAGAAAGCTCATACTGTTTAATTGAAACCAGTGACATAGAATGTGTAAGTTATGTCAAAACTCTTCTGATTTCTGTTCCAGGATTTGCAACTAGGTGGGGGGAAAGGATGATTTGGGAGGGTGGGAAAGAGATGAGGAGTCACCTTTATTCCTCTACCTTGGAAGCTTGAGCCCCGTCTAACTAGAATGTATACGCATCAGCAGGGCTGACCGACTACTTCATTAAATAGAGACACTGTGCCTATCGGGGTTCTTGGGGGTACTGCCATTCCTATGTGGGATTTTAATGTTGTAATGTATTGCATCCTAATGTATTAAATTCATGTTGTTGTACTATATTGGTTGGCATTTTATTAAAATAAATTGTATCATATTTGTATGTTCCAAGAGAAAATAATATAAAATACAATATTTGTACTATTATATAGTGCAAAAACTACAAATCTGTGCCTCTGCCTCTTGAATGAATCTTTTGGTTGCTTGCGTTTGGGAAGGGAATGGAGGAAGGAAGTCAATAAAGCTTTCAAAGTTCAAGAAATTCTCCTGTTTGGTCTGCTGCCTTACAATGCAGGTTCCTGACAGCCGGGTAATGCAAACATGCCCTCACAAACACATCACTAAAAATACATACGGAATTATTTAGCTCACCACTACAATACCATCTATTTATGTAAAAACTCATTACAAGTCTATTTCCAAAATCATGTGTTTCCTTTTTAGTTTCTGCAATATCACGCGAAATCTCTAGGTTCTAGAAAAGCTTCTTTCAAAAAAAGGAAGAAAACTAGTTGGCCGGGCCAAAATCTTGAGATTGAAATCTCGCAATATACAGATACTCTGCATTCTAACAAACCTCAATTTACTGTAGCAATTTAATAAAGAGGAAACAGGTTCAAAGCAGAGAGCTCTAGGGAACAAAATACGAATGAAACTTTACAGTTGAGTTCTGCTGTTTCTACAGATATTTAAAATGTTGATATGCATATACAATAAGAGAATAAGCCTGATGAGTAATCAAATCCCCTTTCTTTATTTGCTAGATCCGGAAGCACCGTCCCTTCTGCGGAACCTCAGCGATCACACGGTGGCTGTCAGCAGCTCCACCACTTTAGACTGCCACGCCAGCGGGGTCCCAGAGCCTCAGATAACCTGGTTTAAAAACAACCACAAAATACAGCAAGAACCCGGTAAGAGATTTTCTTCCTTGGGTTTACTCTTTGTCAGCATCCCCTTCTTCCCCTGACATTCCTACCACCAACTTCCAGGACATCCGGACCACTCGCTGAGAGAGCTGCAAAAACCTGGGCTCTGGGTCATGCTCACATCCCTTCAAATGAGCATGACCGGAGCCAGCTCCTGTGCAGACCATACTACTGACCCTGTAGAAAGACCCTTGCAGAACCTGCTGTAAACTGCATTCAGGAAGAAATCATAAGAGCCACTTAGGAAATGTTTCAGCTCACCTTGACAACAGGGCGAGTGACAAGTTAGTCCCAGGAGGCTTGAGGTAGAGCAAAGCTTCGGTCACCTATCACGTATGAAGTTCAGAGGAGGTTTATAATTTTAACTCACCTACACCAATTTTAATGATTTGGCAAAAGGAAGGCTATTTTAAATTGCATTTTATAATACTGGTAAAAAAATTAATGGCTATGTGTTAACTGTCTTAAGGCAAAAAATATATTTAAAAATAACTAGACTTAAAACAGTAAGTAAACTCCATTACCTGCATCATAATTCTATGGTTAATTAAGATTAAAATAAACGTACTTAAAATTCTGATTAAGTACATATTTAAAAAATAAAATTGCCATTTATTTGCAATATTCCAACAATGTGAATCAAAGAACTGGCAATAAGGGGTGGTCTGGAGTGGTCCTTAAACGTGAGTCCTCTACGCAAAATGAAATCCCTATCTGAGTGTAATGCTCAGAAAAAGGTTGTGGTATAACATCTCTAATTTTAAGGTATCTACTATGAAAGGCCCTACACTAAGCAGGTCCAAAAACAGCTCACTTCACATCCTCTGCTACTGACATATACTTCCTCATCCAAACTAGAGGTGGTGAGGACCTACTTCTCTAATCAGTCACCAGGCTGAGCCGATTGTACCGAATACTAAACGTTTTTCAAAGCCATCCTTTCCTCTGCTTTCCTACTATTACTCTTTTGGTTCAGGTGCTCATTATGTAGCCCCTGAACAGCTGCAGTGGTCTCTGAACTGCCCCCCTCCCCACCTCATTTCTCTCTTTGCATCTGTTTTCTACACAGCTGTATAAAATGCAGCTGTGAACATGTCACTTCCTGTTTCAAGTCTTCTGTTGTCCGCATCACAGGAGCAAGTTTAAGCATCTGACAGAGAAGGCACCTACAGCTGGCCCTGCCTGCCCCTACAACTCCAGGCTCACTCTCCCCTGCCTTGAGCTTTACATTCTAGCTATTACCAAACTCTAGCAGATCACTGCACATGTTACACTGCTTCAAACACCCAGGCTTTGGCTGTCATTCTGTTCCCTCTGCCTAGAGCACCTTCACTTCCTCTAATGCCTACCCATTCCCTAAGACCCAGATTGGGTGTTCTCCCTCCAGAAAGCCTTATCAACTCCTGTGAAGAGGTGGCAGGTCTTCCATGAGCCTTTATTATTGATAAATATCTCTACTCTCTCTTACTGAGTTGTTTTATAATCATCAATTCATTATGTGTCCATTATCTTTGCATATTTCTGCTGCCATCACCCTATATTGTCTCATCAGTTCATGTGTGTGCTCTGTTACTGTATGTGTATCATCATATCATGCCCTCATTCTCAGGGAAGCATATCTTTGTCTCATTTGTATCTTACTTGTCTTTTTATCCTCAGAATCTGGCATAATATTTGGCAATCAATGAGTCTATCATTGGTTCATTCATTCAGGAGTGGTTTTCAGAAAATCTTACTCTATCCTTAGCAAGTTCATTTGGTAGCACAAATGCCTAGACTTGGAGGGAGGGGATATGCCATAGAATTTTTAAAGTTAAGGGACCTTTGGATCATCTTTAGTCCTATTTGTAAAACAGAAAATTTAGGCCCAAAGAGGTAAAGTGATTTGCCCAAGATGACACACTGTTAAGATGGGTAGTTTCTTAGAAGACTAATCCCTTGAGGTATTCTACCAAAATAAGAGGATGACTGAATACATGAATAAATAAATAGCCCATGAAACAATGCCTGGAATACTCTCCTCTTAGCAGTATCAGACTTCACATTAGTGTACTGAAGACCAAAGAAGTCCTGTACTAAAGGTGTCGGCTAAACTATGGACTATGGTTTTAAGTCCTGTATTCCCCAAATTTACTTGATTACAAAATGTATTTTATGAAATGTTAATGTGAGATGCTGCTGGTTCTCCGAAAGAAGTAAATTTGACTTAAGTTGTTTTCATACTTTGGATGTGGGTTGAAGAATTAGAATTGAGTCTCATTTTGAAAACTCAAGACCCTTCTGGAACTAGAGGATAGATAAGGCCAGAGATGTGCCAAGTCAGTTACTACAAATGGGAAAAGACTCCGAGGTGGTCGGGAGGACCTGAGGCCCCACATTGCCCTCACGGGTCAGAGAGTTTGGGCAACCCACTTGTCTGTACTCTCTGAGCCTCTAGTCCCTTATTTATAAATCGGATAACGCTGACCACACCAGAGATGGGGTGAGGCTTAAAAGAGTTAATACAACAAAGCTGGCCCAGAGTCCTGGCTTAGAATTTACTGACAAGTATCAGATAATTAATAAGTCAGCCCAAAAGTCAAATAACTCTAAATCCAATAAAGGTGTCTTCCTCCCTGCTTGCTTTAATCTTCTGAGAGCCAAAAGAAAGAATATCTAAAAGGAGTCTTATATAATGGCATTTAGAAATATCAATCTAATATGCTACTATTAGCATTTATTGAGTTCAACTATGTTAAGTTGCTTTTTTTCTCTCTCTCTTTCCTCCCTTTATTGACTCTTTAAAACTGCTATAGCCTTTGGAAAGGGATGTCTTATTTTTCTGGAAACTATCTCACACATGTATATAATACTTATAAAGCTGCAGAAGTAAGACCCCCATTTGAGGCAGTAAATTCAGCAGCCAGAATGCAAAATACTCCATGACTATGACCATTATATGTTCATGAATGTAGATGTCTTTTCTGGTTATTTCTTACAAGAAACCTTTAAGTAAAGATTACAGGGAACCAAAGTGATAATCCTTGACTGACTGGTTGTTCCAAAGCTGAAATGGAAAAATATCAAGATCGCAACTTGAAAAGGACTGCAAACTAGTTCACTATATACTAAAGCTTTGGAAAGCGAGACTGAGTTCTAAAACCCTGAGAATAAACTGTGCATCCTTTAGAGAGTTAAGATCCTTTTATATGAAGCCTGTCAACTCAAAAAGAATTTATATACTGAGAGTATGTTAGTGCCCTGGGATGACTGATAGGGTCCAGCCCATTATCATCGCTGTTTGTTAAATGATGACTTAATCTATTCAAAGAAAAATAAGAGAGAGGAAGCAGGGAACACATGAGAGCTCATGCTCTACACCGGGGTCCATAGAATGCCGCAGAGAGAACTGAATGAAGGGCGTGGAGCTTCTTGCTCCTCCTCATTTCCCATCAGGAAAACGCTGCCATGGGGCCCTGCTATTCTACAGAAGAAAGGCAATTTCAAGAAAGTGTTGGGAAAGTTGAGTGCAAACTCTTGGGCCAAAGGGCATCTAGCAGGAACAAAAGGGACCCTTAGCAGGCAGGCCCAGGACTGTGCGCACGGGGACGAGGCAGTCTGCACCGGGGCACCCTAGAAGCCGTGCCTCCCGAGCCCCCACGGGTGGGCTCTCTGTCAGCCCCACAGTGCCAGCCCAGCCCAGGCTGGCCAGGGCCTCGGTGCCCGGCCCCACTCTCCTAACTACAGTTCACCCCCACCACTCACTCCTGTACAGTGTTTGCTCTGCCCTTCTCCCCTCAGCCTCTGGGCCCCAGAACGGCTTTCCCCAGGGAACCTTTGTTCGCATCCTGGTACACAGTGACCTTTCCTCTTCTCTGATGTCGGGTTTATATTCCGTTCATGTCATAGAGCACATCACTGAGTGGTTCTCTGGTTTTATGTGTGCTTATTTTTAAAGGTTTTGAGGATAGATACAGTATCTTAATATGTCTTCCTTATTAATATCTCTGACCTTATAAAAGTAATAATAAAGATTGATGAGCATTCACCAGGTACCAAGGCACCTGTTAGGAGTTTTGCAAATATCTCATTTACTTCTTACGACTCTCATCAGAGGTAGGTACTATTATTAGGTGCATTTCACACAACTGACAAGCCCTACTAGAGGCCAGTACTATTCTACATACTCTACCAACATTAGTTTGTTTGCCCCTCATAACACTTCTCTGAGGTTTGTTCAATTACTATGCCTGTTCTGCAGGCTAAAGGATGAGGAAACAGACAGGAGAAATACTGGTTCTAGGTCGCAGAGTTAATGCATAGGTTCGAAGGTTCAAGCCAGAAGAGTGAGTCTGGAGCCATGCTCTGTAACCGTGAGCATGCGGAGCTCAGCACAAGTTCACGTCCCTCACAAGAGAACAAATAGGCACTAGTTTTAAACGACCTCTTGGCATTAACAAACATGTATTTTAAACAATGAATATTTTATTTCTAACCCTTAAAGATTAAGCTTCCTAAAGACTATAGTTTATTTACATTTTTTACTTAAAAAATTTAAAGCACGTTGAAATATTTAAGGCAATTTTTAAAAAGGAGACATGTTGTATACAAAATGAAAATCATTTGACTAGTTACTTGTAAGTTTTCAATCCAGGTGTATTCTTGAGATTTAAAAGGTCCAGAATTCATTCCGTATCAGCCCAACACTCTTGTACTCATTCAGCAAACATTTATAAGGCACTACTTTGAGTTTGGTGCTGTGTTAGGCTCTGCATATGCAGCAGGGAGCAGGAAAACTAACATCTGAATAACCAAATATCTAAATTAATGAATTGGAATATGTGTGTAAACATTGAACACAGGTTCTCCAAGCAGCAACCACACATCACTCACTATCATCATGTCAATTGAGCAGCAGAATTAACTTGTCTAAAAGTGGAAAAAGGTGAATAAATGGGATGAGTGTAAACTATTGTGGCTCAGTCACAGGATTAAAGTATTTTAACCATATTAGATAATTCAAAAAATACAGCCTTTGTGCTTTTCCTACTTTGATGCATGCCTACATACAGTACAACAGGTTCTCAGCCATTCATTGCTAGCTGAATACACAGAATGGAAGAGAGAGAAAGAGGAAAAAAAACAAAATACGCACAAAGTAATCAAGGTATGATAACTTCCAAATTAGAGTGGCGTAAAGAAGCAACTGGGAACTGTCAGCAGGGACTGGTAAGGAGCCAAGTGTTGAAAGAGGAAAGTAACTTGAGACATTTTACTTTGAAGGGACAAGTGATAAGAGGACCGCTAAAGTGCGTACAGATAAAGGACCAGACATGAAAAGAAAACCCAGTGAAAGCACCAGTACCATGAAGGCACCGCCTAAGAGCTCTAAGTTGGAGATGAGTTCTCTTTGGCAGTGGCTACTTTGAGTGTGATTTGATTCTTAGGGGTATAGAGACAGCAAAGCTCCTTTAAGAAACATTGATCTCTGCTAGGCTAAAAATCCAAAGTCTTCTCCAAGACTTGGAACAACATCAACTTCACCCTGGAGAAGGCACAACTCCTCCGAGTGTCTTATTCTTCTCCAGTCACCTGCCGCAAGGGACTGGCAGTTCCTCCAAAATGATCAAAAAGACACCTTTTTACCTCACCCTCTTCCAGATTCTCCAGTGAGGTCCTAAAAATGTTTAAAGCATGGGGCTGTTGACAACTGACTTCATGGTGGGACTAAGGCAGCAAGACATGTTTGCAAAGCAGATCTGGCCAAAGGCCTATCTACCCAGCTTAGTTTTATACTGAAAATAGCACAAACCGTCTCACCAAAGACTGTGCAGGGAAAATGGGGTTTCTGAAAATGTCTTTAAAATGCTGGAAAAAGTAATAAACTCTCCTCTGAAAATAAGAGAACAGAAGGCAATATTGATCTGAGATGTTTTAGTAAAGCCTGGCTGAACTGAGAAACCATCATCGAACTATTATTTAAACTGAATTTCTATGACAGCAGAACATTTTCAGAATATTTTAAGATTAAAGCAGTAGAATTGGAACAACAAATAATTTAGATAAAATATATTCTGTCTTAGATTGAGGGTGGAACAGAAGAGAATCACTCTAACCCACTGACCAACATTCCTTCTATAATGAACTCTTGATCCCTAGGGTCACTTACCTAACAAGCTAAAAGAGACATCTTTCCTGTCGCCGCTCTATCACTGACACCAAATATCTGCACCCATAAGCACATACTCAGATCAAGGTGAGCTTCTGTCCTACTACCTGGGGGCACAGAATTACATGTGAAGTGTACAGTGGTTTTCATAGATCTAGGAAAGATCTTAAATAAGGTAGAAGAGAGAGATGAATGAAGACGTCTATGCTTAGGGATGATAAACTGACTGTCTCTTTCCCTCAGGCTATTAGAATCAGCAGCTCTGCTTGATTTCTTACCAATAATAAACTACAGAAAAGTCAGTTATTTTTGCAAAATTTGACTAGTGATTGCCTTTCCTTTCCCATGAAATCTACCCTTAAGGTACCTAATGAGTTAAGAAATATTGCAGAAAGAAAGACTGCAGGTACACATGGGGCCATGGATGGGAAGGGGAGCTGGCTGCTCTATCACGCCAGAGAGCCCGTCAGTCTGCTGATGTGACTGGCTAAGCAACTGTTCCTATTGTTTCTTCCCTCCAAGAGGCATCTTTAAGGGAGTCTCTGTACAAAGAAGGGCCAACCTTCTCTAGTGGCTATGCCGGTAGCTCTCCTCCCTTGCCGGAATCTCCTAACAAGTTCTCAAGGTTTATGTCTTACTCGGAAAACAATATAAGCATGAGGGGCATCCTGAACTGAGCTAAGGCTCAGCGCTCTCCTAAGGATAAACTGCTACTTAGAAAGTGAGGAGAAAGGAGTAGAGCACCTGCAGGCAAACCATTTCGGCACTGCCAGAATTCAGGCTACAAGCCCGACCCCAGGCGAAAGAGGAGCCCTGGCTTCAATCACAACCCTAACGTGGTGAAAAAAAATGTTATTTTATGCACTTTTTGCAATTCTGCCATTACTTGTTAATGCTTAGCTGATTCACTGAGACCGACAAGTACAGCTTTAGAGTTTTATGGTTTGTATCCAGAAAAATAAAGTAACCTAGGAGTAGAGGCCCATTTAATATTGGAAATCAACAAAAATGATTCATAGAGAATCTATCTTAACCCCCAAATCTCTCTTTATTGTCAAGTTCCAGCTTACTTCCATTTTGCACATACATGCACACCTAGCATCATATTCTATATCCAAGCACTTTGACCAAAGAAAATTTCTCAGTTACATTTTCCAGCATAGCTTCCTCATCCCCATTCAGCCCAGAAAAGCCTCCGGCCAGCTGTGAGCCAGGGCAAGACCCCACTGAGGGGTCACACATTAGCCCGCACAAACCCATCCATATAAACAGCAGGACCCCCTCTAGTGCTTTCTGTTTGGTTGTGCGCCTTTTTAAAAGTCCTCTTGAATTTTCAAATGCAAAAATGTAGAACATAAGAAACGTGGATATTTTTAGAAAGAGCCCTTCCCCCTATTTTTTTCTCCACTGTGGCAAAATAGACACAACATAAGTATTACTATTTCAACTAACATTTAAAGTGTACAATTCAGTGACAGTAAGTATATTCATACTGTTGTGCAATCCTCACCACTATCTAGTTTCAGAACTTCTTCATCATCTCAAACGGAAACCTCATACCCATTAAAGTTTCTCCCTTTTGACTGTGAATTAACCTCCTCTTTTGATTTTTTTCTGTGACCTCTTGCAACACATGGAACTGTAGTCTGGGGATGGCCAAGATCAGCAGCTTGTTTTGTCTGAAGCACAATGTTTGAGGGACCAGTAACAGAGAAAAAGAAATGGGTAATGAAGAAAAACGAAAAGAAGAGAAACAAGGAAATACGGGGATCTGATGGGGAGGACAGGGTAGACTCTCCAGTCACCCCAGAGACCTCAGGGACTGCACCCTATCCCAAGTCACTAACCCCAAAACTAAGAGCCACTGTCTGGGCTCTTAGAGTGGGAGGCGGCCCCAATCCCCAATCCTGCTTCCACTGAAGACTGGGTGACTAAACGAGAAAACTCAAATGCTACCTTAGATAAGTTTTTTCTTTTAGCAAAATAATTGGATGAAGTTTCTCTATATCAAATATCCAGAAATTGCATGGTAACCTTTCTCCGCACAAATACAAACTTGGAACAGTTTAACCAGGACCTAAAGTGACATATAGCAATGCAGCTGCAGTCACCACTATGCCCAACCCAATTAAGGAAAATATACAAACCAGTATATTCTCAGATAACCTATTCAGTGAACTCAGCCCATCGCTTGAATGACTAACTGGTGAAAAAATAAAATCAAGAAAGTTCATTCCTCCTCCATCCTACATTCAAGTGATAAACTTGATTTTTGCATATTTCTTGCTACTAAGGAGCCTTAGTAAGATGATATATATATTAGTTTAAGTAGCCATCTCATTCAACTTGGTCATAAGCAAACTGACTTACTGAAAAATAAACTAAAACACAGAAAACATAATGATTATCATGCCCCCACCCCCCACCACAACACACACAAAGTTGGGGGCCAGTCTTCGATGGAATGGGTTTTGGTTTGTCCTTTTTTTATTGCTTTAATCCAAAATCGTAAATTGCTGTAAGTACAAATCTACTTTTCTTGCCTCAAAAGTATTTCATTGTTCTGTACATAGTCAATAGTATAAAGTTTTGCTAATGTTTAAGTATTTGGATCTATATATCTTTTAGACTTTCATTCAATGGTTCTGATTTTTCTTGTCATATGATTTTTTTGTCAGTGATTTTTTTCATTTTTTTGCCTGTATATGTGCATATATACAAATGTGGGGCATATATATATGTATACATATATATACACACACAGGCACATGTACATGTGGAGCAAATGATAAATGGGATTCAGTCATTCATTCATCCAACAGCTGGGAACAACATAGGGACTGTGAATTTACATTCTTATAGAAAAATACACGTAATATATTTAACAAACAAAAAAACAAAGCATATAGCATACAACCAGAAGTAGTAACTAAACAAGATAATGGATCACAGCAAGTGACCAGTAGTGGGGTTGTATGAGAAAGTCAGCATCAGTAAGAAACTTCCGTTGTGATCATACTGTGTTTTATTTTAAGATTCATTTTTTCCCAGTATGTCTTAGAGGTGTTTTTGTGTAAGTACATATTGTTCTGCCTCATTCTTTTCAGCAATCATACCCTATATAATATGGTATGTATTCCCACAATTTATTTAGCTATTCTTCTGATGAAAAACTCTCTCTTGACTTTAACTTCTTATGCAATGCAGTGCTATTTCCCTGTCTTAAAATGGTCATAGAAACATTATTTCTCTATACACAGAAAGGCCACTTTTAGGTGGATGGCTATATCCTGCAGTATAAATCCTTCTAACCTCATGGAGGGAACATGGCAAATCTGAACATACCACAAGAATTTACTGGGGCAGGAATGAGTGCATGTGTGTATATATATATCTATATATATATGTAGATGTACATGTGTGTATGTTTACAATGTATAGACATACATAATTGATAGTTAAGTTTTACAGCTAATAACCACAGAGCTAGTACCACTAGCTCTATTTTTTAAGTGCCTGAATCATCTTGAAATACTCCATTAGAACCGAAGCAAAGTTCATAGTGAAAGGGTTCTCATTTTTAAATGTTTAGAAATACATGTGTTTTGGCACAGTTTCAAGGTGCTCACTTCAACCATAACACCTTCAAGTCAACAAGTTTACAATTTCTTGAGAGCTTTTGGAAACTATTCTGTTATCAAAACTCAATTTTGTCTAAGTTAAACTAGTGAAGTAATAGACATTATTACCTCAAATGAAAGAAATGTTGTTTATATTTTCCCTTATTCAATAGTTACATGGAAAGGAATATTGTAGAGCTCTTTTCACCATTGTCCTCAATCTTATTATTTTCTAAGAGCTCTTATCCCTCTGCCATTTTCATGGCTAAACAGCACATAGTCTCATAAGGGATCACACTGCCCATCATGTCTGCTTAGTCCATATGTTTTAAGTATCTAATAATTCTCTTCCAATTTAACATGTTATTATAAGGCTGCTTTTCACTATGTCTCAGAATGTTCCACACTTCTTCACCAACTCTTTTCTTTTTATCTGGAAAGCCTTTGTCACAGGGCTTGACTTTAGGGCAAAATTCTCAATAGAGCAGGAAGAAGCCACCTGATGACCATTTGAAAACATTGTAATCATTCATCTTTTGAGTGCCATGTAATAAGTGCATCATCCTTCATTTCCCAATTTTGTCAGTCTTTGCAATTTACTAAATTTGGATTTCTCTTCTCCAGACATAGTTTTCCAAACCTCCAAACTTTGACTGGATATATAAAATCTCCTTTGTGCACTTTGTGGGAAGTCAATCAGACATCCTGTCTCTAGTTTTCTTGGGTTACTTTTAGCTATCAGGATATCTATATTTTGGTTCTTCTATTCCTCAGTTCAGGTATAGCTCTTAGGTAATCAATTCTTTTAAGAGCTACTAATCTAAAGATATGATTATCTATTATGTATCTAGAATGTATATAGCATAGTCATTATAGCTACCATTTATTGAAAGTGTATCATGTAAAAAGACAAGGATGCCCACTCTTACCACTTTCACTCAACATAGTACTGGAGTCCTAACCAGAGCAATCAGACAAGAAATAAGAGACATTCAAATTGGTAAGGAAAGGTAAAAATGTCACTATTTGCAGATCACCTGATATTATACATAGAAAACCTTAAAGACTCCACCGAAAAACTTACAGAACTAATAAATTATTTCAATAGAGTTTCAGGATACAAAATCAATATATAGTTGTCTTTCTATATACTAATGACAAACTAGCAGGAAGAGAAGTTAAGAAAATAATCTAATTTATAATGGCATCAAAAAGAATAAAACACCTAGGAATACATTTCACCAAAGAGGTGAAAAACCTTTTCTCTGAAAACTATAAGATGTTGGTGAAAGAAATTGACAACAACACAAAGATATAAAATGCTCATGAATTAGAAGAATGAATATTGTTAAAATGTCTGTACTAACCATAGCAATCTACAGATTCAGTGGAATCCCTATCAAAATGCCAATGGCATTTTTTACAGAACTAGAACAAATAATCCTAAAATTATACAAAAACACGAAAGATCCCAAATAGTTAAAGCAATCCTGAGAAAGAACAAATGTGGAGGTATCATGCTCCCTGATTTCAACCTATACTACAAAGCTGTAGGAATCAAAACAGTATGGTACTGGTACAAAAACAGATTCACAGCTCAATGGAAGAGAATAGAAAGCCCAGAAATAACCCATGCTTATATGGTCCATTAATCTATGACAATGGAGGCAAAAATATATAATGAGTAAAAGTCTCTTCAATAAATGGCATTGGGAAAACTAACAGTTAACATGCAAAAGAATGAGACTAAACCACTTTGTTACACCATACATAAACTCAAAATGGATTACATACCTAAATGTAAGACCTCAAACCATAAAACCCCTAGAAGAAAACATAGACAGTAGGCTCTTGGACATCAGCATTAGCAATATGGTTTTGGATATGTCTCCTCAGGCAGGGGAAACAGAAGCAAAAATGAACAAGTAGGACTACATCAAACTAAAAAGCTTCTGCACAGTGAAGGAAACATCAACAAAATGAAAAGGCAACCTATCAAATGGGAGAAGATAATTATAAATGATAGGCATTAATTCCAAAGTATATGAAGAACTCACATAACTCAACAGCAAAGAACAAATAATCTTATTACATAATGAGCAGAGGATCTGAGCAGACACTTCTCCAAAGACAGCACACAAATGGTCAACAGACACATGAAAAGATGCTCAACATCACTAATCATCAGGGAAATGCAAATCAAAACCAGAATGAGATATCACCTCATACTGGCCAGAATGGCTAGTATCAAAAAGACAAGAAATAAAAAATGTTTGCAAGGATATGGAGAAAAGGTAATACCCATGCACTGTTGGTAGGAATATAAAATGGTTCAGCCACTATAGAAAATAGTATGGAGGTTCTTCAAAATGTTAGAAATAGAAATACTATATGACCCAGTAATTCCACTCCTGGGTATTTCTCCAAAGAAAAAAAAAAAACACTGATTGAGAAAGATATATGTTCTCCTATGTTTATTGCAGCATTATTTACAATAGGAAAGATATGGAAGCAACCTACATGTCCATTGATAGATGAATGAATAAAGAAGAGGTGGTACATATATGCAATGGTACATTACTCGGCCATAAAAAAGAATGCAATCTTGCCATTTGCAGCAACATGGATGGGCCTAGAGGATATTATGCTAAGTGAAATAAGTCAAACAGATAAAGACAAATACCATATGACTTCATGATATCTAAATGGTATCTTATATGTGGAATCTGAAAAACAAATGAACCAATAAGCAAAAGAGAAGAACTGGCTGTTTTCAAAGGGGCAGGGTGTGAGGCATGGGAGAAATAGGTGAAGAGGATAAAGGAAAGAAAGAAAATAAACAAAATATATCATGTGCTAACTTAAAAGAATTTATCATTTAGTTGGAGAGCCAAGACTATCATAACAAACAAAATTTACTTCTTATTTTGTTAAATCTAATAAACATATATTAATTACCTATGATGAGCTAGACATTTTGTTATATTCTGGAGAAAATGAAAATGAACAAAACTTACACCTTTGAAAAACTTACACATAATAGATACTAAGTCAATTCATAAACATGCAACATGAATGGTATAAAATTCCATCAGATACAAATTAGCACTTCTGACTGTGGTGGTCAGGAGAGGGTTCATAAAGATGTCGTTTGAATTGGACTTTGTTGGGTGAAGAAGACAATTTTAACAATGACAATTAATGTGGCCAAACTGGATGGGCATAATGTTCTTTAAGTCAGAAGACAGGTAATCAACTGAACAATAGAACAAGTGTCACTGGTCAGACTAGCGAGCCAACTTAGGAAAGCAACATGGCAGATTTTTGGGTAAGGAACAGGAAGCAAACACATAGTGTGCACTTAATCAAATAGGTGAATCTACAGATTTGTTTACGTAGTGATGATTTGGATTAAAGTTCTGTGCTCTTCCCTGGGTACTATGATGTTTATATATAAAGTGCCAAGACTGTCCTCCTCATGGTAAGATGGAAAGAAATAAAATTATTTACAAAGTCTCTTGAAAATACTAAAAACTGAAAGGGTTGGACATATGTTTGAAATTTAGACTGCATTCCATGGGTAAATGTATAGACCAACATCGTCACGAACTCTGATCCACAATCCCCATAAGCAACCAACACAACTGATGTTTCACATCTATGCTGAGTCATCATCAGATTCCTTGGAGGACGTTACAAATGCCTGCAAAAACAACTCAGGGTAAAGTTTTGCTTGGCTCACGGAAGCTAAAGTTTTAAGCAGAGCTATGAAGTGACTTGAGTTTTCGTTTTTCAGCTGTAGGAACTGGAGCTCTTTGAATCTTAAGATATAAAATGAACTGACATACACTTTTACAGATGCAGAAAAGAGCTGGGCATGTGCAGGCCCTGAGTCAATATTATTGCAAGGGGAGTTAGCCTCAATTCCTACCTTAGCTTCATAATATTCAGTAAACGTCGCAGAGCTCACACCTTTCCTCACCCCCTAAATTCCATTTTCCATTGTCTTGGTTTATTTGGACATTTCCTCAGTTTCTGAGTATCTGCTGACTGCCGCCACAGCACTAGACACTGAGGACTCCTTAAGGAACAAGGCAGAGCTTCTTCAGAGCCCACGGTGGATTGGGCAAGTAAGAAAGTCAGAACATTTACAGTAAAATGGTAAGTGCCAGAGTAGAGGCATGCGCAAGGTGATAAAAGAATAACAGAGAAGGGGCCCGAGCATCAGAAGATGCTTTCCAGAATAGCTGGTCCTTGAGCTAAATTTAATATTTAAAATATTAATAACAAGTAAATGTTCATCAAGTGACCAGGTCTTGAAAGTAACATGTGCAAAGTCACTGAGGCCGATCCAGAAATGCCAATAGACCAATAAGGCTCATACCAAGGACACATTAAGAGAGAAAACAGGAACAGAAGCTGGAAAGATAGGCAAGGAGACCAGATCATGGGGGTCTGTGCTTAATAAAAATATAATAACATACACCCATGTACATCCTCTAAGTCAAAATTGTGTTTATTTACCCAGCACATACACATTTTTATGGGCCCTCATAGCAAATTTACGTAAGATGACTTGGTGCCAACATTTAAAAAAACATTAACAAATTTAACATGAAAAATCCAGATTTCTTATCTTCTGTTTAAGATGCAGAAGACAACACTGGACCCACATTTCAATAGGGTTGGAGCTAAATTAATACTTCCACTTTAAAGGGGAGACAGGCCTTCTATGCTTCATAGACCCAGTCCCCCTCCCATGATCTCATCCCTGACTCATTTAGGCTCTGTGCTTGGCCTGTGAAGACATCTCCATTCATAAATCCTGCTCTGTGCCCTGTTGGTCCAAAGTGATACAGCCTCTCCCAGTAAAGGGAAATCAATCATAAGTTTCCATGGGAATTGGTATGTTTTCAGTGGTTGAAAATTACTTAGGCTATCCCTGTAAAAGCAAGCAGGCCTACAATTAAATTAAGCAACACAAAGTCGAACAGCATGTTTCTAAGTGAGTTCTCCGTGTTAGTTCTATAACTAAGCCCCAAAGGGGAAATGGAAAATTCAGAGAGAGTGACTCTTAAAAAAACCCGACACCATATTGCATGACAAAAATTACAACATATCTAGGAATAAATATAACTGAAAAGCAAGATATGTAAAGAGAAAATAGTAAGACTATCAAATGACAGACATAAAAGAAGACCTAAATAACTCCAAGATATCTAATGTTCTTAGATGGGAATATTAAGTGGAGCCATTTTCAAGCCACTTTTATAGGTGAAAATATTGGTAGTGTTCATTTGTTTCAAACAAAATATAAATACAACTTTCCCCAAATAATTCTATAAATTTAGTGGAATTCACATCAATATCCCAACAATGCTTTTTACAGAGTTTGACAAGCTAAATCTGAAATTCAGAATGAAGTATACAGGGCCAAGACAATTTGAAGAAGAAGGGATCATGCCATACCAGTTGTATTATCGAGCATCTTAACTTCTGTGGGATAAACAGGTCATTAAGAATGAAGAGCCTAATTAGCACTCACAATATAGGTAGGTCATGGGGAAGGCAGTACAGCATGGAGAAGACAAGTAATGACTTTATAGCATCTTACTATGCTGATGCTGATAGACAGTGACTGCAATAGAGAGGGTGAGGATTTGATAATATGGGTGAATGTTGAAACCACTGTGTTGTTTATGTGAAACCATCATAAGACTGTATATCAATGATACTTTAATTAAAAAAATGAATGAATAGCCTAAAAACAGAATCACAAATATATGGAAACTTAGTATCAGACAGAACTGGCACCACAACTCTGTGGGAAAAGAATAGACTAGTCAGTAAATGATGCTGGCTATTTATATGACAAAAATTAGATTCTTATCTCAGAACATTACACATACCCCTCCCCCAAAGAAAATCTAGATGGCTTAAAGACCTAAATGAGAAAGGGCAAAATGCTAAATAAACATTTTAAACAATTTTTTTAGAAGAAAGTGTGTAAGGGGAATGCTTTATGATGTATGATAACAGAGTAGGAAAGATTTTTTAGACAAGTAAGAAAAGAGACAAAGATAACAGAAAATAATGATAAATTACACTACCACAGAATTTTTTAATCTTTTGCATTAAAAATTCACCATAAACAAAGTTTAAAAACTGTTCATAGAATGGGGGAAGACTTGCAACCTATTTAACCAACAAAGGCTCAGTATGCAAAGCATATAAAGAACCCTAAAATTATCCAGAAAAAGACAAACCAGCTAATAGAAAAATGGGCAAAGGACATGAACAGGCAATTCACAGTAAAAGAAGTCTGAATGGCCAATAAAAATGGAAAAAGGTATTCCACCTCACTAGTAATCAGAAAAATATAGTTTAGAACCACAACAAGATGCCATTTCACACCCATCACTTTTGCCATCAATTAAAACATCTGGTAAGACTGGTATTGGTAAGTATATGGAGAAAGGGGAGTTCCCACTCATCACTGGTTAAAGTTTAAATTGGTTTATTTTGGAAGACAGTTTTGTAATACTTGGTGGAGTTGAAAATGGGTGCACCCAGCAGAAGGAGAGGTGTGCATAACAATGTACATATAGTTGTGTCAAATATGCCTTGTAGCCTTCTTTGTAAATAGCAAAAAAGTGAAAATATTCTACTGTCCTATAGTAGAGGAGTGGATTTTTTTAAATCTGTGGCTTTTTTATGTAATGGAATGTTACACATTAGTTAAAAAATGAACCCCACCTACATGTATCAACAAGGAAAATATTCAAACATTACTGAATAGGAAAAAAACACAAGTGAAAAAGGACACATCCTGTATGACACCATCATTTAGAACTTTTAAACCCACAAAACAATACCATATATTCTACAGAGATACATGCCTATGTAGGAAAAGCATGAGGATGATAATAGTGGGATAGTGGACCCTCTGGAGAGAAAGGGAGAAGGGAGAGATAAAGTACATATTTTATTCGTAGAAAAGGGGTCGGGATGCTAAAGCAAATATGACAAAATGTTGACAACTGATTATCTTAATGGTGGGTCCATTGGTTGTACTTTCTTCCTCTCCACTTCCTTTCCCACCATCAAGATATGGATCCTCATCGTTCCTTGCCTGAATTACAACTGGTGAGCTGGACTTCCAGATGCCGCTTTTTCCTCATTCCAGGCCATCCTGCATTCTCTTTCTAGACTAAACTTCCTTCAACATTGCTTTCATTATGTCATTTCCATGTTCAAAAGTCCTTGTGATCCTCTTTCCTTCTGCAGTGAATGGAAACTCCTCAGCCAGGATTTCTAAACTCTCCTAAATCTGAACTCACCTTTCCTAGTCAACTACTCAAAATAACAGGCACTTTAAAATACAAATGGCTAACAAACTTATGAAAGAATACTCACTAATGCAAATTAAAACAAGTCATTTGCAGCTGTCAGTCAGCAAAGTTTTGTGTTGTGTATTTTTTAGGTGCTACTGCTCAGTAGCAGCAGGAGAGTAATAAACTCGTCTCTTACCTTCTGCTGGCAGAAGTCTTAATTGGTGTCATCTTTTTGGGAGGCAATATGGTGACATGAATTAAGAGCTTATGACATGATGAATCTGTTTCTGGAAATGTAAAGGAAATAATCTGAAATAAGGAATAATCTTTATCCATAAAGATATTAATTACACTGTTATTTATAGTTACAAGCAATTAGGTATAACCTAATGCCAATTGATAGGATGCACGCACACAATGAAGGATTATGTTAAAAATATGTAAAAACATGGGGGAATGCTTACGCTTTCATATTGGTGGGGGTGAGTCAGTATTTAAAGCTGTATAATCACTAAGAGAAATCTTATATTTTACTACTGAGTTTGTTTTCTTTCTCTCCCAGCATGCCATTTCACATTTTTTTCTCTTCAAACCTCCAAAATTCCTTCTTCCTTCCTCTATTTATACATGTGAGTACCTCTTATTTATTAAGAAAATTAATCACCAAATTGTCCAATTTACCTATCCCTTCATATTCTGCCATCCTTCCTGTTAAAATCAATTAACTATTCCTATCTCCAAGTCCAATTTGGCCACTACGTTTCAAGCCCTCTCACTTCCTCAGTGACTCCACTCCTGGCATTATCCCTTCTGTCTCCTGCATCATCAATTTCTTCTCTCTCTCCCCCAAAAACCACTGATTCTTACAATTTCCAACATAGTCGCTACAGGATAATGCCATTAAATCTTTCACTGGGTAACTTCCAACACTAGCTAACTGCTCCTCCTATTTCCACCCTTATCCCCATACAGTCTTATAACCTTCCAGTGGCTTTCTTCTGTGCTTATAATAAAATCCTAAATCTTTACCATGGCCTGTGGGGTCACACATGATCTGGGCCCTGCCTAGCTCCCATCTCTCTGCCCCCAGAGACTTTATATTTGCTACTCCCTCTGCCTAAACTACACTCTTCCTGTTCTTCAAATGGCCCACTCTTCCCCATCTTTCACAACTCTGCTCAAATATCACCTCCTCAGAGAGCCTTCCCTAAACACCTTATCTCAAATGACTTCCCTTCTTCAATAAACGGTGTTGGGAAAACTGGGCAGTGACACACAAAAGAATGAAACTGGATCCCTTTCTTACACCATACATAAAAATAAACTCAAAATGCATTAAAGACCTAAATGTAAGACCTCAAACTTTAAAACTCCTAGAAGAAAACATATGCAGTCAACTCTTAGATATCAGCATCAGCCATATTTTCCTACCATGTCTCCCTAGGCAAGGGAAACAAAAACAAAAATAAACAAACGGGACTATATCAAACTAAAAAGCTTCTACACAGCGAAGGAAACCATCAACAAAACTAAAAAGCAACCTACCGAATGGGAGAAGATATTTGCAAATAATAAGGGGTTAGTATCCAAAATATATAAAAAACTCATACGCCTCAACACCAAAATAAATAAATAAATAATAACACAATTATAAAATGAGCAGAGGACCTGAGTAGACAGTTCTTTCTCTAAAGATGACATGCAGATGGTCAACAGACACATGAAAAGATGCTCAGCATGGCTAATCATCAGGGAAATGCAAACCAAAACCACAATGAGGTATCATCCCACACCAGTCAGAATGGCTAGAATCAGAAAGACAAGAAATAAGACAAGTGTTGGTGGGGATGTGGAGAAAAGGGAAGCCTCATGCATTGTTGGTGGGAATGTAAGTTGGTATAGCCATTAAGGAAAACAGTAAGGAGGTTCCTCAAAAAATTAAAAATAAAAGTACCATATGACCTAGTAATTCTATTTCTGGCTATTTACCCAAAGAAAAGAAAACCACTAATTTACAAGAATATATATACCCTATCTTTACTGCAGCATTATTTACAATAGGCAAGATATGGGAGTAACCTACGTGTCCACTGATAGATGAATGGATAAAGAAGATATTGTACATATATACAATGGAATACTATTCAGCCATAAAAAAGAAAGAAATCTTACCTTTCTTGACAACATGGGTGAAATTAAAAGGTATTACTATAAGTGAAATAAGTCAGACATAAATGCCTTATGATTTCACTTATATGTGGCATCTGAAAAACACAACAAATGAACAAATAGACTCATAAAAGCAGAGAACTGGTGGTTGCCATAGGGGAGGGGATGCAGGGGTGGGCAAAATAGGGGAAGGAGATTAAGAGGTACAAACTTCCAGTTACAAAATAAATGAGTCATGGGGATGAAAAGCACAGCATGGGAAATACAGTCAATAATATTGTAATAACTTTGTATGGTGACAGATGATAATTAGGCTTAGCTTACTGCGGTGAGCATTGCATAATGTATATAATTGCTGAGTCACTATGTTGTACACCTGAAACTAACATAATACTCTATGTCAACTACATTTCAATTTAAAAAAACAGCTTCCGCATCCTCCTTAACCTGGCTTGTTTTCGTCACAGACTTCATTGCCACTTGAAATGACAGTGTTTATTTGTAATTCCCCATAGCTGTAATTAAAGCCCATTGTAGGCAAGGATTTATTTGCCTTGCCTATTATTGTATCACCAGCATCTAGAATAGTGTCAAGTACATGGTAGAGGCTAATAAATATTTATTATGTGAATGAACTAAAATAAATCTACTTTGAAAAGACTAAAAGAAAATTATCTGGGAAGTAAGATTATAGGTTTGTTTCCACTTTATGCTTTCCACTATTGATTAAATTTTCTACATTGAATATATCTTTTATAACAAGGAAGAATACAACTATTTAAACTAACAAAATACAGCCTTTCCTCTGGCCAGGCCCATTTTATCACTTCAGAACAAGCACTCAATGCATGTTCATTTCATCGTCACACCTTTTCTCGTGCCTTCTTTTCTCCCTTTACGTCTGATAACCCTCTAAACCTCAGCTCATGGTCCACCTTCTCCATGCCACCTTTCCAGAATATTCCCATCCTCAGGGACTCCCTCCTGCCAAGACTTTGCAGGTAACTGGGTGTGCCGTGCTTCATTTACTCATTCTCATTCACTAAGCGTTTTCTGTTTGCTGTTGAATGTGTGTGTCTGTGAGAGAGAGGATACATATATATGTGTGCTTAAGTATGAGCTGATTTTCTCTCTTTTCAGCAGATACATGTCTTAGCCTTGTCCACTGGTCTCTACATAAACTGATGGCAAAGTAAGGACCCAATAAACACTTGGTGTGGAAGCTACTGGGTCTCGAAGCCAGGGTCTGGAAATTCATGGTGCTCCTCCCATTACCCCATGCTCCCCAGTATCAGAAGCTGCTATTTACTGAACACCTACTGTGTGCTGTGTACTTGCCATCCATTTTCCCACTCAGCAAGTAGGAACTGCTTTTATTTTCATTTTAAGATTGAGGAAACTGAAACTTAGAAAGGTTAAGTAACTTGCCTGAAATGACAAAGCGTGAAGTGGTAAGGCCTGGATTGACACAGCCTGAGCTCTTTGCCACTGTGACAACCGAAGGCTGATCTCCACTCGCCCACTTGCCACAAATGTGCTTTACGTCGAGCCACATGCCCATGGTCGAGTTACTTAACCTCGCCAAACCACCTTACAGGGTGGTTGTAAACATCAAGATATGAGTAGTGTCTTGTGTAGTGCCCAGCGCAGAGCACACCCTGAGTCAATGGTAATTATTATTATGTGCTCTGCCATCTCCTTGGCGCTTGCGCTTTAAAGTTGGGTGTGGCAGCCCCGTCTCGTTCCTTTCTGCACAGTGACGGGCCGTGGGCAGGTCTGCATCTCCATAGCCAGGGCTCGGAGCTCTGTCGCAGTGGAGAAGGTGCTGTCTGAAAAGCCTGGGCGGCGAGAACGCAAATAAGCAGCCCCAGCCCAGGTTCATGAGAGCTCGGATTTCCTTGGCTGAATGTGTAATTATAGGAAGAAGGTTGTGTTACTGAAGTAGCTGTTTTTGTTTGTCATCCTGGCCCACTGATCTAAACATCTCTCGCTCCTCAGGAATTATTTTAGGACCAGGAAGCAGCACTCTGTTTATTGAAAGAGTCACAGAAGAGGATGAAGGCGTCTATCACTGCAAAGCTACCAACCAGAAGGGGTCCGTGGAAAGTTCAGCATACCTCACTGTTCAAGGTAAACAGCTGCTTCGGAAAGCAACAAGAAACTGTTCAGACGTCTATTTCCCTGTTTGTTCGACTTGCCACCTCCCAGTCTCCTGCTGCGCCCCAGTCTGTTCCTTTCCCTGACCTCCCCCACTCCAGTCCCTGTGGGAACGGGCTGTCTGGTTCCTCCAGGCAAGGCAGAAGGTGGCCACCCGGAGAGCCTGCCATGTGAGCACAGTCTCCGCAGGGGAAGTAGGTCCCGGAAGAGAGGAAAGCCAGGGGCTGCCAGGTGATGACGCTGCCCAGCACAGAATGACAGGAGTGACCGCACCTGGGAGGAGGAACTCCAGAAGGGAAGGAGACAGGTGGAGATGGGGGAGAGGGCCCACGCTCTGGAAACTGCTCATTCTTTTCCCCTTTCCAATTCCCACGAGATAGGCTCTTCCAAATGTTTTCATCAGCTGCTTTTTAACAGAGTACGCTGCAAAATATTATCAGAGAGAAGCAGCACATAATAAAGAGACCACTTCTGAAACATATGCCAAGGGCTTCCTCTTTATAAGCCTCAGATAGTCTGTTGAGCAGCAAAATTCCACAGTGGCCTAATCCTACCCTGAGCTAATGTGGCTTCCGTTTAGAAAATCGTGTAGACCTCAATTCCAATTCTCGAATGCCAAGAATCATCCAAAACCTAACGTTTATAACGGCATGAAATATCAAATTGGCACCCCGTAGATGTAAATATCTATGCCACACTGAGGTTTTACATGAAAGATGCAAATTGTTCAGTAGCCCATTACCAAATATTCCCCAGGAGATTTCAGAGTATCTAAGTATTTCCAGGGGAGGCACCAGGGAGAAGGCAACATAATGAGCTCTTCCGGCCTGGAAACTTACCCTGCCTCAAGAGTGTAACTGGATTTGGACTCCTTTAAAACAAAACATCACCCCCATTCATTTGTAAGGAGATGATTTAAGAGAGGCTCCTGAGAAATCTGAAACTTATGCAATCACAAATTTATACTTCCAGAAAAGGTTGAGGGTAGCATTGACCAAACACTTTGGGTAAGGGTTCTGTTTGTCTCCCAAATAATCCTTGTTTTAAAGCAGACTTTCAACTCTTCTGTCTACTTATGGAGAAAACAGTTGATTAAGTGCGTATCACTCTTTAACACTTCCTTCTTCAAAGGATTGTTCATTTATCTTTTAACAAGGACTCCCCTGCGTGGCCAGGGAGGGACCCGGATCTGAGAGGGCTACAGCAGACAGCAAGGAGGATGCCCTGATCCTCAGGCTGCAGGTGTATTTCCCCATAACAGCCCTGTAAGATCCACAGAGCAGTTATTATGAAACCCCAGCGAAGAAGGAAAGGACTAACCTAAATCTACAGCCAGGGAATGGCCGACCTGCAGAGAATACCAGGCTGTCTCCTCAGATTCTCTCAACCCACCACACAGCCGCCTTCCCTGCCACAGGTCTGTTCCCACTCTCCTCTGCTAGGGAATTGGGGTTGGCAATGGCTGGCATCTGATGGCTTGGGAAAAGCCCTTGCCTGAAGCAGATATTTATGCAAGTTTGTAGGTCTCCCCAGCCTCCCGTCTTCTGCCGGGTTGACCTGGGTTTCCTGGAAGTCACGCTGCTTGAAGGCATCTGTGAGTTTCTTCTGCTCCCCCAACCATGACCCCCACCCTTCCGTTTGCCACAAGGCTGCTCTCCGGGAGGCCTGCTGGTATCCCTGTGCTGTCTGTGGCTGGGGCAGTGGCACTGGGGAGCCTCCCAGACCGCGCTGGAGCCAGTACTCTGACCATCAGGACCATGACTCCCTACATCGGGCTAAGCACGGCCTTTGGTCACTGTGTTAACACAGCCGGAATGTCTTTTGTCCCTGGTCCCCCCTGGTTTCAGCCAAATCCTCTTTATCTTCTAAGGCCAGTTTAGATGCTTTCCATTCTCTAATGTCCTCCAGGACAAACAGCTGAGTCAGGTACCCATTCTCTTCTCTGCTCCCCTACAGCACGGTTCTTGGATCTTAAGTCAGTATTCACTTTATTCTGCCTTTTGTTATTATTTAGGCATTGATAAGCTTGTCTTCTCTACTGAATCATAAACTTCTTGAGGCAGGAACTGTACCTAACATAACTTTGTATCCCATACCTGTGCCCAGCCTTAGTAGGAAACTGACGTTTATTTAGTGCCTCTCTGTGCAGGCACAGGGCTCCACGCGTGCCGTTCTTAAGCCCATTAACTTCAGAAGAATCCCAGCAAGTAAGTAGTATTACCTTCAGTCTACAGATGGGGAGATGGAGACCCAAAGAGGTTAAATGACCTGCCCGAAGTCACACCAGGAATACTGGGTGAGGCTGAGACTTGAGTCCATGACTTTGGAAATAGCAGTTTCCATCCTTCCTCCATTCTTCTCATTCCTGAAGTGCCTTGGGAACTTGTCCAAAAGGCCTCAGCCCCGAACTGAGCTTTTAGTCTCCTTCAGTTATCCTGTTATTTGGTTTTCTCTCTACCTGCTTCTACACTTCCTACGCCGATTCCTTTCCCCATTGATGTGCTTTTCTGAAAAATCAGACAACGTAAGGAGTACTATCACTGATGATTTCTAGAAGTTTCTATCATACTCTTATCATTTGCTTTGAGGAAACGGGAGATAATTTTCACTGAATGGCCACTGCAGATGTTCTGACCCCTGTCATCTCTTGGCCTCCCAAACAACCTACCTACTTCTCCTCTCACCCTCTCCCAATCCACTCCCAAACCTAGAGTGATCCTTTTAAGTGACTAGGCTTATGACATGTCACCTCCCTGCTTCAGAGATCTTGCAGCGGCTCCTCATGCCTGTTTCCCTCATCCGGGCCACACAGGGTCCTCCGCGGGCTACTGCTCCAGCCCTCCTCCTGCCCATCCCACACCACCCAGCACTCCAGCTCCACTAAACCACTGTGGCCCCTGAACATACTGTGCTCCTCTGACTTTCCTGTCTTTACACCTCTTTTTTTTTTTTTTTTTTTTTTGTCTGAACAGCCTTCTTCCTGAAATCGTTCTCCCTCCGGACATCATGTCATTTTCTGTGCCCCAGACCTCTTGTCTTCCCATCATTTTCCATCATCTCCCTTCTGTGCTCCCACAGAACTTGATATGGGCGTTTAAGGCAGTGTTTATCATTGTTTATTATTCACTGTTCTAGCCCAGAGCACTCAAGAAATGTTTGTCGGATTAATCTATTTAGAAAACCACCACTGAAGGTCTGAGAAAAGAAATACATCAATATATGGTTTAGGGCAATAGAGATAAGCCAAATTCAATGAGCTGTTAGCACCTTATTTGTCCAGGACTAGGCAGTCGGTGGACAAGTAGTTCAACAGCCCTAACCTCAGTGTGCTTTGAAAACCTCACTAGGAGGAGATTAGGGTACACATGAAATGACAGAACCACATCAGAAAACAGTTATCCTCCTATGGGTAAAGGACAAACACTAGTTTGTACAAAACAGATTACTAAATGCTGCTAATAAGAGCTCAGGGGGTTCAGAGAGAGAAAGGAGGACATGGAGCATGACCTGACCCCTAAAGGAGGCCTTACAGGATGTCTGATTGGCAAGATGATGAGGAGGCAGGGAAGACAGCGAGTTATGAGGCAACTTTGGACCTTCTACACTGGTATCGCCCTTGGTAATAACAGTAACTAATTCTAAATATTTCCTATGGCCAGTCCACTGAATTTTCTGAAGAATTGGTACTTTGGATTCATTACCTGTTTTCTCTCATGTGGCATTAATCTTCCACATCACTTAGAGAAACAGTATGGTTTGCAAGGTGGCTGCAAAAACTCCATACATATGGCTCCTTTTTTCCCATTTATTATCCCCAACTGCCATGCTTTTTGAGTTGTGTCTGATTTCTATGGTTTTATGCTTTCTCCCTCGCTCCCTTTTGAAAGTTCTTTTCCTGCTTTCAGAGTGATAGCTATTTCCAAACTTTCTGCTTAAAAACTGTGGTTAGCTGAGAAAATAGATCACCTGCTCTGCAATCATGAAACCACCTCTGAAATAATGTATGCATTTATAAGAGAAGCATAAATAAAATGGAGACCTATCCTGGCACTAGGGTAATGTTAGAATAGTGCAAGGAAATGGGGAGAGTTAGTACAGAAGAGAGACAACTTGGGCGGGGACGTAATGGTTTTCTTCAAATATTTAAGAAGCTTTTAGACTGAAGTGACATTCAAGTCATTCTTTGACACACTGGAAAAGATAACTAGAACCAAGGAGGGGATATGGTGGTGAAGTTTTCAAGGAAGCGGATTTCAGCTCTGAATAAGGATGTACTTTTAAATAGGAAGAATTTCTGAAAGTTGATATCACGTGGATCTTATGAGGTAGATACAGTATTTTTAATGGAAGTATTCTGGGCTCACTGAAGAAAAATTTGATCCCTGGATACTATTTAGAACAGATGAATGCAGCACCTGCTTAATAATTTTATCACTGAGTTAGATTCTTGCTCCACAGCCTGAATCAATCACACTTCTCACTCTAGTGGCTCTGGAATGTTCCCTAGCTTTAGGCTCCATCTCTCAGTACATGCATGCAGGCCCTTCACACTGACCTATCTTGTCAGGTTGAGTCTAGGAAATGAAACCAGGCAAATGAGTTGTGTCTTTGGCTATGTTTAACAGATTTTAAAGAGGTACATGAATTTGCCAGGAAGGAAACTGTCTGCTTTTTTTATTTCCTTTGAAAAGGGATTCTTATACTCATAGATAAAACAATGTGTTATTTTTGTATCTGAAAAGGATGAGTGGACTGGGGAGTCAAAGTCCCTTCTTTAAATAATCACAGGTCTTGTTTGGTTTGGACTGCACATGAGCACACGAGCACACATGGAGCCCTCCGAGGGGAAGTTCTAATATTAAAACAACAACAAAGCTGCTACTAACTAATTTCTGAAATCCACAGAGCACTCCTAGCCCAGGGAACTCAATGAGACAGTCACAATGAAAGTAGGCACATTTGCAACCAAGGACTGAAAATAAACAATATTTTATAATTATGATTGCAAGTAAATAACCATAGCCTGCATAGATAAAAATCTTGGAATCAATTTAGGTCTTGCTATGGGAATACTATTTCAATAGAATTTATAATTACACAGGAGAAAACAACTTGGAGAATAACTACCATTTTGAACATTCTTTTTGAGGATGACCAATGGATGCAAAAATCGTGGGATGCACAGAAAGATAGCTTCAGGATCCTGCAGTGTAAATGCTTGAGATGGCATTGTAGGCATGGTTGGTAAACTTTGTGCCACAGAAATTGCACATTAACACATTTCAGGAAAGGGCTCATGCAGCAGGAAGTATGCGCTAGGTTTTGGTTTTTTTTAATGAAATTCCAAAAGTGAAGAATAGGAAAAGCTCAAAACAGAATCGTCTTGGATATCCAACTACTTCTCTTCATCGCCCTGGCTGACTCGCCATTTTCATTTCTCCTTTTTGACCCTCGGGGGTGCTGGCAGTTCAGAAGGGGTTCCCAGGGAGAGAACAGTGCTCAGAACAGTGAAACGAAGTGGCTGCTCACTAATTTCACCCAGGGGGCTGGGGGACGACTATGGTTGCCTTCGTACTTCAAATCTGAACAACAACATAAAGGTGGCCTTGATCAAGAATTCAAAACACAGGGATGGAATTCAGTTATAAATATCGTATGTTCACTGAACATTCAGTGCACTGTTTTAAGCACATATCCTGCATTCGTCTACTTAACTTTTGCAAGAGTCCAATGAGGATTTTTTTCTATTTACAAATGAGAACCTGAGGCAGAGAGGCTTAGGACTGTGTCCAAGGTTACAAAGCTAGGAAGTGGCAGAGCTGAGGACTGGACCCAGGTCCAGCCGCTGCTCTATAGCCTCTCAGTTCTCAGCAGCGGAGTTCCCGGGAGGAGATGAGGGGCGGGTGCCTCACTGCTCATGAGCGTGTCCCTTGGGCAGATGACTTACCTTCCCACTGCTTCAGTTCACTCATCCACAAAGTGGATGATGATAATGATATACCGACCTCAGAGCACGGCAACAGCATCTGGCATATAACACAAACCTTTTCAGCATTAGCTAATATTACTGTTTGTTAATATGCTCAACCAAATTCCATTTCAGCAAAGCTTTCTGTATTCGTTTTCTACTCAGTTAGTGAGTCAAGCAAAGGCATTCCAAACCACAAAGTTCCTGTTCGACCTAAGGATCTAACTTGTTCTGGTAAAAATGTGTTATAGAACCGATGGCACATAACAGCAGTTTTAAATATCTTTACCTGTAATTACCCTTGAAAATGTACTTCAAATTTAATCTGAATACAGTATTTCCAAACCTCACTGTCCTTAAGAAGGGCTCCAAACTGGCATACACAGATTCCTAAAAAGCACACAAATAGTATGGAGGCCAATTTTAATATTCACTAAGCCTTAGAGAAATGACATCATAAGGTTACCTGGGTTACTGGCTACTGGGTTTTAGATGTAGGTAGCCCTGCTGACTGGCGTGTGGGGTCAGTCAGGTCCAGGTGTATCTGATTAAGTTCCTTTTCATCCATATGTAAGTATTTATGGAGGCCTCCCTCGGGCCAGCGCTGGAGACGCAGAATGAATGCACACTCTCCTTCTGAGTAGCTGAATGGGCAATAAACCCACACAAACAGTTACATCAAATTAAACCAATGCTACAGCCAGGGAATAACACCGAAGCCGCCCTGCGGTGCTGGGCGCATTCCTCAGGGAATGGAATGACTCTGTGTCTGTAGAAATGATCTGTACTTCGGCCAAAGTCATTAGTTTTAGAAAGAAAAGACAAATTGTGATATATGCAATCTGTTGGAAGGAAAAAAATTATTTGTACTTGAAATCCAAAAAATAAAAAAAAAGGAAAGGGAGATGGGGTAGGGAGAGGAAGTCTCGAAGATGACAGCTCACTCCAGGTTTAGGTCCCCCTTCCGGGAGGGCAGGGCCATTGTCTCCGCTGCATGTGGAGGGTGAGGAAGGGGGTGTGGGGAGCCCTGAGTCCTTCCTGGTGAAACGGGAGCTCAGTCTGGGAAGCCCTTGGCTCCGGGACCAGGGCCGCTCTTTTGCGGAGGCCCCCGCACGTTGCGGGAAGCGCCCCCAGTGAGACTGCCTGAGCCGCGCTGCCTGCTGATTCTAGCAGCGTGGTGCCCGGTGCAATGCCACCCACCTCACAGCCCAGGCCTGGGCAGCGGGGGCTGCGTCACCAACACAAAGGCTCTGCGCAGGGCGGCAGGACACCACATAGGTGTACAGACTCTACACGTAATATCGCCCCTTCAGAAGTCAGTCATTCCTGTGTGGCACCAGCCCTTCCTATCCCAGGAGAGATGGTTTGAAGCCTGGGAGGGCAAATGACACAGAAAGCTGTGGAGAACAGGGTCAGCAATCTGTAATAAAGGTACAACTACCCTAACTCTTCAAACTGGCCTTCTTCTTGTCACTGTCCCATATGAAAATAACCTTGTCCCGTGTCCCGATGCTGGCCTTCCACACACATCGCAGGGCAGTGATGTCCCTGAGCCCCAGTGCGAACTCCTCCTTATTGTCAAATCCCACCCACGTTTCCGCTGGCCTCCTTCCCCCTGCCACGCACAGCTGGGCTATTTCATGGATTGAGCGCATCAGCTGTCAGCAGCCAGTTGAAGCTGGGTCTAGTCAGGCCAGTGGGTGGATGTTTGACCTCTGAGAAAACATCCAAGAGCTGTATAAGAAGAGATGCTACTGACTTAAATCAGCCTGCCCAGCCGAAGACTACCCTGAGGGTTACTTTCCAAATAAAGACAGGGGTGGAGCTACCAAATGCGATAGAGATGGAGCAAAGATACTACATTCTATCTTGTAAATCCTTATTTCAGTTTTCAGCAAGCAGTCACAGAATATTAAATATGTCTTTCCCTGCTGGTAAATGGTCATCTTGAAGATGTTTTATAATGAGTTGATTCTTTAAATGTGTAAGTGCACACAAACACATTTGGCCCCACTGAAAGGAATTTTGCCTGAGTAAGGACTGTGGAATTACTTTGGGGGTCAACTCCCTGCCCTGGGGAATGCAGTGGGGAAAGTTCCCACACCAGGAGGGGGCCTCCCCCAGGGCAGTCTGTGCAGGAGCATCTGCAGAGGTTTGCTGTGGGCAGTGCCATGTCTCAAGATGCTGTCAGCATCTCCAACAGCCAAAGGCCATGGTCCCCAGAACAAGGGGCAATCAGAGTCCACAAAACTTATTTGCAGCATTAGCAAAGGGGTGTGTGTGTGTGTGTGTGTGCATGGACACAGTAAGGAAATGCCAGACGTCTCACTCTGGGGGAGGAAGTCCAAACTCATGGTTACTTGAACTTATAACATTCCCATCAAGAAGATGCATACTGAGAGAAAAGGTTGTCATATTTAGAAAGTTCTTCTAGGACCGTGTTCTCAATCAACCCCATGAGGTGCAGGGAAACCACCACAAGCTCACAGAGCAGTGTGAACATACTCCTCGGTTCAGATCTGAATGCCGGACTGGGAGTTCCAGACCATGCCCTTTCATTTACTACTACATAACAGCACCAAGAACAGAGCCTGGGACATAGGTGGTATTCCATATACTTACTGGATTAATACACATGAAGAGGATTTTGACCCTGAAGCCTTGAAAATGTTTATGATGCAATTTGGAGACAAAACAAAACACGATTTATCCACTAATTCACCCAGTTCAATGAGTGGGGATATAAAGATGAATAAGACGGTGCCTCAGCCTCCAGGAGGCTTATATGCTGGTAGAGAAACAGCAAAGGCCAAAGCATAGAGGTACAGGAGGGCTGGTATATTTAAGAAACTACCAGTATTTTGATGTGACAGGAGCAAGGGGGAGGACAGCAGGAGATGAAGCTGGAGAGAAGGGCAAGGTGGGGCATGGAAGACCTAAGGACTTGGAGTTTTCTCTTGACAGTGACAGAGGGTAGGAAGGGCAGTGATGGAATTTAGGCAGAGGAGTCATAGGATTAAATCTGTGGCTCAGCAAGATCACTCGGGCTACAATGTGAAGGAGAGACTGGGAGTCAAGGTTGGTTAGGAAGCCAGCACCCTAAGTCGTCCAGGAGAGAACTGATGAGGCCCTGGTTCAGGCAGTGATAGCGGGCAGGACGGGGTGATCGTTTCATGAGTCATGGAAGAATGGGCAGGACTCTGTGATGGAGCAGATACAGAGAAAAAGTCAGTTTTCCCTCTAGATTAAACGATATGCTGTGGTGGGGAGTATGGCCTGCAGGAAGGGGCCATATGTCCTTGGTGGCTGAATGGATAAACGGAAGAGGAAGGGACTCCTGTTTCTAGCTTGCGTATTTGCTATTATTCAGGACAGAGGGCCTTCACTGACTCCAACTGCCTAAAGTGTTTAGTTTAAACGCTTCACAGTTGCTCAGAATTCTCTAGGGTCTGGTCCTGTCCCCTCTCTTGCGTTAACTGCCGTCGGTGCCCTATCATTTCCCAGTCCTGTTCCCTCTGCTTGTAATGCCATTCCCTGCCTTCATCTCCATAGGTCAAAATCCATTTCAAATGTCACCTCTTCCAAACGGTATTAGATTCCCTCAACCCCCAAACTCTTTATGTGATTCCTTTGTATTGGCCTTGAAGTCTCTTGGTTGGGTTGTGAGTGAGCGCCCTGAGAGGGACTGCCTTCCCTCATTCATGTCCCTCTCCCCCAGCCTCGAACCTTGCCCGTCGCAGGACTCAACACATCTTTGTTGAATCGAAACAAAGAGCCCACACGAGGAGCCACTCATCCGTGAGATGGGGATATCACTGCCTCCTACTTCATAGGGTGGTTTGAGGGCTTGGCTCATAGGAAGTGCTCAATAAATGCTCTCATCCACGTCATTATCTCTAAGAAGAGTAAGTTACACCTGCTTTCGGACTAACTTAATACTAAGCCTCTGCCTCCTGTTACTGAAGTTAAAGGATAACGGCATCCCTTTAGGGTTCTTGGGAGACTGTCCACTGGGATCGGTGAGCAGGGACCCACCGTTCGGGCCCCCTGGGGCCTTCCTTTACAAATTCCACAGAGTTTACTCGGCAGAGGCTTCTCTCGAGTACTTCAGGCCTTCTCTTTTTGGTCATGGAGAAATGGTGCCCAGCTTTTGAGCTCTGTGATTCTGGGAAACGAAGTGACTGGGAAGAATCCCACCCCGGCAGCTACCACTTCTCCTCCCCTCGGCCCCAGCAGGCTCACAAGGTCAGGCTCACAAGGTCAGAAACAGAGCCAGCCCTAGGTGCGGGGAGAGGCTGTGGCTAGTCTGGCCTGCTGTTCCAAAAGGAGTGAGCAGACAATTATGATAGACCTTGAGTTTTATTTTTATTTTTAAAATCTACTTTGAAGAATTTTGTGAGTCCCAAAGGAGCCCTTTTATGTCACTTTTTTTTTTTCTTTTTCTTTAGAATTTCCCTTAAAACCCATTAGGAAGATCTCACATATGCCGAATTTAGCATTTTAATGGGCTTTTGTTCCTGCCTTATATTTTTTTTCCCATTTTTAAGTTCCCCTCTGATTTCCAATTAGGTCTTTCTGGGTGACAACGTTCGCAAACTCAACAGCAGAATTTCTGGGAAGTCTTTTAATTTATGTCTGACTTTATGATGATAATATCGTGGACCCTGCCTGAGTCAGCAGAGACTAATTCGTGCGCCACAGATTTCACTTGCCGTGAGGAACCATGGAAGGGCACTGAACCTCTTTTATAAAATCACAGAGACGCTACGTTTGAGAATTGCTCTTTAGCACCACCATGGTATTTTTCTCTCTCCAGGAACCTCGGACAAGTCTAATCTGGAGCTGATCACTCTGACATGTACCTGTGTGGCTGCAACCCTCTTCTGGCTCCTGTTAACTCTCTTTATCCGAAAACTGAAAAGGGTAAGAATATTTGACATCAAGTTCATGCTCCTTTTTAGGTAATAGTCTACAATATCTGTCTGATGTCTACAGCAGGCACAAAACAAATGTTAGACCCTCTACTTCCCCTTCCCTCTCTTTCTAATCTCTGACCTGGTGAACACTGAAAATAAATCATTAAATGTCTCTCAACCATAAAGTAGGGTATTCAACAGAAAAGCTAGAGCACCAAACAGATGAGTATTTCCCAGAAACAGAAGGAATATTTTTTTACAGTACCTAAAATGAAGTGCATAAACCTGAGTGTATACAGCGTGATGCATTGTGAGTGTACACTCATGCAACCATCAATCACCCTGATCAAGACACCAAATTTTCTCATTATTTTTTCTCGTCACCTATTTCACCCATTCCCCTCGCCCTCCCCTATAAAAAAAGTATGTGATAAAGTCTTTAACTTAAATTCAGCCTGAGACCTACGAAGCCTTCATTTTCTTAACCTCAGTCTCTGCTAAGAGACAAAAAGGGAAAACCAAAATAAAGACTTGCCTGTAACTTCTCTCTCAAAACGTTAAGGAAACACAGACAAAACAAGCCCTCCTGTTTCATACCCTCTGAGCCCCACAGTAAGATTAAGTCCTTTAGAGTGTGAGGTGCAGGTTGGAATTCAGGACGTCAGATTTCTACAATTAGGCCTACAGCCGGACTTGTTTCTCTGAAGCTCGGTGGAGAAAAAGCCATCCTTCCTTCCTTCCTTGATGCCTCTAATGTTCATTGTGTGCCTGCTCGATGCAGAGTGCCAGGCGCTGTGAAGAGCAGGTGCTAGAGTGTGCGGTCTGGAGAGGAGACCATAACCAGCTACGAAGACAAATGTAGAGGCAGCTGACTGAAAGACACGGAAGGGGGGTGGTCAGGCCAAGAAGGGAAGGACAGTGTTGCCAGTGGAGAAGAGCACGTATGCGGCTGGTGCAGGGTAGAGGGAACACCGCGAGAAGAGGGCCTGGCAAGAGGCCGGCATGGCTGCAGCGGTGGGCACAAGGCAGGAGGTGAGGAAGGAGAGGAGAAGCTGCAAAGCCCGGCCAGGCAGAGCCTCGGAGGCTGTGGTAAAGCATTGAGTCCGTATTCTGGGAGTAACAAGAAGCCTGGGGGTGGGGCGGAAGTTGGTGAGCAAAGGTAGGCAATTAATTGTTAATGTTAAAGATTTGTATCTGGGAAGATTTTTTTGGCTGCTGTGAGAATGGAGCAGTGGGGTAAGACTGAAGAGGGAGGAAGCTACTAGAAGACTTTCCAGAAACAATGGTAGCTTAGTCTAAATGATTAAGAGTTAAAAGATACTTAGGAGATAAAACCAACAGGACTTCAGAAGTGTCAAGAAGGCCTTCTCAATTTATAGAGATGTGTTAGCCCTTATTAATGGCCAGGAATTATGGGAAGTCCTGTATGTAGTATCTCAGTTAACCCTTGCAAAAATGCAAAGAGCTGGATGTATTAGATAATGTTTTGTAGAGAGGGAAACTGAGCTCAGAGAGGTAAAGTAACTTGTCCAAAGTCACACAGGTAGTTAAAGTTGGAGCTGAGTTTTGAACCCAGGTTGTTCGACCACAGACTTCATTTTAATACTCAAAACCAGAAAGGTGTACTTTATAGTGTCGTTGTGAGAGGTGAGGCTAACAGCCGTCCTCTACAAGGAACATGTGACGGCAGGCTTTTGCTGTAGAGTGTGACTGCTTTTGAGCCATGACAATGAAGGCCACTGCTTTGGAAGGAACAAAGGTCAAACGGTGGCATTTTGAAAGGGGAGACACATTGTGTAGGGAAAGAGACCTAACAAAAGGAAAACTTGCCAAATCTGTAAGGGAGATGCAGGGGCTCTAGGAGTTCAAAGGAGGAGAAGGGAGAAAACACTTCAGGGAAAGCAAGCAAAGTTCAGAGACAGACTTTAAAGGTTGTGGCGGGAAGAAAAGCAGCCGAAAAACAAAGCCCACCCTACTCCTTCCCACTCCCCAGATATGGGAGTTAGTTTGCGTATCAAGCCTAGTGGAAATGAAACTGGAAATGTAAACGGGACTAAATTGAAGAGGTCCCTTGTATTTCTAAAAATCCATGAAATAAGAAAAGAAGAGAGCAAGAGATTCTTTTCTCAATGATAGAATGCCTATAAAACTTAAACAGTGATTGGTGGTGGAAGGTAAAGAGGAACATGATATCCAAAAATATTTCCACGTGGTTTCCATGTAAACCCCTCACTGGTAAAGACTGTATTTCATATTTTTATCCCCACCCCGCCTAGGCCAGTGTTACCATTTCAGCTAACATTTATTGATGCTTCCTACATACCAAGCCACCCCATTCTAACAGCATTACATGGATTATTTCATTTAATATTCACAACAACCCTGTGAGATAAGCACCATTGTTATCACTCTTTCACAGATAAGGACACTAGGCTTAGAAAGGTTAAGCAACTTGCCAAAGTTATGTGCTGGTCAGAAGCTGAGCTGTGATTCAGAGCCAGGCAATCAGCCCCAGTGCCCGGGCTCTGGAGTGCTTAGCTGTGCAACTTCCATGCCAAGCACCTAGTAGCTGCTCAGTGTTAATGTCAATTGAAAGAATAAATATTTGTCAACTAAGATCTATTATCACACTCCCCTCAGAGCCCTTACTTAACATTTGTTTGGTGTTTCCTCTCATCTGCCTTATTGAGATAAACCATAAAATTCCATAGGTGTCACATGGGGAGATTTTCATTGCCTGCCCTCCTGCCTCTATCAACACCTCTGCCAACCTCCCCATGCATTCTGCAGAGAACCCGAGATGCCCCTTACCCAGGGGCAGCTATCTGTGCTCTTTGAGGATTGGAGATTGTTTCTCATGGCCTTGACCATACTGGACATCGAAAAGATTAGTCACGAAACCTATTCCAACAGCTTCTCTACTGAACACTCAAGTACCCTGCGTGAGAGTTTATATGCCTCTCTAGTCTTAGAGACTCCCCCGAGTGTCTGAATGGGGACAGGCTGGGCCCTTACAGTCTAACACCAGCCGTAAATGCAGTTCGTGACAAACGTGCTCCGTATCTTTCTGCTTTCCATTCTTTGTGGAGGCCAGGCGAATCTGCTTTGAGCTATCTGTCACACGTTTTAGTGATAATTTTTGTGAAAAGGAGACCGATTGCAAGTGATGGATGAAGTGAGCTGTGACTGCCCAGAACAGGGTGAGTCAGGGCTGAAGAATGTGGGTGGGTGTGAAATGGTGTGAGTGGAGAGGTTGTCTTCCCTAGTGAACTCTGATCCTGTTTAGGGAAAGGCAATGAAAGGAAAGGCCCCAAAACTCATTAAAGTGAAGTTTACATAACTTCTAGGCTAGAGTTATCAAAAACCCCTTTACGTGGGCAAGCATATTTTTTTCAAGTCTTGTCCGCAGAAATGCAATCATCAATTCTACATTTAACTAACAGGAAATAGATCCACTGACACGACTCCACGACACTAAATGTAAATCCAGTTATCTATGATCTGAAATAAAGGGTATTTTCTGGGCTTGAGGTGCATTACCAAAATATAGCGAGCACTTCAACGTAGATGCCTGATCTCCTATCAATGACCAAACAGCCAAGAATGTGCTGGAAGTCTTAGACCTGTTTATTTATTCCTTGGCCTTTGAAATAATCAATTCCTATTTCTTACTGAAGGTGACTCGCATTCTAATCTCACTAATGGACCCCATAGTCTGTTCAGGTCTGCAGCAACTAAGAGGCCAGAACGTCTGAGTATATTTAAACGCTTCACATGAAATGTGCCTCTCCACTGTCCCAGGGAATCCTGGGCCCACTTTTGCCACCTCCAGCCTTTCTTACAAATGTGGAAAAGCCACAGTCATGGACCCTGCAGTCAGCCCGTCTGTGATACATGTTCCTGCTTGTACAGAATGGCCACGGAAACGTATTTACAGCCACTGTTTGGAAGGATTTTACAAAACCGCTTTGCACCTTTTAGAGAAGGACCGTCATTGGATAACTGTTTAAGAACAAGCAATAGGGTCACTGGACAATCTGAGCACATCTTACCGGAGCTAGGACAGCGGAGCTGGTACCGCAGGAGTGCAGTGTGGGAACGAACAGTAAGAGGTTGCTGAATGGAAATTGTACGCTCCAGTATGAGGTGCTTATTGATACGCAGAGGGGTATTTTGTACTCAATCACACGATCTCAACCAAAATAGCAGATGTTGCCAAGCATTGTCTTAAACTGGATATCGGGTGTTTTTTGGTTTTTTTTTTTTAAGTATCCTTGTTGGTGACTTTGCGATCTCTTTATTTCTTAGTCTTCTTCTGAAATAAAGACTGACTACCTGTCAATCATAATGGACCCTGATGAGGTTCCCCTGGATGAGCAATGTGAGCGGCTCCCTTATGATGCCAGCAAGTGGGAGTTTGCCCGGGAGAGACTTAAACTGGGTAATGTATTTGTTCAACAAATTCCTAAACCCATGCTGAGCATCTACTACATGCAAAACACTGTGCTTTGAGGGATGTAGAAGTGAGCTAGGGATCCTACCCTCTGGCTGGTCACAAACTAGCACGGGAGATGGACACAGAGGTAACTATTCTAACAGAATGCTGAGAGGCAATGCAAGGCGGGGAGCATCTGTTGCTTCTTTCAACAAATATCAGGCACCTTCTCTGAGCAGCAGACACCCCTCTAAGCCCTGGGGATATGAAGGTTTGAGGCTCTTCCCTCAAACGGTGGGGGAGATAGTCACAGAAGCACGTAAGTGAAGGAGAAGTAGGGAGATGATCTCTGCCAGGAAACTTACAAGTATAGGCACTCTAAAATAATGAAATTTTTGAGGAATCAGAAATTTGTGACCTAAAGTCTAATTCAGGATGGCAAGGAACAATAAAAGCCAAACATTTGGTGAAAGAACAGATACTCTTCAAGGCTATGGATCAAAAAACCCTTCTGCACAAACCTACTGCCTACACACTCTGAATTCCCCTGAGTGTTTGAAATGTCCAGACAGAATAGAAAGTCCTAGAGGGTCATTTCAGTTTTGTTTTTGAAGAGCAAAGGCTGTTGTTTTCCAGGAAACTCAGAAGCTGTAAACACCAGGCAAGCACGCTTTCTCTCGGCTTACCCCCAAGTTCCTCCAGCTCAGACATCACAATGCAAACTAATCTCCAGTCCTGGTGCTACAAAACAACAGGAGCCTCAATTACTCTTGCCCAGAATATTTGGATTGTGGCTTCTGAAAGTTTTCCACGCACTCCTGTGCTTGCCAGAATCATTAGCAGTTGGAACCAGGAAAAGAGATCATAGATCCAGTGTTCCTGGATCTTGTCACTCTCAGTGTCAAGAGCGTGTTGTTCCAAATTCAGCTGCATGGCCTCCCCTTCCCCTGCCCACGCAGAGGGGTGAGGAGACAGAGAGGGTGAAATGGCTTCTCTTCTTGTTCTCTTAGGCCTTGAAATGATTCCACTTGCATCTCTTCCTACATGAGAAAGAATACTTGGCCCCAAGAGTATGTTCTGTTTGGCTTGGGGAAGAAAATTGGAAATCAGTAAAAAGCTGGAGACAGACAAAAGCCTGCAATGGCTGACAGCAAAAAAAAAAAAAAAAAGAAGAAGAAGAAAAAAAGAAAACAACTAAATTTAGAGTAGTTAAGGGCAGGTGGCACATGAGATGAGTTCCTTCTGCAAGTCTAAATTATATGGCAGCTAGCCCAGCCCTTCAGTGACCTTGTCGGGGAACATGGGATAATTTTCCCACAACCATGAGCCATTCTCAGGCCACACTGCTTTTCAGAGTAATCAGTCACAATCAAACATCCTTTCTCCAGCACAGGACATGTGAGCTTCTGTCCCATCTCTTCATGCCTAAGCCTACCATCACTGTGATCCGTGTCCTATCAGGGACATTGCTCATTCCTCCACCAGAATTCCCCTGGGGAGCTGTGGTTTAGATAACCCACAGGAGACTCTTCTTGTTGAAGATCTTGGTATGTTCTTTTCCTTCCTGGAGTTGCCAGATGCTGATCTGGCTGAAGTTCATGTGAGTGTCTTTGACGGTAAGAGAAAGTGTGTCAAGTCAGCTAACTGTGTGTTTCCACGCACACTGTGGCTGCAGGGGCCAGACAAATGCTCCTCTTACTAACGTAGCAATAAGAGGCCCAAGATTTGTTTTTTATGCCAAGTAAATGACAGAAAGCAAGCTGAAGTAATGTCTAGCACATGAAAGTAACCAAGATGATGTCTGGATGGAGAGAAAAAGCTGCTTTGATGGGCAGGGTTACAATGGGGTTATAAATGCAGAGAATGTGCAGACCAAGTTGCAAGTGAATTCAGCTGTATGTCCTCTATTGGTTACTATTTGCAGCCCTGGTGAGAGAAGTCAGAATTTATGGGCCTGATAGGTACAGTTGGACCTGGGGTCAAAGGTGTCACTACTACTGAAATTCCTAAAATCCAGGAACTAAGCAAAACCTGGTAGTAATTCCTCACTAAACCTGGGGACAGTTCAGCTCCTATAAATTTATCACAGAAGTTGGGATACTGCCTGACATTGCATCTTTCCATTGGAAAATAAAGTCAGAATTACCTAACGTGGGAAACAAATGGAGTCTCAGAATTTGGCAAGGGATGGTGCCTGGGCTGCTGTTGCCTCCTTGGAGTCCAACCGTGGGTGCCAGAGAGGGCTCAGCCCTGTGCTGCTGTGCATTCCCCCCAGGCGTCCCAGGGACCCTGGCCAGCCGAGGACGATTTTGGAGGAGATTCCAATATCATTTCATTGTGTGACAGTGACCTAGCATTTTTCCGAGCTCGTGAGTGGCATGTGGGTAACACCAAGGAGGATTTTAAGGGAAAAGAGGGATCAGGCAAGGTAAAGTCCAGTGTGACTGGGCTTCCCTGAAACTCCAACTGTGGGTCTGCTGAAGGATTCCAAAGCATCAGGTGACTGAATAGCCTGTAATGGCTTCATGCTGTTTTATGAGGCAGAGCTCCTCTTCCCAGAGGGCACGTGAAAGGACTGCGGGTGGTGGGGGGGGCAAGTGAGGAGGAGCTTATCCTCCCTGACAGGAGTGAGATCCCCGAACACTTGTTAAAATAAAGTGTCATGGCTGAGAAGGGATGCCTGGGGGCTGAAGCCATGGGTAGGAAAGGATTCTGCCTGCCCCCCACGAGCACACCTCTTCGGAGCATGCGGACCAGAGGCCCAAGAGAGAGATTGTCTTTATTTGTCAGGCTCAGAACATGTTTTAAACTAGTGGTAGAAGGCCCTACAGAAGAAAAGCATTCTTTTGCCCTAAAAAAGCAAGGAATAAGCTTCCGACCCAAATGCGCCCATTGTTAGAAGTCCGGAGAACGTGTCTGCAAGTGGTCTTGCCACACAGGGTTTCCATGCCCAGCACCGTCAGGGTCTACCTGAGGCAGTCTGATTGAGACCATGAGTCCCCATTCACGCTGGTCTCTTTCTTGGACAATTTTATTTGAAGAAGGAAGCAGACTATACCTGTGCCTATAGTGCGCACTCTGTGGAATCGCCTCTATCAGTCACTATAGCATAGGTGCACCTTTGACCTGGGGAAAGGCATGCCATTTGACCCGTGTCCCCTGCTAATGCAGTGCGTCCCTGTTCAGTGGAAGCACAGGGAGAGCTACAGAGAGTCTCTGTGATTACAGGGGTAGCTGAGCTTTCCCATGTCCCAGCTGGACACCTCGGGTGGGTGGCAGTGGGTGGGTGATAGTAAGCAGCGGCAGGGTAAACACGTCTTTGCTAAGGAGGAGTCATGCATAAAAGGATAAAGGCTCTAAGGATGAGGAAGCAGGAAATCTTCATGACAAACTTTACAAGTATCTTTAAAAAAACAACAAAAAACCATGTCCTTTGGGGGAAGGGACCAGAGGATGAAGATGGAAGGAAGGAAGGAAGGAAGGTTAATAACTAACTGAAGCACATTCTCAGAACAGTCCAAGGAAAAGGACTTGGGAGAGGAGGCGCTGTGTGACATTAACACTCTAACCACCAGGACTCACTTTTGACCTGAGGCTTTTGGTTGACCGTTTCCCGCGCCCCCCACCTGAAGAAACAGAAGAGTGCTTTCTTTGGCTCATTCTTCCTTTTGCCGTACCGCATTTGACGTGCCGTGTTTCTCTAGGTTCTGTTTAGCTACCTGTTTCCCAATGGTGCATCAGGAAGTCCTTGATATCAAAGGCAGCTGAGGTGTTCTGGGGGCATCCCCTTCACAGGGCACCCCTCCTAAGCTCTCCATGTCGCGGGCCCCTTTAGTCAGCCATGACGGTATGAGACTCGCTTAGAGCATCCCCCAAATTCCCAAATGCCTCTATGTGGCAGGCCCTGGGCTAGGTCCTGGGAAGAGTCTGACACGGCCGTTGCCCCTCTGTCTCAAGCAAGGGTGAGGAAAGACACATGCTCACAGCCATTACAGCGTAACAGCAGGTACCATGAGAGCAATGTAGCTTTGTTATTGCATCTGGCAACCACTTCTCTGTGGCTGAAACCAATTGGTACCAGTGGTTGATAGGCTTAGGTGCTGAATCATGAAGATCTGTAATCATCATGTAAAGACATGCTGGAAATACTGAGAATATTTTGCCTGGCAAGGAAATCTGAGAAATGGCTTAGTGATTATTTTTTTTAGCTTTGAAGCATTATGATAACCAACAGCAGTAAACACCATTCTCAGTTTCTTCCTTTCTGCTGACAACAGATCCGAAAGAAATAGCGTGAAATGACAAGAAAAGGAGTTTAGGTCAACCACAGGGAAATTTTCTTTCCTGTGTAATAACAGTATTAAACAATGAAAGAGACCAGAGAAGATTCGGTAGCCTCTCCAGTCCAGTAGGATCTGTGAAGACGAAATTGGTCCTGCACCCGGCTGGCTGTGAAGGATGAGGGCACCTAGGGACACAGTAAAGAAGGGGAAGGAAGACACCCCAGGAATGTGTCCCTTACTTGGGTTCTTTTGGGGTCACTTTATTGGGGATTCCATTTAAAGCTACATGCCTCACATACACCCATAGGAAAAAAGGCACTTCTTTCCTGAAAAAGCCTTAAATTCACCCAGCTGGCGTGGCCAACAAACCAAAGTGTTCTTTTCATTGCAGGCAAATCACTTGGAAGAGGGGCTTTTGGAAAAGTGGTTCAAGCATCTGCGTTTGGCATTAAAAAATCACCCACGTGCCGGACTGTGGCTGTAAAGATGTTAAAAGGTACGTACGGATCCTGTCTTTTGGCTTTCAGCTGGCCCACCACATTCCCTAAACACTGGTACAAGTTGGACACGGTCTAGGAACAGACACGAGCTATTTCTGCTCTGGCCACATCACTTTTTTCTACTATTGGAAGCCCCTTAACTTTAAGGGAGTTCTTGATTAGGCCAGCAAGAGCTCAGAACACAGCTTGTAAATGAAACAATCTAGCACTGTCCACGAGAAAACAGTCCCATCACCGCAAAGATCATTCTCCCTTCACATCTCAGACCCTGGACTACCAGGGACATAAGCCCGCTGTAACGACATGCTCAAAATTTTGGAGTGATCTACCATGACCTAATGGGAAATTAGCTGTACATCATAAATCCCAAAGGCTTAGGCAGGCTTGACCTCACTACGAAGTGAAACTATGAAGCTAGAACTCATTGAGTTGATCAGAACTCTAAACTATTTTATACTATCAGGTCCCAACCCTGAAACATTTCCTCTTTAGAAATTAAAAAAAAAAAAAAATTATGTTCTAGTGTTGAAAGATACTCCCACTCTGTGGAGCACTGGGAGACAGACCCAATTCATACCGCGATTTACGACCACCGCCCTCAGACAGATTGAAAACAACGATCAGTGCAAAGCGTTTGAACCAAACATCTCAAAGCCTCACGTGTCCTTTAAAGTATAAACCATACCTCATTTCTTAATCCACAGTGGAATTTTGTGTTACTTCTGCCCATTTTAAGGTTCCCAAACTAGAAAGAAACAAGGCCTGAACACCCAAAGGGCAGCTTTTAGCTTTCCAAACTCTCTAAGATATTGCTGAGGGTTGTGAGGCACAGGAAACTGCAGCCAGCTAAGCAGGGACTGAGCAAAGGGTCCAAAAAAGAGCCATTTGCTTAGAGAGATTTTAGAGCGATTCATTTTCTTCTAGCACCGATACCATCATTGCAAAAGCCCCATGTAATGCTATTTCCCACCTAACGGCCTGTCAGGCGAAGGCTCTGATAAAACTACAAAGAACCTGATAGTTCTATGCTCAAAAGTAGCCAGGAAAGGAGCTTTGGATCCTTTTGCATCCATGAGTCAGGACTTTAGTGCATAGTGGCTGCACTTCGGTGAGAATACCCGCCTTCCACCTCCCCAGCCTGCACCCCTGACCCAGATTCTGAACAGAGGAGGCATCAACACACCTTCTCTGTAAGCAAGCACCCAAACAGGGACTTTACTGTGTTAGGCTGAACCACATGAAATCGCCACTTTTCTTCCTCTCTCCAGTCTTGTGAGGTAGATACTATTTTCCCCATTTGCAGACAAGGAAACATCGCCCACAAGGGTTACATGGCCCCGCAAGGCCCCACAGCTCACCGGTGCAGAAGGAAGGGTTTGAGTACAAGTCTTCCAGCTCTGGGTGCAGTGCTCTTTCCCCCACACCACAGTGTTATATGAGAGGGGCTGCAGAGACCCAGCCTCTTGGAAATGAAATCCAAATCCTGAAAAGGATCCTGGCCTGCACTTTGCAGGCAATCTAGCAACCAACCTTCAGATGAGTTGAAATGAAATCTGGAAGCACCTGCTTCCTCAGCTAGTCCTGTGCCCCTGCTGACTGCCACAGGCCGCGTCCAGGCGAGGCAGGCCTGCTGTCCGTGCTTGTCTATTGTGGATCCAAGATAACACCTGTGGCCCTGCCTAGAAATGGAACAATCTAAGCAAAAGAGCCCAGATTTTTCTGATTTGCCAAAGGGCCATAAGCACATGGAGGAACTGATGAGTTTGAGGGGGGACAATCTGACTTGAAATTTTTTTAAAGGCCCAAAGAATCTATTATGGAAAACAGTGTGTGCAACATTTTTTATCAATGCTTATCTTTATTTTTTTTTAAGCCATCAGCCTTGACTAAAAAAGATTACCAAACCATCCACTATACAAAATGCCTAAAAAACCATTTCCATTCAGCTTTCTTGCTTAAATTGGCTGGCCATATGTTTCTAGAAGAAATCGAAAAGACAAAATCTCAAACAAAGGCCACGAGTCAGAAGCTCTTTCAGAGTGCCCTTGAGCAAAACCTTTAACCTTCCTGGGCCTTAAGCCCATGTCTGAAATGAGGAGAGTAATCATGTTGTTTATTTATCTACCAAACATTTGTTGAGCATCTACCGTGAGCCAATCCCAACTCCACTGGGAGGCTTCTAGAGTTTATCTGGTTATTATTAAAGAATGATTTGTGCTTATGAAATAACATGTTGGGATCCACCACAATGTTAAGTGCACATCTCTGACCCGCTTCCTGAACCATCCTACAGAAATACTTGAACATGTGTACAAAGATTACACAGGGGCTATCTATTGCAGTGTTATTTGTTAAGGCAAAAAAAAAAACCCTGCAGACAGTGTCAGTGTCAAGAATGCCATTAATCAATTAAAAGAATGGAAAAAGTCTCTGGCATATTAAAAAGGGAGGGAAAGCAAAATTTTAAAAAATATGTATATACATACATATGTATGATCCCATTTATATAAACAAACAAAACTTTGATTTGAGTATACCTGTTTACAAATACACAGAAAAACATCTGAAACTCCAAATGATTAATAAGGAAGGTCAGCGGCTTGGAATGTCTTTCCACTTTTTACTCTACATATACATCATATTTTGGGAATATCTTATAGCAAGATTATATGACTTTTTTATTTCTAAAAATACTTTAATATGTTTAAATGCCTTAGAAATTAACCAGTATAAGAACAAACAAACTTAATTTAAGCTTTAGTTTCTGCTAATTCTTAGACTGATGTTGTTTATCTCTGAGAATGAAGTTAAAGGCAGATGCTTAGGGGTCCTCACAACTCAAGATAACCCTGTGGGCTCCGGGGAGGGAAAGGTTATAGGGACAAAAGAACACATCGCAAAGATGTTTACAGAAGTGACCACTGTGGCCTCGCAGGCCCCTTGTACTCCTTCTTTGTAACTCTTCAAAGAGGGGAAAGTGAGAAAAAGAGGGGAGGTGTGGGCTCCTCCCTGTCTGGAAGGTTCTGGCTGTGCCGGCTCCTGACAAGGGAAGCCTCTGGAAGGTGCCGTCCTGAGGCGCTCAGCTCCGAGTCAGCACATTGCTGAACAGGCCTGGGTCCACCAAGAGGAAATGTCCAGTGACTGACTGACCCCACCACTGCTCTGGGCCTCCCTGTAATCAAAGGATGTTGGCTCAGGAGGGTGGGGTAAAGGAGAACAGTCTGCAGACTTGGCCCTTCTGCAGAAAGCAGGGAAGTAAATGAAGCAGGCGGCTGCTGAGCCCTGACAAAGGTGGAGGGCAGGAATGCCGCCGCGGGAGGAAAGGGCCCCATCGTCCTGCCGCCTTGACTTCTCCCTGCTTTCCACACAGAGGGGGCCACAGCCAGTGAGTACAAAGCTCTGATGACTGAGCTCAAGATCCTGACCCACATCGGCCACCATCTGAATGTGGTCAACCTGCTGGGAGCCTGTACCAAGCATGGAGGTAAGTGACGGGGGGAGGGTGCTCCCCTCCCCTGCTCCTCCTCACCTCCTGGGACACAGCCTCTCAGTGGGTCCAGAAGAAACCGCTTGGCCATTTATGGACGGGTGCTCCCATCCTAGAAAAATCTTCCCTGGACACTTAAAGACCTGAAGAGAAGGACTCCCTTTTAGATCTCTTTCCACAAGCTCTAGGTCAAGGGGAGGGCAGTGTTCTCTCAGGATGACTTGGAAGGAGTGTGATCAGACCCAAAGTAAATGGAGAGAAGTTTGAGCACCCCTGTGAAGCTTCAGCACAGCAATGAATCACTACTGGTTGAATCCCAGGAGGAGGTGATGTGGAGGACAACCAGGCGGGTCTTTCCCTTCAGACAGGCCGCACCCGCTGGGGCAAATGGCAGGGACAGGGCTGTGGTTGTGATTGAGATTCCTGAGTGTTCTCGGATAGCTTTCTCTCTTCCCCTATGGCAAGGCTGGTACTTGGGTGTAGATGCGTGATCTCTGCCTAAGCCAGAATGAAAGGTGCAAAGGACTGCAATATACGTGTTTTCCAAGCTCAACAAAGGTAGAGAGATAAAGGGTAGTTGGGGAAGACCTCCCTGCTAGGAGTGGCAGTGGGGAGAGAAAGAAGCTAAGGGCTGGGGAGGCCAGAACTAGAGTCCTAGGGACCGAGACACAACCTACCTGCTTCTGCATTAGCCTGGCCTCTCTGCCCGTAATAAGCTGGGAGCTTTCAAGTTCTCTGTCTCGGCAACATCATTCTGTTTGCCTCAACTTTGCATAAAACTGACTGGAGCTAAACCCAGAACCCACCTCCTTCCATGCCTCTCAGCTCTGTATAGTTAGTTGGCTTTAACGACTGAAGCCCCTCCTGAGGGTAAGGGCTGCTGGACCCCAGACCTGCCAAAACCCCTTCGGTGGGAAAGAGGTATAACCTCAGAGGGCAACTTCCTGCTCTGCTCCCCTGAGGGTAAAGGAAGTGATGTCAGGATTCTAACATACACTTTAGAACCAGTGAAGTCTCGATGGAGGCAGAACACCTCTGTATGTGGAAGCGCCAGGCCTCCGCGAGCCTGGGAAATGAGGGCGCCCCTGCCTTCTGCACAAGCACTCCACACGCCCGGCCTGCGTGCTCCCAGAATGCTCTAGGGCCGGAGCCCTCTGGAGCAGTTCCGGGGTCACTCCCACTTTGACCGGGAACCGGAAGCTCTCCATCCCTGCCGGTCTCCTGTCCGGAATGGGCGCATGGTGTGGACTGCTAGGTACCAGTTAAGGCAGAAGATCCCTGCAGGGCACCCCCCCAGGATTCATAGTGTCCATCCTTCCCTCCGCCTGACCCCTTGCTTCCTTTGCTGACCGTTTTAAATAGCTAGCAGGGGAAGGGGCAATCAAAAGAATTACATTTTTATGACGTGGAAATTATATGAAATTCAAATGTATGTGTTGTATGATTTTTTGGAGCATAGTCACTCATTTGGTTGTATTGTCTATGACTGCTTTCATGCTACAGAGGCAGAATTGCATGGTCTTCTGGCCTACAAAGCCTGAAATACTTACTGTCTGGCTCTTTACTGAAATGTTTGCTGATCCTGCTTTAGACCTTCTTACAACCCCCAAAGCAAACTATGTGCAGACACCCCCAGATAGTCCTGCAGCATGGGAGGAAGAGGCCTTTCAGAACCAGCGGTTCTCAGCACTAGGAGGAGCTGCGACACCACAGTGTCTCTGGGGTCTCGCTAACAAGTGGAGGGGTGGCTAGCAGTTCAGAGGTAGAGCTCTGGCTTTGGCCCCTCCCCTCCCCAATGTTCTTTCTCTCTTTGTCCTCTTACTCTTTTCTTTTTTCTGTTTCTCCCCCACCCTCTCAATTGTCCTCTATTCCTTTTGTATTTTTAAAACCCGCCTAAAGATAAATTAAAAAAAAAATCTCTTGCCCCCCTAAGTTGCATCCCTAGGCCCCACCAATACAAAGACTTGGGTTTGAGGTTTCTCAGGCCCACCGAAGGCTGACAAATGGCTAACTGGCTTGGTGCGGCTGAGCATGTGCTGTTTTGGCTGCAGGGCCTCTGATGGTGATCGTTGAATATTGCAAATACGGAAATCTATCCAACTACCTCAAGAGCAAGCGAGACCTATTCTTTCTCAACAAGGTAAGGAACTTAGAGGTTGGAGGTTTTTAAAGGTGGCAGTGAGTTTCCATTTAGGCTTTAGCAGTATGAAACAAAAGAAACCTATGTATTTCCATTAGTGGTTAAGCTTAAAACCAAATCTCTGCTTTTCACTCCTTTGTAATTTTTTCTTCCATTCTAATATGTAACAGTCTTTTGTGGACAGCACAGAATATATTTGATCCCAGTGTATGCAGTGACAATTAGAGGTTAGCATTTCTAGCCATCTACCTACATACCTAGCAAGTCATCTTGATAATTTTACTTCCCTTTCTCTCTTTCTCCATATGTACACACACACACACACACACACACACACACACACAAATCCCTTAGTCACTTGTTTCTTTAAAGATAGCAAATATAATTGTCTCCATTTCTTACATTAGAGAAATCAAGGACTTTATCAACTAACTTTGCAGTCAACAATAGGCCAGTGATGGGACCAAATAAATCATTTTCTTCCCTTTGTACTGCCCTTTTTCCATTTACCAACCATGTCACACACACACACACACACACACACACACACACACACACACACACACACACACACACACACACTGAGCCAGCCTTACCCACTAAATAAAACTGTAACAAAAGGAACACATGGGTCCGGGTTCTGAATGCACACAAAGTTTAAGAGAGATTATTGAATGAAGGAGAAAGAGTTTAATAACTGCCTATGTGACCCATCTCACCCATGCTGGGTCCTTTTCCCTGAACTACAGAAATTCTGGGGACAGTGACTCAACATCATTAACTGATAACCAGCAATTTTGGTCATGAATCCATGTAGTGTGGTGATTAAGCACTCAAAATCAGACTTCCCCGATTTCAGTCCTGTCTCTACCACTCATAATCTGGGACCTTGGGCAAGCTATTTAATCTCTCTTAAGTTTCAGTTCCCTCATTTATTAAATCAGGTAATAATAGAACCTAACTCCTGAGATTGTGAGAGAATCAGATTCAGTCAATCACTCAAATGTTAACTATCACCATCATCATTACTGACCCACCGCACAAGCACTCCGCACGCCCGGCCTGCATGCTCCCAGAATGCTCTAGGGCCAGAGCTCTCTGGGGCAGCTCTGGGGTCACTCCCACTTTGACCCGGAACCGGAAGCTCTCCATCCCTTCAGGTCTCCTGTCCGGAATGGGCACCTGGTGTGGACTGCGAATGAGATACATTGGGGGAGTCCAACAGTGCCTCTGACCTATATTATCTGTATAATGAATAAAGGGTTCAACATCTGAAAACAATGCCCATCTCTATCGTGTGAGCAAGAGTCTTCACGTAGCACAAATAAGAACCACTGGACAACTGGCCCATTCTCTCACCTCTCAAACTTCGATCCAACCAAAAACACAAGTGTTCTACCAGCAACATATATGCAAGAACACGTTTCTCCAATTTTAAACCATGCCCTCTAATAATTAGAATCTTGAAGCTGAAAGGGATCTTTGTGATCGGCTAGTTCACACTCGTACATTCTAGATGCGCTCAGAAAACTCAAGTGATTGGCTTAAGGATACACACCTACCAAGAGGTGAAGTTGGGAGAAAGGACCCGTCTCCACTGACTCCCGTTCCAGTTACTTTTTCTGTGCATGACACTGGATAAGGAGGGAAGAAGAACACAGAAAAAGTGAAATGTGGTGCCCTGGGCTCAGAGCAGTGCAAATCCCCTTCAGTCCTGAAACGCTGGTCTGGCCTCAGGAAGAAGTCAGCCAGCTGAATACCCTAGGGATCTGGGCAGGATGGAACGTTTGGGTTCATGCGTCCTTTGTTTTGAAGAGTTTGCTTCCTTCTCTGGCTGTATTTAATGATTCACCTCCCTGTTGGTGAAGCTTCGCGTTTTCATGGAAAACACGTGACTGTATTCATATGTGGGGCCTAAAAGAATATAAAGAGAAGGTGAAGGAAAAGCCCAAAGGCTAAATGGAAATGGGCTATTTCATTTTCCCAATGAATTTGCCAGGATCTTTAAATATTTTTGGTAGTAAATTCACTGTATTTTGTCAGTCCCTAAAGTTCTGTACATCAATCTTTCTTTCACAGCGATGGTTCCCAATAAGCAACGCTGAATATCCCATTGATGAGGAGTCGGGAAGTTATGGTCTTTGGACACATGTCCCAGGCTGTGACTTGGGGGATGCAGGGGTGGGGAAAAAGGCTTTAAATATTTTTTAGAAATATTTGGCACCTCCACAGCCTTGCCTGCACTCTTCTTCCCCTGCTGCCTTCTGTCCTGGGAAGGGTCTTGGGAAAAAAATTACAGTCTGAGCAGAATCCGATCTAACTGCCTCAGGGAGACACAGTAATAAAGAGCTACATGCGTCACCTGCGCTCAGCGAGGTCCCCTGGGGCGGCAGGGGGGCGGCCTCTGAGGCCTGCCTCCCCTCCCGAGGCTCCCTCCTCTGTCCGCTGCCTGCTCCCACTCTGCCCTCTAGTGGACGGATCACTCCGACTCTGTCATTTCTAGGAAAAGCCCAGGAAGGAAGGTGAGCCTGGTTGGTGGCAGTGCCGCCACACCGGGGCCCTGCGGAACCCTGGGCCCTCTCAGCCCGTTTCAGTGATGCCGTCCAGCAGAACGGAGCCTAGGGGCACGGCCCAGTCATGAAGCCTTGGGAGTGCTAAGTAATTAGATAAATCACTAAAGGTGATAGGAATCTTTTCTGGTTCCACATGAACACCCACAACCAGCGACTCCTTTCCTGTGAGTCGAACGTAAGAGGACGATAGAGGTTTCCAGTTAAGGGAAACAAAACCCAGGAAACTAGAGTGATTTGTGCAAGACCCCATGGTTAATGGCAGAGACAGTTTACACACTAGGGCTTAGATACCCAGATTAAGGGATCTAAGGCCTTTTCTGCCCTTGTTAGGATCAAACTGTAGCTTTGTTTTGAATGGAGGGGAGGAAAAGAAATGTTCATTCCCCCCTTCCCAGGGAATCTGGAGAACTGGATGACTCCAGCCTTCTGTCATTACCCCTCATAGGGACTGCACAATGAAGGCTCAAGTTCACCGGAGATCCTTTTCCCTCGTTCCTATCGTCTTCCACAAGGTGGTGTGTGGTGTAGGCAGGTGGTTAAGGGCGCCGATTGGAGTTGGCCAAATGTAGACCAAGGTTCACCATTTACTGGCTGCAGGTGACTTGTATTACCTGACTTCTCTAAACCTGTTTCTTCATGTTTGAGCAAGAACTCCTTCATAAAATGGAATGGAAAGATTAAATGACTTGGTGTACCGAAAAGCCTTCATATACCGGCTCACACAGAGCAAGTTCTCGTTAAATACCAGCCACTGTTACTGTTTCTTGATCTGACCTAAGTAAGGTGCTGTCTGGAAGCCCAGTCGAGACTCCACAGCCCCTGGGGATGTCCAGGTGCCTGGTCACCATAGGGCCTTGCTGCTCATTCACGACCCATTTTGTGGAAGGACATTCTCCCAGCTTAAGGGCCCCGTTTTCCCCATTGCCCTTTCCAGAGCAACCTTTCATCTGTGTGCCTCTTGGTCTGTTTAAAGGATGCAGCTTTACACACGGAGCCTAAGAAAGAAAAACTGGAGCCAGACCTGGAACAAGGCAAGAAACAAAGAGTAGATAGTGTCACCAGCAGTGAGAGCTTCGCAAGCTCCGGGTTTCAGGAAGATAAAAGTCTGAGTGATGTGGAGGAAGAGGAGGGTAGGTATTAATTCCTTCCTGCCCTACAGTCTGAGATATTTTTACAACATACTGTGCATCTCTGAAATTTTTTTCTTATTTATCACCCTAATAAACATCCGTGGGAGCCTCGAAGGGTAATGTCCTGAGGAGATAAGATTTGAATTAAGATTATTTACAGAGTTACTAATTTTGCCAGGGAACTGTACAATTGTGTCCCCTCAGGCCTTTTTTGTCTTAGCAGAGCATCCCCTCCCCCCACGCTTGGGTGAAATGGGCTGGAGGCCTGGAAAAATCTCTGATACTCATGTTGAAACTCAAATGCTCTTGAAAATGAACTCTGATCTACTTGTTGGTTACTTTTATGTTTTGCTAACATTGTTCCAATAAACTGGGATTTGGTGGAATAACAAGAGCCGTCACCAACAGTTACTGGTTTAATGTTTTCCAGATTCTGACGATTTCTACAAGCAACCCATCACCATGGAAGATCTGATTTCTTACAGTTTTCAAGTGGCCAGAGGCATGGAGTTTTTGTCTTCCAGAAAGGTCAGCCTTGCTTTTTGCTGTTTTTCCTCTTTGCCAGGCCCGGATGTGCGGACATGCGTACGGACAGCCATACACCTTTGCTATAAATCTGCGTTTCCGAGTATTTGCTTATACGTATGTCCTTAAATGTAGAATAAACATGGCAACAAAGGCCTCTCAATTTGTCCTGATCTGAGTGAGGAATTTTGAGAATGACGAGTCTTCATACCAGTGGGTAGAACTTAATTCTAGGGGAAAACCTCACCGGGTTTCAGACTAGACGAATCTGGCAACCGGTCTCCACTGCCCTCTAGCATATCTTCAAAACTGGCCAGAGCCTCAGAATACGCAGCTTTGCAGGAGAGCTTCTGTGAATACATCCATGAGGTGGCCTCCCACGAAACGGCAGCTGGATTGCGACCGATCCCAGCAGCTTAGGGTGGAGGGTCATGGGGAAGAGATGCCGGCGGATCTTTGTTTACCGTGATGCTGGCCTGCGAAACAGTAGCAGAACAGACTCAGGGTGATTTGTACCGTTGGGCCTCAGGGAGCCTGCGGTGGTAAAAAAGTGCTTCATGCGTATGGAACTCCACAGGTGTTCGGAGTTGCCTCTGTCAGGCCAAGGAAGCATTTGAAACGGACCCTCTAAGAAGACGAATAACGCTGAGAAGGCGCAGGAGCTCAGTCGCTTAGGTTAAGGAAACGCATTGATCACGCAACTGTTTTATTACAGTGCATTCATCGGGACCTGGCAGCGCGAAATATTCTTTTATCTGAGAACAAGGTGGTGAAGATTTGCGACTTTGGCCTTGCACGGGATATTTATAAGAACCCCGATTATGTGAGAAAAGGAGACGTAAGTTAGTTTGACATTTATTTGACTCAGTTATACCCCATGGTTTTTAAACCACAGATCGAAGGCCTTGGTAAATATTTACACTTCCTCGGCAGTGGTCCCTGCAAGCCATCACGTGCTTTCTGTGAAGACCAGCAGCCCAGAGGGGCTGGGTCCCGAAGAGCCTTCGATGGGGCTCAGCAAGGCCACATGTCCTGGCTCCGTGCTCCTGCCGCTGCGGCGTGCTATCTGTCCCTCGGGCAGCAGCGTCAAGGGGGCTAACCTGACAGGTGTCTAGTGGGCACCGGTGAGACCCTATCCTCACCTCCCCTTAACCCCTGTGGGAGTTCCCTGTACCCCTGGAAAGAACAGCCTGGACTCTCCCTCGAGTAAACCCGGACGATCGATGCAGCAGGTGTCATAGCTCAGGAAAGGGCGGGCCGGGCAGCCGCGTTATCTCGGTGGGCAGGAAACCAGTCACCTCCGGTGTCTGCCTGCCTCGCCTCCCATCTGCCTGCTGGCTCACACAGGCTTCTCTCCCCTGCTTGTTTGCGGACAGCGTGTTATTTTCCACTTTTGTGGGCGACCTCCCGTGTCCTGTCTGCTCCAGCCTGTCCCCGAGGGCTTAAGCCTGCGTCTGGGCTTTGCAGATCCCTCCGCAGTAGTGGTTTTCACACTGTCGCTGGCAGACGAGTCACGTAGAGGGCTTATTAAACTGCAGTTTACTGGGCCCCAATCCCAGGGAGTCCCATTCAGTGCATGGTTGGGGGGAACAGAATTGGGGGGTGCGGGGCTGAGAACATGTCTTTCCAGTAAGTTTCTAGGTGCTGCTGACACAGCTGGTTCCAGGATATATAGACAGTTTGAGAACTACCCCTCCACAGTCTCTTATAAAATGAAAACAACAGAACTTTCCAGGGAGCCCTTCTTTGCCGAGGGGCACCCACCTGCACGTCCCTTTCTGTCCGCCGACGTCTCTCTCAGCTTTGACCTGCCCCATCCCTTCTCTGTCTCTCCCTTGGCCCGGGTGCCCTGCCAGTTCCCACCCATCTGAAGTGGCAAGACCTAAGTCGCTGGGATTCCTGCTGTCTAGCAGAGAGAGAAGAGGCGTCTGCACACTGGGAAGCCAGCCATGTGGCCTCTCAAGCACTGGCACCTCCCTCTTCCCCGTGCCTTTGCCCGGCCCCCTTTCATGACTTCAAATCCTACCTGTTTTCACAGGGGTGCCTTTCAAAATCCTCCTCCCTAAACAAAGTTCCTGGAAATCATCATTTTCAGGATGTCGTCTAATCCACATCACTCTCCCTGGTCACTATGGACTGTAGGCTTTTTCTGGGAGAAGAATTTCTTACAGAGTGACAGAGTTGGGAGCTGCTGGGCACACAGGAGGGACTTCCTAAACTTTGGCTGCTGTCGCACAGGGCGCTCTTAGTGTCACCCTGCACGTTGGAAGACCAGAGCTGCTCGAGGAGATGATTTATGGGCCAAGTGTTATCTGGGAAGTGACCCCATGGGCTCTTGCGTTGGATGTGCTCTGTTTTCCATGTCCTTCTGCTCAAGGCCCCCCCTTGCCCTTTTCTAGACTCGACTTCCTCTGAAATGGATGGCTCCTGAGTCTATCTTTGACAAGATCTACAGCACCCAGAGCGACGTGTGGTCTTATGGGGTCCTGCTGTGGGAAATATTCTCCTTAGGTAAATCTGGGGGGGAAAAAAGATCAGATGGCCCAGAGTCACAGGTCTGCATCCTCTACTGAGTGTCGTTTGGAGAGACACAGCCTCTACGTCTCTCTCAGCTTTGTCCTGCCCCATCCCTTCTCTGTCTCTCCCTGCTCACGGGCCGCCCCCATCCACACCAGTCCACCTAGTTCTGGAGCTAAGAGAGCTGAAAACCCGTGCAGAGGCGTGGGTCCATGTAGCGTCTCACATGAGAAACAGTGTTCCGCACTGTAAGGATGCTTTATATGAAATGAACAAGGTCAGACTAGTGGAAAATCTGACGTTAGGTTGATCTCCAGCCAGTCCCACTACTAGTCCTTTCCATCCTTTGCCCCCTTCTGATTCCTCACACACCCCAATTCCGAACGCCCTTCCCTCCTCTCTCTGCTGCATCCCTCCCCCCGAGAATTTCTCAGGAGAGGCCCCGGCAAGCACGGCCCCACCAGTTAGAAACAGGAGGCCTTTCTTGCGCCTCTGATGCTAGCACAGCCAGCTCTGGACACTGGTTTTGTGCAAGATGAACAGTAGGAACACTAGTTACATTTTTCGTGCTTCCAGCAACATCCCCTGTGGGTGGCTAGCAGCCTTGCTCAAGGCCCCAGGTGCACAGATGCACACAGAGCACACATCTGCTTGCAGTCACACGTGGATGCTCTGAGCCTTCTGAACGTGGGGTCTAGCCAAGAGTCTTTCAGACTTTGCCAAAAATTTGCCTTTCAGAGCAAATAAAAGTCACTCGGTAACATCCCTGATTTCCTGTAATGTGTGAAAATCATTCCCCTGCTTTCAATGGCAGGCACCTGTTGCTTCCAGTCTTTGAAAGCAGCTTGGCGGCCACAGTGTCCCCACAGTGACACAGTGCCAGCACTGCGTGCTCCCCAGCTGCTTCCTACCAGCAGCAATCACTAGAAAGTGCAGACAACTAGAAAGTGCGACACTGAGATAGACTAGGTTCAAGGTCTGGGGCAGAGCAGGCTGGGAGACCTTGCTCACCCCTACCTCCCAGCCAAGCATCCCCCTAAAAGGAGAGGTGACATGGGCATCCTGGGCAGTAAAGTTGGCAAAAAGCAGAGTCTAGGCCCCTCTGGTACCCTGTGGTCTGCAGCGTCCTGCCCATGGGCCACCTCATCCAGACCAGTCAGCCTAGTTCTGGAGCTCAGGGCCCCTCTTTCCCTCAGGCTGTTCCAGGAACTTGTCCCCCAGCTATGTGGGACATTTATTAAAAGTAATGAATGACTCACTCTCACTGAGGTGTGAATGCTCTACAAGTAACCTATTCCAAGTCCATTGATTCTTTTTAAAAGAAGCTCATTAACCCAAGGCATGGGTCTCTAATGATGGGCTTGCTTTAGAGTTCCTCCTGGGGAGAGGGCAAGGATGCTTCAGATGACACCCCTTCCCTAACCACGCAGAGCAGAGCAGCCATAGGCATGGCCTGGGGGCAGCAGACACCCACCCGGCAGCACAGGGCCAACCTACCAAGTGCGTGTCACCAGTAGGGATTTGCCGAGCCTCTGGGAGGGTCGCACTGTGCCTTGAGATGCATTGTGCCACTAAAGGGAGGAAACAGACACCAAATTGCCCCTTGTGGTCTTTGTCCCCTGAAGCCGTAACCTGCCCTGTGCTTCCCTCGGTGTCCCGTGCAGGTGGGTCGCCGTACCCCGGAGTGCAGATGGACGAGGACTTCTGCAGCCGCCTGAAGGAAGGCGTGAGGATGCGGGCTCCTGAACACGCCACTCCTGAAATGTGAGCCCTCAGTTCCCTCCCCTGCGCATTCTCAGGGACACCTCAGAAAGGGGGTGTTCTGCTGATGTTGAGAACCATGATCCTGCGCAGCCCCACCATCAGGCCCAGCTGTGCTGGCAGTGTTTCCCAGCAGCGGGGCACCCTGTCCTTGATCCGTCCCTACCTGCTTCCTCTCTTGACCACTGACATGGCTTTTCAGGGCCCCTAGCTGGGAATCAGAAATTCAGTTTCTAGGCACGAGTCTGGGCAGAAGTCCAGGTTACCCAGAGACTGAAGGCGAGGCCTTGTCCTCACAGAGCAGGAGCCCATGAGCTAGGCAGCCACATGGACAAAGGGCCAGAGGCCACCACTGAGCAGCCCCCCATCCACACTGAAGCCTGATGAGGTTCGGTCGGAAGGCAGGGGATGAGGCCTAGGGAGGAAAAGGGCCATTTCCTGGCCGCGGTGCTAATTACGCTCTGCAGAAGGCCACACGGACAACCAGCTCATTTTAGGAGTCATCTGGGCCACCGTCTGGAGCTGCTCCTTGCGGCGGCTTCCTGCTGTGCCTGCCGCCCTGTGACCCAGGAGGGCCTGCTGTGCTGTGCAGTCGCTTGCCTGCCTCCCTTCGGCACCCTTTTCTCCCGACACACTGTGGATGTTTTGCCCTCGGAGGCCCGAGCGGGAATGTGATGACGCGGGCCGTTCTGTCGGGCTGCTGACAAGGACTTGGGCCTCCCCGAGGCAGCACCAGCTTTCCTGAGCTGGCAGGCCCTCCCCGTCCCACCCACACTCCGGGGTCCTGTCAGGAGCCCTGGGCCGGCCTTCCGGGAGGAGTCAGAGGGAGCCAAGGAAGTGTGCGCTTGGCCAGAGTGCAGGGTCACTGTCTCCTCCCTTCACGGGCTGGGGGCAAGGCTGGGCCAGACCCAGGACGACACGGAGGAGAACAGGGCGCCCAGGCCGCTGAGGCAGGGCCTGGGGGCGCCCGGGAGCGGAGGGGGGCGCCCCACGTGGTGCCCTGTCAGGGAAGAGCAGAGAGCTGGAGGCAAGGCCCTTTCTGGGGGGCTGGGGGCAGGGCCCGAAGAGCCGCTAGGAGGCCAGGTAGGCTGTAGAGTGTGGAAGGCACTGCGAGTTTTCAGTCACTTGCCCCCCTGTTACCGGCCAGGCGGTCAAACACCACGAGATGTGGTTTAAAATGAGATTACTTTGCATTTTATGGCTTTTAAGTGTTTCCTCACACACAGTCTCACTTGAAGTTCCCAGCAACCCAAGGCGGAGCAGGCAGGCAGATACGAGAATCTGAGTCCTATGAGTGATGGAACTAAGCCTCTGAAAGCCACGTGTCCTCCTGTCAGCTGAGCAGCAGAGGAGACAGACTCAGAAGCCAGTCAGTCCTTTGGCCCGATCTCCCCAGGCCACAGGACGGTCAGATTAGGTATATACCCCGCACTCCTTAGGAGAAATATTTCTCTAATATGTCCACTCATGCTGTGAATCAAATATTTCCTTCCACTTAAGCGTTAAGTTCTCAGTTACTAACAGTAATAGTAACTGCAGTCATTATTAGATAGCATTTAATAAATATTTGTTAACCAGTTTAGTGCGCAAGTGCCAGACACTGTTATAAGCACTTTAACCGTATATTAATTCACGTAATGCTCATAACAGCCCTATAAAAGTCGGTACTACTATTGTCTCCACTTTACATGAGAAAAGCGAGGCACAGAACATCTGTGACCTGCCACATGGCTAATAAGTTATGTAAACGCCGTCTGAGCCACACCGACCATGTCAGAATCCTTACCTCGGTTCTGGTCCGCATTAACGCCCGAGGTACAGTTACATCAACTTTGGAGCGAAAACCCCGCTGGACTTTGTCAGACCTCTGAGTCTTTATATAAGCCTCTCCCCAGCAGCTCTCGTACCGCGTGCAGCCCACAGAGAGGTCAGTTCCTCAGTGTTGGGGGGGGGGTGTCTTAGAAACTGTAAACGTAAGCAGCAGCTTTGTAAAATGTGGGTTCAGAAGGCGAGGATTCAAACCTCCAGCCGTGTTCAAGCCTGTGAAGGCGGACGGAGCGAGGTCCTCCCTGTCTGTCCCAACTGCGGGAAGGCCCAGGTGAGGGTGAAGCGCAGCCCCCGGAGCGGGTCTCGTGTGACCTGAGCTTGGCCGGAAGTGGCGGGCACATTCGGAGCTCGGGTGACAGCTGGGGCGAAGCTCTTCTCACAGGCCCCTCAGCCCAGGCTTGTTTCAAGGGCAGTTGGGTTGAACGCAACTGGTGTCTCTTTACTTCATTAAACCTATTTACTTAGGGATGTAAAACCGTTCAACACTTGAGTCCTTGGTTCCTCGCCCAGAGCTTGTTTAATCAGATGTCTTTCAATAAGGGAATAAGCAACGCATGTTTTGATTTTTTTTTCTTTTCTTGGGTGTTTGCTGAGATGATTTGCACTGGATTTTAGGCAAGAGGAGTGGAAACTAGAAATTGGAAACCAAGGGTCAGAATAACAAAGAGCAAGTAGGTGAAGGTGGTCCTTTGGCTGGTGTCACAGAGAGCCCAGGGAGAGGGCTGCTCCCTCCCTGCAGCTGCCAGCACCCGGGATGCTGCTGATTGGATAAGCGGGGCCTCTGCAGGACTGCAAACTCCCTGCTCTCAGGGCCCGTCTTTGTTTGCCTGGTTCAAGCCTTCTTGCTTTGGCTACCTTTCATAGATCATATGTAATGGTCTCCAGACAGCCTCGGAGAACCCGTTTGTTGCTGGAGATAATGGGACAGTGGGCAACGAGGCCTGAACGTGGCACGGTGGGGGTGTGCCAGTCCCCGCCACAGCCGAAGCGCCCTGGAGTGAGGGGTTGCAGGCTTCTGTCTAGTGACCGCCTGTCTCCGGGGTATACATTTTTGCACCTATCTCAGTCATTAGTAAAATGTATAAACTTACCTTAAAACAAGATCCATACAGGATTGTGCAGACTGTCTGTCTGATGCCACAGCAGACCTTTGGGCTGCTAGCAGCCGGCCGGGATAGCTCTCAGAGGCCCTGCTGGCTGAGGACAGTTAGGGACCTTGGTCACTGCAGCCCTGCTCCGCGTCTCCCAGAGAGCAGGGACAACAGCCCCAGGTTAGATCCCCGTCCCCGCTGTCACTGTCCTCCGTGTCTGCGAGCTGAGCCCCAGGGCAGCGGCACCTGGCAGTGGCCTGCACATCACCCTCACCACAGGGCCCTCGCAGCTGGCGGAACCAGCCCACCCACCCCCGACACCCCCTGGGCATTAGCTCTGGTAGGTTCAGTAGATGAAATACAGGTGTGGGAGGGAGCCGGCTTCGTCTTCTGGGCAGAGTCTTAACCCACAGGTTTGGACAAAGGTAGGAAGAATATGTGATTCAGGTAAGTGACCTTTATGAGCTCTTGTCGCTTAACCAAAGACTTAGGATATCTGCTCCCTGGGTGCTCAGCAGAAAGTAGAATCTTTATTTTACCACCAAACCATTAGGTGAGCTTGCTTTTGAGGACCAGTGCCCACAGAGGTTCTCAGAGGCCACCTGGTGCCACCGCTCCTCCGAGTGCCTAGCATTCTGTCTGTGAGTTAAATCAGAACCTTAGGACACACACCCCTGGACGGCACTATTGTGCCTCTCAGAATTTTTACTGAATGGCATTTTTGCTCTTTGGGCTTTGGCCCACATTGAAGGACAAGGCCCCGGGGAGCTCCATGAGCTCATTATTACCTGGATTGTGCTGTTGTTGAGATGAATCTGAAAGAGCCTCTCCTCTCAGATTTCAGTTCTATGAATAGCCTTGCTTCTTCCAAGTAACCGGTTTGTTTTTAATTTCTGGCTTATGTGCATTATATAATTGATTATTCCTTCATTTCTCCTGCTTTCTAGAAGCTGGGAGCAATGCCTCTATCAAACTACTCAGAATCATAATATAAAGTTTATATATTAACTTTGCCTGCAGTTTCACCTCTTTTCCTATTTGACCTCCCGATATCCTTTTCTTTTTTTAACCTTCCTATATTCTTACCATCTTTGACAGCTACCTCATATACTTTGAAAGAAAATAGGAATATCGGTAGGAGACCCTTAGAACTGTTGGTACAGCCTGGAAGCATGTATCTGAGACGCGCTGGAGGCCGGAGGCATTGCTGGGGTCGCGCAGGCTTCCTAGCAGGTCCCTGGCCTAGCACTGCAAGGACCGTTTGCAATATGGCTCCATATACTGAAGGAACAGCACTCTCTCTCCCCAGAGACCAGTCTTTCTTCAGCAAATATTTATGGAGTGCTTATATGCCAGGCCCTGGGCTAGGAGAAAGGATGGGGAGAGGTCCCTGCCCACCCAGTGCTTACAGCCAGGTTCTGACCCAGTTCCAAATTCCAAGCTCCTCAGATTCTGATCCAACTTGGTCAGAGCCCTCTCTAGTCCAGATGGTCTTCTGGGAGGAGAGACTGTTTACAGTAAGCATCTCTTGAGGGCAGCAAAGAGCCCCAAGAGAGTAAATTCTTCAGCTAGTGAGTGTACAGACCTCGGGCATGTGTTCTGCTGAGAGAGGGGCAGGCAGAGACCCTGAGTCCCTGCAGAGGTGACCAGCAGAGAAACCCAGTATCTTTACATGTAAAATGTCAGAGGAGAAGCACAGAGGAACCCTGTTGGCATTTAAACCGCAGGACAAGATTTGGCGTCTGTAATACTAAGACAAACACCGTTTCTATATCCAGAAGCTCGGCCTGTACTGTTTCGCCTTGAGTGGTGTGGGAGGCCAGTTTATAAGGATGCTGGGAGGGGAAAACATCAGCCACGTGCAAGAAACTTATGCACAGTCCAAGGAACTACTTACACTCCATGTGGACTTCCACCATTCGAAAGGGACGGGTCCTGGACACGTGGCCACCTCCACCAGCCTCCACTGCCCAGCCCAATAAGGGAACAGTGAGGACCTGGAAACGCCACATGCTTCTTAAGACACCTAAGCCAACCTTTGTTACAGCCTGTGAATGTCACAAGTACAGCAAACCACTCACTCTTTGGTACCTGTGTGTGTGTTAGCTTTGTACCTGTAAGGATACTGTCCGGCTTTTGACAGTGAAGGGAGCAGCACTACACTTTATTGCTGACTGCACGGAATGGTGGTGTTTCCTTTCCAAATAGCTCTGCTTTACTCAAAGAATTCATGCCCTCTACTCTGCAGAGACCACAGGCACCCCAAAGAGCTTGGGTGGTGATGCGCTTTGCAGGGTTGGGTTGTTAGTCTGCCTTTGCTGCACATGTTTTCCAGGGCCAGCAGGCCTGGCCCAAACAGCCTTTGCTGGGGTGGTGTGGCACACCCAGACCTAGCAGTGCGGGCAGATACCGCGTGCTACAAACAGCACGGTCTCTGTGTGTGTGACCGCCCCCACCGCTGTGCTGGTCTCTGTGACCACCTCTGCTCTCCAGCTGCTTCTGTTGTGCTCCCACCCAACAGCTACCAGATCATGTTGGACTGCTGGCACAAAGACCCAAAAGAAAGGCCAAGATTTGCAGAACTTGTGGAAAACCTAGGCGATTTGCTTCAAGCAAATGTACAACAGGTAAAGTCAAATGCATCTAGAGTATCAGAGGGCCAGATGCCTTTGAATGTAAGTCAAGGGGGTGTTTCACCTGTTTTAATAGCTGACGCTAGCTGTAAAAAAAAGTGTGTGTGTGTTTGTGTCTGTGTGTCTGTGTGTGTGTCTGTGTGTGTGTCTGTGTGTGTCTGTATCCAAGAATTATCTTCCCAAAACACAGCTAAGATTATGGAAATGATATAATTGAAGCTGCCATGTTTCACAGAAATAGGTTGAGGTAAACATTTATGCAATTAGAGCTCTATTTTTGATATTTTAGGATGGTAAAGACTATATCCCACTAAATGCCATACTGACAGGAAATAGTGGGTTTACATACTCAACTCCTGCCTTCCCTGAGGACTTCTTCAAGGAAGATATTTCAGCTCCGAAGTTTAACTCAGGAGGTTCCGATAATGTCAGGTAAGAATTCATCTTTCCTAACTTTATATTACAAAATTTTCAAACATACCAAAAAAAAAAAAAGACAAAACCTACAAAATTCAGCTATAGTTAACATTTTTCCCATGTGTGTATTTATACACACACTCTCTACATGTATTTTTCTTTTTGCTGAACCATTTGAAAGAGGGCTTAAGGCACTATGACACGTTACCCCTAAATACTTTGGTATACATCTTGTAAGAAGGACATTCTCCTGTCCATCTACACCAAAATTCCCACACCGAAGAAACTGATAATTCCTTAGTATTTTTAAATATTCAAATTTCCATAATTTTTATTTTCCCAGATGTCTTTAATACTTATTTAAAAAGAAGGATCCAATTAAGAATAACAGATTGCTTTTTTTTTTAGTTTCTTTGGTCTATCTTATTCTAGAATAATTCCTCCATCACTTTTTTTCTTAATGACACTGATTTTCATGAGACCTTAGATAAAACTAAACAAACTAACATACCTCTCATTACCACAGAGGAAATCAGAGAAGTGGTATGGGAAAAAATATTTATGAGTGCCTTCACTGGGCACTGGGTGGGGGTCAGTGTTTCAGTGCCAGTGGTGACACGGGTGTCACACATGTCCAGTGCCGACAGTTACACGTGTATCACACACACACCATTACAATAGTTAGATGTATATCATACATGAGTATTAACAGACATGTATTGCACGTGTCATTACTAATGATCACACACGTGTCATACACATCCGGTACTAATGGCTATATGGGTGTGCATGCTGTGTGTGGTCTGGCACTGAGCTAGGCTCTTTGCATGCAATTCCTTTAATGCTCAAAATAACCCTAGGAAGTAGATATTATTATTCCTGTCACACAAATGGGGACATTAAAGCTCCACGGATGATAGCTTGCCAAAATTGTGAAGCCAGAAAGGAACAGAATAGAGTTTCTAAACCAAGTGTCCTAATACTCCCTCCCTGTTCCTATGCAGTCAGGACTCTTTCTAGAACTTTGAGACTATCATGTGGGCCTTCAAGCATCTTTATCTGCAGTAGACACAACCCTGGGGCTTTTTTTTTTTTAATTAAGGTATCATTGATATACAATCTTATGCTCAGGTTTCACATGAGCAACATTGTGTTGTTTTATCAAGTCCCCACCACTTACCCCATTGCAGTCACTGTCCATCAGTGTCGTAAGATGCTGTAGAGTCACTACTTGTGTTTTAAGGCTGTACTGCCTTCCCCGTGCCCCCCCTATATTATGTGTGCTGATCATAATGCCCCTTAATCCCCTTCTCCCTCCCTTCCCACCCACCCTCCCCAGTCCCTTCCCCTTTGGTAACCACTAGTTCATTCATGGACAATCCTACGGCTTTGACCTCAATTCAGCTAAACTTGGCAGGTGACCAGAGGAGGCATGGGGAAGGGCTATAATAGTCTGAAAAGACTCATAGCCATCTATGACAGGCCTAGAAGCCCAGAGGTGAGCCCATATTTGTATTAACAGGTTACACATCACTGACCTTGTTCATACTTCACAACCAGCCCAAAAGGCTGAAAAAAACGAATCACCTATTTTTTAAAGAGGAGAGAACTAACTTGGATTAAATAAATCAGCAGGGCTGATTGGGTCAGAGATGGGGAGGGAAGGGTCAGCATTATTTGGGCCCTTCTCGGATACTGCCCAGCCTCAGCCCCAATGAGAAGCTTGCCTAAGGAATGGGCCTCGCGGATGGTGAGAGGGCATCAGACTGAGGAACTCGGGATGCGAGCTTGCCTTCTGGGTAACCGTGTGTGCTTATCTCTGATGGTCCTCCCCAACAGATCATCAACAAAAGTTCAGTAGGTGGTTACAGGGAACTCACACAGATACTGCGCATTTCTCCCAATCTGTAATCACAGAACAGAGTTACAGGACGAGCCATAGTAGTTAACTACGCCAATAAATAGGCTGTTTCATTTGTCTCCTCACTTCCTTTCAGAAGTAGGCAGCTGTATGTAATAAGAGTCCTGTCACTTCTCCAGCCATCATTTCTTTCCTTCGTAAGGTGAAATGTGTTTAGACCAGTCGACAACTCAGGGTTTTTCTAGGCCCAATAGTTTTTCTGATTCCACAAGTGACCAGTGGCCTACCCACTACTCAGTCACTCAAGGGTCCATCTGGGGTTTTGCTCAAACCTGTGCAATGTGGATTAACCACCATGGAGCAGATGGCATCCCTGTCAGGATTCCCAGGGGAACACAGCAGGATTTCACCCTCAGAAGGAGTGAGGGCTCTTGGTGTTTTGGTTCATCCTACCTGGGATACAGAGCTGATGGTTTCCTGACAAATAAAAGCTAGATGCATTTTCCCATCTTGATTATTCTTTCTGTTTCTTCATCAGATATGTAAATGCTTTCAACTTCATGAGCCTGGAAAGAATTAAAACCTTCGGAGAACTTTCCCCAAATGCCATCTCCATGCTTGGCGTAAGTACTGGGATTAACCTACGGAATGCACACTGGCAAGTCCTTGCCGGGCTCCATCTGAACACGAACACACTCCTGTAGGCTGGTGGCTCTTGGTCACTGGGGACCAGTTACAGTAGTGGCTGACATGACAGTTTCAAGGAGACTGACAACAAGACTTACTACATAGAGCCCCTTTGAAAGCAGGTAATTCCATAGTTTGAAGATGACCCAGAATTCACCCCAGGGCCCATGTGCTTGCCGGCTGGTAACTTGGTCCCACAGGAGACTTGGTCATGTGCTTCTAAGCCTCTCGGCTGTCAGTGATGGAGCTTGGCTTCCCAGTAATAGAGGAACTCCGATTGTGTGAGTGGTTGGGCCTTTGTGATGCAACAGAGAGCCCTCTCTTAAGAGGAGCCTTGAGCTCCTGGAATAAAGCTACCTGGGCCTTACGCTCCTTCCCACTAAGGTTCTAGAGATTGAACAGCCATGTTCCTACACAGCCACCCTGGGAGAAGCAACCCGGTACCACCTGGAAAACAAGAGGCGTCAACCAGCTTGTCTCCTTAAAGCTCTGGGACGTGGGGTTGAGAGAACAGGAGGGGAGAAGGCAGGCCGGACACAGGCCCCTACCCTCACAGCGTCATCTCCAGGCAAGCAGCGTCGCCACGCGGTGGGCCAGCAATGCCAGCTCTCAGGAGCAATGCCAGCTCTCAGAGCTCCCACCCCGCTCTCCGAGTCCTCTGCCTTGTCACAAGATCCCCAGGGGATTCATGTGCACAGGCAAGCGTGAGAAGTGCTGGCAGTGCCAGGGTAACCGAGTACAGTGTGAAGGTGGTGGCTGCCAAATGTGGCCTTGACACATAACACAATCGCCCTGGAAAGGCACCAAAACCTTTTTTTAACATGTCAGGCAAAGAAGAAAGGATGATTTAAATATTTAAAAACATTACAAATAAAGGGGCAGAATATAAAGTAATGTAGCTGGAAGTTTTGTTTAGTATTTGATTTCAAATCCCAAGACATGATGCTGAGCAAAACCTGGAAGATTTCACTGAACCTTAGCTCTCCCCACCCTAGTCCAGGCGGATGACTACAGCTTCTTTGCTTGCTTAGGCTTGATGCCTGTTAATTAAAGACATGAACACAGCCTAGTAAGAGACCCAAAGGGAGGCCGGAACAAAGTGCGGGACCCACTTATGGAAATGCTGCATTAACAGCGTAATGGAGAGTCTGCATAAGACTTGAGGCTAAAGATGAAACATTGAGAAAATAGAAGCACTGGATGCCATGACCAAGGAGGGCCTGAAAATCCAATGGAATCTTCAAGAACAAAAATCAAACCATATCTTTACAATTTCTCAGAATGTTTGCATATCATGGCCACCAAAAACCAGCATACTCATTATCTTGCCAATGGGGTTCAGCCCCAGGCAAGTTCACTGTGGATTCAATGTGACCAAAGAAATGACAGTAGAACGTTCTTGGAGCAAAAGAGTTTATTACCCAGCTTGTTCTCCCGGTAGAAGGTCAAACACTAGCATCTCTGCCTCCACCCAGAGCACCGAGCCGAGCTCTTTATATAGTGAATCAGTCAATAATAGTTTATTGCCTATGCATGTGGAAGCAGTAGCCTAGCAACAGGCCAGTTACATCATCAAGTGGTTTAGGTTCAGTGAGGATCCTGGCCATAGGAGCCCCAACTTTCCCCACACTCCACCCCTCCAGGATTCTCACCTCACAATCTACAGGCTCTCAGTCTTCCTCAATGGTCCATGTGCGAGAAAGCTGGAGCACTGTAACCAGATTCCACAACAGCAACAAAGGATAAAACAACTTAGAGATAATAACAAAAAATAAGATACAACAAGATTTTGATACAGGTAACAAAAATTATAATAATCCTCAAGCCAGAGGAAGTTCCCAATCCACAAAGACCTTAGGGGCGATAAGACACATGTTTTAATGACACCAAACATAGGCAAAACTTGTCCATCAGGTAGGATGCATGCAAGAGAGTGGTCCTGTGATAGGACTGTAGCAGAAAGGGGGTCCCGTCAAGGTCTAGTATACCATACCTTTACCCCTCTCCCCATGGGGGTTACTGAGGGGTCTATAAACTGTGCCACCGGAGGTGTATGCACTGGCCATAATGATAAAACAAAACTCCCCAGTAAGATGCTCCTACCTTTTGGCTGTTCAGGATATACTAGCGTGATCTTTGGGGGCCACTCTGCTGTTATTCCAGGAATAAACAGGAGGCCAGCTTCCAGGCCTTGTCCCCAAGGTGCCAGGAGAACAAGCTATGGTTGGTCCATGTGTCAAAAGGTCCAAGGCCACGTCCACTCAATGGAGTCTCCAGGGTTTAGTGCCTTTGGTGCTGGCAACAAGATATTATTCTGGTGACCAAACCTCGGCTTCAACAATTCTTCCTTGGTTTGTATTTACAGTTGTATAGGGGAGGCAGCCATATGTGTTAACATGTCTAGGGGGCTCAGGGCTCCCTTTCGGGGTCTCTTTTCAAACGCCATAGCACTGTCCATAAGGGGACTGAGCATCCCCGCAGACTATTGGTACCTGACTTCAGTCCAGATTGTAACAAGCCATTGTGCCTCTCTATCATGCCTGCTGCAGGAGGATTGTATGGCACATGAAACTTCCATTCGATTCCCAACTGTTGCACCCATTCTTGCAGTGCATTTCCAGTAAAATGGGAGCCCTGATCACTCTCAGTTACCTGTGGTCGGCCATAGGTGGCAAAGAGACACTCTAGGCCTCTTTTGGTCATCTGCTGGTCTGTACAACATGTAGGAAAAGCAACCAGAAGTCCACACAAGTCATGGTGTACTGCTATCCTTCTGACATAGGTAGAGGCCCAATACAGTCTATCTGCCACCTGACGAGGTATAGGCCCCTTAATTGTTGTCCTATGTTGCTGTGGAACTTGGTGTAAGTCCCTTTTGGAGCACAGGGCACACTCCTGCCGGGTTCTACTAACTTCTTCAAAGGTCAAAGGCAAGCCCCACTGACAAGCTACAGCCCACATTGTCTTTTGCCCTGCATGCAACAAACACTGATGTAACCATTGGGCTACCTCAGAGGCAGGCTTTCCTTCTAGCCAACGTATCTGGACCAATTTATCTGCTTCATCATTTCCTGGGGATGCCAGTGGCAAATGACCTGTCACATGGTATGCTGTAATTGTTTTAGTCTGACCACAGGCCCATAAGTCTTGCCACAATTCTTGCCCCCAAAGGGGTTGGTGACCAACCAGCAAGTTGGCATGGTACTAGGTTGGTAGCCACAGGGCCAAGCCCCGATAGACAGCCCAGCTGTCAGTGCAGACAACTATAGGGGAGGGCTCCTGGCTGATCACAAGCCGTACAGCCCGCAACTCTGCCCATTGGCTGCTCTTCCCCTCACCATCTTCCATCCATATTGTCTCAGTCTTAGGATGGAAAGCTATGGCCCTCCATTTTGGGGGCTGCCCATGGCTGGAGCTGTCTGTGTCCTGTGCATCTTCAGGTATAGGGGCTCTTCCCTCCCGATAGGGACGCTCTGCTACTAATGGTTCAAAAGCAAGTTCTTCCTGCTTTTCACTAGTATATGTCACTGACCCCAATAATCATTGGAGTTCTTCACTCAAGGGGCTACTAGAGAGGGCACTACACTGCTGTAGGTAAGCACCCCACTTGGCCAGTGTAGGCATTTGTGCTACACCAACTCCTTGGCTTCTGGGTCCAGTCTTATACCCACCCCAAGATGGGATAGGTGGTTATTACCTTTATCAGGGCCATTCCAGTGATGGGTTCTGAAATTGCCTGACAAACCAGGTCCCTGAACCTTGGTACTGTTCACAGCCATCCTTTCTCCTGTAGATGTTACAGCAGTCTAGGTGCTGCACCTTCTAGATCTGAAAGAGAATTGGACGTGAGCATAATATCATCAATGGTACAGCCACACCGTTGGCGGTTTCTCCCATGTAGCCAAGTCCTGGGCTACAAGCCCATGACAGATGGCAGGGCTGTGGAGGTATCCCTGTGGAAGGACCGTGAAAGTCCATTGCCATCCTTCCCATGTGAAGGCAAACTGTTCCTGGCTTTCCTGCTCAATGTCAATGGAAATGAAGGCATTAGCAAGATCTACCACATAGCGGTATGTTCCTAGTTCATGGCTGAGGGTCCATCAGGCCTGCAATAGAGGGGACAGCAGCAGGCATAGGGGGTGTGACTTTATCAGTTCTCTGTAATCCACGGTCATACGGCAGAAGCCATCCAGCTTTTTTACTGGCCACACTGGGGAGTTGAAAGGACTGTGGGTGGGCTTTATAATACCCACTTTTTCAAGTTCCTGGAGGGTTTCTCCAATCTCTGTATGCCCTCCAGGCAGTTTGTGTTGTTTGGTATTAGTCACCCACCGAGGCACAGGCAAAGCTGTGGGCGGGTGCCTAGCATGTCCCCTCAGAACTGCCTTCACCACACGTACTCTCAGTCTGAACTCACTTGCAGTAGTCTGCAACCACAGTCCCTGCAGGATATCAATCCCCAAAATATACTCAGGAATAGGAGATAAATACACAGTATACTCTTTTGGGGGTAGACACCCTATTCCCCAAGGGATTTGGGCTTTTTTCACCCTGATAGCCTTACCGCCATATCCATCCATGATAGTGGGGGTCCTGGGGAACTGCTCAGGGTTACCATGAATCAGTGAACATTCAGCCCCAGTGTCCACTAGAGCCAGGACACGTATGTTCACTGGGGACCAATGGATAGCTATTTCAACATGTGGCCTCTGGTACCCGCCCCTGGTCCCTCAGGGCAGATACCTTGACCTTCCCGTCAGTCAAACCGTGTTCCCCAATCACCTTCCTGTGTGGGCTCGAGTGAGGTTGGCTCGCTCTCCAGAAGGAAGTCTTGCAAACACACAGGCCGGACTCGTGGCTCTGTCTCTGACCTCTGCCTCTCTGGCCTTAATGGCTGGAACTGCTGCTCTGGTTTCAGCTGTTGCCATAGCTCCAGTAAGATCCTCTTGGGCTTTCCATCTAATTTCCTTCCATCTACTCCTGCCCATATTAAATCAACCCACATCTGGGTCCAAAATTAGTCTTAATATAACCATGCAATAGTTGGCATAAAGGTTTACCATGAAAAATGCTCACCTGTTACCCCCAGTTTTCCCTTCGATTTACATTTATTTTCTTCACCTTTAAGGAAGAAGGGCCTCATAGGCACTGGAAATGGGCATTTCTTGCAACTGACAACATTTAGACTTGCCAACATGGAGAAAATGCTTTGTCTTAGTAGGCGGGGATGTGGCAGGAGAGGCCAGAGGCCCACATGGTCACCCCCACGGCACCCCCAGGCTGGGCGTGGACCCCTCTGGGCCAAGCGAGAAGTGTGACCTGTGCCCTTTCTCCCCCACAGGACTACCAGGTGGACGGCAGCCCCCTGCTGGCCTCCCCCTTGCTGAAGCGCTTCACCTGGGCTGAGAGCAGACCGAAGGCCTCGCTGAAGATTGAGTAAGAAAGTTTGAATGGGGATCTCTCGGGGCTTCTTGCTCTCTTGAACCTTACTGTTCAGGTGTTGCAGAAGAGCACTTGTTTTTTTTTCCCAGAAGGGCAAGAAGAGGGCATAGAATCAGACAGATGAGCACCAACCTCTGGGGTTTAAGAAAAGAAAACATGCAGAAAACTCCTGCAAAGACAGGCAGTCCAAACACATGAAGCCTGGTGGCCCAGATGAAAGGAATCTGATATGCCGGACTGTGAACGGTGCAGAAATCAGATGGACACATGCCGGGGGGTGTGGGAAGATGCTCACCTATTCTTTCCCCCATGCTGGCCACGTCTGTACAAGAAGGGTCACAGTGTGCTTCCCAGTCCTGAGACCTGCCGTCCTGAGAACCCAGCCCTTCCAGATGTAGGCTTGTGTCCTGTTGAGCCTGGCACGGTGGCCATCAGAGACCATGGCCAGCTACTCAGGCTCACGCTTTCTACCCTGCTGGCCCTGTGTAGAACTTCAGCTTCTCTCTGCTGGTCTCGACCTAGGAGCAGCGCCAGGTGGGCAAAGGCTGGGCCTCTCAGGCGTCCCTTCCTTTCCTGGTTCAAATGCCCACCCCTGTCTCACCCAAAGGCAGAACCAGCTCCTCTTTCATCTAAATCAGCCATCAGCAGACTTTTTCCTAAAGAGCCTGTTAGTCAATAGCTAGTCAACTCTGCCCCTGTAGTATAGAAGCAGCCGTCAGCAATATGTAAACAAGGAGGTGTGGCTGTGTCCCAGTTACCTTTATTTACAAAAACAGGTGGCTGTGGCCAACGAACACAAGAAAAGATGGTCATCAGGGAAGTGAAAGCCCAAACCACAGCGAGATACCACTTCATACCCCCTAGTATGGCTAGAATCAAAAGTCAGTGTTGGTGAGGTTGTGGAGAAGAAAGAACCTTTGTACACTGCTGATGGGACTGGCAAATGGTGCTGCTACTTTGGGAGACAGTCTATCAGTTCCTCAAGAGGTTGAGAAGAGTCAGTCTATGACCCAGCAATTCCACTCCTTAAGTATACACTCAGCAGAAACAAAAACTTACGTCTACACGAACAGTTGTACCCAGATACTCCTAACAGCATTGTTCATAGCAACCAAAGCAGGAACAGCCCAAATATCGGTAATCGATGAATGGATAAATAAAATGCAGTATATTCATACAGTAGAATATTATTTTTTAATCAGCAGTATGAGAGACTGATAACATGCTACAACATGAACCTTGAAAACATTATTAAATAAAAGGAAGCAGTCATGTGGTTTTAAAACAGCACATAAAATGGATATTCCATTTGTACGAGATGCCCAGAGTAGGCAAATCTGTAGAGACAGGAAGGAGCTCAGTGGTCGCCTAGGGTTGGGGTGGGGGGCTAAGAGGAGGGACCAGGTGTACTAAGGGGTGCAGGTTGTGGGGGACGAAGAGAAGGATCTAGAGCTGGCTGTGGTGCTGGTCACACCGTCTGTGGGTATACTAAGAACTACTCACTGTGTACATGGTGAACCGTATGGTATATAAATTCTCTCTCAGTGAAGGTGTCATTTAAAAAAACCAAACAGGGAGCCACCCACAGGCTGTAGTTTGCTGACCCTGATGTGCATCAACAGATGGCAACTAATGCCTCCGAGTGACACAGTCACACAATGCATCAACTACCAGTGAATCCAAAGGACGGAGCATTGCCAGCCGACCCTCTGCATACCCGATTCCTTCCGCACGAGCCCAGACGTCAGCAGAGCTGAGGGGCGAGCGCTTGTGGGCAGTGAGTGGGTGGGGGAGAAGCAGGCCAGGCTCTTCTGCTGCTTATTCTGGAATACTTCAGAAAATGGCTGGCCACTTTATCTAGATCTTTGTGAAGAAAGGAAAACAATACATTGCATCTTCTGCTCTGAGACTGAGTACCGAACGTGGATGGAGCGCTTGAGGAGCACGCTGGCCCAGAACCGCTCCCACGGTGGCGCGCGGGTTTCCTCATTCTCATCCCAGCTACTCAAAGAAAACCAACGTGTGAAAGACAAGCTTTTCTCCCTTGTCTGTCTGTCTGTCTGAGGTTGGCTCTAACGTGCAGAACCCAGAGGCAAGTTTCTTCACCTCCGAGCCTTTCTGGTGATACACGGTCCCCCTAGCTTAGGTTTTCTAGGACGCACGACGGGGCGACAACGGCACTAACCTTTCTGTAGGAAGCTCTGTCGGTTTCTTGAGGCTGTTGTAGCTCAAACAAGAGAAGTTTCTTCTGCAGCGCTGGAGGCCAGAAGCCCCAAAGCCAGGCATTGGTAGGCCTGCGCCCCCTCGGGAGGCCCCTGGGGGAGCCCTTCGTTGCTTCTTCCCGCTGCGGGTCTCCAGGCTTCCTTGGCTCTCCTTGGCTCGTGGCCCCCGTTCTCTGCTCCGCCTTCACCAGGCCTCCTCCCACGTCCCTTATGAGGATACGTGGGATTGTGCTTAGGGCCCACTTAGATTAATTCAGGATAAGCTCCTCCAAAAATCCTTAGCTTAAGCGCATCTCCTGCCATGTACGGTAATGCCAGGCTTCTGCCACATGAGGCGCTGTTCACGCGTTCCCCGGACTGGCAGTGCGTGATGAGATGCATGAGGAGACGGTGCAGATCCATTCTTCCAGGCCGATTTGACATCAGTCCATCTCGGGGTGGGAGCGTTTGTCCGCATGCAGCTCTGGGCAGTCCATCTGACCGGAGGTGGAGATGAGGTTGGACACCCACTGATGCCAGGACAGTTCTGAACAACCGACGCACGAGGAGAGGGTAGACATTAGTGTTTGTGTTCAAGGATCCAATTTTGTACATTTGATTTTTTTTCTTTTCTTTCTTTAGCTTGAGAGTGACCAGTAGAAGTAAGGAATCGGGGCTTTCTGACCTCGCCAGGCCCACTTTCTGCCATTCCAGCTGTGGGCACATCAACAAAGGCAAGCGCAGATTTACATACGACAACTCAGAGCTGGAAAGGAAGATGTCGTGCTGCTCTCCGCCGCCGGACTACAACTCGGTGGTCTTATATTCCACCCCGCCTGTGTAAAGTTCGGCACACAGCCTGACTTCTAGAACCACATGCGTATTTATACCCCCAGAAAACTAGCTTTTGCCAGTATTATACATATATAAATTTACACCTTTACCTTTCCACAGGAGCCGGCTGCTTTTTGTGATTTTTAATAGTGCTTTTTCTTTTGACTAACAAGAATGTAACCCCAGATAGAGTAATAGTGACAAGTGAAGAGCACTACTAAATCCTCACATTACTAGACAAGTGTGTGTTAGAGGATCCTTGCCAAGCCCCACGACTGACTGGCTCCTACCCCCAAGACCTCAGGGCGCAGGCCTTTGGGTGAGTCGGGAGGTACACCGATGAACTGATCATGCGATGCCCCGGGACCCCACCGGAGCCCCACAGCCAGGAGGCAGCAAGCCCTCAGCTGGCCTGACCCGTGTCTCCAGGGTCCTCTAGTGGACAGACACATGGGGAGAAACAAAGGGAGAAGGGATGGGAGAGGAAACAGGAGAGGGCAGGAAAGAGGATTTGCACTGCACCATTTGGGAAGGGACAAGGGGTATCAACGGTGCCACTTCAGTGGCTTCCAAAACCCTGACCTAACCTGTTCCTCATCTGAGAACCAGGGAGCGGGCAGGACAGAGGGATAAGGGGACATTTTCTAGGTTTTGGGAGGCCAGGAAAAGATAAACATTTTTTGGAACTGCAAACAAATTTTAAAACTTTAGCTATGGGACTGGTACTATGTCCATTCCCATAGAGGGCACAGTGATTCCTAGCACAGGGTGGTGCTCGAATTTGAGCCCACACTGCTGGCCTAGCCTTTTAGCAAGACACACTGCCGGCTCCACGGCATGACGGCGTGCTACTCCCAGTAGGCTAGTGGCAGGGAGTTGGCTTTGCGAAGGGTATCTTTTGGGAGTAAAGCCACATTTTGAAAAACACTGTCACATTCTATTTTGAGTATTAATGCATAGGCAAGACATGTAACTCAGTGTTTTGTATTAACCTGTTTTGTATAGTTAGCTATAAAAGGAAGCTGAGAAGGAAAATGTAGTCTTATGAAGGGTTTTCTCGATGTCACAACTAGGACAAATGGAATAAAGATAAGGCGAAGTGAAACCCCAATGATACCAACCAAACCAACTCCCTGAAACACTGGGGACTCAAAGGATAGGACGTCAGTCATGTTTTCTTTTTATTTAATGGGGGTTCCACTATCTCATGCTAGTCTCTTAGGAAGATATTCAAGAGCATTAACCAATGTTTATTAAAGCACTTTATGCTCCTTGAGAAAAAAGGTGGTATGTAATTTATGCAAGATATCTCTAGAATTGGGACTCAGGATATTAATGAGCCATCAATAGGAGAAAAGCTTCTTTTCATCTGCTTTGGACCTTGCCTTGGGTCTGATGATGATGATGGAAGCAGGGAGACAGGGTACAAAGGGTGCCTGGTCTCCAGGGTCTAACAACCCTGGGTCTCTCCACAGGCTCTGTTTGATGCTATGTATTTAGGACGTATGTACCTCCTGAAGCCGGTCAAAGCTGGGCAGGCAACAGTGGATTGCTGCTTCTGGTAGAGGAAAGTAAGCTTCCCTTCATGCTTGAAACTTAACTCTAGGACCTGAAATACAATAGAAGAATCTTGGCTTCCTTTCCTGTGTGTCACATGCTGGTTTCAAGGTTCTTTGCACGAAGAGATGGGAGAGTCGGCGCGTCCCTGGTGACAGTGGTGTGCTGACGGTGGCTCTGCTGAAGGAGCCTCCAGCCAACAGCCAGGTCCAAACAAACTTAGGCCAGGGCTAGAAGGAGGGAAAGGCTTTGTTCTTCCTCTTCTTTACATGCACAAAAACACCTGTGACCGCTGGCATTAGGACTAATCAGGGAACCAGGAGATTAGATAGGGAAAATAAAGAAGACCTTAATCCTCTCGTTTTTTCAAACAGATAAAGATCCAGCAATTAGTAAAAACAAAGAAAAACCTTAGCTTTACATATAATATCTTGATTTCAGTAACCTAATTAACCATTAAGAGAATTTAGTAATACCATCTTTCCAAAGGAAAAAAAAATCTATTAGAACCATGTTAATTCAGCCTCTTAAAAGACTCAAGTTTGTAGCCTACACGAGTCCTCCAGTCACAAAATGGTTCCACCTGGAGTCTTCACCTAGAACAACGGAAGCCTGCAGCCAGAGAGGACATCTCGTTGCAAGTGCTTGCCATAACCTGGCTCATTAAAACAGCACTGAAAACCAAAACAGTAATTAACCGATGGTATTATTAGAACCATTTGTCAGTTCTGACAAAAATGGTTGGCACTAATGAACAATTAAAAAGTAAGCATTTCCTTTCAGGATTTGTGAAATAATGTACGTGTAACAGTGTGGGTGGAATGGACTGAAACCACACAAGTCTGTATCTAGGTAGCTAAGAAATGATGCTCAGACCTTAGTTTTAGCCCATGGAACTAATCTATCCAAATCCTGAAAATCGTTACTCAGATCTTCTAGCTATGCCATTTTCCAGCCCATAAGAATGTCAAACATGAAAAATACTTGCCAATCCCTTTTAACTGATTAAAGGAGGAGCACATCTTTGACTGACAGTGGTAGTGGTTGTATGTGTATATATTATGTGTATGTGTGTGTGTTGTGCATAACTATTTAAGGAAACTGGAATTTTAAAGTTACTTTTATACAAACCAAGAATATATGCTGCAGATATAAGTAAGACATAATTTGGTCCTATGGCTCTAGTCACTATGAATGTATTTTGTATGCTATCTTCATATAATAAAGTTAACTTCCAAAATCATCTATGTATTTTCTCCCTGATTTACTTCAAAATGGAAAAAGGGGTGATAGGTTTCTCTGGAGTTGGGAACAGTATTCAGGGAGATCTCATTACATACCAATTACTAAACACAGCACAGTAACGACACAGCAAGCAGTGCTACAGAGAGGGCAGAGGGTTTTCTAGCAACACTACGAGAGGGCCGCTCTCAGCAACAAGGACACTGCAAACAGTCAATAACAAACAGCCCAAAATAGGCAGACCGCCCAGAAAACTAAACACTAAATGAACAAGACCCCAAATAAAATGTGCAGGCTGAGTGTGATGCTGGCTGCAGATGAAAGGGCCTCAATTAAAAAGAGGCAGGCTTTCCCAAACACTGATTCTGTTAATAATTACTGTAATTACAGGGTATGAGTGAGTATTAGAGGCAGTTGTGTGCAGGAAACCATACAAATAATTGGGCAAAAGCCTAGGACACAAGAGCTTCCCTAAGAAAAGTATTTTCTCTAAGAAAACTACTTCCACTAGTTAAGTATTCTTCAATTTTGTTTTGTGGACTAAGTCCTAGGAAGGGAATTCAGGTAATCACTAAGACAGAGAGTAAGAGACCAGCACATTTTCTTAGCAAGGGCCCATACCATCACCTTCCTAGCGTAACATCCTGCAGAAACTAGACGGCCGAGACAAAACAAGCCTTTTTGGGGAAAAAGGCAAGAAAAAGGGATACATGACTAATCTCAGCAAATTGTGTGTAACTGAAGAGGGCAAGCAGCATTTTTTATCTTCAAGAATCTGAAATCCTTTAAACTTCGTAACATAAGAGTAAAGTCACTCATTTAGGCAAATGATTTGAAGAATGCTCAAGGAATTGGTGTCACATCATGGTTTAGAAATTTTCTCATGACTCTGGAAACTTAACAGTAGTACATTTGGGAATTGATTTTTTTCTTCCCTCCAAGCTAGATTTACTGGACTCTTCGGTGTTAAACATACTACCTGAGTTTTGGGTTTTATAGGCCAGGAAATTCTTCAGAAGAGTCCTAGGTACCAACACAGGGATGCCTAGCCTTCTAATGTTTGAACTAAGGACATTTTAAGGGAGAAAAAAATGAAACCAACCAACCAAAAAAACACTTGATACTATTAATGTTCTATTTGTTGATCTGGGTATGGTACATAGGTAAGCCCATTTTGTGATAATTCACTGAGCTATACACTTGTTTGCAAACAAGTATATGTATACTATTCTTCAATGAAAGATTATTAAAAGAAAAAACCTACCATTTACTACCACAACTTTGCATAGAAGAAAAAGCCATTTTCAAAAGAGTGAAGGCTTAATGTCAGACTGAAATATTAATATAGTTCAGACTGAAATATATGAATTCAACTTTGGATGCCAGAAGCTAGTCTCAGTGCTTTGGAGGAATAAATAACCTTCAAAGCTATGCAATATGATAGGTACTATTGGTGTATCCTCACATCAAAAGGAAAACTGAAGTCGAGAGAATCATCACACCTACCCACCCACCACCACCTGTACTCAGGTACTCCTCCTTCCCAACTAGACGGCCAGCTCAACACACTGGCGCACGGATCCCGTCCTCCCACCCACCCAAGGACATTGCTCCGGCAGCCCCCACCCGGCTGGCCTTTCCCACTGGAGCATACAAACACACTATTCTCTCTCCCATGTTACAAAACAAAACCAAAAAAAAAAAAAAAAAAACCATCCCCATTTCACCCTCCAGCCACCACCCTACTTCTCTTTACAGCCAAAGTCCCTCGGGTAGTTACACTCGTTTCCAAACCCCTCTTCCCAAGGACTCTGAAACCCCTTGAGCTTTCACTCACATTCCCTGAAACTGCCCTTGGTAAGGTTACTCCGGGGGACCTGGTGCTGCTACACCTAGTGGCCAATTTTCAGTGTCAAGCTTTCTTGACTCATCAACAATTTGACCCTTTCCTGGGATTCCAGGACATCACGCATTTTGCTTCCTATTTCACTGACCATTTCTAAGTGGTTTTCTTTTCTCTGACCTTTCGACATTGTTTCAGCTATCTCAGGGCTCTGCCTACGGACCTTTCCACTTCTGAATGTATGCTCGCTCATTTCAACCAATCTCAGGGCTGTAAAAGACATCTTCTGTGATGATGACTTGCCAATGGCATGTACAGACCACATCTCTCCCCTAAGCTCCAAACTCATATATATGCAACTACTAAACGGACATCTCCTTCTGATGCTGTGGCCGACTCTATTTCCCCCAAAGAGCTGCAACATCTGCCATCCCACAAGACCTTTGGCAATGTGCCCTTACCACTTCCCCATCAAATTCTTGTAAGCAACAGAACGTGGCAGAAATGACACCGCATGGCTCCAAGGCCAGGTCAGAAAAGAGGATGCACTTTCCGAGTCCCTTGGGACATTTATTCTCCAAAAACTCCCACTAGAGACCCGGTCACCATGCTTGCTGTAGCCTCAGCCGCACGGAGGGGCCGTGTGCAGGTGCTTCCACCGTCAGTCCCCAGCTGAGTGAGCCCAGCCTTCAAGTCATTCAGTCCAGGTGCCAGACCAGGTGATTTCAGCCCCTAGTCACTGTCATTTTCCCAACTGAGGCCCCAAACTTACCAGAGGCAAGTCATCCCGGTTGTGCCCCATGCAAATCCCTGACCCATAGAAATCCCTGAGGGTAATAAAATGGTTTTTGTTTTATGCCATTAAGTGTGATGTCACTTGTTAGAAAACAATAAATAACCAAATCAAGTGTGCGCTGAACATCCCAAACTTAATAGGCCCCAAAACTGCCAATCAATCGTCTTTCCTCTCTTGCCCGTTATTCTCGCCCTTCCCTCTCACAAATCCGTGTTCCCACAAGAATCTCTTTGAATTCTGTAGAATCCTCTATCCTGTCAGTACTGGGCCAAAACCTTAACAGCTGTTTTGACTTCTTTCTTCCTTTCTTACTCCACATCCAATAAATCAGGACATCTGCTGGCTCTACCTTTCAAATATGCCCAGAATCTCATCAATTCACACCAACTCTGTTGCTCAATATACCCAGAATTCCATCAATGCACACCAACTCTGTTGCTATCACCCCAATCCAAATTCCCATGATCTTTCAGTTGAAATTCTGCAAGCGCTTCCTCTTAGTAGCCAAAGTGATCCTTTTAAAATTGTATATTATTATTTGGCTCAAAATCCTCCTGTAGCTTCTGCTTTCAATGCTAGTAAACACCCAAATGATCTTAAAATGGTCCACAAGACACCACCACCCCTTCCTTCCCTGTTACCTTTATGGCGTCACTTCCTACTTATTCACTTCCTACTTATTCCGCCTCCCTGTCATTCCTCAAACATTCCTGGCACATTTGCTAACCTGGAATTCTTTTCCCTTAGACATCTGCATGGCTGGCTTCTCTACTTCAGGTCCTTGCTCCAATACCACCACTCAGTGAGGCCTATTACCCAGATCATCCCATTTGAAATTCTATCACCCTACCATACTCCCCACACCTAGAGTTATGTGATGAAATACAGGATTGTTTATTAAATTTGAATTTCAGATAAATAATATTCTAACATAAACATGTTCCATGCAACACTTGTGACATACTTAACCATCTTGTTAAATAAATGTACTTCAAAAAAGACAAACTTCTCTCTGTAATTCTTTATTAAAAATACTGCTGTACATAAAGACTGAAAACAGGATTAAAGATGAATAACCCAGACTGGGATCATGACATTAGAACTTAACGTACTGGTGCTTTTTAGGGAAGCTGTTGACATCCAAATCACAGAACCAAGGTCAAAAGCAAAATACAAAGGTACCCTCAAAAATATTTACAATGAAGTAAATATACTAACAGAATTTAAAAGAGGTACAAAAAATTGAAATGACCAACGCTGTATGATTTCTGGGTTGTTCTTTCTGTGCTTTGATCTGTTGTAACAGGAAGTTTATATCCTTAACCTGATGATTCTCAGATATTAAACTCTTCCTATGAATTAAACAAGACTTTTAGACAACCTCTGAAATGGAATTACACTATTGAAAATAGGGCTCCCCCAAAAAACACCTAAGCAGAACTAAGAGGTCTATTGAAAACCATTCTCAATAAAAACTAAATGAAAAATAAATATAAAACAAAGCTTTAAAAAAATACCTGACACCAACTGTTTTCTGGCGGACAATATTTACTCATGAAAATGCATCAGCTGTCTATCTTTGATACTTAAACCAGGTCCTGAGGTTACCAGGGGCTGAAGCAAACTAGCACTTAGGATGCAAACATTCTTGGGTTTGTGATCTGAACCTGCTTTGCAGAGGGAAGTGTGCTGGTCTATACAGAATGAGTCAATTCAAGCCCTATTTTACCCCTGCCCTTCCTTAGCTTTCACAAAACATTGGTCCACAAATTAAAATTTTCAAAAAGTTCCCAAACCCCAAAACTAAAATAGATGATCCCCTTTCATTTTCAAAGAAAACAGTATTGGAAAAAATCTCCAGCCCGCTTATAAATTAAGCATTTCATATTTCTTCTAGAATACAAGTAGTTCTTTTTTGTACAAAAGAATTACAATATGATTTGTCAAAAAACATATAAAAAGACAGCTGCTCTTCCTCAAATACAGGAGCTAATGATAAAAGACTTTTGCATGGTAATGTCTCCAAGTTCTTGTTCTTTTACATAAAAAAGAACATTATGGTGGCAAATGTTAATTAGCCTTTGAATATTGAACATTATGTCCTTTTTTTAAAAATCCATCCAGATCAAATGCAATAATTGATTTTCTTTTTAACTCAACAACTGATGTTACCAAACGTGGACTCAAACACACTTGTTAAAACGTGTTAAGTGTAGTCTCTAGTCTTCAAAGCTTTCAGGCGAAGAGAGGTGTTTTTTTCTTGATGCAAATCTCAAGGCAGAGAAATCATTTTAAAGCTTATAAAAAGTGGACAGAGAAATATTAAAAACTTCTCTGAAAACTACAAATATGTATTGTTATTAAAATTGAAGACTGTAACATCAGCTGCAAGTGCTTGGAAGTCTTTCCTGACCTTGTGAGTTTCCCCATTTTCTTCAGAGTTGCATGGTGAGCACCCAGTGCTAGTAAAACCTTCAGTGCTGGGAAAGGAGATACAGTCTTCGGTACTGCTTTTTTGTGAAAGAAAATTCCTATGTGTTTGGCAGTCTTCAGTATCAAAGTATAGGTATTTCATTAACTAGAAATTCAATGAATACCCAAGTTTGGCGACAACTTCCAAGTCCAAATATTAAGAAAGTTAAGAGGAGGAAAATTCCGAACTTTTGAGACTGACTTATTCAGGAATATCCTACATAGTTATTATCAAAAGTACTATTACTTTGGGCTAAGCAGTGACTGCAAAGGCACAGCAGATTGTTATCCCTCCAGATTCAGGCTGTCAGACTTCAGAAAGCTCTTGATGCCAGACCACTGCTGTGTTTAGTTCATCTTCTGAACAGTGTCTCTGTGTATCCAGTGTAAAGTACCATAATAAAGCTGTGGTTCAAAGAACAGAACTTTATACAAAAAGCAAAGTGGAAATAACCTAAAGCAAAATACTCCTGAGCTTCAGGCCTTTAATACAATTTCTTAATTTTTTTTTTCTATTAAAAAATACCCAAAATTATCAATGTAAATGTATCTGACTAGCCAAGAAGTGCCTTTTTAAAAAAAAGGCTGTGGCTGAATTTGGAGCAGAGCTCTAAGAGGGCTTCTTCAGTTACTATTTATCCAATCTTTATTCGGAAAGGGTTTAAATCAACTAATAGGGGAATTCATACTGAACAATTCATTGATATCTCTGTGTGCTTTTAAAAATAAAACAAAACCTAAGACTCTCAATTTTTCCTAACAGTGGGTGGCATACAGAGCTTGCGCACAACACTCTTACAAGAACCACGCACTACACTGTACTTCTGTGAAATCATTTACCTGGACCGTCACGCTATTCAGGGCAACCCATCCCCCAAAGAGCAACTTCTGTGACCCTCAGTGACAAAAATGCTACCCAGTATTTTTTACCCCGAAACATCCTTGCAAATAGTTTCTCTTAATAAGTATACAATGTGGCAAAAGTTCAAAGATCAGAAAGAAGTCTTTAAAAACAAATTAAAATTAGTGCATACGCAAGTGGAAAAAACAAAAGCTGGAGCATCATTCACCTAATGGTGTTCCTTGATCTGAAATGAACTCCTCACAGATGCGGCCCGAGGGCAGCCACAGCGCCGGATGGGTGAGGCCGCCTCCCTCTCAAGCAGCGGTGTCCCCGACTGAAGGGCAAGCAGCCCTGCTCGTCTCCTGCTTGCTCCCCAAATGTGAGATGAGATGAGGAAAACGGTTCAGCTGTAGTGCAATCTGCTGTTGGGTACGTTCCTCAGCCATGTCCTGGGCGGGAGTTTTTTTTAGCAAATACTACAACTGACCATTTGCGGCTGCAATCAGTTCTTGAAAAGTATTTTCAAAGCAGCGCTTCAAGTCGCTGTAAGTCACCACAAGTACACTCTTCTCATCTCTGGAAATGAGGCTTATTTTTTCTGGCACACCAGCATCTAACTGAAACACAGACACAAAATATGTCACACCACGCAGAAGACAATCCACTTCGTCTATTTTAAGGACAATATTTCCAACAATGATAAATGAAATATTTAAAATTTTTTGTCACATTCTTTTCGAAATACACGTATTTTACAGCACAAATCAGAACAAACTTTTCAACCCAGATGTTTTTCAAATGCTGCCCCATGTTTCTACCTTTTATGCATAACACTTGTTTGCATTATATTCCATCCAGTTGATACTCCATAATTTTATTATTTCCCCCAATATCTTCCAGGTTTTTTGTATAAAGAATAATAGTGCAATGAACATTCATCTACTAAATTTTTTTCTTCTGTAGAATTTCTTCCTTAGGAGAAATACTTAGAAGTATCAATAACTGCATCAAAAAGTATGAGTAATTTTATAGCTAAGTATATATAGCCAAATTGCTTCCCAAAGGATATCAGACACCATTTATTTCTGAGTTGTATCAATTTATCAGCAACTCTGTATCAAACAAGTGCTCTATTTTAATTTACATTTTTGATTTATGTTTTCACTAAATGTTTCCATACATTTATTTTTGCTATTTCCACTTGCATGAATGCCAGTTTATGATCTTTACCCACTTACAAGCATTTGACAATCACATTTTAATGTGGTCTTCATAAAGCCCAAGTACCAATCCATAGCCCATCAAATAATTTATCTGGTTATGGTTTTCACTTTATTTTTGTTAGTTTTCAATGTACACTTTTCCTACTTTTCCATTCATTCATTCATTAAAATGTTTAAAACTAATTCTGAAGGCTTGGACTTTCAAATAATTTTACCAGTTAATTTCTGTCATCATTTCCACCAAAATAAGCTTTGTACCATTTTAATCTTCGTATCATCAATATGGCCATCCATTCCTTTTATTACATTCTTTCCAAACTTAGAAAACTGTCATACTTTCAGACTTGAGATTAATTTTATTTACTAATAGCTATTTTATGAAATAGGATTTTCATCAAATTTTCAATTATCCTGATATTCATTAAATAATCTTCACTTAAAATATCTGTCCATGGCTTATTCCACAGGGTCTACCTGTCAGCGTTTACAGTAGTTCTACATACTATGGATTCTATTTTCCAAAATCTGGTAGAATTATTTTCTACAGATTCGCCTCAAGAAAAATGTTTTCCCCTTAAAGGAGTATGAATATATAAATCATAATGGATTAGTTCAATGATATATGCAGTTTTATACTGTCTTAATGTAGGTCATTTAATGTAGGAAATTACTCTGACCTTAAGGAGTTTTAATTTAATTCAAACAAGGCAAAGTAGGGCTTGAAAACACTATGGTTTTGTTTTTAAAATCTTTAACAAATAGAAAAACTATTCTTAGCTTGCAGGCTCTACAAAAACAGGCCATAAAATGGATTTGGTGCAATAGGCCACAGTTTGATGACTCACATTTAGATATAAACCTCTGCATTTAGATATAAACCTATACAAAAAAAAAAAAGATTTACTTCTGGAGACCCCTTCTAAATTCTGCAATTCCAAGTAATTCATAAGAAAAATGTGTTCCTTCCTCTGTAAGTTTTCTCTCTCCTGGCCTTTCAAAAACACAAAGCTCACCTTTAAAAGCTTGCCTGTAAATTTATGGTATGTCTCTACTTAATTCATCTAATCACCCAATTCCCCATTTATAACTGCTGGGCCTACCGATGTTAACAGTACTGTGTTTTTCCTATTGTTACACTGGACTAGTATACCCACAGTTAACAGTAAATGAACTGATAACATGAGGGATATACAACATGACTCACAATGATGTAGAAGAAAGGATTCAGCTTTTTAAAAATATTTAAGCACAAAATTATTTTTTTTCCTTTTCCTACCGCTGTTGTAACATTTTATCACAAAAAAATGATCCATGATGAAGAATTCTGAAATTATTCAGGTAGGTGTTAAAAGAAATTCTCCTGCTCTAGAAATTGTAGATACACCTAATACTGACTAATAAAATGGCTTGTAAATTAGAGTACATCTTCATTTCTTAAGTCTCTAGGTGTTTGTAGAAGATGCAGCTCTACAAATTGTCGATATAGCATTATGATCTTTAAAACCCAGATACAAATTACCTTGTTAAGACAGGAAATGATATGACTGAGGTCAATCCAAGGAGCACCTGCTTCTGTCACCTGGTGAAAAAGATGATCCCTAAAGAGTTTCAACAGGTAACGGTCTCCAGTCTCTGACCAGGTAGGATCCTTCTGAAACCTGGGGAAGGTAATATCTGACCTCAATAACTCATGCTGTATGCCACATGCCACATGGCCATATATTTATTCTTCAGACTCAAACCTAATTTAATTTTATTGTTTTCTCCAACAAATAAGTAAGTAGGATTTTTCTGGTCTGTGTGTAGTATCTTTTTTATTTTTTAATCCTCTAGAATTTACAGGGAGGTGAAAAAAATTTACTTTTCAAATTTTATGTCTACACTGTTAATAATAAACTCACTTAACATTAAAGTACATGAATACTAGTTTCCAGTTCTCAAGGGCAATCACCCCTTGCACACGCCTACTTTACAAACACTTCCTTATACCTAGTCCCGTTAAGATAAAAATGACCAAGAAAGAAAATATCTTTAGGTATCTTTACAAATAGGCTGAGATTATCCTTTTCTTTCTTTCACCTTAGGTTACAAGAGTAGAGAGAGATGGTCAGGTATGTGTTCTACTTTACTGGTGAGCAGAAAAGTGTTTAGTAAAAAAAAGGGGGTGTATTTTGGTTTACTACCATCACATGATGTGGTGAGAGGGAGCTGAAAAGAACTTGAGAACTGACCAGATGACCTGTTAGTTTTCAATGACCCTTGGAGCTCACAGTCTAATGGGGACAACATTCAAATAACCAAAGACTTGTAATTGTACTGTACTACAGTTGCACTACAATGCAATCGTAACTGCATGTTTAGACAATGCTGCTGAGGAAAGGGGATGTGGCATAGGACAGAAACATCAATCAATCTGGCAAGGCAGGGAAGGCCTTCCAGAGGAAGTCCTGGATGCTCTTCCCCAAAGGAAGGATGCTCCTCAAGAGGCGTTTGTTTTTGCAAATGAAGGAGCCTGCAGCACTTTAGAAAGGTCAGTGTGGCTGAGCGGGGCTGGGGGAGAGAAGAGCAAAGAAGAGTACAAGGGGAGGGCTAGCGAGTAAGAACAAGGAGGAGAAAAGATGAGGGCAAGAGGGGAAGAGAAAATTAATTGGAAGAGGCTGATCTGCAGCAAGGATAAGAACAAAGAAACGGAGGCGGAGCCAACATGGCGGCGTGAGTAGGACAGTGGGAATCTCCTCCCAAAAACATATATACTTTTGAAAATACAACAAACACAACTAGCCCTAAAAGAGAGACCAGAAGACGCAGGACAGTGGCCAGACTGCAGCTACACCAGCGAGAACCCAGCGCCTCGCGAAGGGGGTAAGATACAAGCCCCGGCCCGGCGGGACCCGAGCGCCCCTCCCCCCAGCTCCCGGCGGGAGAACAATAGGCAGAGCGGGAGGGAGACGGAGCCCAGGACTGCCGAACACCCAGCCCCAGCCATCCGGGCCAGAGCGCAGACACAGTACATGCCCAGGGGGCCCTGGATACTGGGGGAACAGGGAGTAAGACCTCAGAGCGGGTGCCGAAGCTGATGCCCCTGTGACAAAGAAAAGCGGGGGCTTTTTGAAAGTCTTAAAGGGACAGGGACTTAACAGCTTGACGGAAACAACCCAGGTCACAGTACAGCAGCTGGAAATTACAGGGAAAACCGGGTGCACTAATCCCCTGGGCAACAGCTCTGAGACCCCTCACGGAGGCACACAGTCAAGCAGCCCCCCCATCCATCACCCCACCGGGCGCTGCGAAAGCAGAGAAGCAGCCTGAGACAAATTCCGCCCACAGAAAGGGAAATTTCTCCCTTCCGGCCAGGCAAGACACAAAGACCCACTCTACACGCAATTACCCAACACGAGCCACTAGGGGTCGCAGTTGCCCCAGTAAAGAAAGGCCAGTAGCAAGTGAAAATTTTGGCCCTCCCAGCTGACAGTCAATAGCACCTGTCAACATGAAAAGGCAAAAAAATATGATCCAGACAAGACTAACCCAGACAGCTTCAGCATCTGCTACATCTTCCCCTGAGAAGGAATCTGGGGAGATAGATTTAGCCAGTCTTCCTGAAAAAGAATTCAAAACAAAACTCATAACCATGCTGATGGACTTGCAGAGAAATATGCAAGAACTAAGGAAGGAGAATTCAGAAATAAAACAAGCTCTGGAAGGACTTCAAAACAGAATGGACGAGATGCAAGAGACCATTAATGGACTAGAAAACAGAGAACAGGAACGCAGAGAAGCTGATGCAGAGAGAGATAAAAGGATCTCCAGGAATGAAAGAATTTTAAGAGAGCTAAGTGATCAATATAAAAGGAATAATATAAGAATCATAGGCATTCCAGAAGAAGTAGAGAGAGAAAAGGGGATAGAAAATGTCTTTGAAGAAATAATTGCTGAAAATTTCCCCAAACTAGGGGAAGAAATGGCCTCTCAGACCACAGAGGTACACAGAACTCCCATGACAAGGGATCCAAGGAGGGCAACACCAAGACACATAATAATTAAAATGGCAAAGATCAAAGACAAGGACAAAGTATTACAAGCAGCCAGAGAGAAAAAAAAGGTTACCTACAAAGGAAAACCCATCAGGCTATCATCAGACTTCTCAACAGAAACCCTACAGGCCAGAAGAGAATGGCATGATATACTTAATGCAATGAAACAGAAGGGCCTCGAACCAAGACTACTGTATCCAGCACGAATATCATTTAAATATGAAGGAGGGATTAAACAATTCCCAGACAAGCAAAAGTTGAGGGAATTTGCCTCCCACAAACCACCTCTACAGGGCATCCTACAGGGACTGCTCTAGATGGGAGCACTCCTAAAAAGAGCACACAACAAAACACCCAACATATGAAGAAGGGAGGAGGAGGAATAAGGGAGAGAAATAAAGAATCATCAGATTGTGTTTATAATAGCTCAACAAGCGAGTTAAGTTAGACAGTAAGACAGTAAAGAAGCTAACCCTAAACCTTTGGTAACCACAAACTTAAAGCCTGCAATGGCAATAAATTCATACCATTCAATAATCACCCTAAATGTAAATGGACTGAATGCACCAATCAAAAGACACAGAGTAATAGAATGGATAAAAAAGCAAGATCCATCCATATGCTGCTTACAAGAGACTCACCTCAAACCCAAAGACGCGCACAGACTTAAAGTCAAGGGATGGAAAAAGATATTTCAAGCAAACAACAGAGAGAAGAAAGCAGGTGTTGCAATTCTGGTATCAGACAAAACAGACTTCAAAATAAAGAAAGTAACAAAAGACAAAGAAGGACATTACATAATGATAAAGGGCTCAGTCCATCAAGAGGATATAACCATTATAAATATATATGCACCCAATACAGGAGCACCAACATACCTGAAACAAATATTAACAGAACTAAAGGAGGAAATAGAATGCAATGCATTCATTCTAGGAGACTTCAACACACCACTCACTCCAAAGGACAGATCCACCAGACAGAAAATAAGTAAGGACACAGAGGCACTGAACAACACACTAGAACAGATGGACCTAATAGACATCTACAGAACTCTACATCCAAAAGCAACAGGATACACGTTCTTCTCAAGTGCACATGGAACATTCTCCAGAATAGACCACATACTAGGACACAAAAAGAGCCTCAGTAAATTCCAAAAGATTGAAATCCTACCAACCAACTTTTCAGACCACAAAGGCATTAAACTAGAAATAAACTGTTCAAAGAAAGCAAGAAGGCTCACAAACACATGGAGGCTAAACAACACGCTTGTAAATAATCAATGGATCAATGACCAAATCAAAATGGAGATCCAGCAATATATGGAAACAAATGACAACAACAACACTAAGCCCCAACTTCTGTGGGACGCAGCAAAAGCAGTCTTAAGAGGAAAGTATATAGCACTCCAAGCATATTTAAAAAAGGAAGAGCAATCCCAAATGAACGGTCTAATGTCACAACTATCAAAATTGGAAAAAGAAGAACAAATGAGGCCTAAGGTCAGCAGAAGGAGGGACATAATAAAGATCAGAGAAGAAATAAATAAAATTGAGAAGAATAAAACAATAGCAAAAATCAATGAAACCAAGAGCTGGTTCTTTGAGAAAATAAACAAAATAGATAAGCCTCTAGCCAGACTTATTAAGAGGAAAAGAGAGTCAACACAAATCAACAGTATCAGAAATGAGAAAGGAAAAATCACAACAGATCCCGCAGAAATACAAAGAATTATTAGAGACTACTATGAAAACCTATATGCTAACAAGCTGGGAAACCTAGGAGAAATGGACAACTTCCTAGAAAAATACAACCTTCCAAGACTGACCCAAAAAGAAACAGAAAATCTAAACAGACCAATTACCAGCAACGAAATTGAAGCGGTAATCAAAAAACTACCAAAGAACAAAACCCCCGGGCCAGATGGATTTACCTCGGAATTTTATCAGACATACAGGGAAGACATAATACCCATTCTCCTTAAAGTTTTCCAAGAAATAGAAGAGGAGGGGATACTCCCAAACTCATTCTATGAAGCTAACATCACCCTAATACCAAAACCAGGCAGAGACACCACCAAAAAAGAAAACTACAGACCAATATCCCTGATGAACGTAGACGCAAAAATACTCAACAAAATTTTAGCAAACCGAATTCAAAAATACATCAAAACCATCATACACCATGACCAAGTGGGATTCATCCCAGGGATGCAAGTATGGCACAACATTCGAAAGTCCATCAATATCATCCACCACATCAACAAAAAGAAAGACAAAAACCACATGATCATCTCCATAGATGCTGAAAAAGCATTTGACAAAGTTCAACATCCATTCATGATAAAAACTCTCAGCAAAATGGGAATAGAGGGCAAGTACCTCAACATAATAAAGGCCATCTATGAAAAACCCACAGCCAACATTATATTGAATAGCGAGAAGCTGAAAGCATTTCCGCTGAGATCGGGAACTAGACAGGGATGCCCACTCTCCCCACTGTTATTTAACATTGTACTAGAGGTCCTAGCCACGGCAATCAGACAAAACAAAAAAATACAAGGAATCCAGATTGGCAAAGAAGAAGTCAAACTGTCGCTATTTGCAGATGACATGATACTGTACATAAAAAACCCTAAAGACTCCACCCCAGAACTACTAGAACTGATATCGGAATACAGCAAAGTTGCAGGATACAAAATCAACACACAGAAATCTGTGGCTTTCCTATATACCAACAATGAACCAACAGAAAGAGAAATCAGGAAAACAACTCCATTCACAATTGCATCAAAAAAAATAAAATACCTAGGAATAAACCTAACCAAAGAAGTGAAAGACTTATATTCTGAAAACTACAAGTCACTCTTAAAAGAAATTAAAGGGGACACTAACAGATGGAAACGCATCCCATGCTCATGGCTAGGAAGAATTAATATCGTCAAAATGGCCATCCTGCCCAAAGCAATATACAGATTTGATGCAATCCCTATGAAACTACCAGCAACATTCTTCAATGAACTGGAACAAATAATTCAAAAATTCATATGGAACCACCAAAGACCCCGAATAGCCAAAGCAATCCTGAGAAAGAAGAATAAAGTAGGGGGGATCTCACTCCCCAACTTCAAGCTCTATTATAAAGCCATAGTAATCAAGACAATTTGGTACTGGCACAAGAACAGAGCCACAGACCAATGGAACAGACTAGAGAATCCAGACATTAACCCAGACATATATGGTCAATTAATATTTGATAAAGGAGCCATGGACATACAATGGCGAAATGACAGTCTCTTCAACAGATGGTGCTGGCAAAACTGGACAGCTACATGTAGGAGAATGAAACTGGACCATCGTCTAACCCCATATACAAAAGTAAACTCAAAATGGATCAAAGACCTGAATGTAAGTCATGAAACCATTAAACTCTTGGAAGAAAACATAGGCACAAACCTCTTAGACATAAACATGAGTGACCTCTTCTTGAACATATCTCCCCGGGCAAGGAAAACAACAGCAAAAATGAACAAGTGGGACTATATTAAGCTGAAAAGCTTCTGTACAGTAAAAGACACCATCAATAGAACAAAAAGGAACCCTACAGTATGGGAGAATATCTTTGAAAATGACACATCCGATAAAGGCTTGACGTCCAGAATATATAAAGAGCTCACACGCCTCAACAAACAAAAAAAAAATAACCCAATTAAAAAATGGGCAAAGGAACTGAACAGACGGTTCTCCAAAAAAGAAATACAGATGGCCAACAGACACATGAAAAGATGCTCCACATCGCTAATTATCAGAGAAATGCAAATTAAAACTACAATGAGGTATCACCTCACACCAGTAAGGATGGCTGCCATCCAAAAGACAAACAACAACAAATGTTGGCGAGGCTGTGGAGAAAGGGGAACCCTCCTACACTGCTGGTGGGAATGTAAGTTAGTTCAACCATTGTGGAAAGCAGTATGGAGGTACATCAAAATGCTCAAAACAGACTTACCATTTGACCCAGGAATTGCACTCCTAGGAATTTACCCTAAGAATGCAGCAATCAAGTATGAGAAAGATCAGTGCACCCCTATGTTTATCGCAGCACTATTTACAATAGCCAAGAATTGGAAGCAACCTAAATGTCCATCAATAGATGAATGGATAAAGAAGATGTGGTACATATACACAATGGAATACTACTCAGCCATAAGAAAAGGGCAAATCCAACCATTTGCAGCAACATGGATGGAGCTGGAGGGTATTTTGCTCAGTGAAACAAGCCAAGCAGAGAAAGAGAAATACCAAATGATTTCACTCATCTGTGGAATATAAGAACAAAGGAAAAACTGAAGGAACAAAACAGCAGCAGAATCACAGAACTCAAGAATGGACTAACAGGTACCAAAGGGAAAGGGACTGGGGAGGATGGGTGGGTAGGGAGGGATAAGGGGGGGAGAAGTAGGGGGGTATTAAGATTAGCATCCATAGCGGGGTGGGAGAAAGGGGAGGGCTGTACAACACAGAGAAGACAAGTAGTGATTCTACAACAGGTTGCTACGCTGATGGACAGTGACTGTAAAGGAGTATATAGGGGGGACCTGGTATAGGGGAGAGCCTAGTAAACAAAGTATTCGTCATGTAAGTGTAGATTAATGATAAAAAAAAAAAAATGCAGTTCCTATGTGGTGACCTCTAATGAGTTCTACACAATGATATAAAGGACATATAAAAGTGTAGGCAAAGGGTCTGTTTGTGTTTATACAGAGGATCAAAGCCTAATTTGGCTACCCCGAAAATGAACTAAGATACGATATGAAAGAGAACTTCCAACATCAGCACTCTCGGGAAGACTCATGCCAGAAGATGATCATCAAAAAACCCCAACAAAGATCCACGCACTGCTACAGCTGTAGATGCACTCATCCCACCAGCTCCTGGACTTGCCATGGGAATGAAGGAGATATCTAAGCTGGCCTGTGCATACAGTAAAACAACAAATTTGACTGGATCTATACTGTTGGAACTCAACCAAGAATTAGGAGAAGTGCAAATTGTAGCGCTCCAAAATCTTACAACTACAGACTATTTACTGTTAAAAGAACATATGGAATGTGAACAGTGCCCAGGAATGGGTTGTTTTAATTTGTCTGATTTTTCTCAAACTATTCAAATTCAGTTAGATAATAACCATCATATCATTGATAAGTTTTCACAAATGCCTAGGGTGCCTAACTGGTTTTCTTGGTTTCACTGGAGATGGCTGGTAATTACAGGTATGCTTTGGTTATGTAACTATACTCCTATTATGTTAATGTGTGTGCGCAATTTAAGTAGTAGCTTAAAATATATACATGCTGAAGTTACTCTACAAGAAGATATGTCAAAGAAATAATCAATCTTCCCATGTTTTCTCCCGCCTGCTACTTCTATAGCTTTTCTTCTTCCTTCCTAATTACAACGAATTCATAAATAGAATTCGTGCCTCATATCAAATTTACCGAGTATCATAACTCCTCCAAGTGGTAAAGATACCTCAAGACAAATGCTGGGCATAGAAGCCACAGGGCATAAATATGCAAAGAAATAAAAAGCTAACCATTTCAAACAATAAGGCTTCTCTCTCACTTACCAACTTAACATTTCCCTGTATGGCCCGGAAGATGACTGGTTAGCCAGAGACGGGTAAGATTCCTCAAGGGAGGAACAACCTAAGACAGGCACAGTCGCAGGGGGGTCATCAGGTGAGAAATTGGGGATCAACAGAGGTGAGGCTTAGAACCTCACCCTCCCTGTTCTGAGAGAAATCTTCTGCATATGTGGATGTTTTATTGCCCTTGTCTAGCTTGGATTAACACATAGTCTACAGGCACACACCTGATCATCTACATTTGCTCTCTTACAACACTAAACTATGTTTTCTACCTTTATGTTGTATCTTCCTACCACTTCAGCATTTTATTAAAAATAAAGAGAGAAATGTGGTATCCACATATAAATCAAGTATAAAAATCAAATGTGTATTCATATTTGAACTGTTTATAGTTCATAATGCATGAGCAAAACCAAAAGTTTCTGTGATGACTGCCCTTGTACTGTTCACCATGTAACTTATTCACTATGTAAGAATTTGTTCTCCATGTAAGAACTTGTTCGTTATGCCTCAGAAGATTGGAGACTGACGAAAATTAGGCTTGGGGTGGATTAATGATTGTGCATTGAGCATTGACTCCCCTATACAGAATTTTATTGTTGTTAACAACCATTTGATCAATAAATATGAGAGATGCCCTAACAACAACAACCAAAAAAAAGTACACACTTCCAATTGTAAAATAAATAAGTAACCGGGATGTAATGTATAGCATAAGGAATATAGTCAAAATATTGTAACAACTTGGTATGGTGATAGCTGGTACCTAGAATTATCATGTATATAAATGTTGAATCACTGTGTTGTACACCTGAAACTAATGTAATGTAATACTGTGTGTCAACTACCCTTCAATAAAAAATAATTATCTAAAAAAAAAAAAAAAAAAAAAGAACAAAGATCCGACTATGCAGCCTTAAGTTGTGCTAAAATATTAGATCTGTATTCTAAGTACAAGGAAATAAACCACCACAGTTCAAACACAATCACCTGTGCTGTGCAAAGATCACTCCTTGGACTTCCAATTCAAATGCTAATTAAACACACCCATTTATCTTTGTTCCTTTTCAAAACCCCACTAAACTGACAATAAATGTCTAAAAGTATAAACACCCAAGGACAAAGGAAGCAAAAGCAACAATAGCAGACAAAAAATATTCACGAAAGTGTGGAAGGTGCGAAGTGATATGATCTGGCCATGACCTGGCCGACCTGAAAAAGCTAAGCTCGGAAGCTACCGGGGGCGTGACGAGGCGGGGCACAGCAGCAGACACACCAGCGAGGCTCAACGACTGGAGTCATTAGCAGGTGATGGCCCTGAGGTGCAGGTACGCAGAGGCTAGAAGGCCGGACCTGAGGAAGGCTGCATACACAGCAAACAGCCCATGGCTCCCCCTTCTACTTCCGCCTAGCAGAAATCTGCCTGGTAGGTACCAGAAATCTTTCTAGGCAGGGTGAACAGAGAGGCTCCAGCCTCCGGGACGCCAAGGAGAGCAGGAGACGAGAGGCTGAGGAGTGGTGAGTGAGGCTATTCAATACTTTCCCACTACTTGGCTCCCCAAAGCTTGGCTATGGGTGCCAACTACACAAAGAAGATTGGCAGATTCTTTTCTGGAGATGCTGACCTGTTGAAAACAAATACATTTGGGAGTCTACCAAAAAAAGACAAAATTTATAACAGTAACACACTGCTTTATCACCCATCTCTAATCCCTGCCCCTACGAGGGGCTTCTTGTCAGCATTTCAGGACACCATTTTTAATATGAATGGACAGCCAAAGATCAGAAATCCTTTGCAGTATAAAAGAAAGCAAAGCAAACTCCTGTTTCCTAGGAGATATTGCAGGGAACAGGACACATAACCAAAAACCTTTAACTGACAGCCTCAGAGAAACAAGAATTAGATGCTCTAAGACAGTAACATTTAGAGAGCAGAAAGTTCTTGAAAATTAAGAATATGATAGCAGAAAACTTAAAACGTCAAAGGATTAGAAAATAACTTTAAAGTTAGACAAAATAAGTTGAGATAACTGCCTATAAAGTAGAGCAAGAAGATAACAATACAGAAAATAGACAAATACATTAGAAAACAAACTGCAAAGGTCTAATGGCTGAACAATGGGAATTTCAGAAAGAGAGAAGAAAAGTTAATAAATAATAAAGACAACTTCCCAGAACTGAAGGGCATAAATTTCCGCGATTAAAAGGGCCAACCTGTTTACTGCAGCATTATTTACAATAGCCAAGATATGGAAGCGACCTACAAAGCCACTGGTAGATGAATGGATAAAGATGCTATTGTACATATACACAATGGAATATTACTCAGTCATAAGAAAAGGAAATCTTGCCACCATCTGCAATAACATGGGTGGACCTAGAGGTATTATGCTAAGGGAAATAAATCAGACAGATAAAGACAAATACCTAGGACTTACTTCACTTATACGTGGAATCTAAAAAACAAAACCAACGAACAAACAAAAGTAGACTCATACACACAGAGAACAAACTGGTGGTTGCCACAGGGGAAGTGATGGGGGGATGGACAGAATAGGTGAAGGGCAACAGAGGCATAAACTTCCAGTTATAAAATAAGTAAGTCACAGGAATGAAAAGCACAGTATGGGTAACATAGTCAGTAATACTGTAATAGCTCAGTATAGTGACAGATGGTAACTATACTTACCATGGTGAGCATTCAGTAATGTATGTAACTGTCAAATCACTATGTTGTATACCTGAAACTAACTATTGTATGCCAACCATCTTTCAATAAAACAAATACTTTAAATAAACAAACAAACAACAAATAAATAAATGGGCCCACCTTTGATTCATCAGAATGAATCAAAAACTCACACCAAGGCACAGCACTGAATCTCTGAATATTAGTGAAAAAAGCCTTAGAAGCATGGGGGAAGGGAAGGATTTGGGAAAGAAAATGGCTTTGAATCTGTCTGGAAGTTAAAAACAGTGGTGCAATGCTTCACATTCTGCAAGAAACTGTCATCACTATTACTTAACCATGGACTAGAAGTACTAGCTAAACACCATCACTCAAGAGAAATTGGAAGTATAGAAAATAGGAAGAAATGTAACTGCCATTATTTGAAGAATGACCATACACTTTGGATACCCAAGCAAATCTACTGAAAAACCATCCAAACACTAAGTATTGGGGTACAAAATTTAAAGAAATCATTAATTTTCATGTACATCAATAACAAGCCATCTGAGAAGACAAAAGGGGGGCCCACACTCCCATTTACGAAAGCAACAAGAAAAAGAAAGCCTAATAAATTGAGTGTGGTACAATTATGTAAAAAACAACTTAAACAGTGAAGAATACTTAAGTGGATAACAAGTACAATTATACATCATCTTGGTTAAGATGACTCTATACCTAAAACAAGAAATGCTCAAGTTTATTCATAAACATAACATGTTATCTTCTCAATAAAAGTATCATTGGGTTTGTTGATTTTTTTTAACTAAACAAGCTGATTCTAGAATTTATATAGAAAATTAAACAGTTTTATGAAAACCAAAAGCACAATGAAATGAACATAAGAAAGACACTATTAGATTTTAAAGAGTCAATCATTAAAGAAATGTCAAAGAGGTGCTACATTAAATCCATGGGGAAAAGCTAGACTATTCAACAGTTTTGGGGCCACTGGGGATCTTCCGGGGGCAAAAAAGTTGGATTCAAACCTTACATCTTTTATAAATTCTAAATACATAAAAAAATTTTAACATGAAAAAAAATGAAAGCATAAGTATTCTAGAAGAAACCATGAGATAATTCCTTCAAAATCTTGGCACAGATAGGGTCTTTCCTGTGACTTTCTAACTATGTTCACGGGTGAGCCCTTCTGTAATAGCTGCCAAGTTAGAGACATACTCACTGACCTAACGACCATAGTTGGGCCTGTATTTATGCACACACAAAACTAAGTGCATGAATCAGTCTCTGCACACTATTTACACTAGCACCAGACTGAAAACTCAAATACCCATCAATAAGGAATTGGAGAAATAAATTACAGTGTATCCACAGGATGGACTACTGTATGGCCATCACTTATGAGGAGGCATAGCATTCCGGCTAGAGCATAGCCTCTGGGACCCTACCTAGTACCTGGATTCGAATCCTGGCTCATATACTTACTAACTGTGTGACCTTGGAAAAGGTTTTTAACCTCTCTGTGCCTCAATTTCTCTGTTAAATGGGCAAACTAACAGTACCCATATCACAGCATTGTTATGAGGATTAAGTTAGATCATGTTTGTAAACTACTAAGAATAGTGTTTGGCATACACTAAACATATCTAAACAGAAAAACTTACAAAATATATTGTGATAAGGAAAAAGCAACATACACTGTACATGGTTTACAATTTGTGTATCTTAAAAAGCAAGGCGGGAGGGACAAGAATATATAGTTATAAGTGGGGGATAATGCACAACAGACTAAGACTGGTTGGGAGGAACTAGGGAGATTGAGGATGTCAGGTATGAAAGAGATTTCATTTTTTTCACTTTTGCAATGAAAAAACCCCTTTTTACTTAAAAAAAAATTGGCTCATCCCTACAGTATGGGAGAATATATTTGAAAATGACACATCCGATAAAGGCTTGACGTCCAGAATATATAAGGAGCTCTCACGCCTCAACAAACAAAAAACAAATAACCCAATTAAAAAATGGACAGAGGAACTGAACAGACAGTTCTCCAAAAAAGAAATACAGATGGCCAACAGACACATGAAAAGATGCTCCACATCGCTAATTATCAGAGAAATGCAAATTAAAACTACAATGAGGTATCACCTCACACCAGTAAGGATGGCTGCCATCCAAAAGACAAACAACAACAAATGTTGGCGAGGCTGTGGAGAAAGGGGAACCCTCCTACACTGCTGGTGGGAATGTAAGTTAGTTCAACCATTGTGGAAAGCAGTATGGAGGTACATCAAAATGCTCAAAACAGACTTACCATTTGACCCAGGAATTGCACTCCTAGGAATTTACCCTAAGAATGCAGCAATCAAGTATGAGAAAGATCAGTGCACCCCTATGTTTATCGCAGCACTATTTACAATAGCCAAGAATTGGAAGCAACCTAAATGTCCATCAATAGATGAATGGATAAAGAAGATGTGGTACATATACACAATGGAATACTACTCAGCCATAAGAAAAGGGCAAATCCAACCATTTGCAGCAACATGGATGGAGCTGGAGGGTATTTTGCTCAGTGAAACAAGCCAAGCAGAGAAAGAGAAATACCAAATGATTTCACTCATCTGTGGAATATAAGAACAAAGGAAAAACTGAAGGAACAAAACAGCAGCAGAATCACAGAACTCAAGAATGGACTAACAGGTACCAAAGGGAAAGGGACTGGGGAGGATGGGTGGGTAGGGAGGGATAAGGGGGGGAGAAGTAGGGGGGTATTAAGATTAGCATCCATAGCGGGGTGGGAGAAAGGGGAGGGCTGTACAACACAGAGAAGGCAAGTAGTGATTCTACAACATTTTGCTATGCTGATGGACAGTGACTGTAAAGGGGTTTACAGGGGAGACCTGGTATAGGGGAGAGCCTAGTAAACATAATATTCGTCATGTAAGTGTAGATTAGTGATAGCAAAAAAAAAAAAAAAAAAAAAGGGCAGTTCCTGTGTGGTAACCTCCAACGAGTTCTACACAAGGGTATAAAGGGCATATAAAAGTGTAGGCAAAGGGTCTGTTTGTGTTTATACAGAGGATCAAAGCCTAATTGGGCTACCCCGAAAATGAACTAAGATACTATATGAAAAAGAACTTCCAACATCTGCACTCTCTGGAAGACTCATGCCAGAAGATGATCATCAAAAAACCCCAACAAAGATCCACGCACTGCTACAGCTGTAGATGCACTCATCCCACCAGTTCCTGGACTTGCCATGGGAATGAGGAAGGAGATATCTAAGCTGGCCTGTGCATACAGTAAAACAACAAATTTGACTGGATCTATACTGTTGGAACTCAATCAAGAATTAGGAGAAGTGCAAATTGTAGCGCTCCAAAATCTTACAACTACAGACTATTTACTGTTAAAAGAACATAAGGGATGTGAACAGTCCCCAGGAATGGGTTGTTTAAATTTGTCTGATTTCTCTCAGACTGTTCAAGTTCAGTTGGACAATATCCACCATATCATAGATAAGTTTTCACAAATGCCTAAGGTGCCTAACTGGTTTTCTTGGTTTCACTGCAGATGGCTGGTAATTACAGATATGCTTTGGTTATGTAACTATACTCCTATTATGTTAATGTGTGTGTGCAATTTAAGTAGTAGCTTAAAACCTATACATGCTGAAGTTACTCTACAAGAAGATATATCAAAGAAATAATCAATCTTCCCATGTTTTCTTCCGCCTGCTACTTCTATAGCTTTTCTTCTTCCTTCCTAATTACAACCCTTAAATAGAATTCGTGCCTCATATCAAATTTACCGAGTATCATAATTCTTCCAAGTGGTAAAGATACCTCAAGACAAATGCTGGGCATAGAAGCCACAGGGCATAAATATGCAAAGAAGTAAAAAGCTAACTTTTTCAAACAATAAGGCTTCTCTCTCACTTACCAACTTCACATTTCCCTGTATGGCCCCGGAAGATGACTGGTTAGCCAGAGACGGGTAAGATTCCTCAAGGGAGGAACAACCTAAGACAGGCACAGTCGCAGGGGGGCCATCAGGTGAGAAATTGGGGATCAACAGAGGTGAGGCTTAGAACCTCACCCCCCCATTCTGAGAGAAATCTTCTGCATACGTGGATGTTTTATTGCCCTGGTCTAGCTTGGATTAACACATAGTCTACAGGCACACACCTGATCATCTACATGTGCTCTCTTACAACACTAAACTATGTTTTCTACCTTTATCTTGTATCTACCTACCACTTCAGCATTTTATTAAAAATAATAATAATAAAGAGAGAAATGTGGTATCCACATATAAATCAAGTATAAAAACCAAATGAGTATTCATATTTGAACTGACTGTTTATAGTTCATAATGCATGAGCAAAACCGAAAGTTTCTGTGATGACTGCCCTTGTACTGTTCACTATGTAACTTATTCATTATGTAAGAATTTGTTCTACATGTAAAAACTTGTTTGTTATGCCTCAGAAGATTGGAGACTGATGAAAATTAGGCTTGGGGTGGATTAATGTTTGTGCATTGAGCATTGACTCCCCTATACAGAATTTTATTGTCGTTAACAACCATTTGATCAATAAATATGAGAGATGCCCTCACAAAAAAAAAAAAAAAGGACAGACTTACAATGGTAAAATAAATTAGTAACCGGGATGTAATGTATAGCATAAGGAATATAGTCAAGATATTGTAACAGCCTGGTAGGGTGATAGCTGGAACCTAGAATTATGTATATAAATGTTCTACCACTGTGTTGTACACTTGAAACTCATGTAATGTAATACTGTGTGTCAACTACCCTTCAATAAAAAATAATTATTTAAAAAAAAAAAAAATTGGCTCATATATAATTTAAAGATTTAATTAATAAAAGAATTTTCTGAGGCCAATCTAGAATTTTATGCCCAATCATATCATCAGTAAAGTGTAAAAGTAGAATAAAGATATTTTTAGACTTGGAAAGACTCAAAAAACTCACCTTTCTCAGGAAGCTACAGGAGGATGCGTTCCATTAAATCAAAAGAATAAACCACGGAAAAAAAGCAAGAAACAGGGTATCCAACACAAAGGGATAAACAATGAGAATTCCCAGGATAATAGTGAAAGGAAGCTCCAGTCCTAAAGGGTGAGTGTGAGCAGGCTTAAAGCGCAACCAGCCCAGAGAGGAACAGAAGGACAGAGGCTCCAGGGACAATCTCTCTAAGAGGGAGACAAAAAAGGAACTGATAGATTACCTATTTTTGACCATATGGAAAGGTGTTTTATAACTCTGGCAGAGAGTTTGGAATGAACTGGTGGTAAATTTTTTCATTTGCTTAGTTTTCTATATAACACAATTATTAACTCCAGCAAAACGAAAATCAAAATACAAAATACAAACAAAAGGAACTACCATCATGATTTGCTGTGTGGTGCAGCTATGAGCTTGTTATAATTCACCTTGTTATAATAATGTCAATACTGAATAAAGATTTAACTAAACATTATAGGTTAAGTGGCAGAATGTAAATGTGTGTGTGTGTTTGTGTCTGAGTAAGGGAAAGAAGGGGATATGAAAGACAAAGCTTCATCTTCCCCAGGACAAAGTCATTAGCTGAATAAAATATCGAAAAAAAATCAAGAAATAGCACTATAAGCATGTATTTTTAAATAGAGACAAATACCAGAAGAAACAGTTAAAAGTTTTAAAAAATGGCTCAACACGTAGTCATGTTCTCTTCATTTAGAAAAATTACTAGGGAAAATACTAATTGAGTCTTTTAACTTTGAAGAAAGGTAAGTGAACATGAATTCTGTGGGCCAAAAAAAAAAAAAATCCTTCAGGCAATCTTTTCTCTTTATCAGCAGGGGTAACACTCCTGAAATGTGACTTATACTATAGTCACAATAGGAACAATACCGTCTACCTGTCAGTTATGTGGTACAAACATCAACTTCTGCTTCCTTCTTGAACATATGGTTAACTTTAACTTACAAACTGTCACTTTATGTGACAAGTTTTCTCTTTTTCCAAATAGAAACAGAAAGAATAAGGTATACTCATTCTTGTTCTGCAAAATAGTGCCCTTGATTGCAAACATATTGTAAAATACTGTAAATCCTTACTCCGGCCTCTCATTGATTGTTCCCAATTTTGCTAGAAGCCTAAACAGTCTTCCATTTTGAACCTCCTATAAAACATTTTAAAAAGAGAGAGAATATTAATCTTCCAGATAACTGAATATCAAAGCAAAAATTTACAAAACTGGTATCCTGAACCAATACTACTTTCAAACAATAAATCCTAATATCCCCATCTTTTGGTTATACTTTTAAATACAACGCGTCTGTTTCATTCGATAGTAACACTCAAGATTATGCAGCCATTTTTCAGAACTGTAAAGTAACTCACATGGGGGTCAGGGGGGAATCAATATTGTGTCACGTGACTATAGCAAAGCCAAGAACCGAAAGAAAACAAATGTCCAGAGGACATAAGAAATTAAAATATTTAACATTAAGTTTGGACAAAAATATCTGCAAACAATCTTAACCAATTATATACTATATTCAGCATAATTATTACTGTTTTATATTTATTTATATACATAGATGCAAGTATATGTATACTCTTACTACATTGTACCTTTGCAAGATCTTCTTCTATGACATCATTTCTCATTTGAGCAGCGTCCAACTGAGTATAAAATCGAGCACCAATCATGGGCATGATGTCATTTACACTCCGCATCCTGTTTTGGTCAGTCAACAAGTACCTAACCAAAGTAAAGAAGAATCACTTGAATGCCAAACATGCAATTTAAAAACGACATAAGCCACAAGCACACTTATTGCTGTGACCTTCATGTTTGTGTATTCAATTTTGAAAACACTTTTTCATGCAAGTCAAGCTCACTTTTAAAGCTTAACAATTGTATTTCTTTTCTCTGGAAAGTTTAAGAGCCAGTGAAAAAAATTATAAACATGTCTCTTTCTCTATACTTATACTATTATGAAAATAAGAAAGGAGTGTTGAACAGGGTTACATTCATCATTTCCATTCTCAAACAGTTCTTTACAATAATGGGAGATGGTAAGATTGCTACAGTCACTTTTGGAGGGGTGAAATAAAGGGTTGTAGGTGGGGAGATTTTTCTATTGCTCTTCAAAATAAATTTTGAGGTTAAAACTGTGTGTTCCATTTGGATATATCAAACAAGCCTCGGCTCTTTAGGAGGATGTCCTCTGCTCTGTGACTTTATTTAACAGCTGCCGTGGCATATTTATTTCCGAGAAATCTTCATGCTCTAACAGACATCAGAAGAGATCAATTCAATTTCTTTTATTACTATAACTAAGGCAGAAAAATATTACATGTTTCCAAGGGCTACCTACTAGAACACAATGGTTATCAATCACCTATTATTGCCTATTCTGATAGGTAACCCATTCCTGTTCATGCTCAGTAAAGCAGCATCCCACTCTGACTCTGCTTATAATTCTATCCTATTTTCTTCATAGGACTTATCACTATCTGCAAACATCTTACTTGTTTACATATTTATTAGCCCCTCCACATTTAGGGTGGAAGCTCCAGAAGATAGAGAATTTTGTTTGTTTTTGTTCAAAGTATCTTCAGCATCCGGCATATAGGAGGCATTCTTTTGTTGAACAAATGAATGGTTATACTTATGTGAATAATCTATATCTTAGCTATACATCCAAAATTACTGACATATTTATACCTACTCTTGCTCAAAGTTATTACAAGCTATGCAACTTCAGCAAGTTACCTCTCTATGCCTAAGTCTTATCATCTCAAAAATGGAGTTAATAATGGAACCTAATATGCAGGGTTATTGGGAGAATTAAGTGACTTAATTTGCATCCATAAGTTCAAAAGTGCCTGATACATGATTTATTGCCCTATAAATTTCCAATTATTGGTTAGTGTCAAAGTATGACTTTTTTGTTTATTCACTTTTTATTAAGGAAAACTTCAAACATTTATATAAGTACAGAGAATAGTATTATGAGTTGCCATGTACTACCATCTGATTTCAGTAATTATTAATGTATAGCCAATTTTGTTACATTCTTAACCTCAATTCTTATTTTTTATAAAGGAAAACTTGGAAATTATAACTTGAAAGTATTTGAAACATCCTAGGTGTTCCTAACTAAGGCTAGGGATCACAGTTGTGATAATACAGTATAAACAAATATTTTCTCTTAATAGAGAAATCATCTTATTTGATTATTAGTAAGAACCAGGCAACTGGTTTCCAGTGCTCTGTCACAAGCAGGACGCTGATGCCAACGTAACAAAGCACAGGTAGGCAGCCCCACCCTCCACCCCTCACTTCCACACCCCGGGGCTAGTCCACAAAGGAACTGAATCATCCAGGGCTACACAGAAAGATCAGAAGCAACAGCTGGAAGCCAAAAGAGACTGAAAAGGATCAATAAGCTCTAACTGCTTCTACAACATAATAGGAAAAGCTTCAAGAGTCTTCCTAGCACATGTCCTCTACAATACCTTGTAATTTTAGTAAGTACATGGCTCTCCACCCTCCGGAATTCCCCAATATTAGATGTATCTTCCTGTGGTGACAGCAGTTCACAGTGGATTTCTCTTATCAAACTTACACTCAAGGATTCTCTGGAGTCTCCAGATAGTAGAGTAGAAGCATAGGAACTTTTACATACATGCTTTCTAGATCGGGTATTTTGGTCACAGAGTATATAACTGGATTGAATGTGAGGTTTACTTACGTTAGCTTTCACAAATATAATGGTCACTCTCTAGAGCAGCACTGTGTAACAGAACTTTCTGAGATGATGGAAATGTTCTTTGTCCAATATACTAGCCAGAAGCTATAAGTGGCTTCCGAGCTCTCAAAATGTTGTTAGTGCAACTGAATAGCTAAATTTTTAATTTTAATGAATTTAAACTTAAAAAGTTGTATGTAGCTAGCAGACACCAATGCAGCTTTAGAGAATTCCCATTGGCCAAACATTTAAAACATCAATAACTAATTTAAACACACAGGTCTATGAATTTATTTCAAGAAATATATAGTTAGCAATAAAAATTTTATATTTGTAAGTTGTTTGTGTCTTGCCTGATTTTAAATAGTAGGAACTAAAATAATCACTGTTAAAAGGCCCTTATCAAAAGCTCAGTCTTCATTATATACATTTAATCGTATGTGAAAACTCACAAAATCAGATTCTTCAGGTCAGAGGAGTAGTTGATTGTCACCAGTTCCATGGCTTTCTGTAAATTCTCTCGCTGAATTCCTGCCAAAGAGTTGCAAGCCAAAGCCAACACAACTTTTCCTAATGATATCAGATCTGCTTGCTGACATGAAAGAATAAATATAACTTTTAATTTTTGTACAAATCGAATACACTGACACTACTGCCTGCATGGAAAAAGCACCTTCCCAAAGGAGCTGCAGAATTCAGCACAGGGTTCTCAAATGTTGGTGCTCATCAGAATCACCTGAGAGCTTGTTAAGGCAATTTTGGAACCTCTCCACCAGAGATTCTCCTTCAGTAAGGCTGGGAACAAACAGGCCCAACATTTTTTAAGTGCCCAGGTAAATCTGATGAAGGTAGTTCTAGGGTTATTCTTTAGGTAACATTACTCTAAGTAATTCACATGGCAACTACAGAATTGCTTCTTTAATTAAAAAAAATTTTTTTCATGTAAATACAGCTGATATACTTACTATTACAAGAAATTTAAGGCTGTTGCTGTACACTTGCTTTACTTTTACTATGATCATTACAACTTATATTTACTTTTCTTACTTTCCATGATGCTCCAAATACAGCGGGAGTTCAAAGAATTATCTGAAGAAAACTTATCCCATTATTCCAAACACAGTATCAGCACTACCTCATTTCGGAGTTATGTTCTCTAGAACACTGGAAAATGGAGCAAACCACAATACCATCCCATTTTTGTTTCCAAATAGACAATTTTTACTCACACTATAAACAGATCTTTGAGCTCTGTAACCACCGGGTTTCCTTTTTTTGAAGATTTACTACTCTGAGGCTTTCCTTCTAAAATGATTCTCAAAAGACAGATGGCTGAATTGAGGCAAACTCTTCTATTACCTATTGTAACTCCAAGAAACAGCATGGTCACCCCAGTGGCCCTGGTTGGCAGGTAACTATTAATAATCATAAATAATCATATGCCTAGAAGAATGGAATAACTCAGAGTTAAATGAAATCATCTGAAGTAATTTCTACAGAAAGCTTCTGCAAATTTTCAAAATCTGAGATCTCATCTGAATTACTGGATATATGTTCATTTACTAAACACTGGTTTAGCATAAGAAATATTCAAACCTAGATACATTAAAATGCCCCAAAGAGCTTAAAAAACAAACAAACCATCCAGTGGCCATCCCTTCATTCCAATTCTGGTGTTCATAGTCTTGGGTAAGATCTAGGTGTTGATATTTTTAAATATTCTACAAGAGATTCTGATATGCAGCAAGGGTTCAGAATCACTTGTTTTGTGGAATGTTTAAAAATGGTATACTCGCAAAATTGGCTGAATATTTTGAGGCAGTCACTAGAGAAACTTTAGCACTGTATAGCTATCCTTAACAACATTCTATCCCAATAATAAAGAATAAGAGAAGGCCAAACTCTATTACTAAAAATAACATTAAAAAGTTCAAATTTAAGAATTTACCCAAACCTAGCATTTGAGAATCTGACACTTTGAACATGAGATCCTGCAGTCAGTGGAAAAACTGGTTAGATAAATAAACTGAATCTATCAGGACAAGGCATGTCAAGGATTCATGTCAAAGAACTTTTTAAAGCACTTGACTAGTAGTACAGAGTGAGGAGCCCCGAACGGCAGGAGGCAGGGAGCCTCTAGTCCTGCTGCCGCTGACTGTTTTCTGCAGGCACTGCCATGAACGAACTCGAGGATTCCCTTCAGTCATTCTCAGGATCAAGTGAAATAGTCCAAGTTAGAGGAATGAAATCAAATGTTGGTCAAGAGAAATCAGTGTATATAAATGCTAAATGTAAATTTTTACAAGTGTTTCAATCCAATGTCATCAGCATATCAAACTGAAGGCTGTTATTATTTATCAGTATTTGAGCAGCATGTACAAACACTCAGCATCCCAACCCTTAAAGCAGTAAACTTTTCAGTTGAGCTCCATCCTGAATAAATGCCATTATCTAAGCCTCCCACTTAGAACATTCCATGACTCACTATTATAAGAAAACAGAAGTACAAGATAGCCAAAGGACTGGATGAGTTTAAAAAATAAGAACATCTAATTTTGAGTACATCCCACCACCTTTCTAAAGCTGACTTAAGGTGGGAATACTCATTTTCAGAAGTAAAGTATACATGTCACATAATTTAGGTTAAGTTAGAACTGATATTTTTCTTAATTAAAGAGATTAATGAAGTCCTGCTTAATTAAGAGAGTTTAACATTATAAAAACTCAGTAACTCTCCTTTCCTTATTTCCCAGCTAAGTAATTTTTCATTTGTTATTTTGCTTCTTATTTACTCCATCTGGTTTTCCCCCCCATATGTTGAATTCTGGAGATTTTCCCCCCAACTCATTTTCAGTTTCTTCCTGATTTTTGATTTCTTGATTTTTCTCTATCTATGGCTCTACTTATGTCCATTTTACTGAAAGTCAGTCTCTATTCACGTGTCTGAAACAAACTATGAAAAATAGATTACAAGAAACAACACACTCCTTTCTCATGTACCTTTGTCTCTGTAAAAATCACAATTCCCCCATTTGGGACTACCTCTAATTCTCTTCTTATCTTATTATAAACTATATGAAAAATCTTCCATACATTTTATACCCACCCCTCCAAAAAAAAAAAAGGAAGAAAAGAAAATCTGATATATCTTTTACTACAATAAAGGGAAGGTGACAGATGGTGGAAATTAGCCTGAGTTTAGGAATGAAGGTAGTTCCTAACGTACCAACCAGTTGCCCCAAATGCTTACTTAAAATTAGTTGTTTGGAACTTTGGGATTATTTTTTCTTATGAAGAGTTATTTTTCAGGGTAACTACACAATCCATAACATAACTGAAATAATGTATATTTGCAAAGAAAAAATGGAAAATAATACTGCTAATAATAATGATACAGAAAAACAAAAGCTAACTAGACTCATTTACACCAGTAATTATTTTAAAAAGAACTCTATTCAGAATAGAGAATGAGGAGATATTGTAAGACTGTGAAAACCAAATTTAAGGTCTTCTGTTTTTCAATGGGGATATAGGGTTTCCAGATACATAAAATTGAGGTTGATGGCACTGGTTCTAAATAATGCTTAATTTCTCTTCAAAAATTTAATATTATTTTCCTGGATATATGAATATCACTAGTATCTTAACACTCGATATTCGGTCAATTTTGGAAACACAAAGATCATGAGGAAAAATGTTCAGGGCCAATTAGGCACCAAGTATAACATTGAAAATAAGGAAAGCGAAGAACCAACACACTAAAGAAAGAGGGCGCAAATCCCCTCAGGCAGAAGCAAGCAGCTGGAGAGAGAAAGTAGTTTTGACCCCCACACCATGCCCACTAGATGGTGCTACCAACCAGGACAGCTTGGCTGCTCCTACAGTTGGATGGGCCCAGGCGGAGGGGAAGGAAGATGGGCAGCGTGCATGCGAGTGCACGTGAAGAGTGGCTCTCCATCCCAGGGACTGCACCGCCTTGTGTTTCAGGAGCAAAGGAAGACAACTACCCACGCACAGGGATACTACCTGCTGCTTAGACTCCTCTCTCCTTTCTGTTCTGAAAGTTGTTTTACAATAACAAAGTGGCCTAAAATCTTTCAAAGATTTAAACAAAGAAGTTGAAATGAGAAGGGCAATGGAAAGGTAGGGTATTCTTTTCCATGTTTCTCCATGTGAGATTTCTGCCATTTATCAAATCTCTGAAAGTTACTAAATGTTCAGAAATACTGAAAACTAACGCAAAAAGTTTTAAAATCATAGTTGAATATCCTCCAAAAAAATGGGAAGCATTATAATACAACTGAATGATATGAAATATTTAAAAAGCCATGTTACTTGCACAGAGCAATCAAGGCAAAAGCAACTATATATTTAATGCTCCTTGCAGAGATATGCACTTAGTCTCCTGTACCTTATGTTAATCAAGGAGTAAGAAATAAAATAATGGGGCCTAAATCTACACTATCATTATGACATGAGACTATATAGCCAAATTCTGATACTGTACAAGAACTGAGTGATAGGCTTTGATTTAGCAAAAGAAAAATATTACTTAAAAAATGGCAATACCACAAAATCCTTTGAAAATATTTCTAAAATTATCAGATAGGTAGTGGACCAACTGTTCTAAAAGCAAAAACAATAGGTATACTTTTAACACGTTAAAGTAAGTAGAAAAAAGGAAAACGTCATTTAATATAATTCATTCACCTAATTAATCTATTTTAATCTATGCTGAGGACAAACTTCCTAATCACACAACTACTTTTCACTTGAACAACTAGTGACTCTGACAATGTCAGTAACTCTGCATATTCCAACTTAAAAAAAGACTAAATATATCAGTGATTAAGAAGTACACGTTCAAAGTTTGCATGGAGACCACACCCACAATAAACTGAAATCGAGACTTAAAACCCTGAAATACTTTAAAATGAACACAATTTGACTTTAAAAAAATTAAGCCTTATTATTAAGTTATCAAGTTATTAAGTTTCCATGTTAATTCTTACTCACCTGGTATTGAGTCATTAAAGCCAATGGATTATTATTCTGACTGTTATCAAATGTTAAGACATCAAAAACTCCAACACAATTTACTCGTAACCTTTAAAAACCAGCAAATTTAAAGAAAATAATTAGAATTAGATTTTTTTTTTACTATATACCAGTGGAAATTTAGCATTTCTTGTAATATTAGGAAGGATCTCAGAATATTATCTAGTCTAACCTCCTGCCTGAGCCCCATGTAACCTCTGTCAACCACCATTTTAGAGATGGGGATATTAAGACTTAGAGATATCGAAGTGATAAACCTAGAGTTGTATAAGAGTCAGTAACTGATAATGCCAGGACTATCAACTCACATCTTTTGACTACACAGCCAGTGCCCTTTTCCCATATCAAGCTGCTGCTTTATTAATTATTCACAAAAAGAGAACTAGTTGCTTCCTAACATTTGTTGAAGAAGTACTAGACACCATTCAACACATTTTACATATACTAACTCATTCAACTCTCTCCATAATCTTAAGAGACGTAAAAAACAGAGATTATAGCACCTGTCTCATAAAGTTGTTGAACACATGTTAAGTAGCTTGTTCAGGGTCATCTACATAGTCACTAACAGAACCAGGATATGAACCCAGGTAACCTGGTACTAGTCCTTGAGCTCTTAATGCTATGCTGGCCCAGGACTATTCTCAAAATTACAGCAACTCAAATAAAACTGCTGAGTCAAGGTCTGTATTACTTAACTCTCTATCAGTGGTTCTCAAACCAGGGGATCCAATCAGAAGCAACGGCATGACCCAGGAACTTGCTAGAAATGCACATTTTCAGGCCCCATTCCAAATTTATTGATTGAGAAATCTAGGGATGGAGCCCAAGCAATCTGCTTAATAAACCCTCCAGGGGATTCTGATTCCTGCTAAGATCTGAGACCACAGTTGTACCACACAAAAGTTATATTGACACTACTTCTATATCCCCCCCAACCCTAAACCAAAATCCCTCCCAAGCCCTTACAAGATTCTTAGTTAGTAACCAGGCATTTTATTAAGAATTCAACATTTTTTTAAAAAACTCACAAATGGACTCAAAGTCACAGCAGTTCTTCTGGATGGGACATATGAAAGGGCAGAATTAAAACAAATCATCAGGCTTTGTTTACTAAGCTGCCATAAGTTAGATGCTCAATAAAGAAGCTAAAACTCATAATGCTAGTACCTCGTTTTGCCAGTTACCAGAATCTTCGTTGGGTCCATAACTCGACAAGCCAAACCTGCCGTATGAATTGTTCGCAGTGCAGAACTCAACTGGACAATATACGCCCAAATGAGAGATTCTGGCAATAACCCAGCATGCTGTCTGGGCAATGGGCCATCAAGGTGACCTGCAAAGCAAATACATTTAAAAAATGACATCTTCCTTTGAGTAATCAACTAGAAGACTAAAACATTCAAACTAAAGTTAGCAAAGAAAAGTCATGAATTATTCATGATACAACTTGTCAATATATATATATTTATATATGTATAGCTAAATTTAGTCTATTAGTAAGCATTTGAGACAAACCTAAAATTTACTATTTATGAGATTATACCATAGTGTAAACAGAGCTCTCACTAAATTGCTCTTTTCTTTGACCATTATAATTACTGAATGAACAAAAATTGAAGTGAGAATGTATGCTTAATTGTGAACTAAATAAATGTCAATTCTGATTAAAGACAGGAACCGTAGAGATTGTTATTTTACTTAAAATGTGGATAATCCTAGACTATACTATTGTTCAGGCATGTGAGAACTATTCATACTGTGGCTTGAAGGAAATTAAAGTCTCTACCACCATTTATGTTGAATGTTTCTTATTCTGCTTATATTGCTCAGCCTCCTCTACATCAGTGATGTCACTTAGGTAAGACGATATCCAATTCACAAAAATGTAAAACTGAATATCCTTTATGTGTCTTGGTAAAACACAGAAATAATCTGGTCTACCATGAAAAGTAATCCTTTTGATTCTACTGACTTTTGTAAATGTTTCTTAATACTGTTTTCTGAGTCACTGTTAATTGTTCAATGAACAGAAAAGGACCCATATAAATTTAATTCAGATTTCAGGAAATATGACCTTTTAAAGTCCAAGTGTTTGTAATGTTATCAACAAACTTTTTGGGAATCAGGTATAAAAGCAACACAGTTAAATGATTAATTGTAGAGATGATAAATAGCATTTATGTAGTTATGGCTTGACATACAATTTCCAAGGAAAAGCAAATACAAAATTTAAAAACTGCTGTCCCTCAATTTAGAAAGAACTGAAGAAAATACAATCTGGAAACAGTGCTAGGGACTCAAAAAAATGGCTCTAGTGATAAATGCCACAACATCAAAGATGATTTATGAGGAGTTTAAGGTTTTTAACAGATGTGGTAATAAGGAAAGGGAGTATTTATAGCAAACCCAGTGCTTACTTACTGGGTGCCAGATTCTGTCTACTTACTTATCACTTTATACGGTATGGTATGATGATTATTCCCATTTTTGAAATTAGTCTATTTCTTGTAATATGAAATTTTTTAGTTTGTGCTGGTTAAAATATTAAGCAGTGTAAGAAAACAACATTAGACTTCTCATCTATATCTCTCCAGGTTTATACAAACATTGGCCTTTTTCTTCTTCTCTTTTTAATATTGACGTAGAGAAAACAGAATTGATTGCCTTGTATTAGAAGTTGTTATAAATTAAAGTATGTATGGTATGTTTAGGAAAGCTACTACCATTCAAATATTGCTTTCAAGTATTAGAAAAAGGACTGATTCCTGTGAAAATATATACAATGTATCAAATCATCAGTCACAGCAAAAATAATTATTTTTTTAAAACTAGAAAGGAGTGCTATTAATCAGTGGTTCTCAGCAGGGGTTGATTTTGCCCCAGAGAGTCTGTTTGGCAATGTCTGTAAATTTTTGGGGTCACACCTGGGGGAGGGGGTTACTATTGGCATACAGTGGGTAGAGACCAGGGAGGCCGCTAAACATCTTGCCATGTACAGGACAGTCCCCACAAAAATAATTATCCAGCCCCAAATGTCAGCAGTGCTGAAGTTGAGAAACCCAGCTATAAATTAAGCCAACAGTCATTTCACAGGTGCTATTACTAAAATAAACTTGAACAACTACAGCTATATTCATCTATAAGAAAAGTTATACCACATCCCCTTCAACAATATTATGTATGTGTCTACAGATGACATGGTAAAGGGGGAAAAAATGACCGCACTGTATGCCCAGATTTTAAAATGTGAAACAGCCATGTAACCACAGCTTTCTTCTTTCAACTGTCAGGAAGTAAAATGATAACAAAAGTGATGTATTTTTATCCATAATTAGAGTTCTTAAAGGAGTCACAACCACAAAGATACTATAATGTGGACTGAAATCTTTCTCCCCCCTTAATTTTTCAGTATGCATAGATTAAAAACCACAGTAAAGAATGCAATGTCTCTTTCCTGCCCACAAGAAAATGATACATACATTTTCCTTTCCCAAATACATAAATTGACGTCTCAAAAGGGATTTAGTTTTGCTCTGAAATGACTTATCCTTTAAAAAACATACATTAGAACATAATTAAGATATTATGGTTCTTTGCAGTACTTGAACTGTAAAAATTTTTTAAAGTAAATATTAGAAAGGAACAAAAAAAAAAGAAGATACTTCCCATTTAAGTAAAAGTTACCTGAAAATTTGTGAAAACTCATTCCTTAACTAACATGGAATCCTACCTTTAAACAAAAGCAACTGTTTAGGAAAATAATTTCATAAATGATACACGGTCACAATTAACTATGAGGGAGTCATTACATTCAGAAAATATAAAAATTAGGGGGAAAATACTTAAAATAAATGAAAGATGCAATATGACATAAAATGATACAACAAAAAGAAAAAATGCAGGAAGCCAAAAAGCAAAACAACAACAAAAACCAGGACTGAAAAGAAATATACCAAGAGATTCATAATGGTTGTGCTTTGAGTGGCTAAGCTAGAGGGATTATTTTTAAATTTACTGAATTTTCCAAACTACCTTTATTCAGAAAGTATTATATTTTTAAAAGAAAAATTTAAGAGGGAAAAAGCTTTATCATATTCTCCGTATTCACACAAGTCTTTCACACCCCATTTTCATTTCAGTCTTTACACATAATACAGTATTTTCTACCTTATTACAGACAGATTCCACTTCTTTAAGTTATTTCTTTTTAAAATGCAATAGTCTTTAAAGTGAATGACTACAGGGATACATTTTCATGTATTTTAAGATAGAAAACTATTCTTCCACAAAGCAAAAAGTATTTGTAAAAACATAGCTTTCTTGTATCTTTTTCTTACCCCACTTTCTCTTTGTGAAATAGGCATCAGCATTAGGGTCATTAAAGTGTCTGCTCATCATTGTTTCTCCTCCAGCATGAAAATCATATGCAAACACAAGAGCTTAAAATAAAACACAAATATTCATTATTGCAATCTGGCTTCTACTAATAAAGGCCATAAGCAGAAAGACAACTACAAATTACTCACAAGGCTCTGCAAATGCTTTAGTGGTGAACACTTCACGCAACGTTACAATATTTGAGTGCTGAATTTTTTTCCACATATCAACCAACACCATGCACTTTGTGTTAACAAGACGGAAACCTGAAAAAAAAATTTTTCTACTAAATGACATCTCCCCCTTATTCCATCATAAACCTGAAAAGCCATGTCATCTACCAATTACAGGATGTAAGTGAAATAATAAATTTATTTATTATTCTTTAAACACATATTATTAAGTAAACAAACATATTCAGGAATGTTTGAATAATCTTAGCTTCAATAATACCTTTCTAAAAGAGGGTATTTCTTCCTTACCATGTATCCTCCGAAGGCAATATGGCAGATCATCTTTGCTATTTACAGCTTTGTAGCAAGATGTGATATATCCAAAATTACTTGATTTCTGTATCCGGTTGGGTGGTGGCAGTGGTTCTAGAGGGAACAGGCTATGGTAGCTGTCCACTTCTGTAGGGACTGCTAGAGTAATTCACAGGAAGACGACTTTAACTTGCAGACACATTCATAAAGCTCTCAGAGTAATAAATAAGAAATCAAATCTACTATAAACCAATAGTATCAAAACATACTTTTGTATTCTAGGACAGTGTCAATATTCATAAAAATTCTATCAAACAAATTGGTTTCACTATCAATGAAAATAGTCATTACAAAACAACCAAAGAACTAGATTTCACACACACACACACACACACACACATTTATCTTTTAGAGTGCAACTTTTTTCTCAGCTATTAAGAACAATTTGGTATCACTTAGAGATCCGAAACATTTCTGATTCTATGATGGTGAATAAAAATCACAATATATTGTTTCTGTAAACATTTTATTTTGAACAAAATATACTTAGACAATGGTATTAAGCATATGAATTGTTTTTAAAACATAATGAAATTCAAAACAAATAACAATATTGGAGACTGTGTGTATGTAGTTAAGTCTGTGTGTCTATGTAATGTGTTATGTATGGCTAACTGTATCAAAACTCTCAAACCATTCAGTGGAACAGCAGTTTTAATCCGAAATACAAAAGAAAAAAAAAAACTAAAGTAACTTTACCACCATGCCTGCCATGTTGCTCAAAGAAAAAGAAAATATGTTTAAGGATACATAATGCACTGGGATTTGCTCACAATACTCTGTTAGGCATTAAAAACTGTTTATCTTGAATCCCAATGTGTTGTTTCTTATAAAATCTAGAAAGCTGTATACTAAAATGTATTCTGTTGTTGGTTTTCCTACTGAGTACCGGCAATTTATTTTGCCCTCTTTATTGCTCCCTACTTCCTAAAACAAATACGTATTAGTTTTACAATTCAAAAAGACAAGAAGTTTTATAATGCTTCAAATACAATCAATTACATTTTCCAATTGGACAGCTTCCATTTTTGTTAAATGTCCTGAAAGACATAGGAATGCTCATATTTCAAGTGAAAAGCAGGCAAGTGAACATGCAGAATATGCACAAAACCCATCTAGAAAGGAATACAGTAAAGCTTTAACAATGGTACCTCTGAGTTTTAAGATTTTTATTCTCTTTACGCTATTCTATATTTGCCAAACATTTTACAATAAACATGTTTAACACTATTTTCAAAACATGGCAATAAATCTTTCTTCATTAAAAAAAAAACAGAAAACTCATAAACAAAAAAGCTGATGATTTTGACCTTAACTGTTAAGAAATACAGATGACAGTCTATTAGGAAAACTAATTCAAAATGACTTCTGTCTTTGCCAAATACTTAACACATTCATTATTCTTAGTTCTTGAAAGGATTCTATGAGATAGGATTCTCTACTTCATCAATAAGGAAAATAAGGATTATATATCCAGAGGGAGCTGGGATGCAAACCCAGTACTTTGATTCTGTACTCCTGGGCTCTTAATCCGCAGATGGTATTTTTGCTAAACAGATACTGACTCAATGTAGGACTACTGAAATAAAGATCATAAAGGTGAAGTACATGCACAAGTGAATATAGTTGTAACTTTTGCCCATTTACCATTTGAAAGATCAGTGTAATTTCTACAAAGAAACAAATGATGAATAAATTTTGTTTCCAGTTATTTCAGAGCAATAAACAAGGGAAGTTAATTTCAAATTAGTAAAAATATAGTACTACTATATATCAGTGAACCCATATTAATGAAGTAAGGGTTTTTATCAAAAGACTTAGAGAAAAATAAAGGATAGAAATTTATATAAAACACAGTAAAAAGCAAAATAGCTATTTAAAAAGTACAATTCTCCACAGCACTGGTTCTTAGATGTTAGCACCCTTCAGAATGACTAAGAGTCTTGTTAAAACAGTTTGCTGTGTCCAGAGGTTTTGACTCAGTAGGTCTCGAGTAAGGTCCAAGAATCTGCAATTCTAACAAGTTCCCAGGTGATGATGAAAAGATGCTGCTGCGTCAAGGGATCACTTTGGGAACCACTACACATGGAAATACAGAGAAGGGAGCCACTCCCGAGGATACTGGGAAAGATCTTACAGAAGATGTGTCATGTTTACTACAAAATGAAGGATGAGACTGCTTTCAATGAGCTAAAGCAAGAGGAAAGAGTACTTTTTGGTGACAGAGTAAACAGAACAAAAACAAACCAGGCTTGGATGTGTACACTGTGTTCAGGAACAGAGAAATCTCATGTGGCAGGAGAACAGGGCATAGGGGAGAAAAGGCTAAAAGATGAAAAGGGTTGGCATTAGATCACAGGGAAATTTAAATGCTGTAACAAGGACTGGAAATTTACCATGCCAAGCAATGCTACTCATAGGACCATTGTGACAAAAAGACTGAGTGAGACACAATCAGCTAAAGTGTTATGCTTTTAAATCCTTTATCCCTGTTTCTACTTTCAAGAAAGTCACACTGAATTCTACACATTGCAGGAAAAAAATAGTGCTTCAATGGAAAACTGCATTAGCAAAACGATATCCCCCAGTGTCTGATTCTGATTCTGTGGAAGGTATTTTACTCCTCTGTAAATTGCTAAAAACAGTTAGCACTGCAAAATAATTATTGTCTGCAGATATGTATATCCTGCTCTGTCTGGTGGGGGGTCAAATGACTTCCCTCCGCCCCTGTGAAAAATCCAGTTTGCACATTCATTTCAATATTCCTGATCTATACTATGTCTTGTTACATGTGATTAGCCCCCTTATGACTTAAATAAAATCTTTAATGTGGGCTCATGTTTGCATCTGTGCATCATGATTTTACCTTTTTTCAGAAAGCCATCCTTTAGCACGCTTTCCAACACTATACTACCCTGAAATAATCATATGTAGCCTATTAACTTAAAAACAAAATGTTTCCACTAATAGGAAGATTCATTGCTGTTCTACTCTTCATTTCCATGTGTATTTCCAGTTCAACTTGACAAATGCACAAAACTAAATATCAATAAAAGGAATAGGGGTGTCTCAATCATTGCTGGGCATCAAAAGATTGAAGTAAAGAAAATAAACTTGGAAGATTATAGACAGAGCTGCATTATTCCGTTTAGCCCCAGTTTTTGGTCTGGAACCCAGTTCCACCAAATAATATAAAAAATAATGATTAAAAAAAAGAAAATATTAGTTTATTTCCTCTCTCCAATCCTATTTCCCATCAAAGAACATGAAGAAAAATAGGCTGATCTAAGACACAGAATGTTTGAGATTCACTATGGTAAATCTACAGCAATTTCTCAACCTCAGCAATAACTGACATATTAGACCAGATAATCCTTTGTCATTGGGGGGCTGCCTTGGGTCTGTAGGGTGTTTCCAGCTTCCACCCAGTAGCACCCCACTACCAGCTGTGACCCCGAGAAATGTTCCAGACATTGCCAAATGACCCATGAGGGGTAAAATCTTTCATGATTCAGAACCACTGATCCACAGGAAATAAATTATTTCAGAGTTGAGAAGCACTAACTTGATAGAAGGATAAAGTATGGGATGGAAAGGGAAAGTAAAAAGTCAGAAATAACAAAGATTAATAAGAGTAAACATGAAACAAAGGTTAATAGTAAAAATGAGACATGAAAAAGATAGAACAAGGAAAGAAAAAAACATTTATTAAGCCTCATTTGAACACAGAATTAACCATTAACTAAAGACTGTGACACTCAAATCACTGGTTCATGTCTATGCATGGTCTGCTTTTACTCAATTATTCTTTATAATAAAGCATCTGCAAACTCCATATGCAAAATAAACATCAGCTCCTGACTCTGATATACAACTAAATATATGTTTCTCTATACATTTAGAGAAACCTCTGCCTTCCTTTTTTCTTTCTTCCCTTTTTATATATAGTTTTAATTATATATAAGATGTACACACATTTACAAAAATGCAAACATATATATTTAACTTTATAGAACTTTTACATGCTTTATGTAGTCTCTTGCAACACTTTTCTCTCAATATTACATTAGTAAGATTTTCTCTTTTTCTGCATGCCGCTGAACTTCATGTAAACTGCTGCATGATATTCTATTGTCTGACACTATTACAGTTAATTCATCTACTGTCCTTCAGATGGGCATCTGGGTTGATTAAGGTTTCAGCCATTGTGAGCAGTGATGTTAGGGATGCTTTAAACACTTTCCTGTTGAAGAAGTTAACTTGTATCTGGAAGCAGAACTGCTGGATCGTAGGGTATGTAGATATTCAACTTGAGGAGTTTTCCAAAGTGATAAAAGGTTTACCAAATTATACTACCAAAAGTAATGCACTGGGGAACCTGTAGATCCATATCTTAACACTTTATATATGGTCAGGCTTTAAAATAGTATCTCCTCCCACCCCACGGCAGCTAAAATAGTATCTTTATTTGCATTTCCTTATCACCAGTGATGTTCTGATTTCTTCATGTGTTTATTGGTCATATGAATTTCCTCTTTCTTGAAATACCTATTCTATCATTTGGCCATTTTTCTATTGAGTTCTTTAGACTCTTACTGATTTGTTTTTATTATTCTTTGTCAACTGTGTTAATATCTTCTTTTAAGTTTTTTCTTTACTATAGGTATCCTTGGATTGTGTTCAACTTTAATTTAGTCAAACTTACCAGTATTTTCTTTAAGAGTCAACAGTCTGTCTCCTGTATAGAAAAATCTTTCGCTACTAAAATGTTAAATTATTCACTTATATTTTATGATAAAAATTTCAAAGTTTTGTTTTAGACATTTAAGTTCTTAAACTATTTTGAGCTTTTTGATGTGGTTTCAGATAATGATCCTATCTTATGTTTTACTATAAAAAAAAACAATTTTTGAAGTGTCTCTACTCCCTACTGATATGCAACCTCCACCACAGAATATGTCTGGTCTCTCCATGATCCACTCCATTAATCAACGGGTCTAACACAGTAACATTACGTGGTTTTAGTTGGTTTTAGTTACTACAAATTCAAACCAAGTGTCCCAGTAGACCCCAGTAAACCCAGAGTCCTCATCAGAATCTTCAAGGTATCTTGGGGTAGTCTCGGACCTTTACTCGTTAATACATTTTATCATATATTATGAAAACATTATTATGCTACTATAACAAAATAAGGACCAAACCTTATTAGAAGCCTGTCAGCCCTATCCTTAAACTTCCATGGAAGGGAAAGGGGCTGGAGATTGAGTTAATCACCAATAGCCAAAGAGTTAATTACCATGTCTATACAACATCCATAAAAATTCCTAAATAGCAGATTCAGACAATTTACAAATTGGTGAACACACTGACGTGCTAGGAGAGTGGCACATCTAGAGAGGGCATGGAAGTTCCCCACCCAACCTTCCCTTGGAAACCTCGCCCTATACACCTCTTCCATTTGGCTGTTCATGACTGTATCCTTTATATAAACAAGTAACACTACATAAAGTACTTTTCTGAGTTGTGAGTCATTCTAGAAAAGTACCAAACCTTAGGGGAGAGAGTTATAGAAATCCCAAATTTATAGTTGGCCAGACGTAAGAGTGGATAGCCTAACTACCCCATTTCAGCTGGCATGTGAAGTGGGAATAATCTTGAGGGACTGACTCCTTAATAATTAAAACTGTTTAAGACACAAATTAGGTGTCAGAAGTATTGTGAGGAAAAACAGGTCATATGTTTTGACTGGAATTATAAGGAATCAGTAGATGAGTTTAGAAAAACTGACATCTTAGTCATGTCTTCCTATTCATGAATACAGTACTTCAATCTATTTATTTATTTTATTTAATAACTCTTAATAAATATACCCCACTGAGATCTTACACATCTTTTGCTAATTCATTCCTAGGTAAGGATATTTAGAAACCATTGTCAATATCATCATCTCTTTTAATTGTATCTTGAAGTTATTGGCTACTGGTCTATAAAAACACAAGTGACATGTATTAATCAGCTATTTCCTGAACTCTATCATAGTTTCAAATGATGTCTAACCTACAGTCATGATTTATACATGACTTGAGTCATAGACTGGGAAGGCAAACATAAACCTTTTTTTTTTCTTTTACCCTAACTAAAGCATTTTAATTAGCAACGTGTCTAGAACACCATAGTCTCAAAAAATACTAATAATTACCTTCCCCCTCTGCTTAAGTACCTATACTTCATCACGTTTCAGAAGACAGTACTATTCCAGTGCACAGTGAAGTAAATGAATTCTAAGGTAATTTTTCTGATGAACTAAAATATTGTCATACATAGACTTAATTGAAATAAACTAGATGATCAGTGACTTCTTGGAACTCTTAAGCAGATTTCAAATGAATATATTCATAAAATAGTAATTAGCTGGTTTAAGGCATTAAGCATGTAGGACTAAAATAAGGATTGTAATATCCTTTAAAAGGAAGGATGAATCAACTCGCATTTTACCTGGCATATCTGCTTGATCAATTTGAGCCATTGTTATTAAATGTCTGTTAATCAGCTCCTAAGAAAAGAAAACAAGTATATTTACGTCTAAACACAGCTTCTAAAATCTGGATTTTCTATTAAAACTAAATAACGTAAGTTATTTAAATATATTAATCTATTTTTGGGTTTTGGTATGTCTACTTTTTAATGTTGCTATCATGAAATAACATTTCTAGTAATGGTAAAATTTCGACATTCCAGTCCAAGACAGACATGCCCATAATTAAGGCTGGGTTTAAGAAGCTGTGCTATAACCCAAAGCAAGTAACTAACTCTGTGGCTGAAAACTCAAGGCCTACCCTAAGCTTGTCAAAAATTCACTCTACGAACATAATACTGATACAACTTACTTCTGTGAAAAAGAAAGTATTTCTGAGAATCTGAATAAAAAAATGAAACCCCTACACATCAAATAATACCTACCTGTTAACCAAAAAACTAAACTACATTTTTCATAAAGCCTACTTTAAAGAAAACATTGAGCTCTCTTAAAATAATGTTTATTTCTGGGTCAAATTACTTATTCCCAACCTACAGATATTAGCATAATGTCTGAAAGAAACCACTTTAGTTAATTTACTTATGTATTTCAAAGAGACTTTTTAATGCATAGGATATGAAATGCAGAAAGGTGGCCAATTAAATGGCTCTCCTACGTCTTATGTCCTAACACACAATGACTTACAATTTTCTTCAGAACAGATTTCCTTAAATCATATATCAATTAGAACTCATAAATTCTGTTTTAGTACGGCATTCAGGCATACTTCAGAGATACTGCAGGTTTGGTTCCAGACCACGGCAATAAAGTATTGTATTGCAATAAAGTGTCGAATGAATTTTTTGGTTTCCCAGCGCATATAAAAATTACATTTACACTACGCTGCAGTCTACTGAGTGTGCAACAGCATTATGTCTAAAAAACCAATACACATACCTTAATTAAAAAAATACTTAGACAAAAAATGCTACCCATTATCTGAGCATTCAATGAGTTGTAATCATTAACCAAAGGTCACCACAACAAATACATTAATAATGAAAAAGTTTGAAATATTGTGGGATTTCCCAAAATGTGACAGACACACAAAGCGAGCAAATGCTGTTGGAAAACTGGCGCTGAAAGACTTGCTTGACACGGGGTTGCACAAACCTTCAATTTGTAAAAAACACAGTGTCTGCAAAGCACAAGAAAACAAAGCGCAATAAAACGGGCAAGGTACACCTGCATTTGGTTAAGTAATATGATTGGAAAAGAGCTCTCTGTTCTTTCTCCAGTTCTTTGCTAAAGCATAACAGATATTAAGTACATTTCTACTATGGATTCTGAAAGCATACCTGTCGGAGTTCATCGGCCATGAAGAAGGAAGGTGCATTTGCTTTTGGTTGCATATAAGCAACATGAGGTGCAGTTGGAGGGTAAATATGGTAATTTGGAAATACCTAAAAAGGCAGGGAGGAGGAAATGTAAAGACCAATTTTTCGCAATTGACTAAGCTTTATCATTGTTTTGATAAAGATTGAATCTTAAAATGACAGCGATAAATTGATACTATTTTTAATCTTTAAATGATAGTTAAACACCTCAGAGAATAGCTGTTATTAATATACTTTCTGAATGAATGCATTTTAAAAACATCCTTATATTGTAATAATCAGTTTTTTTAATCTAATGAGAAAGAAACATTTCTTCAGATACAGTAAAAGTTAAGCTCCAGTGAGAGGCAAAAATAGCTCTTTGGAAGAGAGAACACAGTTTTCAAGTATTTCTTAAAGCAACTGGGAGAGAGGAAGAAAGCAGATATTAAAGGTGTCTGGGTACAGTCAAGTAATGAAATAACAGTGCCCTGGCATCCCAAAGAACTGCCCTCTTAAAGGGCTTTTTGTGGCCAACCTAAAGTGTTGGATACTTGTTAAACACTTCCAACTGCATAGTAAAGAGGACCAACTTACTCTGGGTCAGCAGCTTAAGTCAACAGAAGGGTGCTTACCTTCTAAGCAAACTACAGCAAAGTTACTAAATCTGCTTCCAGCTGCTTGTCTTTCATTATTTTAATTGGATTCTTCCCACTACCCTGCTTGCTTCTCTTTTTCCTCTGTCTCTCCTTCCCTTCACTGGTCTGTGATATAAAATCAAACTACATTCTAAAATATCTTTTCTTTTGTTTTATTTCACTTTAAAAGTTAAAACATTTTTTTTTTTGCTTTAAAAAATGACTAGCTGATTTCTGTTGCCCTCAAATGACTGTTCTGCTCCCAACCAGGAAGTGGCTTTGCCCCACTGGCAAGGTGTCTCTGACCTCTATCTGTAGAGAGGACAATACTCCTCTTCCTTGCCCTGGGCTCCTCACATCAGATACACAGTTTGGCTTCACTACCTCAAGTTTACCATGAGCATATTTCTTAAGAGTGGTTTCAAGGGTAAAAACATTATAAAAAGGTGCCATATATATATATATAATCTCTACAAAAACAGCTTGAGACAGTTTTGTGACAAAAGAACCTCTTTATAGATTATTTTATTTCTACAAGTATGATAAAATTTAATAAAACATAAATAATTATAAAATAAACCCCCAAAAGGTAAAACATTGATGGAATTCTTACTTGAAAGAACCAAGGAAAGTCTCTACTGTACCTCAATTATTTGACCTTCTGTTCGGCAAGCTGTTCTGTGATAATTTTTGAAAGATCTCTGACCAAAAACAAAACAAAACAGAAACTATTAGCTATTTTATTATTTTTCAAAAACATTTTACATGACTTATAAGTACTTCTATAAATGTTTTCACACTTATTTCTCATAATCCCCACTTATAACTGGTGAAACGGTCTCAGAGGTACTAAGATTCAAGAGTCACAAAACACGGCAGGACTGGGACTCTTAAAACTAAGAAACAAGAGAAATCTGTTGTCTGTTACTCAAATTGTCTTTTAGTAAAATATTCATTTTATTCAGTATAAATCAGTGCAACTTGAAAAATCAAAATCTGCTTACTAAATTACACACATACTTTGTATCTAAGCCTATCATCTACGATTATGTCACATGTCTACAGCTTAGATCAGCTTTCATATTTTAATGGAATTTGGTTTTGTAATTCATGAACTCTTCATCTACTACTTATTTTTCTATAGTTAAAAAAATACCTTTAACAAGGACAAAATAATGAAGCTAGAAATGCAGAATTTATGGAACATGACTTCCCTCTCCCCCCTACCCGCTCTCTCCTCTCTTGACACTCCTTTGATGGCTCTTCCCTCGTCCAGAATCCTCCCTCCTCCTTACGAGTGACCCATACTGGAGGCCTCTTCCCACTGTCCACAGATCTAGACACTAAATCACTGCTTCACCTGAGGCAAGCGTTACATCAGTTTGCTTTCAGGAAGTACAGTAAGAAATCATCTACTTTCTCTAACTTCTTTTTAGAGGTAAATCTATACCTATAAACAAACGTCAGCAAATACCAACTCCAGCTAGCACAAGCACGAGGGAAACCCATGAACAAAATATGCCATGAAGTACTAAACTGGAGCTTGAATTTCTGATTAAAACCAGATTTGTCCCAAGCTAGAGTTGTTATTAATGCAGAAAAAGATTACTTTGAAGATAAGAGAATTATCATCTAAATTAGGAAATTAAATACTCATTTTTTCAAATCACAGTAAAAATACGCAAGAGAGCGTAAACCTCCTCAATCTCATTAACAAGAAGGAACTGTTCTAAGAGGATTATCTTTTCTCCTCTAATGCGGACCTACCATTCCAGTCAGAGGTGCTGGGGTTGTGTCTGTATAGAAGTAAGTTGTCCCACCAACGGTTTCCTTTTGGATCACCTGACCGGAAGACGGAGTCTGGGAAACAGGATTATTAACAGGTGCAGACGCACTAGAAGGCACCAGGTAATTTGCTGGGTTTGGAGTGTGACTTCTTCTTCTGGGAGCAGGAGAAGTGTGCGGAGTGATCTTGGGAGAATGAAGAGGGGAAGATCCGGCCGACAGTGACATGCCTGAGGAAGATGGAAAAACATTTCTTAGAAAGTAAAAATTGGTTTTAGAGAAAAAAAAATCTGGAAAATAAAATGCAAACATTCATTTGGAAGAAACATCATCTTTAGCAAACTCTTTAAAGCAAGGCTAAGAGGTAATTTTATCTTGTTTTGTTTTAGAGAAAGCTCTGATTAAAGTAAATGAAAAGTTTCTTTTTTCAAATATATCCATTTCTAAATAAATTAACAAATTTTTTACAATAATTGTCTCCTCCATATCAAGGTTTACATGAGAAAATTCAACAGTAAGAATTGCCAATAAGTTAATTTAATGGAAAAATGAAAAACTGGGGCTCTTTAAAATTCTGCCTTTTATAAAAGCTTTTCCTTTATAAAAAGCGTAAAATTCCTTTTTTGTTAAGAATCACTTAAAACTATGGCTATTAACAATATAAATATCACATTCCCCTGAAGTGTAGTATTAAAAATTAGTATTACTTAATGAAACTTATTAGATTTTTTTTGGACCAAATACAATTAAGAGAATAGCTTGAAACGGGAAAAAAAAATAGGTCCAGTCTTAGTTGAACTATATGGCAACTTAAACACTGTAATTTTAAAATTAAGTAGTACATACTGTTTTGATGCCTTATGTATTTAAATAGGCATACACTAAAACTGAAAATTTCTGCAGATGCATATTTTGAAAATTAGGCCAACTGATCCCACTATGTTGTAGTTTTACCTAAATACAACCATTAAAGAAACCATTACATGCAGAGCATCCTCTCATCTGCTGTGACGAAAGGGCCAGGACAATTGTCTTTGCCCCTCAGGAGATTCCAAGCTGGTTGAGAAAACAAGCCCGGGTCACACGTAAAAGACATAAGATGACTTACAAAGACACTCAAATATAAATTAGTACACTGCAAACTACATGCATAAATGCAGATGGATGCAAATTAACAGGGAGTTAGTCAAAGACTTAATGGAAGTGATCAGTTCTGAGCAGAGATTGAAAAGGGTTTTCTGAAAAAGATTCAGGACCTGCTTTCTGGCTGTTAGGGGAATGACAGAAAACCTTAGCTTTTAAAGTAATATGCCCTCTCACAGTTCAAGAAAAAAGCTACCAAACTGCCTCTGGGTCATAGAAGTAGATTAACAGGGCTATAAATTTCAATTTCTAAGAACTCAAAAAACACTAGCATTGTTTCTTGAAAAGACTTAAGTGATCAAAGATAACACTTATCTTTGTGTACCTCTCTGAACTTTCTAAAGAGTTTAGACATACTAATTCACCTCGTTTTCCAAGCAACGAAGTGCATAGGTAGGTGAGGTTAAGTCAAGTTACAAGCACCTCAATGTACATCAGAATTTAGACATACGGAGGTTTTGTTATTTGACCAAGGACATATGTGCAAAGTCAACAAACAGCAAAGCCAGGACTCAGACCCAAGTCTCCAAACTCCCAACTTAACATTCCTACTGCTGTAACAAATGTCTACTGCACTGACATTAAAATAAGCCAAGAATTCTCAAGTATGTCTTAAATTTAAGAGAAACTTTAAAAAGCTAAAACCCGTTTTAAAAAAACACGAGATAAAAGCCTACTTTTTTTTTTAAACCGTTCCGGAGTTCCTGGTGTTTTTCAAACTCTACATTATATATTTAATTGCAGGTTAATCCATACAGCAAAAATAGGCAGGATTATTAAACTATTTTCAAAGGATAAATACTCCCCATTTATCTAATATGAAATGTATTTAGATAGCTTCCCTACAGCTAGCCTCCAAGTCTTTCTAGGATAAAACTGGCTATTTCACCAAAGATGAGTATATTTGTTTACCGCCTTTAAATTAAGTAACAACAACAAGTATATTTACCAATTCTTAAACACTTTCCATGTGTCAGGTACTAATAAAAATACTTCACATCCATCAGTCAACGTCATCCTCACAACAACCCTGTGAGGTAGGTATACAACATGACCTCAGAGAGAAGAAAAACTCAGTTTAAAACACTTACTGTAAGGGCAAATACAGGTCACTAAACAAAAGAATCACGATACAAAATCAGGCATATTTGATTCCAAAGCCTGTGCTTCAACAATATGCCGAGAAACAGTTGCTCAGTCCCTACATCCTGGAGGAGAACAGGAAGGGGATCCCTAATACTCAGCAGCATTAGTGTGACGGAAGCTGGGGGTGGGGGTGTCAGGGAGGTGCAGCAGAGGGTGAAGAGAAAAATTCTGAAACCAAAGAGGTATGTGAGGCAATAGGGAAAATACCTTTTTAAGGCTGAATACTGGGAAAAGATTACAAAAACCAATCTGAGGTCAGTTAAGAAATTCATGTACAGTAAAATGTACAAGTTGTCGGTAACAAGTTTTCTCTTAAGTTTTAATTTTGTAACTAGTCTAATACAAAGTTGCAGCACTAAAATTTCATATATCTGAGCTGAAGCTGACTGTGGAGTTACTTAAGTACATTCAAAATAAAACATGCACAAAGCAGTTAAGTATCACCATCCATAAGGGTAACAGGATATTTAAAATGCATAGGAAGCTAGAAATTAAATTATCCCCCTAAGTTACTGAGACATCAAATCTAGTCACAAAAGAACCACAGCTTTGTACCACCGAATATTTTACAAAGATGGTAAAGAGCTGAGTAAATATGCACATATCTGCTTGGAGAGAGGTATTTTGTACTTAATATTATGCAGACAATAACCACAGCTCACTTACTAACTGCCCACGTACAACACTAAATTATAAATAGCATGTAGGAGTAGAACATACTACAGAAGTGAGTAGTCAAAAATAAGGCGAATTAAAATGAACAGATTCAATTTCATCTCTCTCCTCTCTCACATGTAAATATTCCTTTTTCAGTTCTATCCTTCCATATACAAGGTGGGGATGGGGGGTGGGGGAGGGCACTAGTGTTTTTTACAACACCCAGTGCTACTAATTGGTACTCCACTTGAGCAAACGTAGTAACACAGCGAGGACACCATAAGACACAATCGATAAGAATGAAAATTTGAATTTTACAAAACCTTTAAGTAATTTTTTTGCATTTCTTTTTTGTATTACATTTTATAATTTACTCTTACAATGAGATTTTGGTGAAATATTATACAGTAACTGCATTGTGATTTCTTATTGGGTGACTATTCAAACAGATGTTTAAGTTACGTATGATAAAGCAATTACTTGAGAACATTTGCCAAAAAATTCTTCTTAAAAGTATTCTAATTCAAATGAAAGTGAGGAATAACAAAGAAATGCTAGCTGGAGGAATTAACCAGAGCAATTAACAAAATAAACGAATGAGATATAAAAAATTTCAAGGCTAATTTATGGAGGCAAAAGTGTCAGTATTTTTGGATGACAGGACTCTGTAACCTGAAAAACCCAAGAAAACCAGCAAAAGAGACTCTTTTAAATAATGACAATACATTGAAGTAAAAGCTTACATTAATTACCTACCAAATGACCTTCCTAAATGAAAAATAACCAGTTAGGGGAATAGTATTTCTGGGAAATGAGAGACAGTGCTAACTTCCACTAATGTTCCGAATTCACAGAACTACAAGATTAAAACACAACATCCAAATTTTAAAATATAGCTGAGCTGTAAGGAAAACAACAAAAAACTATAAGCAAGGACCTAAGGCAAAATCTGTAATTAACAAGTTATACTGTGAAAAACTGGAAACTCACAACCTAAGCCAGATGCAGTTTCTACAAGATAAGGCTTTAATGCCTCCATGGGCTATGAAAAACGGTCTGTAGCCCAGAAAGAGGAGAATGGAACTCAAATCCCAGTGTAAACCATAGAGTCTGGAAAAGCTACACCATCAGTGAGTGTAGGATGAGAAAATTTCTACCCAACAGCCCACATTGTTGTGTAAAAGACCTGCTTGTTTGTGGAAGAGATGGAGGGAAGGAAAAGGCTGGGTAGCATGGTGTCAAGAGAAACAAAAAGCCCACGACTGTACCATGCATAGGAATAGCAGAGAAAATTCCTTCCAGGAGACTCCATGTTGCAGAAATCCCAGTGAAAAACTAACATGAAACTTGAACTGCACTGGATACTGGATGAAGCAAACACCAACTATTCTGATGAAGGCACCTACAACCCAGAACACACAGACATCTCCACAGAAAAATAATCCCACTTAAAAGAACTCTCAAAATGAGAATCACTGTGTACAATATACTTAAGAATTAGCACCCCAAGAACAATGAATCCCAGATAACAGAAACCTGTGAGAGAGGTAAAATAACAACTACTACTATTAAGGACATGAAAGAAGTGACAAAACATCACAAAAAAATAGGAGATTTGTTCTGCTTAAACAGAACTAGACTCTTTAAGAGTAAAAAATATAATCATTAACAGATGAGTTAAATAAACAGCAAAGTAGACACAATCAAAGAGAGAAAAGGCAAACCAGAGAGGAATCTAAGAAAATTACCTAGAAATATAATTCAGAAAATATGAAGGAGTGGTTAAGAGACAAGAAAAGTAGAATGAGATGGCAAATTTCCAGGAGAAAAAAAGAAATAATATTAGAGAAGCAATATTCAAAGAAGAGAGCTGTAACTTTCAAGAACTAATTTACCATACCAAGTTCTCATTCAAGAAGTCCCAAGCAATATGAGTTCTGAACAAAGTAAAAATAAATCACTCTCAATCAGGTGAAATTGTAGCATGCCAAAGATAAAGAAAAGCCAAAAAGCTGTCAGAAAAAAGATAAATTGTCTTTAAAAAATTAACAGAAGACTGCATCAGCAACACTAGACAATGAAATAATATACTCAAAGTAAGGAGGGAAGAGTAACTGTCATCTTAAAGTTTACACACAATTTGCAAATAAGCAGGTGGAAATAACATTTTTGGGGTTGCCACTCACACATCTCCTAAGTGAGAGAGAACAGTTAAATGACCAACTTACAGAGCACAGAGGAAACTCCCTTCCCAAAAGGCACATAAGAATGTGTAAATATTGAACATATGGCATGTGAACAGTCCCCAGGAATGGGTTGTTTTAATTTGTCTGATTTCTCTCAGACTGTTCAAGTTCAGTTGGACAATATCCACCATATCATAGATAAGTTTTCACAAATGCCTAAGGTGCCTAACTGGTTTTCTTGGTTTCACTGGAGATGGCTGGTAATTACAGATATGCTTTGGTTAAGTAACTATACTCCTATTATGTTAATGTGTGTGCACAATTTAAGTAGTAGCTTAAAACCTATATATGCTGAAGTTACTCTACAAGAAGATATGTCAAAGAAATAATCAATCTTCCCATGTTTTCTTCTGCCTGCTACTTCTATAGCTTTTCTTCTTCCTTCCTAATTACAACCCTTAAATAGAATTCATGCCTCATATCAAATTTACCGAGTATCATAATTCTTCCAAGTGGTAAAGATACCTCAAGACAAATGCTGGGCATAGAAGCCACAGGGCATAAATATGCAAAGAAGTAAAAAGCTAACCTTTTCAAACAATAAGGCTTCCCTCTCACTTACCAACTTCACATTTCCCTGTATGGCCCCGGAAGATGACTGGTTAGCCAGAGACGGGTAAGATTCCTCAAGGGAGGAACAACCTAAGACAGGCACAGTCGCAGGGGGGCCATCAGGTGAGAAATTGGGGATCAACAGAGGTGAGGCTTAGAACCTCACCCCCCCTGTTCTGAGAGAAATCTTCTGCATACGTGGATGTTTTATTGCCCTGGTCTAGCTTGGATTAACACACAGTCTACAGGCACACACCTGATCATCTACATTTGCTCTCTTACAACACTAAACTATGTTTTCTACCTTTATCTTGTATCTACCTACCACTTCAGCATTTTATTAAAAATAATAATAATAAAGAGAGAAATGTGGTATCCACATATAAATCAAGTATAAAAACCAAATGAGTATTCATATTTGAACTGACTGTTTAGAGTTCATAATGCATGAGCAAAACCGAAAGTTTCTGTGATGACTGCCCTTGTACTGTTCACTATGTAACTTATTCATTATGTAAGAATTTGTTCTACATGTAAGAACTTGTTTGTTATGCCTCAGAAGATTGGAGACTGACGAAAATTAGGCTTGGGGTGGATTAATGATTGTGCATTGAGCATTGACTCCCCTATACAGAATTTTATTGTCGTTAACAACCATTTGATCAATAAATATGAGAGATGCCCTCACAAAAAAAAAAAAAAAAAAAAAAAAAAAGGACAGACTTCCAATGGTAAAATAAATAAGTAACCGAGATGCAATGTATAGCATAAGGAATATAGTCAAGATATTGTAACAGCTTGGTAGGGTGATAGCTGGAACCTAGAATTATGTATATAAATGTTCTACCACTGTGCTGTACACTTGAAACTAATGTAATGTAATACTGTGCGTCAACTACCCTTCAATAAAAAATTATTATTTAAAAAAAAAAAAAAAAAAGAATGTGTAAATACATCTGAATATGTATTTACAGTGAAAGAAGAACTAGCCTGAGATTAAATTCAGAGTGTAATTAAAATTCTAGATAACTATAACAATGAAAAACAGGTAAAAAGAAAGCAAGTTATTAAAACTCCATGTATTGATAAAGTACCTTTGCCTCTTTTCTCTTTCAGCAATTTTAGAGTTAGGAAAGCATGCATGGTAAAATTCTAGGAGTTAACACTAGGTAAAACAGAAACTTACCATATAACACCCAACCTTTTCCTTACACCATACACAAAAGTTGCCTAAAAATGGATCAAAAACCTAAATGTAGGAGCTAAACTATAAAACTCTAAGAAGAAAATATAAACCTTCCTGACCTTCAGTTAACTAATATTGTGTATTTTAAGATATGATACCTAAAGCATACATAACCAAAGGACATAAAATAAACTGGACTTCATCAAAATTTAAAATTTTGTTCACCACAGGACTATCAAGAAAGTGAAATGGCAACCCACAGAATGGGAAGAAATATTTACAAATCATATATTCAATATAGGTTTGGTATGCAGAACATATGAAGGGCCCCTATCTTAACAGTAAGAAGAAATAACCAACTTTTAAAATGCGCAAAGAATCCAAAGAGGTATTTTTCCAAAGATACACAAATGGCCAATAAGCACATAAAATGAAGCTCAACACCATTAGTCATTGGGGACATGCAAATCAAAACCCAATACTACATCATACTACTAGGATGGCAATAAACAAAAGCAAAGACAAATAATGAATGTTACAGAGGACAGAGAAATTCAAATCCTCACACACTGTCAGTGGGAAGGTAAAATGATGCATTCACTTTGGAAAATAAACTGGCCATTCCTAAATTGTTAAACACAGTTACCATATGACCCAGCAATTCCATTCTTATGTTACAAGAAAAGAATTTAGAACACATGTTCACACAAAACATGAATGAATGTTCATTACGCATAATAGTAAAAAAGGGGGGAAGAACCCAAATGTCTATCAACTGATAAATGGTAAAGAAAAAATGACCTATCCACATGATGGAATATTATTCACTAGTAAGAAGGAAGAAAATGCTGTAACATGGTACAACATGGATGAACCCTGAAAACACTATGTTAGATGAAAGTACACACAGAAAGTCCATATATTATACAATCTATTTACAGGTATACCTTGTTTTATTGTGCTTCACTTTATGGTGCTTCGCAGATACTTTTTTTTTTTCCAAATTTAATGTTTGCGGCAACCCTGCATCAAGCAAGTCTATTGGCACCACTTTTTCAAAAGTATATGCTCATTTCTTATTGCTGTCACATTTTGGTAATTCTTATAAAATCTCAAACTTTTTCATTATTATTGTATTTGCTATGGTGATCTATTTTCAGTGATTACAACTCACTGAAAACTCAGTAACATTTTTAAGGAATAAAGTATTTCTAAATTAAGATATTTATTTTTTTAAGACATAATGCTGTTGCACATTTAATAAGCTACAGTATAATGTGAATATAACTTTTATATGCACTGGGAAACCAAAAATTCCATTTGACTCGCTTTATGGTAGTAGTCTGGAACCAAACCCACAGTACCTCTGAGGTCTGTCTGTGTAGGAAATATTCGGAGTAGCCAAACCCATAAAGACATAAAGTAGATTAGTGCTTTCCAGGCACTGGGCAGAGGGGACAAGGGGAAGTAACTACTAAAAGGTATGAAATTTCTTTTTGGGGTGATGAAAAGTGTTGTGGAATCTTGGAAATATACTTAAAACCACTGAATTATATACTTTAAAAGGGCAAATTTGTACATATTAATTACATCACAACAAAAAATAGCTGTATCTAAATCATTGCTGGTGTTGAGGGAAGAGAGACTGAGAAAACTACTAATATGCTAGAAGGTGGAGAGCAAAAAAAAATTGCAGGAAAAAACCCACTTACATTACTTACCAATAAAAAGATTAAATATAGGCAAAAACCTAACAAGAAATGCACCAGACTTATATGAAAAGAAAGTTAAAACTCTACTGACAGAAACAAGATAACTTGAACAAAAGGAAAAAAATATACACACTTGTTAGTCAAATGTTGATTTTACCCTTAATCAAAACACATAATGCTAATCCAAAAAAATACTGACAGATTTTTTTTTTAATTACCTAAATCAATTATATGTATGTGGAAAAATAAACATTAAGAATAGACAGAAAAATTATTAAAGAAAAGTAAGTATGGAGGAAGAACATAGAAAAAGAAAGAAGGATGAAAAAGTAAAAAGAAGACAAAAGTATAGTGTAAGACCACTAGGTATTAAAAAGTGATAAAAGCTGTAGTAAAAACATTTGATAAAGGCTCACATGAATAGTGGGTCAGTGCAATAGAATAAGCGTGAAACCTGACCTCAAATACATATGAAGAAAGTAAGTATAAGAAAAAGGTAGCATTTCAAACTTCAGGGGTGGAGATGCACAGTAGTCAGAAACGACAACTTATTAGTCATCACTGATTAAATGAATAAAGATAAAAACAATTATTTAAATAAAATAAACAAAAGCAACTCACCCTTTTACATTAATTATGCCCACATAAACTCCAGATAAATATTCAGATTGAATATTTAAGAGTTTAAAAGCAAGTACCTCAAAGAATACTTTTAAAAATATACTTTTTAAAGTATAATGTTATAAAGACAAAATGCAAAGGTCAAAAAAATGTTAATTTAACTTCTTCAAAAAATAAATATTTCTATATAGCAAAGACAGATTATTTGCAACACTTAATAAAGAGCTAACCTTCTTTAATATATAGTTCTTACAATCATTAAGTAGAAAGCAACCAATAGAAAATGGTCAAACTGCACAACTTGCCAGCAGTTTGTAGACAAGAAAATTAAATTCCTCAAACATAAAAAGGTGGTCATATTCACAGATAATTAAACAGATGCAAATTATAACCTGGCCTCTTCTCAGATTGGCACAGATAAAGAAGTTCTCAGATTGGCACAGATAAAAAAGTTTATTTTGACAATTATTAAAAGGCTGGATGTGATATAAACACTGTCACACACTTTAAGTATGGACTGTTACAATCTCTTTTGGAAGACAATCTGACAACAGCTATGAACTATAACTTTTTAATGGGCATAATGATAAGCAATTCAAACAAAAAAGAGTCACAAAATGAAAAAGGATGTGAACTCCCTCAAACTGGACATTTTTGTCTTGCTCTTCTGAGTCACTGGACAAATGCCTAATGAACAAAAAGCTAAGGTTTTAAATCCCTGAACTTATAAATTCTTTCCAGGAAAAAAACACAAAAGCAGTATTTTCTTCCCTCAGAGAAGTTTAAAAAATTTTAAAAAAAGGGTGCTTTCTCAGATATAAATGCATCTGAAATGCCAGAGTGAAGATCCTCCTAAATATGAAAACACTAACAACCTTCCTTTTAAAGTCAGAAACAAGACAAATATTTCAATCATAACTACTTCTACACAACACCATACTAAAAGCCAATGCCAACGAAACAACAGAACACACATTTCAAGGGAAGAGATAAAACTATCATTATTTGCAGGTAACTGTCCACATAAAAGAATTTACAAAATATTAGAAATAACAGGATTTATGAAAGTAGCCAACATACAAAATTCAACCACATTACCTACACACTAGAAATAATCAATGAGAAAAAATTTTATTTTTTAAAGGCACCAACTATAGCACCAACAAATACTACAAAATATCTCAGGATACCTAACAAAATATATGTAAGACTTGAACACAGAAAATCAGAACTTTCTGGAAAGACATTATAGAAGACCTAGAAAAGGAAATGGGGAGATAGCCTATGTTCATAGATAGGAAGCCAATACTGTAATTATGATGATTCTCTTCAACTCATCTAGAGACTCAATGCAACTTCCCTGAAGACATCATGCTGATTCATGGAGCCACAGTCTCCAGAGCTGTTTCTTCCTTTAGTACGTTAATCAACGATTCTCCTTGCCAACCCCAAATTCTCTAAAACCCATCCTCACTGTAAATTCCAGTTCGTCCTTCTGAAAAATCTTACACTATAAAAATTGTCCTGGAACTCATAGTTAAAAATCATTCTCATCATTTTGTACTTTTTCATTTGCTGCCAGTACCATACAAGTCAACTGTCTCTTTGTAAGAAAGAACTGTGCCTTAATCTCTGTATTCCCAACTACACGTGTAGTGGCACACGATCAACACACAGGAAGTTTGATGAAAATAAATACTTACAGAGGCCCATTTCCTCTTTTTAGTACCAACAATCAATATATGCTAAACACTGCAACAACTATGATGAGGAAATGGAGAATGCCATCACCAGAATACCTGAGAATGACAAGAAGCTTGGAGGAAAAACCCAAATGCTCATGCTATCAAGTGACACAGATGTCAGTCATCACTATTTAAATTTAAGTGAATGTAATACCAAAATATATCTTATATTGAACAGATGAACCTAAATTGAAGATGAGCAGATGAAGCATTACATATTTTTATCTAAAGATTTTATTTTTATTTATTTTTTTGGTGAAAGTATTTTATTTGTTTTTATTAAGGAATCATTAATATACACTCTTATGAAGATTTCACATGAAAAACATTGTGGTTACTGCATTCACTCATACTATCAAGTCCCCCCTATACCCCAATAAAGTCACTGTCTATCAGTGTAGTAAGATGTCAGAGTCACTACTTGTCTTTCCCACACACACACCATGTGTACTAATCATAATACCCCTCAATCCCCTTCTCTCTGCCTCCCACCCACCCTCCCCCACCCCTCCTCTTTGGTAACCGCTGGTCCCTTCTTGGAGTCTGTGAGTCTGCTGCTATTTTGTTCCTTCAGTTTTGCTTCATTGTTATACTCCACAAATGAGACAAATCATTTGGCACTTGTCTTTCTCTGCCTGGCTTATTTCACTGAGCATAATACCCTCTAGCTCCATCCATGAAACACTGTATATTTTTTTTTGTATCATTAATCTACAGTTACATGAGGAACATTATGGTTACTAGATTCCCCCCATCATCAAGTCCCCCCCACATGCCCCATTACAGTCACTGTCCATCAGCGTAGTAAGATGCTGTAGAATCACTACTTGTCTTCTCTGTGTTGTACAGCCCTCCCCACACCCACCCCCCTACATTATACATGCTAATCATGAAACACTGTACTTTTAACAGGGCCAATACCTGGGGCCTCATCCAAGAGAAAAGCATACTAAGAATTTATATGATCATATCCAGGAATACAAAAAAAGTACTAAAAATAATTTCTTACCTGTATTCATTTTTTTAAACCAAATTCCCCAATCACAACAACCCTCTTAAAATAAAACAGTGTAACACAGTTATAGCCCCCAGAAGACAATAATTTTTCCCTATTAAATTCTAACAGCATCTTAAACATACTAAGAATTAACAAATTCTTTTCCTTGACTCTGTTGATGATGATTTAAAGGGTGGATATAAAAGGTCAACTCAAAGGTTAGAGCACTTTTCTCCCTACACTTGCTCTTCTAGTGCTTCAGTGGCAAAAACTTTACTTCTAAGACCATTTCTATCACTAGCTGTTTTTAACAGAAGGGGAAATTGAGTTTAAGTATTTAATTATAATCATTTTAACAATTAAAAGTTTTGATGTCGTGGAGTTATTTGCAATTTGATGTAATCAGTTAACAAATAAGTAAAACTGCTTTAAAATATAATCCTTAGAGTTTCTCAATAAACTTAATAACAAAGATCCTTGATTGGGGGTCCCCAAGACCACCTCCATATTCAGAATTCACTGGACCTCAAAAGACTTGGCATATAGTTTCACTCACAGCTAAGATTTAACACAGCAATGCAGTAAGCATATACCTCCAGATCTCAAGGAAAAAGACACAGGTGGAACCTAGCGGCATTCACGTTTAGGCTTCCTCTCTTCCTCTCATAGGTGCACGCAGATCACTCTTCCTCCAGTAACGTGTGCAATGTATCTGATTGGAAAAGCCCATTAGCAACTCAGTGCCCAGGGTTTCTTTGGGGGACTAGTCACACAGGCCTACCACATACCAGAATTCCAAACTCCCAGAAGGAAAACAGATGTGAAGCATAAACCACATTGTTCACACAAAGAACCCAGCACAGTAAACCAGCCTAATCAATTAGAGAATAATGGAAACACTCCCTATCTCCAAGTTCCCAGACATTAGCTAAAGGCCAAAGTTGTAAGCAGGCATTTTTAAGAATTGCAGTCTTAAGCCCATTATGTTAACTCACGTCTGCACAAACAGCATGATTTGTCTCCAATATACTCTTTTTCGTAATTCTGCTCTATATAGTAACAGTGAATATTATAGCAAAACACAAGGGCAAACATTTAGTTTTCCCTATCTAAACATACATATCAGGGAAGGGGAAGGAGGAGAAAAAAAGTAAGCCTGAAATTAGGGCAGTGGATTATGTTGATTCCACTACTTTTTGTCCATAGACATTTAGAAAAATTACATGTATTAGTGATGTACACCCAATGGTTAAGAAACATAGCAAAGAAAATTAAATATAGTTCATATGAAAATGAAACAAAACTATGTGTTTCATCAGCTCCTCTCTCTAGTATATGAACTGTCTAAATATATAAGCTAACTAAACATATATGTTATGGCTTAAAATAAGATTTCAGCTACTAACATTAAACAGAAAAGACTTTGTTATATCATTAGTTAAGCTATATTTTAGTTTCCAGAATACCAAAATTATGGAAGCTATTCAAAAAGTTTATATAAATATTACAAGTATATGAAACAAAACTTTATTCTTGGAAAATAACTGTTGGGACTTTTAGAGCAATCCTAAAGAGTAAATCACCTAGGCTATGACTTGGTGTGTGTATCATAAAAAATAGCTGCTTTCAATTTCAACAGCTTAAAAACTATTCACAGCCTTTGTCCAGGTATTCTAGTTCTGGAAAGTGTTCTAAAGAAATAGTCTTAGATCCTGAAAGATATTTATAGTTAAGATAAAATGTATTATACACAGGGCATACATATATGATGCTGCTTTTTAGAAGGTAACACTATGATTCAACTTTCTAAGAATATAAAAGTTATCATCTATAGTCTTATAATAGAACATATAAATTTTAAAATCTGAAAGTTAGCAATCCCTAGTCAATACTCTTGCTTCATGATAATACCTCTATTGAGTCACCCTAAAATCATAATTATCTTTTTAAAAATAATTAAGAATCTACTTAATTACTACTTAAAATTAAATGTAGGTAGTCTACTTCATGAATTTGAAAATAGTTTGAAGAGAATATTTTACAATTTTTAGTTTTTAAGCCAGTAGTAGATAGACTAAGCTTCCCCCTTCTTTTTACAATTTAGATAGTAGGGCCCAACCCAGCTTAGAGATTTGTTCGATCATATAAACTCAGTGATGTTATAAATGAAAATAGAATCTAGGTCCCTCGAGTGCTAATACAGCCCAATGTAGCACTCAAGCTGATGAATTTAACCTAAACTTAAACTCTTAATGGTCATAATAAAAATAATGCACCTAGAAGGAAAAGATATAGTATGAAGAGAAAATGTGATTAAAGAAAGAACTTCCAAATTTCAGAACATATAAAATATTAAACAAGGGGAAGATGGTACAATCAATTCAAAAATATTTCTCTCTTAAAGCTTCTGGAATTCTACCTCAAAATTACACTGTCCGTTCTCAAGATTTGGATACTGTGAAAAGAAACAAGTCAGTATGAACCTACAGATACTACTACAGATCGGAGTAATTCAGGAGATCTTTGAATTTAAAAACCAGATTAGAATTTAGTGTTTCAGAAGAAGTCTAGCAATATGGATGTTTGGATTACTGTCTTCATTAAAACTTTTAAAAATTTATATATCTAGTGGTATTTATCTTTTCCTTGCTGCCGAAGACTATTATTAAATTGATAGGATGCATTTTATAACAGTTGGCATCCTAGAATCCAGGAATATGATAAACCTTTATTATGATTTTGGTCACTCTTCTGCAGGACTAACAACAATAATCCCTCAAGATCTTGACATCAAGTGAAAAAACAGTATTCTACTAAATTTTAATTTGGGAACATTTTACCATCCCTTTGAAGCCACAAACTGAGGTGAGAAAAGAAAACTTTAAGAAGTGGGCACAAATAAAAATATAACTGAGGCAAATATCATATAGGCAAGAGTGTTCTTTTAAATGTGGGTCTAATCCTCAGACTGTACAAAGTAAAACAAACCATCATCCAAAAAGCAACAGAATTAGGAATTAAAAGCGAAGCTAATACAAGCCTTATTCCTTCATAATTACAACATTCCATCAATCAAATTCAGGTTTGCAGATACTTATCAAAACTGGCTGAGAATGTGATTGATTAAGTTCTTAACCATGGTTATGGTCATAATAATCATGCAACCAATGAACCTAAAGCCGAACTTAACCTAAACTTAAAGCTTACTTATCTAAAGCCCAATTTTCCAAACTCTGACTGAGGATCACTTGCACTTCTAGCCTAAACAATAAAAGGTATTTAGTAATCAACTTTGTTATTGGCTACATAAAATACCCATTATTCCTATATATTTTAAATCATTCTAACTTTCAAATGGTTAAAAACAAAATCAATGTATTTATAATCCTTTAATCTTTAACTCTTGAGTCAGAAAACTACGTGTGTTACCACACTGATGTGCCTTTGCCCAAAGTGTTACCTATGTCACGTCACATCCTGTTTTTCAAAGTCTCCAAAAAGACAACCCACAGTATTCCTGCATAATTTATTATGTCCTAGGATATTAGGATAAGGAAGTTTTTCTTTCTGTAGCTTAAATCCTTTAGGTTTCAGATAATGAATCCATTTAATTAAACATTATAATTATTTTTCATTTCCTCAGACTGTTGCCCAAAAAAAACCTGTACTTTTTAAGGTAAAAATTGGTAATTATCAAAAGCATATTACAATATTAAGAATAAGTCAAAATATAAGTTATTCATGGATCTAGTAAAATATACACTAGTCAAATTAAGTTCAATTTAATCCTGTAAGTTTCAAGCCACAAATGCAAATTACCTTTGCAAAGATGAAACTACCCAAATGCCAAAAGGTTTACTTGAGAGAAATGTTTATAACCCCATGTGAAAAAAGGGTAACTGGGATTCGTAGGTAGACTGCAAAAATCCTATGCTGACCACTCGGGGGCATACTCATTCTTGCTGGCAACAAGTAGCAGTAAAATTTCTACACTTCAAAGACTTGTTCCATGAAGTGTAGAGATAAAACGAAAACAGAGTCAATAAGAATACTGATGTTAATTGCCAGAACTGATTCCTTCACAAACCCTGTTTTCACAACAGCAACCCCTTATGATTAGGGGAATTAAAAGTTGCTGAACTCAACAATCCCTTCAGTTAAACAAACAGACCCCTCATAGAGCTGTCCAACGCTGCCCAAACTATCCATCCTTAGTCGAATCAGTCAGTTTCATGAATTGTAGGATTTATCTTCAAGTCCAGTGCTGACTCAGAGGGTAGCTTGTTCCCTAGAGAAAACAACCAACAAAAATCAGAACAGCTACTGCTCATAAGCTCTTTCAACACCCAAGTGGAAAGGACAACTTATTGGATCCAAAAAAATTGTTCAACTTCCTTTCAACTACAGAAGTAGCCAATAAACTGAAGGGACTAGTAATATGTTAGAGCAATTTTTGGTTAAATTTTTCACTCAGTTACAGCAAGAAATATTAAACAGCTTAAAAAAAAAAAAAGCTTACAGGAAAAGGTAGCACACAGACTACAAGGTTTCTTACTCAAGAACTTTGCAGTAATATAAATGGAAAGTATTCCAGGGGCCAAAACTACTGTTTTGTTTTTAATCTTTAAAAGGTGCTTTCCTAGTGTTTTGGGGGGCAGGGGCGAGAGGCATTTAATAAAATATCTTCACCCAAAAGGAATCTATCCATATATATTCTAGGGTAGCTATGCTGAATCCCATACATAAAAAGACTAGTAAAGTGTTATTTAATTCCTTAAATGTAAGGTCCTCATTCACTAATCAGAGAAAATATTCTTAATCAAAAGATAAAAAGAGTAACATGTTCCATTTGAAGACTTAAAAAGGTGAACTGCTTTCCCTATTATTTCTAAAACCAAAAAAGGCAACATGCATAGCCTGAGCTTCAACAAACATCGCAACAAAACAAAGAAACCTTTCCATTTCATGAGTTACAGGTTTTGTCTACAATAATGTTACTATGGAAAAGGGAGGGCAAAAACTCAAGAGAAAGGCAACCAAAGAGCTCAAGCTAATTTCAGAATGCAGAAATGTCACTTCACCCTTTCACATGAATTAGGTTAAAAGTCTATTAGTCATTCAACTGTGGTAAAAATTCTAATAAAAATTTTTCCCTTGTCATTTCCAAGTTGTAATGTGGAAAATTCTTGGTTTTGAACCAACAATCTCAATGCCTGAAAGCTCAGGTTTATGAAGAAAAAACAAGTAGTCTTGAAAAGTGTACTCATCTGAATATAAGCACCTGACACTTTGGCAATTTGTGCGGTTGTCTGGTTCGGTTTTAAAGCCTTTTTGATACCTCACTTTCCCATTTTTTCTCAGAGAAAGGAAAGCTAAGCCCTAATGAACTAAGACACGAAATGTATAAAATGAATGGTACCTTCTGTATCCTTTGGAGAATTCACAAAGTCTCATTTTCTGTATTCTATGTTTGAGATGAGGAATCTCAGTTGAGAAAAGCTGCAACCCTCCCTTAAACCTGTTTCTCTAAGTGAGAAACAGTCCTACTGTGCCAAGAGGCTTTCAAACTGTATCAAGTAGAACCCTAAGCTTCCAGAAATACTTCAGGGTTCTGCAAATTCCTTAATTTGTTTTATTACAACTTATTAAGTCAATGATAAAATCACAAATGCAGGTCTAAATTAATACACATTCATTTTTAACATCCTGAATCTCTAGGACATTTTCATGGAGACCTCAGAATAAAGCCCCTCTTCTTTTGCTACCCCATGTGTATGTATATACAGATTTTTATTAGGAAGGTAGAGACTCTGCAATAATCTTTCTTTAAAGTCATATGTACTGAAGATAAAATTGAGCAAATGAGCATACCCTTTACTCATGTGGATTATGACTTTCATGTTACAGAAAATACAGAAAAAGAAGCTGAGGAATATAAGACTAATTAATAATCATTATCCTTCACCCACCAATTTCAAGCTATTGTGTTAATCAAAATACCATACAGACTTGTTATTCTCACTGAGTACGAGTAATTTAATAAACCTGAACCTGTAAATATCAGTTTTATCTGCTTTATACAGTTTTAGATTTTGGGGATTCTATATAGACTTATCAAGAGTTCTGATGCTCTAAAAAAAAAGGTTGAAAATTACTGTTCAAAGCTCTAATTAAGTTTTGGTATTCCTAGTTCACAGGTCCCCTAGGAGCAGAAATGGTAATTAAGTTTCACGTTTCTGATGTCTGCTGAATTGCAAATTCCTGCTATATATGTGCTCCAAACCATCTTTCCAGTCTTACCTCCAACTAGTCTCCTCTCCCCACGTTCTGACAATTCTCTGGTGTGCTGCTGGCAAATGAAACTGATAAAGATTTTAAGAAAGAGGCACCAGGTACTTTAAATATGAAGAATTTATCTATTTCAGTGACATTTTCTATTAATTTTCCAAGTTTTGGCCCAATCTAACCTTTTTCATTTGCCTAGCCATCTTAATTTTAAAGCAAAATTCTACTCTTCTGATATTTCAGGGATGGTATCCTCCCCCATCACAAAATGGCAGACTTCAAAAATATTTCTTTGAAAGGATAAATAAAAAAGCAACTCCAAATATCAAAGTAGTGACTGAGAGTAAAGGAACAGAACTACCCAACTAATTCATGTGGAATCATTATATACTGTTACACTGTATACTTTGCTCTTTTAAAAAGTGTCATTTGGTTAAAAAAACAAAAAAAACCTGCTCCACCTTAGCCCCTGCAAGGGACCTCCATGGACTTCCTCAAAATCGGCACTAAGGGTAACACCTACTCCAACAGGACCATGCTCTATGTGTGTAAGGCCTCGTACCACAGCTGAGATTTTTTTTAACTTCTCCTTAGTCTTTACCTAACTCAGATTGAACTACTTCTTGAAAGTTTACTGAGAACATTTCTATATTTTATTAAGCTGGTTAAAATAAACAGAAAAAACAAAACCTCACAGATTCTCAACAGTTTAAAATGTTTAAAAAAATTCTACCCATCTCTTAAAACCCATCTCAAAGATTTCCTCTCCAGAACCTTTCTTTTCTGCATTCAAATCAGATAAAATCTCATTGTCTTGCCTGAGGATTTCAGCACTGGGCAGGTTTACTATGGATTCGGTGAGACTGAGAAATGACAACAGAACGTTCTTAGGGTAAAAGGGTTTATACCCAGCTTTACTGTCATGGCAGAAGGTGGAGCACTAGAATCACATCTGCATCCAAGCAGTCTGCAGGTGCAGGTCCATAATCTGCCTCCCCCTCTCCCTCTGCCTAGAGCACTGAGCAGAGCTCTTCATTCACATAGTGACTCAATCAGTAACTCACTGCCTACAGGTGTGGAATCAGTAGCCTAGCAGTAGGCCAATGACATCATCAAGTAGTTCATGGTCAGGTGAGGATCCTGGCCACAGGAACTCCCATTTTCCCTACACTCATCTTCCTTCAAATTTTCTGGCATTTGGAAATTTTTTTTTCCTCTGGAACTAAAGGGGAAGATGACAGAAATTTTTAAAAATACGGACAAATGCTCTGTATTTTATGTACAAATTTTTAAAATACAGAGCCAATGCTCCAAATGTGGAGTTTCTGATTTAGTAGGTCTTAGATGAGGACAGAGGAAAATCTGTGTTTTTAAAGTACCACAGCTGGTTCTAATCTGTAACCACATACAAAAGCTTACTGGGACCACTACATGAGATCAGGAACTGAGAAGGAATTCAAGAAGTAAAATCTGGCCTTCATTTCATGATGTTCACACTCTATCAAAAAACCCACTAAAGTGCTTTATATTTTTCAATTTTAATATTTACTCTAAGTCTCCAAGTGTGATCACAATAATGGATAAAAATGCCTCCAGAAAAATTTAGTGGAGAAAATAAATGTGTAAAACATACAGGCAAAATTGTTAAAAAAAAGACTGAGTACTCAAAACATTACAGAAAGCACAGAGATGGGAGATATTAATAACAACTAGAGAAGAATGCCTTTGAGGAAAAATGGGCATTTGACCTAATCAATGAAAAACGGGCAAGATCTCAAGAACTTAGGAGGCTTCCATTAAGGCCAAAGCAAAGTAATAAAGACAAGAAAAAAGCTGATCATGTTCAAATACATCTCAAATAGGGTATGTATTTTATATCAGAGTAGGTCCTCCATAAGGTAGAATGATAGGGTCTAGACTTATTTAATCAAAAAAGAAAGCTGAATCTTTTAATAGTAATCTTATATTATTCTAATTATAAAATATTTGCTGAGCATCTAAATATGGTTCCTGCTAGAAGGGAGCTTATATTCCAATAGGTATAAAGAGGATCACTCATCCCAATATAAACAAAAATTAAACTTCAAATTATAGTAAGATTTAAAAAGGAAATAAACATAACAACATGATGGAAAAACTACGGTGGGAATTTTGGTCAAAAGTCTTTTGTCTTGCCAATGGGTTTCAGCCTCGGGCAAGTTCACTATGGATTTAGTGAGACCCAGGAATGACAATGGAACATTCTTGGGGTGAAAGGGTTTATTACCCAGCTTGTTCTCCGGGCAATAGGTCGAGCACTAGATTACGTCTACATCCAACAGTCTGTAGGTCTGTAATCCTCCTCCTCTCTGCCTCTGCCCAGAGCACTGGGCAGAGCTCTTTATACAGTGACTCAGTCAACAATAGCTTACTGCCTAGGGTGTGGAAGCAGTAGCCTAGCAGCAGGCCAGTTACATCAAGTTGTTTAGGTTCAGGTGAGGATCCTGGCCATAGGAACCTTCACTTTATCCACACCTTCCTTTGTAAAATGACCCTTTAGCTGATACCTAAAAGAAGGGAAGGAACCAGCCATGGAAAGAACAGGGGAGACAATATATACAAAGAATAAGAGCCTGAAAGGAACCTGACATTTGAGGAAGAAAGAGTATGGCAGGAACTGGATCACACAACACAAAGACTGAAAAGGTAAGAGAGGTATACAAGACACAGAACATGTAGCCCATAGAGAGGGATTAGTATTTTACTCTAATGACAATTATAAAGCCATGATCCAAATTATATTTTAAGACTGCTTTTTCCTTATTTATGGAAATTGAACTCCAGGGCAGACAAATTAGGCTGCTTAAACAGTACACAAAAAGAGGCAATGGATGGCTCAGTCCAGGATGGAAGTAATATATATTAATGACATGAAGGTTGAATTGACAGCATTAGTAACAGATTAGCTGTGGAGACTTTAAGAAGGCAGCAAAGATGAGTCTTAAGCTTCTTGTTCAAGCATCTTTCGGAGGGTGATGACAATAGGTTTACTCAATTTCATAAAAGCCCTAACAAGAATAAGGAAATGGAATGCAGAATAAGAACTAACAGATTCTGAAATGAACTGAGGTACTAAAGGAAGTGAGGACATAGTCCTCTAGATTAAGAGATTTTCATATGGGTTAGCTGGCTTAAGAGGAAAATTAAGCAATTCAGGATCATTGCTACCTGTAATTTCTTTTAACATATGGAAATTTTCACATGCACACAGATAACAGCTCTGTAATATTCATTTAAAAACTCAAAGAAAGAGAAACATTTTAAGACAGCACGTTAACATTTTAATCATAGAGATATGGAACTGAAAGGATCTGGGGAGTAGGGGAGCTCCACTTGCTCCACTGCATCGTGTGAGACTAGTGCTTCTCCACTGCCCCCAACCTCTACTGCGCTGGTTCCTAACCAGAAGCAGACATCAGAATGACCAGAGAGGCTTTCTAAGAACAGACATGTGCAGAACTGGAGGGAAAAAGGAGGGAAGATTTGGGTGAGAAACTGGAATGGTAGGTTTAGCATGGGTCCTGGTCAAAAAGACATATTTTTTAAAAGCATTGTGTGAAATGCTTAGGCATATACTCCATTAATCTTTAAAAGATTAACAATGAACCAAGCTAATTTTCACACAGTTTTAATTAATAGCTTTGCTAGTATTAGTATTAGTATTAGTATCTCAAGCCATGAGATAAATCCATTTAGTCAAAAATAATTCATGAATATAAGCTATAGTACTTTGTCTTAGTGTATGTCAGTCAAAAGTCAAAATTAAAGTGGTAAAACAAAAGGATAACTTTACATAGTTATGTTTAAAATAGACATTTCTTATTTTGGGGTGGGAGGTTGACAGGAAGAGTAATGTTCCCCACTGATTTTAGTCTGAAAACAATCCTACTTTATGATGAAACCAAGTGTGAACACCTGCTTAAAAGATTCTCCAAACAATTCCCCCATGGGGTAATAAATTTTTTCCTGAGAATACAAGTATATACAAAATTATCTCCGGAAGTTAATTATGAGAAACAAAACCTTAATAAAACTTAATTTCTCAAAACTTAAAAAACTGGAGATGTGTTAATATTTATTTTCCTAAGTCATTTCATTTTAATGCAGTGACTAAAAATTTCTCTGGAAATAAGACTACTTTACATTAGATAAAATTTTTAAGTTATGAATACATTCTTTTTGTACAAATAAAGATGGAAAGTAGAGCTCTCTCATCAGGGAGGATTAGATTAGAAGGACTATAAACCTGATTTTTGCCAGTAAAACAATGAAAACCTCCTCCACCTCTACCTTGTTTTATTCAATTCTGAGATAGCTCTAAATCTTTCTCAAGGAATAGATAAAACAAAAATTAATTTGCAACATACAAAATGCATACAAACCACACAACACATTTTTCCTCCAAAAGAATGAAGTCATAACTCCAAGACTGTCATAATTTCCAAAATAAATGATGCAACTGGACAGATCTAAAAAAATCACGGCTTCCCTATATAAGAGATTAAAATGCAAGGCCAATTTTTAAATAATACTGAGTGAACTAAGATGAATGATAAAATGGAATTTAAGCATTTAACACACAAACAATAGAACTGTGTATCAAACAAAAAAAATTCTACCTTATTTACAGATTTTTATTCAAACTTTTAAAATTTATTTTTATCATTAATAATTTAGGAAAAGGCATATGAGGTTATTAACTGAATTTCTCCCATTGTTTTTATTTAAACATTACTAAAAGCAACCATCCAAAGTTGCTACCTGTGATTCTTCCAATTATATCAATAAAGTTGCCTTACTTAAATCACTGATTTATAATTCTCATTTTCTAACTCAACAATATGCATGCTAGACATCTGTCAATCTATTCAAGAAAAAAAAAGATAAGAAAATCATATTCTAACTTGTAAATTCAGATATAAGTTATGGAGTGGACTGGACTAAAAAACTTGTTCTATAAAAATGGCAGGGAATATGTACACTCACAAGTCATTATTTAATAAACACAGGATTTCACCACAGATCTTACACAGAAATTTAAGTTATTTTTCTGGCAACAGATGATAGCTTTTACCCAACCTGATAAATTGGACCATTTTTTAAAGTGTAGATAAAGGTTATTCATGCCAGAATTCAAATTAAACTAATACAAATGAAATACCTTACTCTGATCTTACTACATAGATACCAAAATTTGTGGATATTATTTATTTTTATACCTATGGAAATTAAATCTCAATGAAGTACGCATTTCATTGATTTCTTTTTTAACTGAAGATAGTACAATTTCATGTCCATATGCAAATATATCCCACAGAGAGGGGAAAAGAATAAAATCATCAGCTACCACTGAAAAATGCTTTTTATAAGCTATGATAGAACATTGTCTATTCCTGAGGTCTCCAAAATCTAGATTCATAGTCAACTAAGCCTTAATTAAAAGACCCGTCAGTGTTTGTCACACTGATTCTACTCTTACTTTGGTATCCTTCAATGTCTACCTCAAACATTCTAATATATTAATAAATAATAAACAGAAGAAGCTTCTTTTTCTTAAAGCCTCCACCACAACAAATTGAACAAAAAGTTAGTATTATGAAAGTATCATAAATAAAGTATTGTTTTTCATTCTTTTAAGAAGTGTAAAGAACTAGCGTTGTTTCTACTTTTAGGAAAATATAAAGAAAAAGAACAAAATATTTAACTACTAAATTACAGTGACATTTTAATTATAAAAGTTTTATTTGATTAAAAGTACAAGTATTTTCTTTCTTCATTATATTACACAATAAAAATGACAAGTTTCAATATACTCTAAGAAGTTTTATTCACTTAAATATTAATAAAACTACGTAGTGCCCTTAAACTTCCTCACAAAATGTATTGAACTTCACTGACCAAATCTGGGCAAATACTGTTAGTTCATCTTATGAATTTAACCTGAATTTGAACAACCACATACTCTTAAATAGTATTTTATTGGGACCAAAGTATGCACAACTACCTTGCTTCCCATGTCTATACACTGTAATCTCCCCTTTGGCCTGACTTCAGCCTTACCTCTATCAATAGTCTTATTTCCACACGCGTTTTCATCAATTAATTCAATAAATACTATTAGAATACTGACTACAATATTAATAAGTAAACTACAATACCTAAACCCCTAAAAACGTGAATAACTTGTCCACATTTTTTAAAACCTGTGTTAGGGTTGAAATAGAATTTAAAGAACTATTTATCCTCTGGTCTGTGTAGTAGGCAACTTGCTTTTGATCACTGTAATATCTGAAGTAACAGAGTAAGTGACCTGCTTAGCCAAAGGATCTGAAATGACTGGATCTCCCTCTAGCCTCTACAATGATGGCAATCTTTTAAATCTTAACCCTTGGATTATTTAAACAAAAGACTGAAACAGAATGGGAGAAGCATAGGTGTTAGCTAACAAATGTTAACTCGCTGGAATCAAAAGAACCATTTTTTCTTCTCAACAGTGAATATTATGAGTAAATTGTGTCCTTCATTCACAGTGATAAATTATGCTGTGTTATTTATAAATAACTCACTCCAAGATAAGTATGTCTGATTATAAAAAAATTATAGATATTCACAAAAAATAATGTAAGATTGATATCAGTTAGCAATGTAATTTTAACTTTGGATTTCTTGCCAATGAATAAAACCTGTTTAAAAACAAATAAAAGTTTGTTTTTAAATTTTGCCAAATTAAAAACAAAAAGTTTGACTTCAAGGAAATGTTGTAAATCAATAAATACTTTTCTTATTTCTCTAGCATTAATAACAATGTAGTTAATCTTTACATGAAGTTTTAAAACATACATATTGAAATGTAACAAGCAAACAAAAGATATTGACTACTAGTTGTAGATCCACGGGGTTCAAAAATTTTAAGAGCCACAGTATGTATGCTGTTCATTTTCAGGTATTCTGAAAATTTTATTAGATCTATTACAATAATTAGTTTATACCATTTTTGTCCCATTGACATCACTAAGGCAGAAGAAATCCCTGTTGCCCAGTTTTATTCAAATTGTATTTGTGATCTTGACTGAGTTTCAATAACCCTTGTTAACAATTAATTAAATGGTTACATATCTGAAAATTTCAATATCCAGAACATAGACATGAACCAGGAATATGAAACTAGCCTCAGCCAAAGAATAATTTCAATCCCACGTACGTTTTTCACAGTCAATAGTTCAAGTCCCTGACTCAAAATGCTTTTTCTCATTAAAAAAAAAAGATATTAAAAAATGTATTTGTGTTATCAGTCCTCAACAGATTTGGAGGAAGAAAGGGAGTTCTAAGGAGAAAGAGAAACGCCAGGGTAGAACACCAACTAAAGCAGCAGTTCTCAAAATGATGCCCAAGAAAAGTAATCTTATCAGCATTATCTGGAAACCCATTAGAAAAGTAAATTTTCTGGCTCACCCAACTAGTAAATCAGAAATTCTGTGAATGGGACCCAACAAGCACTGGATTTGAACAAGCACTCCAGGTGATTCTGATGAACTCTCAAATTTGAGAAGCATTAAAGATAAAAATACTAACAGCAAACAGAGAGTTCACCAAAATGGTTCAAATAGACTTGTCTGAGTGTGTCCATTCAAGGCACCCATATTCAGGCTTTCAATAGATTCAGAGAACAAGAAAAGGGCCTTTATCTTCAACGAGTAACAATCTAATATAATGGGGCAGGAGGACAATGGAAAAGGTAAACAATCTAAGTAATTACATAACATTGAAGTAAACTTCCCTACAAACTTTGACACCTAAAAGGTTATCAACCACATTCTGGTTCAATACAATCACTGATGATAAGTTAACTTGAGCATGAGTCATCAAAAAAAAGTTGTGTTTTGTCTGAAGCAATAGAGTACTACAAATTTTGGAAATCTTTCTATGAAAAATGGGTGAAAATATAAGTTTTGACGATTAAAGCCATTAAAGAAAGCTTCTGATACCAAAAAAATGCAAGTATGCTGGAAAGTGTCATTTCCCATAATAGATAAATCTGTTATTGTAACGGCTTTGGTGACTTCTTTAAGGTAGATGCAAAAGATGCAAAGAAATAATGCCCAAAATTGTATATACATGAAATTACCAGGCTCAACTGTTGAAATTTTTCATCCAAGGAAGACCAGGAAATGTAGCCTAGCTGCTTTTAAAAGTCCAGATTTTGGTGGACAGTCATCATTAAAGAAACTTCCAATTTCCAGGCTTGTCCAAACCAACTTTCCACTCATGCTCCCCCACTTCTTCCCCCTTCCAGCTGACCTAAGGCATTGTCTAGAAGCCACTTGATCTAGGTCCTCTACTAACTATGCAGAGGAGAGCATCCCAGACAAACTGAACACATGCCCTGGACTGTTAACAAAAACAAGAAATAAATTTTTCTCACTTGAAGCAATTACCTTTTGGATCTACATATTCCAGAAGTTTAGCCTACCATCACATCACAAACAGTGGACAGTAAGACTATAATCCATAAAGACCAGTTTGGTGACTATCATTATATTTAATGTTCTATTTATCTGTACTATTTTCTAAAAGGTATAAACCCAGCCCCAAAAAGACTCTTACTAGTTACTGTTTATAGGAATACCAGTCGAAAATCTGGATAACCATATCTACACTATGGGAAGATATTTATGAAATCGTAAGAAAACATCTCATTTCAGATATACCAAAGTATAAGAGATTCATAACAAAAAAAAATCCACAATTAAACATTGTAAACATAAACATGCCATTCACCTCTGACTTTTTGCTAGTATTCATGGTTAGGTTTTACATGCCTGTGTGCACCAGCGGCTTTAAAAGGGATGTATTTCTAATTTCTCTCCTTTAATTAAAACCCTTCCCCATGCCTTACTCTTGGTAACTGCACATCTGAAAGGCAAAAAGAATACGAAAAAAGGTGACATACATCCGTGTATGAGTATGATCAGTCAGGCTGAGAAGAAGAGGGAAAAATCAAGAAATAGAAGAGGCTGCCACCATTCAATTGATTCCCACAGAATTAGAGGACCACTCCTAACTTCCCATATTACACACAACATAATAATTTGATTCACACAAACACTCTCTCCCCGACTGAGTCCCTACGATGCACTAGGTACCACTGAGCCAAAAGAAGAAATGATCTTGGAGCTCTCCACCTATTTGATTTACAAGAGAAGAAAAAAAAAAAAGACTGACTTATAACTCTCCACATCCAGCTAAGAATCAGGTGTGTTTTTAGGCATTTACTAATACATGAGCTCTCTGCCCCTCAGTTCATTCACAACCACTACAGCACTGATTCATTCGCCCCAGACTCTCAGCTTACACTGCTGACATAAAACTCCCGTCATTTCCACCTATGACACAAAGGTAGCCTTGATGGCACTTTTCATTTGCACAGACTATGTCAAGGCAGCCCATCTGCCTTCTGAAGTCCTTTTTAAGCCTAGTATAAAAATCCAACTCTTCTTTTTGCCACCTCTCATCACTGCCTTTGTTTCCATCTTCTTTTAGTGTACCTATCACCTATAGATCAATGTGTCGCAAAATAACAGAATTTTAGATTGCAAAGACTGAAAAATCAAATCTTATCTTCTTATTACAGAAATGAAGATGCTACAAAAGACTAGGATCAAAGGGTTTGCTGAAAGCAACATAGCTACTTTAGTAAAAGAACGGGTACCATATCCTACAGGCAACTGAGTCGTGATTCAGTGAAAGCAGCCCAAGAGCAGAAGATATTTCTGCAGTTGTAGGTCACTGAACCGATGGGTGAAGGAAGCCCCTACTGACTCCCATCCAGCCCCTACCCTTACTTAAGAGACAAGTTAGCCAATACATAAGATTTAAACAGGAAGTCAACAGCAGGAACTCTCAAACCTAAAAGGGCACATTCACCAGGGATTCCCCAACCAGTAAAACGGTACCTCTGGCAGCTCTTTCAACCTTACCTGAAGGTCTCCAAGCCAGCTGCAGCAGCCACATGGCCCCTCTGCGCCATTAACGTCTCGCCTCAGTTTCCTGAAATTCCCAACTGGGAAGGGATATAGCCAGCAGGGACTCCCAATCCACTTAGGGTTCTATAGTTCTACTGTTAGCAATTTTCCCTAACATCACCATCTGTATCCATATAACATGCAATGTACAGAGCAGCCCCCATCTAGGAGAGGCTCCATATTACAGGGCAATCAAAAGGCCTCTTCATAAAAACTTCAGGGATCCCTGATCTTAACTATAGATTTTAATTTTATTTTTTAATGTAGAAAGCAACCCCCAATTCAAAAACTTGCAAAGGTTTGAGTGATTCTGCTGAATATACCTGAAAAACAAAGTTGTTACAAAAAATGGAAACATGCAATTTAAAATAATACTTAGATACTTTAACTGATTTTAAGAATGTTTTAACACCTTAAAACCCATAGTGACTCAAGCGACAGGCATATTTCTGTTCCTCATATGACTATTCACCTACATCCTCTTGAACACTGGCAGTTTTTAGAAGTTCTTCAAAGATGTTTATGGAATCTTAAAAATTCACTGTACTTAAGAGATCCCCACCAATTAAAAAAAGATTTTCTAAGACAAAAATGAAGCTTAAGAGTTAAATGAATAAGCACCATTTATATGCCTAAATTTGTGCTTGAGAAGAAATGACTTGGTCCCTTCTTAAGGATGTGCAATATGCTTAGGAAATCTAGACTGGTATTTAAAACAATTTGAATACTTTTAATTTTAATGCTAACCTACTTCCATTGCTATTAAGTGTAAAAAGAACTAAGAGAAAATGAATTCAGACTGAAATATCAAAATAAACTCACAGAATTACTTGACTGACCCACAGAATCCACTTAACAGTAGACTTTTGAAAAATAATTACAAGGAAAATCTGTCCAGAGTTATATTCTTTAAAACATGCTTAAGAATTAAATAAATACGCTTTATAATTTTTTTCAGTAATTATACCATTTAGCAAAACACAAAATGATAGTTTATGGAGTTTTTATGCCTTGAGTCATTTTAATGTACAGCCTAAAATACAAAGTAAAATTTTAAATATGAACTGAGATATTCACTTCCTGTGAGACCATAGCTTCTACCTATTAGCAGGGTTTCCTACCTTCCCAGTGGTATGTACACTTCTCAGTTGGGTATCAGAATAGTAATATCGCTAAGTAGAAGATACTTCTGGATTTAATTTTACCCACACTAGTGTTCCAGCCATTATGACTTAGGAGAGTTCATGACTTCTGACCTATACATGCTGTTAATTTTAGTAATATTTTCCCAGTTTGTCCTCCCTGTTTTTTAGTCATACAAACTGGTTATATGGGAACAAACATACATACAACTGGTCTAAAAATAAAAATGAAAATAACTGAAAGGGATATCATGTTAAAAAATGTTTTATTTTTTCCATTCAATACAAAGGGAAAGAACTAGGACTAGTAGAAAAAGACAAGACATAGTTTAGTTTAACATAAGATGTAATTTTCTGTCTTATTCAAACTGTTAAAATGTACACTGGGCTGCCTTAGTTGCTCTTGAATTCCTTACTACTCTAAGTCCTTACTACTCTAAGTGACAAAGCAGAAGCTAGATGGGAATCTGCCAGGAGTGCCACCTCTAAGCTGGCACAGGGGTCAACTGCGTAAGCCTCCAGGCTTCCACCTAGATCAGGACCTGCATCAGAGCATTGCATACACCAACGACTGCACAACTGAAATGAAATAAGCCTCCAGTTCTTCATATATGACATGAAACACCACACAGCTAACAAAGCACAGAACTTCCTTATGGTTTAGCATAGATCTTTAAAATTAAAAGGGGTCTCCTTACCCAAATCTTTCAAAACTATAAGAATAGCTCTATTGTAGACAATACAAAGTTTAGCATTCTCTTATTTTTAACAAGATTTATAGGTAAATACTAATTTCCTCTTTCCTTCTCCCTTTCCCCTATCTTGCCCAAGCCAAAAAATAAAGATTAGCCAATTTTACCCATCAGTTTGATACCCTCAGGAATATATTAGAAATATTATTTTTAAAAACTGGATCTAAAAATAGATTTTTTCTTCACTTTTCCAAAATATTACAGTAATACTTGTAATAAATGAATACAATTACTTAATCATAAATTAGTAAAATAATTAAATGCTTTTCCCCAAGTCAATCATCTGAGATTTGCCAGAATAATTTATAATAAAATATATCTAATGGTCTGAAAATCTGCACATCCTCATCTTGAGGAAATGAGGATTTGAAAATACTACAAGTTCTCATTTATAAATCGATGGCATTTTCAAATTCAAGAACTCCCCTCTGCTCTTCCCAAATGTCCACACACAATTAAGCAAAAAAAAATTAAGAGATGCTCAAATCCTGAGTCACAATTGTGCATTAAACCCCCAGATGATGTTATCAGAACACTACCCACAAATGTTGCTCCTGTTGCTACCTCTTAAAATCACTTGCAAATAGACTGTAGGACTTACTAAGTCTATCAAATCAAAAACTCTCGGGAAAAATTCTGATAAACATTCTGCAATTAGCTCTCATGATAAAATTTTTCATGACACAAAAAAATTAAAGCATAAACTATCATATACTTAGTGTAGTCATATTTTCATTTCAAAATGTGTTTGCTTAAAGCAAGAGCTATTAGAAAAATGTACCTTTAAATTGTGCATTACTTTAGAAATATTTTTACTATATATAACTCATTCCAGAAATAAAATTTTGCTAAGGGTGTGTGTTAAACCAGTGGTTCTTAAACTTTTGGAAGGCTGTGAACCTCCAAAAGGATAATACAAGTTGTGCCCAAGAAAAATGCATGTTTATAAATAAAAAGTATATGTATTAATTGCAGGTGTTCTCAAAGACAGTGAAGCCCAAGTTAAGTGCCATACCCCAAATACTCTTATAACAACTACCTTCACAGAAGATACTCAGAAATGTAGTTATTGTTCTTAGGCTCAATGTGCATTAAATTACTAAGTCTACAAATCCTTGATCTCTTAAATTAAAACAATAAAATGGCTGTGCATACAATTCAATGGAAACTTAACATGCGCTGTATATTTTTAGCATTTTTAACTGGCTATGAAAGAATTCAAATAACTTCTGTATACAGCATAACTTCTGGCATTAAAACTTCTTAAAAGTACAAATCAAGTTTTTAAAGTGATCAAAACAAGTTTTAAGAGAGAAACCTGATCACTCAGGATCTACTTCATTCTAGGCATGATTTTGGTTCCTTATAATGTGAGGAAATTCAAAATCTTAATTACTTATTCAATTTGCTCAAATATTTTTGCATTTTTTGGTCAAAAGATATATTTAAATACGTATTTTTTCATATAAAATGACAATGACATAAGTTTACATTTGAGGACCAAAAGATTCAAGGTTTCATATTTTTTACAAAAATAGGAATTTGACCTATTTTCAAGGACAATAATTTCTGAACTAGAAACTGAAAAGAGGAGAAAATGAAACTTTATAACTGAAAATTATCAACACGTTACACTTATAGTAAACAAGAAGCATTAAGGAAATTAAATACCACTAACGTAAATAAATAAGCTCTACAACCTTCTTTATTCTACAGCCTTACAGTGGAAATGTCAAGAACATTTTCTAGGTGTCCATTTGTGGGGAAGAAGTGGGAGACATTCAAGGGGTAAAATGCTTTTTTTTTCTTTATCTCCAGAGAGTATTAAGCCATTTAACTAAAAGGAAAAAATATGAGGAAATAATAAATGTAAAACCATTCATCATTCTAGTATTTTTGGAAAACATTACTGCTTAGTTGACTGTCATTTTAATGAAAAACAATTTTTAAATAATAGGCATAAAGGATTCAGAAATACATCATAGTATGAAATAATGATCATTTCCAATGGTTCCAGACAGTAATTATTTTCATTAAGAGGAAGTGGAATGACCATTTGAATGGTAAGAACTATGCAGAAGAGTCAATAGTTTCTCAGTTAATCTCATTTTTAAATTAATTAAATCCATCCTAAATTTAGATTGTAACACCAAGTGGGACCAATGAAACAGCTACTTCACACAACCTAATTCCTACTAGAAAGCTGAAACAAGTGCTACAGCATTAATGGATTTATTTAACTATATGTTTTTCAAGACTTAAAATTCCTTTTGACATTTGGAATTCCTTTAATATTTAAAAAGCCTGTTTTTTTAAATGGCAAGTTTGAACTTGTCTGATCAAAGATGTCAACAAAATATTTACTTTTGAAACAAGGGAAGATGTGTTGTTAGGGCCAAAACAAATAGATATTTTATTAAATTAAGAGAGCCAAAGTTTTCTGACTGGTATATAAATACCATTATTGTAGGTGCTTTATAAACACTGCTCAGAAGTCTGGACAATCTCTAAGAAATTTTAAATGTATAGCTGACATGTAGATTATGCTCATGTGAACAATATGAACACACCTCAACGGGAGGAAAATCATGGTAGAATATTACTTACAAGGCAAGCTTTTAGGCTACCAGACATTCAATTCTGACACTGCTCTCTAGGGAGGAAGGGAAGATGTGTTCAAATTTAACTGAAGCTGAAAAGAGCCAAAGAAGAGGAAAAGGTAAGGGGACAAGTGAGGAGGAAGGGGCTGGAAGGAAGGAGAAAATTAATGGGAAAGAAGAAAAAAGGGTGGAAGAAGCAGGCATTGATAAAAAACCTTGGCAACACAAGGCTATTCAGCCTCTGAGAACACTTGGTAATTTATATGCTAAACTAGATGCTCGGTTCCATAAAGTTACCATTATCTTCTCTCATTCTTCTCCCCAAAAGGTCCTTAATTTCTGTATCAGTATCTAAACTAATGATTTATTTTACTAAACTGGATTAAGCCCTAGAGGCAGTATTAGTTCCACCTTGATCTCTAGATAGATCTTTTGCTTCATTCAGTGTATGTATATTTCATTTTTTTTTCTGTTTCTTGAAACATTCAAGACCAATTGATGATTATCCAGTACAGGTCCTTCTTAGAAACATGATCTGTGTGGGCAACTCAGGCAGTTTACCTAAACAAGATAACCTGGTCAGCACTTACTACACATTCAGTATAATTTTGCATACCGTATTTTCTAATTAAGATACACAGCAGTAGGGATGAGTGATGTTAATTATCTAAGAATATTTTCATATTAAAATAAATGTTTCTGTCATGGACTAGAACACAAAATTTGCATGAAATTTTAAGATAAAAGAAAGGACTTAAAGAAAATAGGGTTCTCAAAGGGTCACATTCAACAATGACTCAGGACCCCTACAGTGTAAGTATATTTGTTTAAATTCTTCTGCTATATGGAAGCTAGTGAAGAAAAACTGGAAGAAAGCAATTAAGAAGTACTGTTTTCCCTACTCCCATAACTCCTAATACTTTATATTTCTTTCTTTCTATTGTTTATAATACTTTACCCAATTTAAAATAACTACCCAGATTTATAATCAAACAACTGAAAAGCAGTACATCTAAACTTATATTTAGAATGATACAGAATAAATTATTTTTTAGGAGTTAGTAAAAAAGGAGGACTCTGAAGCATATACATATATACATCAGAATTCTATTTCTGATGATTTTACATAAGTTTGAGTGCAATGGCATTATCACTGACTTTAAAAAATAGGGAAATACTAAGGTCCAGACAGATAAACTTTTCTAATAAACCATTTTCTCCTTTGAATTTATTTTTGTGTTTTTAAACATCCTTATCTATAATTGTTTTAAAATTTTCAACCATGTATCAGGTCTATCATACTAAACCTAGTACATAAACTCATAATGTGTTCAAATCTGAATCATTTAAGTACATAATTTCAGTTCTGATAAACTGAGACGGTGCCTACAGATTTCATATCTGGAACCCACTGGAAACAGTCACCCAGCTTACCTGGCGCTAACCCAGCAGCAGCAGGACACCCCGTGGGCGCGTGGGAGAAGACTTGAGAGAAGGCAGACATGTTTGACTGGGACACATTACTCAGCCTGGAGGTTGGTCCTCCTTTAGGAATAAACTCGCTTGCAGTAGGATTTGGTGTCTATTTAAAAATCAAATATAGTTAAATTAACACACTTTGAGCTCAAAAAAGACATTTAATCTACTAAGCATCATTCCGGAGTGCTTTATTTACTGAGTAAAATATTTTACTGAAAGGACTTACGGTGGTTTTTAGTTTCCATTTTTGGGAGTGGTGTAAACTTCTTGAAGTAAATTTTTAAATCAAATTTGAGGATTTTAATCATTTCACTTGGAGAATTTAACCTCAGAAACGTGTAAACTTTACCTTTATTATCAAATATGCATCATTATCAAACTATCCTAATACATTTTAGAGAACTAGGAGGTTGAGACTACCTCAAAACTGAGCAACAAGTTTCAAATTTAGTATCTTTAAACCACTTCTACCAGGATAAAGGTCAAAACTGCCTTTATTTCAAAATTAATCACTTCCTTTTTTATAAGCAAAGACATTTCCTAAATAATATGGCACCATGTACTTAAGCAACATATTAAAGACAAGAAAAACACTAAAAAATAAGGCAAACATGGGAGGAATCAAGATGTAAGAAAAACATAATAGAGGCCTGCAAAGTAACTTGTTATATTAAAAATATTTTATTATGAGATTATACAGAAAAAAAATTTCTCTATAGTTGTATTACACTATAATATTTTCTATATTCAAGTGGCATGGTACTTCTGACTTTAAGAAATACTAGAACATTATAAGACTGTATATTAAATTCATAAATGGCCTACATTCTATCCATGTAAAACAAATAAATATCCTATTTTTCTGGATAGCATTTTAAATTCAACATGCTTAAGTATAATAAAGACTCAATGACTGTCAGTTAACATTAATGACATCATATGAACTCAATGTACAAAAGTTAGCCAAGATACATAGCCACATTTTATATATATATACACAAACTTTAAAGCACACTGAATCATGATGAAACGAGTTTAACCACTTAAAAGTATTTCAGAATTATCATTAGAATGTAAAAATGCACTGCCATAGAAGACAGAAAGTAAGACTAATTACTGTACAACCCATGAACAACTTCTCTATTTGATATGAATGACACTTTATACTGCCAGGTTAGAGCTCAAAATACCAGATTTGGAAGATAGTAAGTTATCCTACGTTTAAACTCTAAAGCAAGTGATATTTTACTAGTACCAGCTAAAATTAAATACAGTGATAGAATATAGAAGATATGCTCAACTGGGATGAAATTTTTAAAAAATCCATTTCTATCAAAAATGTGTTTTTAAAACTTTCTGAACTCTAAAGTTTTTAGAAATAGAGGCATGTTCTTTAAAAGTATGATCAGTTCCTTAATTCCTAGAATTGAAAATAAACCAAAGCATTTTACTGATACAGTAATCTCTAATTACAAGGGGACAAATGGCCACTAATGATCACTTAAGAGCTAAATTGATATGTACCAGTTAATTTTAAATATGTTTTAGAAGGCAAGTCAAGACAGAAGCAATCAGGTACCTTGGTAAAAATCCAAAATGTCTAGCAGAGAAGAGTTCAGGATTATAAGATTACTAGGAGACAGCACATTTAGACTATTCAGATATATGCATGCAAAAAATTTTAGTGCCATATTTCTGAGAAACAGGTATTATGCAGTTTCCACTTCAGTTATATCCTACATTTACTATGAATAACAGACTATCTGATTTCAAACCTGGATTTCTCTAAATTAACATCTGTTTAGATTAATTTAAAGCCTACCTCTAAAGGATCCTATAAAAAATAAAAAGGAGGGTAAAGTCTATTCTACCGTCCCCAAACAAGTTATATATAAAAAGTCACGGTAACAAATTTATTGTAATAGAAGTTATTAAAATTAATGTAGCTATGAAAATTTACACACTAATTATAACACTAAACTAACTTTTAGAGATTCAACGACACAGATGCAAAAAACCTACCCAACAATGAATTTTAATTAAGAAATGAAAAGAAAGGCCTAAAATCCTCCCTGCTTTCTTTTTCCTGATTTAAGACAGCAAGGATTTTTCCCTTAAGTGGATAGGTTTGGGAGTTTTATTCAATTCTGAGTATTTGAGATTTAGAGAAAAGGTAAGAAGTTTCATGGCAGAAAAAAATGATTACATAGGATTTACCTAAAAACACACACACAAAAAAAATTCTTAAGAGAGTAGAGTTACTATTATTAACAGAATATAAATTCCTATAGCCAGATAAGAGATCAGAAGCAGTTAAAATAATAATGAGAAATTATTGTAATGAGAATACTTTTTCATGATAAAATCAGTTAAAATAACTACAATTAAAAGATGCATTCTTAAAGCCACTTTAATATTTCTGATTTAAAATATAAATAAGGGTTTTACAAAGAAACAAAATAACAGATATACATCTTTAACACGTTAAGAATTTTTTGAAAGATAAGGCAAAACTGATAACTAAAACAAGTATAGTCAAATGAAATTCTGTTTATTAGAAAATGATCTCTTTTAGCTTGAAACTGAAGGTTATATCTAGAAAGAAGACTCAAAGAAAAAACTTCAGTTATGTGAATGATTTGTCTAACTTCAACACTAAAGAGAATGGAATAAATGAGAAAAGAAATGTGAGGAAGAAAATCAAAGTTTTAGTATTCCTGCCCTATGACTTAAATTGATCACTTCACAACTAGATGTGTTCCTGTAATATAAAATTTGTTTTCAATATACAGATATATTTCTATGCATAACTTCTATTTCCATTCTAATTTCTATTCATACTTTAAATCCTAATTTTCATTTATATCTTAAACAGCTCTAAATGCATATTTGAGACAAACATCAATTTTTATTCAAGTTAAATAACAGCAATTCACTTTGTGAGAATTTACCAGTAGTTTCAGGTTCTCATACCCTTACCTAACAACACACACACAAAAAAAACATTCAAAAGTAAGAGAGTAGAGCTACTGCCCTATGACTTCCATGCCAAAAACAACCACGTGCTTTTTATATGAGTTCTACAAATTGACAACATCCCCCAGCATTTAGATATTATTCCTACCTGCACTTTCTGGACATAAATATACTAAAGCAAAAGTTCTAACCTTTAGCTTAAAAAGTACTATTGTAATTACTATCATTGTATTTTAAATTAAATAATAATGTTTCAATCCAGACATCCCATCAAACCAATAGAGTATTTCCTATCTATAAATGAATAAGGGTTTTGTACAAGTAAGTGCATTTTCTGATGAAGTTTCTAAATCAGAATACAATTTTATGCTTTTCTACTATCATATGGTTCCACAGAAACTGTTATTTTTTACAGTAAAATTCAGTATTTAATACTCTAACTCCACTACAAACAGAACACTTAAGACTCAATAAAATAGTGCCATAAATTAAGGGACTAAGTTAATAAATAGTGCAACAAAATAAAAAGTACAGCCATTAATTTTTTTAAATTAGGTAGACAGGAAATGGTTTATACTGAATTAAAACAGAACACAAAATATTATGCAATACTTCACTAAAAGTATGTCAAAAAGGTCTATAGAACAAAATTATGTTGTCTTAAGGTGATGTGGTAAATGGTTAAGAACCCCTAATATTTCTGAATATTGGTGAGTTTTATTTAATCACAAAATAAACTTATAAAACCATAAAAATACCTTCCATGATACAAAATATAAAATTAAAAATACCTTCTAATGAGCTCAACTTGCTTTACCTGTCATAATGACTTCACAAGCTGCTATCCATAATCTTTCTATTGTCTGAATGAAACATGACCTGGAGACTTTCTCCTAACAGCTTTACCGAGATACAAATGACATACAATAAAATGCACGTATTTAAAATGTAAACTTTGATAACTCTTAACATTGGCAGACAATCATGAAACCATCACCCAAATTAAAATAACGAATATATCCCTCAGGCCCAAAAGTTTCCTCTAGCCTCTTTGAAAAGCCCTTTCTCCCACTCCTCTTTGCTCCCCTACTTTGGTCACATGCAACCACTCTCAGTTTGCTGTCACTATAGATAAATCTGTATTTCCTAGGATTTAATGTAAGTGAATCTTACACATAATTGCTTGTTTTTTTGACTAGCTTCTTTCACTTAGCATCATTAACAGTCATCCATATTACTGCCTATATCAATATTCCATTAATTTTTTTTACTGCGGATTAACATTCAATATTGATGTATCACAATTTGTTTATCCTTTCCTCCAATGGACAAAGGCTGTTTCCCCTTAGGGGCTGTTACAAAGCTACAAAGAACATTCATGTACAAGTCATGGTATGGACATGTTTCGTTACTCTTAGGTAATTACCTTACAGGGAATGGCTTAAACATCTGGTATGCGTATATATAACCTTTTTAAAAAAATTGGTAGGCTTGTTTCCCAGTGTAGTTAGAGTACTATAATAATCCACAAGCACTATGTAAAGAAACCAAATTGCTCTATGTACTCAGAACATGTGCCTTGGTGGGACTTTTAGACGGTTTAACAGGTGTCTGCAGAATCCCATTGTGGTTTTAATGTGCATTTCCCAAATGATTTATCTGCCATTCTGTATCTTCTTTAGTGAAATGTCTGTTCACACTTTTGACCATCTTACTGTTTGTATTTGTTTTCTATTGTGGAATTTTCACAGTTCTAGATAGAATTTTTTCATCAGATGTGTGTTATACAAATATTTTCTCCTGGATATGATATGTCTTTTCATTCTCACAACAGTACCTTTCAAAGAACAGAGGTTCTTAAATTTTGATGAAGTCCACTTTATCAAGTTTTTCTTTCATGGGCCATGTATTTGGTGTTCTACTGAAGAAATAATTGCCTAATCAAATGTCATAGATATTTTCTCATTTTCTTCTGTATGTTTTGTGGTTTCATGTGCATTTAGGCTTAAGATGCACTCTGAATTAATTTTTATTGAGTATGAGATATGGGTCTAATGATTCTTGCACATAGACAATTATACCAGCACCTTTTGCTAAGATGGTTCTTTCTCCAATGAGTAGTCTCTGCTACTTTGCTGAAAATCAGCTATGTATCAGTGAGTTAATTTCTGGACATTCTAATATGTCCCATTGATGCCAATCTATCTTCATGCCAGTACCAACACTGTCTTGATTACTTTGTCTTTACAGGAGGTTTTGAAGTCAGGTAGTATAGTAGTATAAGTTTTTTAATTTAATTATTTTTATTTTGGAATCATTAATCTACAATTACATGAGCAACATTATGGTTACTAGACTTCCCCCATCATCAAGTCCCCACCACATACCCCATTACAGTCACTGTCCATCAGCGTAGTAAGATGCTATAGAATCACTACTTGTCTTCTCTGTGTTGTACAGCCCTCCCTGTGCACCCCCCTACATTATATCTGCTAATCGTATTGCCCTCTTTCCCCCATTGTCCCCCACCACCCACCCTTCCTCCCCAGTCCCTTTCCCTTTGGTAACTGTTAGTCCATTCTTGGGTTCTGTGAGTCTGCTGCTGTCCTGTTCCTTCAGTTTTTGCTTTGATCTTATACTCCACAGATGAGTGAAATCATTTGGTACTTGTCTTTTTCCGCTTGGCTTATTTCACTGAGCATAATGCCCTCTAACTCCATCCATATTGTTGCAAATGGTAGGACTTGTTTTCTTCTATGGCTGAATAATATTCCATTGTGTATATGTACCACATCTTCTTTATCCATTCATCTACTGGACACTTAGGTTGCTTCCATTTCTTGGCTATTGTAAACAGTGCTGCGATAAACATAGGGGTGCATATGTCTTTTTCAAACTGGGTTCCTGCATTTTTATGGTAAATTCCTAGGAGTGGAATTCCTGGGTCAAATGGTATTTCTATTTTGAGCTTTTTGAGGAACCTCCATACTGCTTTCCACAATGGTTGAATTAATTTACATTCCCACCAGCAGTGCAGGAGCATTCCCCTTTCTCCACATCCTCACCAACATTTGTTGTTGTCTTTTGGATAGTGGCCATCCTTACTGGTGTGAGGTGATATCTCACTGTGGTTTTAATTTGCATTTCTCTGATGATTAGCGATGTGGAGCATCTTTTCATGTGCCTGTTGGCCATCTGAATTTCTTCTTTGGAGAAGTGGCTGTTCAGATCTTATGCCCATTATTTTTGTTTGTTGAGGTGCATGAGCTCTTTATATATTTTGGATGTCAATCCTTTATCAGATACGTAATTTATGAATATATTCTCCCATACTGTAGGATGTCTTTTTGTTCTATTGATGATGTCCTTTGCTGTACAGAAGCTTTTCAGCTTGATATAGTCCCACTTGTTCATTTTTGCTTTTGTTTCCCTTGCCTGGGGAGATACGTTCATGAAGAAGTTGCTCATGTTTATGTCCAAGAGATTTTTGCCTATGTTTTCTTCTAAGAGTTTATTGGTTTCATGACTTACATTCAGGTCTTTGATCCATTTTGAGTTTACTTTTGTGTATGGGGTTAGATAATAATCCAGTTTCATTCTCTTGCATATAGCTGCCCAGTTTTGCCAACACCAGCTTTTGAAGAGGCTGTCATTTCCCCATTGTATATCCATGTCTCCTTTATCGTATATTAATTGACCGTATATGTTTGGGTTAATATCTGGACTCTCTATCTGTTCTACTGGTTTGTGGGTCTTGATTACTGTGGTTTTGTAGTAGAGCTTGAAGTTGGGAAGCGAGATCTCCTCTGCTTTATTTTTCCTTCTCAGGATTGCTTTGGTTATTCGGGGTCTTTTGTGGTTCCATATTAATTTTGGAACTACTTGTTCCAGTTCATTGAAGAATGCCGTTGGTATTTTGATAGGGATTGCATTGAATCTGTAGACTGCTTTAGGAGGGATGGCCATTTTGATGATACTAATTCTTCTTAGCCAAGAGTATGGGATGAATTTCCATTTGTTAGTGTCCTCTTTAATTTCTCTTACGTGTGTTCTTTGTAGTTTTCAGGGTATAGGTCTTTCACTTCCTTGGTTAGGTTTATTCCTAGGTATTTTATTCTTTTTGATGCAATTGTGAATGGAATTGTTTTCCTGGTTTCTCTTTCTGTTAGCTCATCATTAGTGTATAGGAAAGCAACAGATTTCTGTGTATTAATTTTGTATCCTGAAACTTTGCTGAATTCAGGTATTAGTTCTAGTAGTTTTGGAGTGGAGTCTTTAGGGTTTTTTATGTACAATATCATGTCATCTGCAAACAGGGACAGTTTGACTTCTTCTTTACCAATCTGGATGCCTTATATTTCTTTGTTTTGTCTGATTGCTGTGGCTAGGACCTCCAGTACTATGTTGAAAAACAGTGAGGAGAGCAGGCATCCCTGTCTTATTCCCGATCTTAGGTGAAAGGCTTTCAGTTTCTCGCTAGTAGTAGTATAAGTTTTGCATCTTGTTCATTTATTGATTGATTTTAATTTGGTTTGTAGTTCCTTTGCATTTTCATATTGGCATATAGTCTGCTGAACTTTAATTGCATTTCACTGAATTTATAGATAATTTGGGAAGAACTGACATCTTAACAATACCGAGTCTTCAGATCCATGAACATGATATATGTTTCCACTTACTTATGTCTTCTTTAGTTCCTCTCAGGAAAGTTTTCAAGTTTTTAATGTACAGGTCTTCAGACCTTCTTCAGATTGATCTTTCTTTTATATTTCTGATATCACAAATTGCACAAATTTTAAAATATTTCAAAGTAGGATTGTTTGTTGCTAGTACATATATTCCTGTGGCTGCTGTAAGAAATGACCATAAACCTGACAGCTAGTTCCTGGAGGCCAGAAGGTGCTGGTGCTCCCTGCAGAGGCACTAGAGCAGAGCCCACTCAACGCCTCTCTGCTAACTTCTAGGTGCTGCCCGCATTCTTTGGCATTCCTCGGCTGGTATCACATCACTTCAGTTTGCAATACCATCCTCACATCACCTTCTCATCTGCATTTAATCTTCCTCTACCTCAGTCTTACATGGATACTTGTTCAAGAGATTCAGGGCCCACCTTATCACCTTGTCGCAAGAGCCTTAACTTAATTACATCTGCAAAAATGTTTTTTCTCAATAAAAACTCACAAATTCCAGTGATTAGAAACATACTTTTCAGAGGGACCACCATTCAGCACACTACAATAGAGAATTAAATTTCAGTTGGGTATGTTGACTCTGTATCATGCAACTTTACAGAACTTACTTATTTGTTCTTATAGCTTCTTTTTTGGTAGGTTCCATCATATTAGCTACAGATGATTTGTTTTAACCATAAATGATAACTATTAATGTCCTCTGAATATTTTTCCTTACATCAACCAACCTGTATGTTTTGATTTCCTTGTCTTTTACTAGCACATCTAGTAAAATACCAAATATAAGTGGTGAAAGCAGATATTCTTGCCCTCTGATTTCAGGAAAGCATTTAGTTTTTCAATATTATATATGATCTCAGCTGTAGTTTTTTCACACATGCTCTTTTTCAAATTAAGTATGTTCCATTTTATTTCTAGTTCGCTCAGAGTTTTTGCCAGGAATTGATAATGAAGTTTGTCAAGTTTTTTCCCTATCTACTGAAGATAATCACATGGTTTTACTTGGGTCATATAATTAATGTTATCAATGGACTTTCTCAATATTAAACCAACCCTGTATCACTGGGAAATTTTCAGTTCTTCATGGTATAGTATCCTTTTTGTAAACCATCAGGATTCAGTCTGTTAATTTTGTTAATAATTTGTACATCTATATACATAAGGGATACTGGTTTTCTTTTTATGCAATGTCTTGATCTGGTTTTGGTAGCATAGTAATGCTGACCTCACAGAATAAATTGAGAAGTATTCCCTCTTCTTCAGTATTTTTGGTAAAGTCTGTGTAGAATTCACACTATTTCTTCCTTAAATATATGGGAGACTAAACCAGTGAAGCCACTGGGGCACTCTTTGTGGAAGGTTTTTTACTATAAATTCAATTTATTTAAAAGATTTGGAGCTAATCAGATTATCTATTACTTCTTGAGTGAACTTCAATAGTTAGTATCTTTAAAAATTTGTTTCACCCCTTATCAAATTTATTGCCATCTAATAATTCATAGTATTTCCTTAGTATCCTCATAGTACCTGTCAAATCTAATGGTAATTTATTTCATTCCTGATATTGGCAATTTGTGCATTTTATCTTTTCTTCCCAATCCAATTTGGAAAAAAAAATTGTATTTTCTTTTTTATCAATTTTATGGATCTTCTCAAAGAACCATCTTGTTTCATTAATTTTTCCCTAATATTTTTGATTTTACTGATTTCGGCTCTCATCTAATTATTTATTTTCTTATGCCTTCCTTGGGCTTAATTTGTTGTTTCTAGTTTCTTAAGGTAGAAGCCAAGATTACTGACTCTGGAACTTTTCTTATTTTCTAATACAAGCATTTAGTGCTATAAATGTCCCTCGTCACTGCTTTAGTGGCAACCCATACCTTCTGACATGTTTTCATTTCCATTCAGTTTAAAATACCTTCTAATTTCCTTTTTCATTTCTTCTTTGACCCATGAGTAATTTAGAAGTGTGTGATTCAGTTTCCAAATACTTGAATGTTCTCCAAAGATCTTTCTGTTGATTTCTAATTTAATTCCAAAATTATATCCAAAGAATCCTTTTAAATTTATTGACATGAACTGGCCTATCTTGGTTCATGTTTTATGTACACTTGAAAAACTATGCATTTGGTTGTTGTTGGGCAGTGTTCTATAAATGTCAAACTGATAGTTAAAAGTTGTTCAAGCCTCCCATCTCCTTATAAAGTTTCTGCCCCTGTTTTCTATCATTAAGAGAGGAGTATGAAATGCCTACCACTGTTTATTTCTCTTCACAGTTCTATTAGTCTGTGTCTCGTGTATTTTAACACAATGCTACTAGATACATAAGAATATTTAAGAATGGTATATCCATGTTCTTAATGAACTGTGCACATTATCTATCAAGTGACCCTCTTTGCCCCTGGTAATATTCTCTGCTTTGAAATCTACTTTATCTGATATGAATATAGCTATCTGCCTTCTTTTGACTAGTGCATTGTATTAACTTTCAATTTATTTTTCTTTTTATGTTTAAAGTACATTTCTTGTTAGCTTCATATAGTTAGACATTGCGTTTTTTAAAAAATCCAATTAGAAAATCTCTGCCATTTTATTAGAATGTTTATACTACTTACATTTAATGTGATTACTGATATGGCTGGGTTTAAATCTTTCTACCATCTTGCTATATTTGTTTTTTATCTGTTCCATCTCTTTTTTGTTACCCTTTTCCTTATTCTGCCTTCTTTGGGATTAACTGACTTTTTAAATTTCATTTTATCTCCTCCCTATGCTTACTTGCTGTAACTCTCTGTTCTGTTACTGTAGTGATTGCTTTAGGTTTTATAGTACATGTATTTCATTTATCACCGACTGTCTGCTACACAAAATACCACACTGAGAGGCTTAACCAATGGATTTTTATTTTCTCACAGTTCTGGAAGGTGAGAGTCCTACCTAGATCAAGGGTCCAGCAGGGTTGGTTTCTCCTAAGGCCTCTCTCCTTGGCTTGCCAACAGCCATTTTCTTGCTGTGTCATTCACAGCAAGAGGCCTTTTCTCTGTCCCCATGCATCCTTACTTTATCTTCTTCTAAGGACACTAGTCACACTGGACTAGGGTCCCATCTTTATGATCACATTTAACCTTTAATTACCTCTCTAAAGGATCTGTTTCCAAACAGAGTCACAGTAAGGGTTAGGGCTTAAACATATGAATTTGGGGGAGACACAATTCAGCCCAAAATATTTGTCTTAAACTACTTCAGAGTTATTTTTACTAGTGTTCAGTGTTCATAAATCACACAGAATAAAGAGGAACAAGGTGAAATGGAAAGGAGAAGTCAAATGGCTAACCAGAACCTCCAAGTTCACATTTCTAAGAGATTTTTTTTTAATGTAATGGGTTGTTATTTCCCCATATTTGAAACATATCCAAATACGGTCAATCTAAAATTTATCATCAAAACATATACAACTTCTGGGTTATTAATAAAATGACCCATTTAAGACCAGTCAAGTTTTATTTTATAAGTTAAAAGTTGACTTCTAAATACTACTACTATTATGAAATAAGTATCACAGTTTATAAATTTCCTGAAGCAAACTGGCCCTTTGATAAACACCCCAATTGAGGAAATATGATTTTCTAAATAAATTAGGATCAAATTGGTGGAGACAGTGAAAGAAAGTCGGTTACTAAGTGCTTCCAAGAGATTCACATCAGTGTTCTTTTAAATAGAAGTTCTCCTATTTATTAGTTGACTATCTCAGGGAGTAAGCAGCACATGTAGATTGGAACCTGTCAAATGAAAATCAATTAGCAATAATCTTTATATTATGGTAGAGTTGAGAAGACAAATTTTCATCAATTGAGCATAAATAATTATCTATATACAACAGTTGGAAACTATAGGGACATAAATTTCCAAAGTTCTTCATTAGTTCATCCTTGACAAAGTTTGTCAGAAATGGGAAATACTATAAACACTGCTCTTGAGAATAGTTTGATAATATGTGTCAAAATGAAAAATAAGCATGCCCTTTGACCAAGTACCCCCACATTTGGGAATTGAAGCTAAAGAGAAAATCACACAAGTAGAAAAGATTAAGTTTAGCACATTATTTTTTTGTTTATGATTTTTTTTTAAAAGGGAAATAACTAAAATATCTACCAGTAGGGACCTGGTTATGTGAATTATGGTATATATAATACTATGCAGCCATTAAGTATCATGTGAATTGATATATTTTCATTTGCTATGGAAAGAGGACAACACCACTACTGAGTGAAAATAAAAGAAAAATCAGGCTACAATGCAGTAATCACACTAAATTGCTATTTCTGTACAATGGTATGCTTATGCCTAAGAGAAGGAGCAAGGGAGGGAGCAGAGAAGAAAGAGAGAGACAAACACAGAGAGAGAGGGAATGTGTGTGTATGCATATGCACACGTGTGTAAAAGGCTGCTACTAAGATGCTCACTAAAATGTTAAGAGAGATGTTATCTCTGGGTAGGGTGAAGGAACTGGGGACATTTTTGCTTCCTTCTTTTGTACTTGTCTGTAGTATCTGAATCTTTTTCAGTAAGTGTGTATTTTTTTACAAAAGTTTTAAGAAAGTTTGTTAAGATTTGTTAATCATGATCCTTACACCATTCCCTTTTCTTTGCATATCATCATCACTGAATGGAGTGGTGTTATCATAAAGATTCACATGTGCAATATTTAAATCGAGACCAGTAAACCAATGTATATAAAAAAGCAAAACTGTAACTGGAGCATAGGAGACATTTTAAAAAACAGATTATTAACTGCTCCTCTTCCACTCAAAAGTTATTTACATCTCAGTCCTCCAGTAGCAGTAATCATTAATGTTCATGGAGGCATGCCACCTAGTTCACTCTCATTATTGCTCTTCCTAGTAATGTCAATTATCTCAATAAAGTTGGAAAAAAACATTATTCTGCCTAAAAGGAGTAAAAATATCCACTTAGGTCAGTTTGAATAGTTCAGGATAGTCAGACCATCACAGCACTCCAGAGAGGCAACAATTCCTTTATTTAGCTATAACTGTCTTCTATACCTATACACATCTTTTATCCATAGCTATATATTAGTAAAACCTACCTGTCACATTTCACAGTAAAAAACATTTACTTAGAGGCATTTCCTCTAACCAAGAACCCTGACATATTTAATCACAAGATATAACATGTTAAAATTTTCAAACATTTTTCCATAATGATATTTTTGCCATGAAACTGTACCAAAAGAAAATTTAAGGAAATGTACAAAGCATTAAATTTCAGGCCTAACATTAGGACAAATACTCACCTTACCAGATAATCATTAATCTAGGTTCATTCATTCAATTATTTGAATAGCTAATACATAAAAGACACTGTGCTAGGTACTGTGCTAGGCACTTCGGAGAAGAAAAATACATAAAACATAGGCACTGTGTTCTAGAAATTCACAGCCTGGCATTTCACAGGTATAGGATGTACCCTGAGCCCCCAAGAGCTCAGAACATCCATGTATCAAAAAAATATTAAGTAACTACTGTGTGCCATACACTGTTAGCCTATGAGGCAAGTTACAAATATATTAATTAGAGTAATGTGAAGTGCTAGGGAAAAGTGAACAAATGCTTAATGCTGTCTAATTAGGTTATAATTGAATGGAATCAACTGAATGAATTGCTTAAACTGAATCCTAAAAGACAAGTTTGCTCAGTCAAGACAGAGAAAAAGGCACTGCAAACAAAGCAAATGTTCTAAGAGAACGTCCAAAGGCAGAGGCAGGAGAACATGGTACTGCAAACAGTTCAGTAGGTCTGCAGGGTAATCAGGAGCCAGATCAAGAGGCATCCTCGATACCTTTCTTGGCGATTTGGGTTTCATTCTAATGACAAAAAAAAACATGAAAAAGATGAGAAACAAGATCAGATAATCACCCAGATAGTGACTTCAAAGGTAAAACCAGAAACAAGAAATCAAGTAAGAGACTGCAATAGTGATACAGTGATAGTCCAGGTAAGAAATGAGGTGGGCATAAATTATAACTCAGCAATATTAAGACAATTTCAAATTAGCACAATCAACACACTTAGTGGCTAGAGGATATGGCAGATAAGGAAGACTGAAGAGTCAAGAAGTGCTCACAAATTAGACGACTAACTGGGTGATAGGAATAACCAAGACAGATAGTGGGCATATAGCTGTGAATGAGTGTGTAGACGTGTGTGAATGAAAAACAGGTTTGAAGGAAAAGATGTGTGTTCATTTTAGACATACTGAATTTTTAAAAAGTCTTATGCCTATAGATGATGTCAAGAAGCTAGTATTTAGAGTGAGTATAGAGGGCTGAGAGGATAAAAAAATATGTATCTGGTAGTCAAATGTGGATAGGTAGGGAGTAGCCAGAGTAAGGAAGATATGCAGGAGTGCCAGGGGGCACTGTGTGGAAAAAGAAGAATCAAGGACAGAGCTTGGAACAGCCCCTGAAGGCAGGGCAAAGGGCAAGAGGTCCTCAAAAGAAAGTAGTAAAGGACAGTCTTACAGCTAAGAGAACAAAAAGTGTCAAGGAAAGAGGAATGGTCAACAATGTCCCATGCAGCAGAGGTCATATAAAAACTGTTACTTTGGGAGTTAAACTTATCAAAAATAATTTCAATACAGTGGCGAATGTGAAAGGCAAAACACTGGAAATTAAGAGAAGAATGAAGGTGGAAAAGTAGCAGTAAGCAGCAAGCAAGTATTTCTCAAACTGTATGGCATAGTTTCCCAAAGGCACCAACCACAGAACATTTCCTCAAGCAGCATTCCTTAATTCTGAGGTTCCAGAACAGGAGACACTTAAATGTGGCATGTTTATAAGGTAGAAGGAAACCAATGTCAAAGCAGAGACCATCTAAAACTAAAAAGGGATAATAAGTAATGCAATAAATTGTCAGAGAGAATAAAGACAGGTTCTAAAGCATATAGTAAAGGAACACTTGTTTGCTTGAGACAGGAAGAAAATAGTAAGATGTGAATGAAAATGTTTTATACAGGTAGAAAGCCAACACTAGAGGTAATTCAATGACCTCTTTTTCCCCCTCCGTAGTACACAAATCATTTACTTAAAGCCATTCCACATAAAGCCCAAACGATTCATTTCCTGGAGCCCAGAGACTAGAAATCAACTGAAATAACACCAAAACTCAGTGAGTAACTAAAGACTGAGGTATATCCACTGAGTTTCCAAAATCTCCCTGTGATCTTAAAAGCACCAGTACAAGCAAATAGGATTCACAGAATTTGTGGGCTAAGAGATTTTAAAGTGAACATTCTTACAACTGAACACTTATTCAAGAAAATGCCATGTAATGAGACCACAAGTGGGAGAAAAACCATCAAAAGAGATGTTGACAAGTATGAGTCTCCTAAGACACTTAACATCCAACAATCATTCACCAACATCACTTTAAGGGTCAGCCAAAACAGCAGTAACGCTAATAATTTATGATTCATAACCCCACTACTTCCAAAGGTTTGAGGCAAAAATATTTATGATTTTATTTAACATATTTTGGGGTAAATCTTAACCTGCAATATCTGAAATGACAAGTTTACAAAACCATGCATTTCACATTCTTTCACTGAAGTTGACACCTATTCCTTACATGGGAAATAGGAACACACTGTTACTCATTCAAAAAAAGAAAAAAAAAGGAATTTTTAAAATAATTAAAAAATATTCCAATGAGTCAGCATTAAAATATGAGCCCCTAAAAGACACTTAATGTCACTGCCTCATTCTATATATTCCGTAATACCATGCACATCTGAATACAACTATTCTGAAAGCACCATAAATAAATAGAACAAAGACACAGCTTAGGAGTGGTAAGATAAAATTGGAGGAATAGAAACTTATTTGATATCTACTACATGTCTGGAAATTTGAATCCTTACTATTCTCTAAAATAGGTGATAAAATATTTTAATCCTAAAAAATAGCATTAAAACTGTGTAATCAGAGAACAAATGAAAAGTCTTGAATTCACATAAAGATTGGTCAGGCAGATAATCACCCTAGGCAGAGACTGAGGGAAGATAAAATTTAATTTGCACTTAGATGAAATAAAGTATTGCTGATCTGGAGTCTCAGGTGACCTTCCATCTACCATCTGCTTGGTGATCAGGCTGAAATCATGAGGAAAATACAAAATGGAGAGCTCTGTCGCTTAACAACATTGTCAAGAAGTTATTAAGACAATTACCAGGCTCAGAAAATTGAAAAATATCAAGAATACTTGGATAATGTTAAACTTTAAGTTTTAAGAAAATAGAAGATAATCTAACATTTCAAAAGAAGTTACCATCCTATGTTCTAAATAGTTTTGATAATAAAATTAAGCAATGTAATATGATGGATGTAAGTCCCAGAAAACCTATGATAAATTTTTTTAAAAATATATAAAAGTCTTAGAATGAATCACTACAAACTGCACATACTACACTAAACAGTAACATTTAGAGACAAGCCAAACACTTTAAGGGTACAAAAATAATAAACACATCCCTAGTCTCAGATATTTACAATCCAGTGGGAAAAGACAGACAAAGAAACAATATAAAGCAGAATAAAGTACCTGTTAAACACCACCAACTATTGTGGAAACAGTAATAAAAAATTCTTTTCTTTGAGGTGTTGAAGCAAGTACTCACAGAGAAGATAGTATTTTAGATAACTCTTGAAGGAAGAGGGAGATTTTTTTCAGGCTCCATTAACAACAGTACAGAGATACAAAGGTTATACAAAACAGCTAATGTATTTTATAGTATATGAGGTATGAAAGATTCTGTATGATTAGTATGTGCGGATGGTTCAAGAAAGATAACTCTGGAAAGGCAGAACAGACCCTAAAGGTATTTGACAAAAATTATTCAGAAGATATACTTACAGTATAAACTATGTCAGTCATGTTAAAAAAGGAAAAAAGAGAAAGATACTGGAGAATCTTAAATAATAATTAGAGGCAGATGATACAGTAGAACATCTGAGGATTTAGACATAAGTAGATCCACTTCTTACTAATCCCAGCTCCATTACTTACTAATAATAAGGCTTTACTAAAATTAAAACAATTTTCAGATTTGTCAAACACAGATAATAATGTTATTATTGTTGGAAAGCCTTAGTATGATGTCAAATGTAAATTGTCCAACCTATCTACATGCAGATATCAGAAGGCACAGAAAAGTCTGGGTCTTGAGCTCAGAAGACAGCCCTATTAGAAATAAAATTTTAGGGGGCTTACAAGGGAAAGCAAAGAACCAGTGAGCCAAGAGCAGAAGCTCAAGAGGAGCCAGAGATGAAACACAGTCAAAAGTGCAGAGAATAAAGTTTCATAAATAAAAAGATGGCCAGCAGTATTAAGTATTGGAAAACTGCTGGATTTGGTAAAAAAGGAGAAACTTTGAGAGCAGTTTCAGCAAAATTTTGATAACAACAAACTGTAGGCACTGAAGGATTAAAAATAGCTGGTTTAAGAAATCAGAGAAAAGAATAGGATCTATTCCAAGAACTCCAAGTGGAAGCACCACAAACATAATAAAGGAGACCAGATGGGCACTGTCGATATTTCAAACAGCCACATGGAAAATAAATTTAGCCTCCACCAAGCTACAAAAGACAAAGGAAAATATTAAGTTTGATTCTCTAGTTAATACACATAGATATATTAGAATGAAAACATGAATCCGTTTTCAAGTGTCATGTGTTCAGTAAACATGCTCTTTCAAATCTTTCAAATCAGGATTCTTGACTGAAAATAAGTAAGATTATTAAGTACTAAAAGGTTGGGGATTATGGGGCTCTTGAAAGAAATCCCAGCATAAAGCATCTGTGAATGATTCAGGTAGAAACAGTCAGGAAAGTTTTTGTTCCTGTTGTTTTAAGTTTTTTGTTGATTGGTTGGTTTGCTGTTTTCTCTTGTTTCCAGAAGTAGAAGAACCTATAGATGTTAGGTCAAGATTTAAAAAATCAATGTTAAAAAAATGATCAAAGTTCCAGAAAGAAAAAAAGGTAGTTAAATGTGACTGAGAAAAAGATAAATCACAAGGAAAAAGGGACTGACCTTACAAATACTGCAAAGATATGCATAAGTTACATACAGTCCATGTCTGGAAATTTTGCATTCTTATCCTCAAAAATCTATTTTTCTGTAGTTTCCCTACAGAAGTTCAATTAGCCAGTTAGATAATTAAACCAATTATAACTCTAGTGCAACTAGAGCTGTATCACAGAAGTACAAAGACTTTGAATTCTGACAAACACTGATTCAAATTTCTGTTCCTCTACTGACTAACTGGTTAACCTAAACATTACTCAGCTTCTCTAAAATGTTTCCTCATTTAATAACACTTGTACAATAGCTATGAGGAAGACAAAAAAAGACAATATATGTAAAGAGCTTAGCACAGTGCCTGGCACAAGGCAGCCATTTAAGAACACACTATAATTACTAAAACAAAATATAAATAGTTCTCTGACCTTGGGATTGAAAAGACCTAAGCTTTAAAGGAAAGGAAACAAATGAAACAGGAAAGAGTAATATATCTATCTAGCAACCCATTTTTTACTGTAAAATTTTTATGTGAAAAAAAAAAATTTAAACATCATACAAAACTAAAATTAAAAAAGGTATCAAATTTATATAAATTACTTTTCTTATACAACAAAAAGATAAAATGAACCGAAAAACAAAAATGTATTAACATACTCTTTGCTCTGCGTATGTACCACCTGAATTTAGGAATTCACAAAGACAGTAGTGGAGACCAGATGGTATTTTTCAGTACTTCATCGTGTGGCTGGTAATGTGAAGTATTACTGCCTCTCCCATATTAGACTGAGTGAGGAATACCTTATGTCTTTACAGGAGTATCTGAATTGTTTGAGGCATTAAAATAGTAGTATTTGAAATACTAGATTCAGGTTAACACAATTCAATCTTTTGCACACTAAATGCAAATCTTTTACTAGCTACTTCAATTAAAAATAAAGTATCACTCTAGCATACAATCTTATACTAACCTAATGATTTCTCAAGCTGTAGTAAAAAGAGGTACCTCAAAATTGCCATACAGATAAGGGGGAAGGTCAAGTGGCTAACACCTCTCTGCACAGGGTAACTGGTTTCACCCCTGCAATATAATGATTTATAAAAAATACGTATTGGGCCAGTCAGATGACCAAAATATATTTCTCAGATACATTTGGTCTTCAAGCACATTCCTGAAACTGCCTCAGGACTCTAAAGGTGAAATGGCTGTCTTGTTATTAATGAAGTGGGGTTCTGGACCCTGCCCGCCGGTAGCGGCTGGTTGCCAGGAGGAACGGACCATGTGACTGCAGGGTTAGAACTTTCAGTCCCGCCCCCTGAATTCTAGGGAGGGGACAAGGGCTGGAGATTCAGCCAGCCGAAGGCCAGTGACTTAATCATGATTCTGTGATGAAGCCTCCATAAAAATCCAAGAGGAGAGCCTTTTGAAAAGTCCTTTTTCTGGAGAGCTTCCACTCTTGGGGAACAAGAAACACTTCTACACATGCCACTGAGTCGGGCCCCAAGCTCCACAAAGACAAATGTTCCTTTGTTTGGGACCTCACCCTATGCAATCTCTTCATCAGGCTATTGATTTATATTCTTTATCATATCATTTAATAAACTGGTAAACAGACGGAAGTGTTTCCCTGAGTTCTGTGAGCCGCTCTTGCAAATTACTTGACCCTAAAGAGAAGGTCTTTGGATAGGTCTCAAATATTTTAAGCATTAAGTATTTTAAGAGCCTGAACCAATTTCTTTGAAATGTTTTCTTTATGCAAAATTAGTTTCAAGAAGAAACTAAATTTCCCTGTAATCTCAAAAAATAAAAAAAAAAGGGAAGGTAGCTGGAACCTCCCATCTGTAGCTGGCTGGTCAGCAGCACAGGTACAGCCTGGTGCTTGTGACTGGCATCTGAAGAGGAGAGTGGGGGAAGGCAGGCTTAGAGGAATGAGCCCGTAACCTGGGGAATTTGGTGTTGTCTCTGGGTAGATTATGTCAGAACTGAGATGAATTCTCGGTCACCCTGCTGGTATCCAAGAACTGCTTGGTGTTGGGGGTCAGAGGAGACCCCACCATATTGGAACTGGTTTCAGAACATTCTAAATCCCACAATCTACAATAAGTTCAACTTGTACCTGTTTATCTGTTCTTATGTAGTTGGGGGGTACAATTTATTTTCAGACTTTCTTTTTAAAACTGGAAAGTAATTCTAATAATCCACATCAAATCTCTCTCCTAGTGATCTGACAAAGACAAAAATTCAGTAAATTATACTGCTATTTATAACTGACATATCCAAAACTTTAACTATATGAGCACCTCCCCCCCGCCCTTTTTCCTTATCTTTAAAAAAGTACTATCAAATTTTCAGTTGGGGCAAATACTGTGTTTTGCAATATTTTGGAATAACTTCTTTATTTCTGTGCCCAAGGCAACACAGATATTGCTATGATATTAATATCAAACAGACCAAAATATTGCAGAAACCCTTGACAAGGTTGGTGACCAAAATAAAACCAAGCTATTAACTTTGTTATATCTTTTCTGTGTGTGGTACGTGTTTGTGGGATTATAAACTTTTGGTAGCAATATATTAGAATTACCAATTTACTCAGAAAGTTTGGGAGGAAAGATATTCTACTTCCAGATGAACTGAAATTTAAATAGAACAATCTATATTATATATATAATTACCAATTTTTTAAAATGAGAATAATTAAAATTCAAGTTAAAACTGTATATAATTCAAATTATTTTGTATGTACTTCAGTATTTTATACAAAAGCTAGCCTTTGAGTTATAAAAATTCATTTTCACTATTCATCACTGATAAGGCAGAATCAAAGACTAAATACATCTGGAGTGATTCTATGACAACATGCTATTTAAGTTGGGTTTAGAGTCAACACCTGACAAATTTGTCTACATGCAATTTTTATTTCCTAGTAAAAATGTACAAAAAAATCCTGTCGTTCAGATTCCAAATATATTAAATTTTCTGTAACAAATTTTATAATACGGCTTTTGAATGCAGCACCCTGAATAGCTCTGTGTATTAAAAATAACTGAACTATTAACAAAATACAAAAGGGAAAAACTAAATTTAAGAAATGACTAAGAAAATACAAGCAGAGAAAGCTTAAAAAGCCACCGAACAAAATCATTCATTTGGTTAATGGGCTACTAACCTTACTTTGATTAAAAAAAAAAAAAAAAAAAATCACCAAAGTATATCAGCTATGCCATTGAATCTCACACCCACCACCCCACACAGACACAGAAAGCAGCCAAATATTCACTTTCAAAAAAATGTCTAATAAAAATTTTTACCTGTAAATTGTTTTCTGTGACTCTGTTCCACCAAACCATATTGATGGGTACTCCTGATTTACACCTGTCAGCAAGGCAGCCAATAGGGTTCTTTGCTTTTCGTGCCTTTGATCCCATCGGAACTAGCCTCTCCTCCAGCATCCCCAGGCGATACTTCCTTGGCTAGGAAAAAGAAGGAAAGAAACCAGGCCACTCCTAACATCCCCCACACTAATCTAACTAACATAACTAGCATAGAGAAGGTACCAGGAATGGTGGAATGGGGAACAAGTAAAATTTCTAAGACACTCCCCTCTAATGTCCTTATATCACCACCCACCATTTCCCACCCCCACCCAAAAATACTTCCAAAATAACCCACAGTCCTAACAGGCTGAACAACATTGTATAAAGTACAGATGTTTCATTAGAGAAATACATTATAATCAGATTTTATAAGACCTTAATGAATAGAAATTAACTTATCAGCAAAGTAAATGCTTTGCAAAATTTTTTCACTGGCACTTACCTATTCTCACTGCAATATGAAGAAATGGCTTTAAGGGCACAGAATACAGGCAAAAAAAAAAAATTCTCCAAACTGTATCTTTTGCTGCTCCCCAACTCTACCTTATTTCCTACTGAGAACTACCTCACTTAAAAGAAGCAGCTAAATCCTAAGGAATCAATCTTCAATATTTTTTAAGTTCTATACACATTAGGCCAAAGTACAAGTCACTCTGTATCTGTCTTCAGGGGGCATTCAACTTAAGGCACTCAAAGAAAAGAAATAACCAGACTTTTAACCAAAGAAAAATGCACAAATTTCATTAGTCTTATAAATCTCAGTATTTTAAACAGACTGATACTGAATACACTGTCTGATTAAAGCATAAATTCACCAGCTAACATTATAATATAAAACAATCTTAATACTGGATGGCAGGGCACCTTTACACATGAAAGTTAATGATAGTTAACCACCATCTTACTTCTCTTAATTATTGCAAATTTGAACTAAATTGCAACTTAAAGGGAATTTGAATACATATTTTTTCCCTTTAAAGAACACTGCTACATTCTTGGGAAGGTATCCAGGTTTAAGACCTGAAATAAGAAAACCTACATTTACTCATTGTTCTATCGTAAGATTGCTGAAGCAAATAGGTAAAATTAACTTTTTTCAAAAAGGTGTCACAGCCAAATATACAGAAAAAATAATTTTTCCAGTATAAAGACAACCAATTTGAAGAAAACACTTGATACCTAAATTTCAAAATGACTTTGGAAATAATGGCTATGTACATATTATTTTATGAAAAATTGATTGTGCACTCCACAAATGGGCCTCTACCATGGTGTCTTTGATTTGAGGAGGAACAAAAAAATCAAATTTGCATAAGAAAGGCAACTAGACTATCTACCTACCCAATAATTATAGCAGTGGATAAAATTTAATGGGGCTAAAATATTTCCATCACAAGCAATCTTGGACCAATTCAATTAACCTCTATGTCTACATCCCAAGCAAGTTTTGTAGATAAGAATATGTGCCTTTTGGAACCGTATTATAAATAAAATAATTTTAAAGCAAGTTATTTCTAGTAACACCTCACAACAATAAGGCTTTGATATACAACAAAAATAGTATAACTTTAATTAAGCCTTCACTAATTAAAAATTTGTATTTTAGAAAACATCTGGGCTAAAGATTATCCTATCAGAAAAGTCAACACACCAACGCATATTTAAACAAAATTCACAACCTGTCAAACAGAACTTATACAGGATACCTAAATTCCAGTCACATTATTTGAAAGCAAGAAAATTATTGCTTTAAATGTCTTCTATTATTCAGATCTTTAATTCAGACTTGCTTTTAATCTGGTTATTACAATTAGTGTAATTTATTTTCTTATAATAGTGCATTAAACAACACAGATAAAATATTTAAATAAATCCAATGTATCTTCTCCCTCCCCAACAGTTCTCATTATTACATGTTTCTTGTTTTTTCAAAGTGGAATTCATTCCTCTACCTTCACCCCTTCCTCCAAAATATCTGTAATTTATCTAAGGTCTTTCTTCTTAGGTAGAAGAGATCCCAAACAGTATAGATTTAAGTTTCTTCAATAGCCAGAAATTAAAGTCCAATCCAAAAGTAAATATTCTATGTGACACTGAATGAAAAGACCAAGGTAACACCACCATTTAAAATATCATTATAGGCAACCAAGGACTGTTCTAAGTACTTGGAATACAATGATGAATAAACACACACCTTTTCCTCAAAAAGAGGATATAACCTAGTATGTAACAAAGTCATACAAGCAGAAGGTGCTCATTGTGATATAATAAATGCATATATTATCAAGGTACGAGAGACAAAGAAGGCTTCACAGAGGTGTTTTGAAAGAGGAGTAAGTAGAGTGAAGTGTGCCTGGATAGAAAAGAGAGAGGTGGGTGTACTGAAGGCTAGACAAAAATGTCTACGTAGAGGCATACAGGCACTGCGGTGTTAGAACTGTAAGTATTCAGTCTACCATTACCAGAAGGTCAAGCTTAAAAGGAAAAAATGAGGCCTGAAAGCAAAAGAACCATGAACTGTTTTATATCCTGTGCCAAGGAATTCAGACTTGATGGGTAATGGGGAGCTCTTGAAAGCTTATGAGTGAAAATTAAACTGGAAACAGGCAGACAAATTAGTGGATTCCGGCAGTAATGCAGGTTAGGAGTTCTCCAACTCCGCATTCCATGCTTCGGGAAATTCTTTGTTATGTGGGTGCCCTGTGCACTACAGGCTGTCTGGCTGCATCTTGACCTCTACCCACTAGATGAGAGCAGCACAACAGCTCCAGATGTGACAACCAAAACTACCTCCAATGTCCCTTGAGAGCAGGAGAACAGATTGTCCCTCATCTGAGAACCACTGTACTAGGTGAAGGATGTCGACTCAAGGAAACTGCAATGGAATTACACAGCTAAGGCCTGGTTTGGGAAACATCTGCTAGATTAAAAACAACTGTTGTTACTAAGGAGGGGTTTAGGGAAATGGAGAAATCAAATGGAAATCGAGGAAATAAAAAGGGCAAACAAAATTCTATGGGAAATACATATTTGCTCCTAAAATTATATCCCAAAAGTTTTCTGATAAACTTTAAATCTGTTGAGATCCAAACCCCTACCTTCCAAAACAAACAAAATCAACCCCTCTTCCCTTTCCCTTAGCTTCCAGCAATCCTTTCCTAGACCAATCCTGAGTGTGATGGTCAAAAAAAAGGTAAGTTCTCCTGCCAGTCTTCCACTCCAGAAAGCCTTGCCAGTCCAGACTGCTGGTTATTATGGAAACATAAGCATTTATTATGCCTTACCCGCAAATAGGCTTGTCTGCTCCACCACCTCCTAGTAAATCAACATTGTGCCTCAAAATTCCTAATCTCTTTTGTTCCTGTGGTAAAATAACCAGGGCAGACTGTAACTGTTGGGTTTTGTCCCATCTCTCTCAAATATATACAACTCTTATTTTAATGAATTCAGGATTCATTTTAAAAAGTGGCTCATTTTGAGGGGCGGAAGATGGCGGCGTGAGTAGAGCAGCGGAAATCTCCTCCCAAAACAACATATCTATGAAAATATAACAAAGACAACCCTTCCTAGAATAAAGACCAGAGGACACAGGACAATATTCAGACCACATCCACACCTGAGAGAACCCAGCGCCTCGCGAAGGGGGTAAGATACAAGCCCCGGCCCCGCGGGAGCCGAGCGCCCCTCCCCCCAGCTCCCGGCGGGAGAAGAGCAGGGAGAGCGGGAGGGAGACGGAGCCCAGGGCTGCCGAACACCCAGCCCCCGCCATCCGGGCCAGAGTGCAGGGCCCGCGATACTGGGAAAACAGGGCAGCAAGAACAGTGAGCAGGCACTGGAGGCTGGGCGACAGAGGACATAAGAAAAGCGCGCGACAATTTTTTTTTTTTTTGCTTTTTTGCTGCTTTGTTTTGGCGAGCGCTTTTTGGAAGTCTTAAAGGGACAGGGACCCCAATACTAGGGAAACAGGGCAGAAAGACCGGTGAGCAGAGGCCTGAGGCTGGCACCGGAGAATAAAGAAAAACGAACGACCACCTTTTTTTTTAATTAAAAAAATTTTTTTTCTTGTTTTTTTTTGTGGTCGTTGTTTTGTTTTGGCGGGTGCTTTTTGGAAGTCTTAAAGGGGCAGGGCGGGTCACTTAATCCAGAGGTAGGGAATCCGGGATCTCTGGGCACCCTAACCCCTGGGCTGCAGGGAGCAGTGAGGCCCCTTACAGAGATAAATAGCCTCCAGGCCGCTCCTGCTCCAACGCGACTCCACCATTATGGAGTAGCTGCCCGAGCCAGGCCACGCCCACAGCAACAGCGGAGATTAACTCCATAGCAGCCGGGCAGGAAGCAGAAACCCTGTCTGCGCGCAGCTGCGCAGCACAAGCCACTAGAGGCCGCTGTTCTCCCAGGAGAGGAGGGCCACAAACCAACAAGAAAGGAAGTCCTTCCAGCCGTCACTCGTCCCAGTTCTGCAGACTATTCCTATCACCATGAAAAGGCAAAGCTACAGGCAGACAAAGATCACAGAGACAACACCAGAGAAGGAGACAGACCTAACCAGTCTTCCTGACAAAGAATTCAAAATAAGAATCATAAACATGCTGACAGAGATGCAGAGAAATACGCAAGAAAAATGGGATGAAGTCCGGAAAGAGATCACAGATGCCAGAAAGGAGATCGCAGAAATGAAACAAACTCTGGAAGGGTTTATAAGCAGAATGGATAGAATGCAAGAGGCCATTGATGGAATTGAAATCAGAGAACAGGAACGCATAGAAGCTGACATAGAGAGAGACAAAAGGATCTCCAGGAATGAAACAATATTAAGAGAACTGTGTGACCAATCTAAAAGGAACAATATCCGTATTATAGGGGTCCCAGAAGAAGAAGAGAGAGGAAAAGAGATGGAAAGTATCTTAGAAGAAATAATTGCTGAAAACTTCCCCACACTGGGGGAGGAAGTAATCAAACAGACCACGGAAATACACAGAACCCCCAACAGAAAGGATCCAAGAAGGGCAACACCAAGACACATAATAATTAAAATGGCAAAGATCAAGGACAAGGAAAGAGTGTTAAAGGCAGCTAGAGAGAAAAAGGTCACCTATAAAGGGAAACCCATCAGGCTAACCTCAGATTTCTCAACAGAAACCCTACAGGCCAGAAGAGAATGGCATGATATATTTAATACAATGAAACAGAAGGGCCTTGAACCAAGGATACTGTTTCCAGCACGACTATCATTCAAATATGATGGTGGGATTAAACAATTCCCAGACAAACAAAAGCTGAGGGAATTTGCTTCCCACAAACCACCTCTACAGAACATCTTACAGGGACTGCTCTAGATGGGAGCACTCCTAGAAGGAGCACAGCACAAAACACCCAACATATGAAGAATCGAGGAGGAGGAACAAGCAGGGAGAGAAGAAAAGAATCTCCAGACAGTGTATATAACAGCTCAATAAGCGAGCTAAGTTAGGCAGTAAGATACTAAAGAGGCTAACCTTGAACCTTTGGTAACCACGAATTTAAAGCCTGCAATGGCAATAAGTACATATCTTTCAATAGTCACCCTAAATGTTAATGGGTTGAATGCACCAATCAAAAGACACAGAGTAACAGAATGGATAAAAAAGCAAGACCCATCTATATGCTGCTTACAAGAAACTCACCTCAAACCCAAAGACATGTACAGACTAAAAGTCAAGGGATGGAAAAACATATTTCAAGCAAACAACAGTGAGAAGAAAGCAGGGGTTGCAGTACTAATATCAGACAAAATAGACTTCAAAACAAAGAAAGTAACAAGAGATAAAGAAGGACACTACATAATGATAAAGGGCTCAGTCAAACAAGAGGATATAACCATTCTAAATATATATGCACCCAACACAGGAGCACCAGCATATGTGAAACAAATACTAACAGAACTAAAGGGGGATATAGACTGCAATGCATTCATTCTAGGAGACTTCAACACACCACTCACCCCAAAGGATAGATCCACTGGGCAGAAAATAAGTAAGGACACGGAAGCACTGAACAACACAGTAGAGCAGATGGACCTAATAGACATCTATAGAACTCTACATCCAAAAGCAGCGGGATATACATTCTTCTCAAGTGCACATGGAACATTCTCCAGAATAGACCACATACTAGGCCACAAAAAGAGCCTCAGAAAATTCCAAAAGATTGAAATCCTACCAACCAACTTTTCAGACCACAAAGGCATAAAACTAGAAATAAACTGTACAAAGAAAGCAAAGAGGCTCACAAACACATGGAGGCTTAACAACACGCTCCTAAATAATCAATGGATCAATGACCAAATCAAAATGGAGATCCAGCAATATATGGAAACAAATGACAACAACAACACTAAGCCCCAACTTCTGTGGGACACAGCAAAAGCAGTCTTAAGAGGAAAGTATATAGCAATCCAAGCATATTTAAAAAAGGAAGAGCAATCCCAAATGAATGGTCTAATGTCACAATTATCGAAATTGGAAAAAGAAGAACAGATGAGGCCTAAGGTCAGCAGAAGGAGGGACATAATAAAGATCAGAGAAGAAATAAATAAAATTGAGAAGAATAAAACAATAGCAAAAATCAATGAAACCAAGAGCTGGTTCTTCGAGAAAATAAACAAAATAGATAAGCCTCTAGCCAGACTTATTAAGAAGAAAAGAGAGTCAACACAAATCAACAGTATCAGAAACGAGAAAGGAAAAATCACGACGGACCCCACGGAAATGCAAAGAATTATTGGAGAATACTATGAAAACCTATATGCTAACAAGCTGGGAAACCTAGGAGAAATGGACAACTTCCTAGAAAAATATAACCTTCCAAGATTGACCCAGGAAGAAACAGAAAATCTAAACAGACCAATTACCAGCAACGAAATTGAAGAGGTAATCAAAAAACTACCAAAGAACAAAACCCCCGGGCCAGATGGATTTACCTCGGAATTTTATCAGACATACAGGGAAGACATAATACCCATTCTCTTTAAAGTTTTCCAAAAAATAGAGGAGGAGGGGATACTCCCAAACTCATTCTATGAAGCTAACATCACCCTAATACCAAAACCAGGCAAAGACCCCACCAAAAAAGAAAACTACAGACCAATATCCCTGATGAACGTAGATGCAAAAATACTCAACAAAATATTAGCAAACCGAATTCAAAAATACATCAAAAGGATCATACACCATGACCAAGTGGGATTCATTCCAGGGATGCAAGGATGGTACAACATTCGAAAGTCCATCAACATCATCCACCACATCAACAAAAAGAAAGACAAAAACCACATGATCATCTCCATAGATGCTGAAAAAGTATTTGACAAAGTTCAACATCCATTCATGTTAAAAACTCTCAGCAAAATGGGAATAGAGGGCAAGTACCTCAACATAATAAAGGCCATCTATGATAAACCCACAGCCAACATTATATTGAACAGCGAGAAGCTGAAAGCATTTCCTCTGAGATCGGGAACTAGACAGGGATGCCCACTCTCTCCACTGTTATTTAACATAGTACTGGAGGTCCTAGCCACGGCAATCAGACAAAATAAAGAAATACAAGGAATCCAGATTGGTAAAGAAGAAGTTAAACTGTCACTATTTGCAGATGACATGATACTGTACATAAAAAACCCTAAAGACTCCACCCCAAAACTACTAGAACTGATATCGGAATACAGCAAAGTTGCAGGATACAAAATCAACACACAGAAATCTGTGGCTTTCCTGTATACTAACAATGAACCAACAGAAAGAGAAATCAGGAAAACAACTCCGTTCACAATTGCATCCAAAAAAATAAAATACCTAGGAATAAACCTAACCAAAGAAGTGAAAGACTTATACTCTGAAAACTACAAGTCACTCTTAAGAGAAATTAAAGGGGACACTAACAGATGGAAACTCATCCCATGCTCGTGGCTAGGAAGAATTAATATCGTCAAAATGGCCATCCTGCCCAAAGCAATATACAGATTTGATGCAATCCCTATGAAACTACCAGCAACATTCTTCAATGAACTGGAACAAATAATTCAAAAATTCATATGGAAACACCAAAGACCCCGAATAGCCAAAGCAATCCTGAGAAAGAAGAATAAAGTAGGGGGGATCTCACTCCCCAACTTCAAGCTCTACTATAAAGCCATAGTAATCAAGACAATTTGTTACTGGCACAAGAGCAGAGCCACAGACCAATGGAACAGACTAGAGAATCCAGACATTAACCCAGACATATATGGTCAATTAATATCTGATAAAGGAGCCATGGACATACAATGGCGAAATGACAGTCTCTTCAACAGGTGGTGCTGGCAAAACTGGACAGCTACATGTAGGAGAATGAAACTGGACCATTGTCTAACCCCATATACAAAAGTAAACTCAAAATGGATCAAAGACCTGAATATAAGTCATGAAACCATTAAACTCTTGGAAGAAAACATAGGCACAAACCTCTTAGACATAAACATGAGTGACCTCTTCTTGAACATATCTCCCCGGGCAAGGAAAACAACAGCAAAAATGAGTAAGTGGGACTATATTAAGCTGAAAAGCTTCTGTACAGCAAAAGACACCATCAATAGAACAAGAAGGATCCCTACAGTATGGGAGAATATATTTGAAAATGACACATCCGATAAAGGCTTGACGTCCAGAATATATAAGGAGCTCTCACGCCTCAACAAACAAAAAACAAATAACCCAATTAAAAAATGGGCAGAGGAACTGAACAGACGGTTCTCCAAAAAAGAAATACAGATGGCCAACAAACACATGAAAAGATGCTCCACATCGCTAATTATCAGAGAAATGCAAATTAAAACTACAATGAAGTATCACCTCACACCAGTAAGGATGGCTGCCATCCAAAAGACAAACAACAACAAATGTTGGCGAGGCTGTGGAGAAAGGGGAACCCTCCTACACTGCTGGTGGGAATGTAAGTTAGTTCAACCATTGTGGAAAGCAGTATGGAGGTACATCAAAATGCTCAAAACAGACTTACCATTTGACCCAGGAATTGCACTCCTAGGAATTTACCCTAAGAACGCAGCAATCAAGTTTGAGAAAGACAGATGCACCCCTATGTTTATTGCAGCACTATTTACAATAGCCAAGAATTGGAAGCAACCTAAATGTCCATCGATAGATGAATGGATAAAGAAGATGTGGTACATATACACAATGGAATACTACTCAGCCATAAGAAAAGGGCAAATCCAATCATTTGCAGCAACATGGATGGAGCTGGAGGGTATTATGCTCAGTGAAACAAGCCAAGCGGAGAAAGAGAAATACCAAATGATTTCACTTATCTGTGGAATATAAGAACAAAGGAAAAACTGAAGGAACAAAACAGCAGCAGAATCACAGAACTCAAGAATGGACTAACAGGTACCAAAGGGAAAGGGACTGGGGAGGATGGGTGGGTAGGGAGGGATAAGGGGGGGAGAAGTAGGGGGGTATTAAGATTAACATGCATGGGGGGGTAGGAGAAAAGGGAGGGCTGTACAACACAGAGAAGGCAAGTAGTGATTCTACAACATTTTGCTATGCTGATGGACAGTGACTGTAAAGGGGTTTATAGGGGAGACCTGGTATAGGGGAGAGCCTAGTAAACATAATATTCGTCATGTAAGTGTAGATTAGTGATAGCAAAAAAAAAAAAAAAAAAGGGCAGTTCCTGTGTGGTAACCTCCAATGAGTTCTACACAAGGGTATAAAGGGCATATAAAAGTGTAGGCAAAGGGTCTGTTTGTGTTTATACAGAGGATCAAAGCCTAATTGGGCTACCCCGAAAATGAACTAAGATACGATATGAAAAAGAACTTCCAACATCTGCACTCTCTGGAAGACTCATGCCAGAAGATGGTCATCAAAAAACCCCAACAAAGATCCACGCACTGCTACAGCTGTAGATGCACTCATCCCACCAGTTCCTGGACTTGCCATGGGAATGAGGAAGGAGATATCTAAGCTGGCCTGTGCATACAGTAAAACAACAAAATTGGACTGGATCTATACTGTTGGAACTCAACCAAGAATTTGGAGAAGTGCAAATTGTAGCGCTCCAAAGTCTTACAACTAAAAACTATTTACTGTTAAAAGAACATATGGCATGTGAACAGTCCCCAGGAATGGGTTGTTTTAATTTGTCTGATTTCTCTCAGACTGTTCTAGTTCAGTTGGACAATATCCACCATATCATAGATAAGTTTTCACAAATGCCTAAGGTGCCTAACTGGTTTTCTTGGTTTCACTGCAGATGGCTGGTAATTACAGATATGCTTTGGTTATGTAACTATACTCCTATTATGTTAATGTGTGTGTGCAATTTAAGTAGTAGCTTAAAACCTATACATGCTGAAGTTACTCTACAAGAAGATATGTCAAAGAAATAATCAATCTTCCCATGTTTTCTTCCGCCTGCTACTTCTATAGCTTTTCTTCTTCCTTCCTAATTACAACCCTTAAATAGAATTCGTGCCTCATATCAAATTTACCGAGTATCATAATTCTTCCAAGTGGTAAAGATACCTCAAGACAAATGCTGGGCATAGAAGCCACAGGGCATAAATATGCAAAGAAGTAAAAAGCTAACTTTTTCAAACAATAAGGCTTCTCTCTCACTTACCAACTTCACATTTCCCTGTATGGCCCCGGAAGATGACTGGTTAGCCAGAGACGGGTAAGATTCCTCAAGGGAGGAACAACCTAAGACAGGCACAGTCGCAGGGGGGCCATCAGGTGAGAAATTGGGGATCAACAGAGGTGAGGCTTAGAACCTCACCCCCCCGTTCTGAGAGAAATCTTCTGCATACGTGGATGTTTTATTGCCCTGGTCTAGCTTGGATTAACACACAGTCTACAGGCACACACCTGATCATCTACATGTGCTCTCTTACAACACTAAACTATGTTTTCTACCTTTATCTTGTATCTACCTACCACTTCAGCATTTTATTAAAAATAATAATAATAAAGAGAGAAATGTGGTATCCACATATAAATCAAGTATAAAAACCAAATGTGTATTCATATTTGAACTGACTGTTTATAGTTCATAATGCATGAGCAAAACCAAAAGTTTCTGTGATGACTGCCCTTGTACTGTTCACCATGTAACTTATTCATTATGTAAGAATTTGTTCTCCATGTAAGAACTTGTTTGTTATGCCTCAGAAGATTGGAGACTGATGAAAATTAGGCTTGGGGTGGATTAATGATTGTGCATTGAGCATTGACTCCCCTATACAGAATTTTATTGTCGTTAACAACCATTTGATCAATAAATATGAGAGATGCCCTCACAAAAAAAAAAAAAAAAAAAAAAAAGGACAGACTTCCAATGGTAAAATAAATTAGTAACCGGGATGTAATGTATAGCATAAGGAATATAGTCAAGATATTGTAACAGCCTGGTAGGGTGATAGCTGGAACCTAGAATTATGTATATAAATGTTCTACCACTGTGTTGTACACTTGAAACTCATGTAATGTAATACTGTGTGTCAACTACCCTTCAATAAAAAATAATTATTTAAAAAAAAAAAAAAAAGTGGCTCATTTTTATCATTCTTCACAAAATGTAAATAAACAGTACAATAAAATAGTACTTGAAAATAGTTTTATTCTTCTTATTGGTCATAAAAAAATTGGGCTTGAACAAAAGTTTTCAAAGAAAAAGCTTAAAAATGTATTCTAGATTAGCACTTCTAAAGCAGTAATGAACATGTGCGTCTTCTGGGGATCTTGTTAAAATAAAGATTCAGTAGGCATAAAGCAAAACCTGAGATTCTGCATTTCTAAAAAGCTGCCAAGACTGCCAGTGTTGCTGGTCTGACATCAGACTCTGAATAGTGAAGTTCTAGAGAAAAGACCTAGATAAGAAACTAGTAATGCAAACAGAAATTGGGGCCACCTTCCAAAATCAAGAGAGTAACTGGGTTCAATAGTTCAAAATCCCAACTCCCTATAGTTTGACCTAGATACTCAGAGCCTTCAAGACCAGTACTCATAGCCCCCAAAGCCCTGGCTCTTCAAAAATCCTTGCCCTAGTTCATTAAAGCTAATTCTAAATGGTTTAAGCCACTCTCATTCATAACAAACGAGGTAAGTCTTCAGACTATGTAAAAAAAAAAAGTAAAAGTTGATTTACAGGACTGTTTTTGTTCAGAAGCCTAAATGCACACACATTTGTTTTCATTCATTCATGCACTCAACATTTCAGCATAAAGCTCTTTGTCCTTCTTAGGAAAAAACTAAGATTATTCTCTTCCCCTAAAAGGTTCACAGTCTAGAAAAAGAAAATCTATAAATACTACTGCTTGTCTAGAAAAATAGTTAAGCTACCAAATAGCAGATCAATTTTGAGCACACAATTCTTTTGGTAAAACTGCAAAACATCATCTCTGCAATGCTTCACACTGCCAACCATATTATATAGATCAAAATCTAATCATTAGCAATAAACTAGAAATCAAATTGTTATCCTAGGACAAAAGTTTTCCAAAGCCCGATATTTTAAGAACCTTTGAACATCAAAAACGTAGTAACTGTGCTTTGACTAGTTGTACTCTGAAAAAAAAATGAATGACTTATAAAGTTACTATGAATGACACTTTTAACTGATTTCCATTTTATTAATTAGAACATCTTCAGATACTTCTAGTATAATTGAACTTAAACTAAGGTAGTGAGAAATCAAAAGTAATCTTACACATTCAGAAACAGATAAACATGTTTTAAAATCACAGAATCATAGGCCACAGACGACTGTAACTACCATTTAACAAGCACAAGTCACTATGCCAAGCACTTTATACCCTTAATGTATTTAATACTCAAAATTCTGTGAGATAGGCACTATTTTAATAACAAATTTACAGATGAGAAAAGAGAGGCTTGGAAGAAGTTAAAATATCTTGCATATCATCTCACAACTAACATAAGGTTGAGGTCCAGAACTTGTACTCTTAACTATGGTAGTATGCCTCCAATTCAAAGAGATCTATTCCACATTCTGTAATACTCCTTAACATATTACAATCTTAACATTATTCTATCTAATCCTAAAATGACCAAATACACATTTTGAAATGAATCAGTCTCTCTTTGAATCTAACTGCATGGATGGGATCAGTAAAAAAACAGTAGCTAGAGACTTCATTCAAAGAAATAAAATCAAGCAGCTCCCAAACCCCATTTTCAAAATGCAAGAACAAATCTTGAAATTAAATAGAGTTGGGGAATATTTATGTAGTTTTGGTTAAATTTAGCTTAAAATTTAGGCTAACATGTTTGTGGATGAGAACTCAAAACTCATTTTTACTAATTCATTTCCGACTCCTACACTTTCCAGGAAAATAGAGATGAAGCACCAGTAGCACCAAGATCTTTGTATCGGCTGCTACATTTTGTAAAGACAATGGCGAGAGTAGAGTGAAAAGAAGCCAACCAGATAATCTCAGAATGATTCATCTACTTAGCTTCAAGGGCCAAGTAGTAAATGTACCATGGTTTACTAATCTGCCATTTTTAAGTAAGAACTAACTCCAAATCTCCAAAGCTAAAACTAGATAATGACAACAATCTAAAGGCATGCTGTTTCAGAGTCAGGTGTTTAAATATGGTTAAGTGTCAAACACCTAACCACCATAAACATCTTAAATTAAAAAAAAAAAGACTCTGAAAACAAAAATCTCCTTAAGAACTCTTTAAACAAATCAATACTATGAACAAAATGCCCTTGCCATCATTAATTTGGAAGACTCAACAAAAACAAGTGGTTACTGCACACAAAGTACCAATTAAAGCACAGAAAGTACATGACTGAACTCCTAACTTGTTACAACAAAATGTAATCTGTTCTTCCCAAAGCACATCTTTTTCACAATGCAATCCTTGAAGTTCAACCTGGAGTATTCTTTATTTGGCAGGAAAATAAAATGAACTCAAAGCTGAGTTCTTTTCTATATGAACTATTTCTAAACAAGTTTCAAGCTAATGTTACTTGCAAAGCATTTTATGAAAAATATTGACTGAAACTGGAGGTATACAAAGGAAGAACATGACATTTAAGTCTGACAAAATGCAGAGAGAACACATCCACTGGCTAAGGGATGTTGGTTACTATAGATCATTAGCAATAGAAATGAGTGGATTCAAATTACATAAAAATGATGACAATCCTTTCAATTTAAAAATCACTAACTCAACAGTTGGGAACTACAGTGTTATTTTAACAAATATGAGCTTGGTATTTGTTCTTTTTTGATGTACGTAATAAAAGATAACCAGAAACGTATGACTTTCAAAACTGACAGCATACACCTGTGAAATTTATGACCAAAAACAAAATGGGTGAGAAACTGAAGCACCTGAAAGAAAAGACTTAAATCTCTAATATATGAAGAGCTTAGGAAGAATTTTTTTTTTTTTGGTATCATTAATATACAATTACTTGAACAACATTATGGTCACTAGACTCCCCCTAATATCAAGTCCCCCACCACATACCCCATAATAGTCATTGTCCATCAGCACAGCAAGACACTATAGAACCATTACCTGTCTTCTCTGCATACACTACCTTCCCCGTGGCCCCCCCCCACCCGCCCTGCTACATTATGTGTGCTAATCGTAATGCCCCTTTTCCCCCCCTTATCCCTCCCTTCCCACCCATCCTCCCCAGTTCCTTTCCCTTTGGTAACTGTTAGTCCACAAAGAATTTTTTAAGGATAGCCCAAAAGAAAAATGAGCAAAGGACAAGAAAGGACCACAAATGGCCAATAAATATAAAAGAGAAGTTCATCAGCACCAGTAATCAAATTAAAACAGTAAGGTCTTTTTGCCTATAAAATGACAAAAACATGAAAGATTTTTACATCTCAGTGTTTTCAAGGCTGTAGAAAAACTAGCACCTCCGAGTAGGAATATAACTTAAATGTGCAGCATTTCTGAAAGGTTATGTCAATTACCAAAAGCTTAATTAAGTGTTCTCCCCCTAGAAATTGTATTAATAGAAATTTACACTGAGATAACCACATTAATAGAAACAGAAGGAGGTGAAAGGTCAATGTTTTATCTCCTCCTCTGCATATTACCAGTGGCCTCTCTCCTCTCTCCACTACCTCTCCATTGTTCACCTTACATATATTTTTTTCACCTTCCTCATATTGCCCTAGATTTTTGTTTTTCTCTGAAATGTAAATAAATACTAGCCATATTATCTTATCTAGGTAAATTTAGCCCTCAAAACTTCAAATTTCCCAATCTGTAAAACGGGAAAAGTACTCTCTCTCTTAAAAAGAATTGTCGGGGTGATTAAATGATATAATAAAATTTAAAACACTTTATTTATGAAACAGTTAAATGTACCACATTACCAGGAACAGATAAAGAAAATCACTGTCAATATAAATAATATCAAATTTTTACTTGTCTGCTATGATAGCATGAGAAAACCCCAGATAGATTTTCACCAAATCTGAAAGATATGTCTGAGAACTGAACAGCTATTTCTCAAGTTTTTCTTGCTGTTAAGGTTCCCTCATGTATTAATCTCTAGTATATTACTCCCATTCTCAACAAAACCCAATTAGTGTTTTTGAGAGCTCAACTCTCCCACAGGGTATATAGCCATAATTCAATTTTTCCTACCACCCCTGACCAACAATTTTACACATTTTCAAATAATGGTTACTTTATTAAAATTAGTGCTTCTCAAATATCAATAGTGTAAGATAACATTTTTAAAAATTTCTTATACATCATGGTCCTATACTTACATAAAAGTGAATTACTAGAAAAATGATCACATATTTGGATGCTGTAGTATTTATCAAGTTATTATAGAAGTTTCTAAACATTACTTTCAATTTCATGACTTCTCTCCCCATAGCCTGGTACCAAACAGTTCACAGGCGAGCACTGGTCCCTTGACCCACTATGAGTAGCAGTGCACTAGGCACATATTCTCAGTATGCAACTCTTCAAGAAGTTTTCACACATCTGACAATGAACTTCTCTGTACTGTTTCTCACATTCCACATCTTACTTCAACACGTCCCTATAGATATTAAAGGTCCTCAGCCATAGTTTCTTAGCTTACCTAAGCAGAAAATTTAAAAACTTAGTGAAGATGCTAACTCTCTACTTGGAATCAAGCAATACCTTCTGCTTGTAAGTATCACTACTTCTTTATATTTCTCACCTTCAAAAGTCCAACTCAAAACATCTGATCTCCATAAACTCTTCTGGATCTTAGAGAGTTTTCTGCTTCTTAACAATCATCAGGTATTTAAATTGGCACTAATTAATATGTAAATATTCTTTAGTAGGTTCCAGTACTGCCTCTCCATTTAGATTTGAGAAAAGCAGGAAAAAACACCAGTCCACTCTTTAAATTTCCCACATGGTACACAGTTGAGACTGCCTACAGTAAAAATGCTTGACTGGTCTGATCCCAGTAATTCACATACCACCCTATGGGCAAAATACAGCATATCTGGCCCAGGGATTGGTTCAACAGAGATTTTCAAAAAAATTATTTACCTAACTAGCTATGAAATAGTACTTAAGTATGGCCTAACTACCTGTTCTCTGGTATCATTATGAAATAAAATGCCACTGAGTAACCATGACAAACTGCTTAGATCAACCTGGATTAATAGTTAAATATTTACATAAATTTGACTTAGTTACACTAAAATTACATCATTAAACAGACACTGAGAATTACAACAAAAGAAAAACAAAGTCTCCACATGCCTTCAATTTAGAATGTGCAACATGCAATACTCTTATGCCAAGAGTAATTTCTAACATCAAGAAATTTTAAACCTTCTCAACTAAACCATTAACAATTTAAAAATATATACATCCTTTACCCACATAGGTTCTTAACTACATAGAAAAAATCTTACATATTAATTTACCCTTACATGTTAATGTAAGTGTAAATGGCAAGAAAATACAGTCCTTCAAAGATATTGATACATGAAGCTTGAGTTTCTAAGTAGAGATGGGCACACAGGTTCCTTCAGTTTAAACAGACACTGAGTTTTAGAGATGAAAGACTACACAGCAATTATCCATGCCATCCTCATCATTTCACAGATGTGAAGATTACAGCCTAGAAAGCTGACCCAAGGTCACAAAGCTAGAGATCAAGGACCTCAAAAAAAAGCAGCAGAGTGCTCACTGTATTAATTAACCTGCTTCCATTAGGATATATTCTAATATCTCTCCAAATACTGAGGTTACATTTGGAATAACATTTCCTTTTATTATTTTCTGTTATTAAAATAAATTTTAAAAGAATGGACATTGAATCTTTCTTTTTCTAATCTCTGGGGATACTCATTATTTTCTCAAAAATAAATGTCAGTAGCTCTAAATCATGTATTTGAACTTTAAGATGCAGTCCACCAAACCCTCACATAAGGAATACTTTTTAAGTATTTATTTGCCATTCTAGTTTTACTTTCTACTCATATATCAGAAGTGCTACTTATCACAGTGAACTGATTATTACTTTAATGATCTGAAGAAGCCATTAGGGAGACCCCTAAGACTACTTAGGGCTTTTTATTTTACCCTACATTAAAATAGCTCATTATAACTTGATTTCTAGGTTGTATCTGCTTTTCAGCATTTTATGTTTTCATTCCATACTGACAGGTTTTGTCTACTGTCACTTCTTACTACTGCCAATGAGTCTGCTTTTGTCCAACTCTATTCCATTTCTATTCTATGGATTTAGAAGCTACATATTCCAATTGATAAGAACAGTATATAAATCAAGAGTAAATGTGTTCTTGATGACAACCTGAGAGCATTCTATAAAACCAAACCCATATATTTTAGTCTATCAATTCTAGTTGTTTAAAAGTACTCTGTAATTACCTCCTTGTTCTCATGTTTCAAAATAGAGATAATAGGTACATGAGGTATTTATACAATAAAAAAAAAATTTATACCTGATTCCATAACATTTTTATCGTGAGAACATCTAGTTATCTTGAATTTTATTTCATACTACCCTCTGATCAGATACTTCTTTAACACATCTTAAGCTTTTATCAATTTTCTAAAATTAATATTTTCTTTTGGGTCTTCCTTCCATTACTTAGAAAACTGAGTTAGTTACAACTTTATAGTAATTTCAACCAAGATCTATAGCCTCCTGAACATGTTCAGATGCTACTGATCTGAAACAAAAATAACACCTTCTCTAGATTATTACTACTATTAATATGATGACTCACTAAGACCCAAAGGCAACAAACTATAATAAAGTTTTCATTTCTACTTGTCAGAGAATCAGTTCCTATAAAATATTTCAAAGTCCATGTATGGTCTACCAACCTCAATTTCAAAAAAAAATTTATTTCTAATATGGAGAGATTTTAAGTTTGACTTGTAATGAGTTTAAATTAGGGAAGAGATCTTTAAAATTTAGACAAAGCAGTCAGAAAATAAAGTTAAAACATGGTTAATATACCTACAATGAATCACATTAACAGCAACTACAACATTAAATTAGATCTTATCTTAAAAACAGAATACATTAAGATAAAGAAATGAGCAAACACAAGCAGAAGGATTTCATTCCTTCACGTCTCTATTCCATGCACAGAGATCAAATAAAATTCTACATATAAGAGATACGTAACAAGAAAAAGAAAGGGTAAACAAAAGGCAAGAAAAACATAGTCCATAAAAAGCCCTCCCCCAACTCAACAGATTATCAACCACTGTGAAGGCAACGATCCCTATTATCACCGCCACATCCCATGTAGTCTCATGTAAGTTTCAATTTCACCTACCTTTCTTCTCTGAGAGATGTTGAGGGCACCAAAGTCATTAAACAAGGATGAAGCAGGTGAAGTTAGAGCATCTGGAAGGCAAGTTACATAAGTTTCCATCCACATTGACAACTCAGGTAACCCACAAATCTGAAAAATGTTTAACTTGACAATGCTTATCACAGTAATAAAAATCATATACCACAGTAATAGTTAAACCAATGCCTCACATACAGTGCATGTTCAAATATTTTCTGAGTGAATGAAACACAAACTGGAGAATGCTTCATTCAGCCAATACACAAGACGCTGTATGGATTAGGGTGCATCTGTTTGCTTAGAACCAAAAGAAAAATCAAATAGAGAAAAAAAGAAAAGATGACTTTTAACCATGTCTATTAGGAATATGTTTATGAAAGAAGTAAGTCTCCCTCCAGTGAATGTTTGTGTACAAAACCAAATCACGAGAAAAATTAAAAGGGAGGGTTGGGGGGAGGACTGCCAACTTTGACTGGACTTGTATTTTAAAATTAGGCAAGAACTTAAAAACATACACTTTACAGAATATTCCATATTTTAAGTTTATCACTAGATATTTGATATTCTTACTGATACATAAGGTAAATTAAGTTTTCAAAGATGGAAATGTAAATGTTTCAAAACACAAACATGAGATTCAAAGATTTTATAGGTTCAAAATTCTATTTCTCTGTGGCCAGAAGTTACAAACCAAAATATATCTCAAAATTGTTTCTCAATGAACAAATCAGAAGTGTTTCTGAAAAGGTATGCATGATATACACTGAAATATTTTATGTTCATTTCTCAGCTTTAATCTTGTTTCTCATTATCTATGAAATCCTAAAAAATATAATAAACATTCTTATTTAAAAGATCCTTAAATCTCTTCATAATGCAGTATACATAGATTCCTGCTTAATTTCTCTGGCTTCTTTTGCCTGGACTCTCATAGTCTAGCCCTTCATTAGAATTAACAATAATTTAATATAGCTAATAATGCAGAGAGAAAAGCTAATAAAATAATGACATAAGATAATTTCATGTAATTGATACATTCAAAGCACTTAAAGATAGGTAATATTATTCATTCTTTATGCTATTTTTGATAGCCTTTCAAAGTCAGCTTATAACCTCTGTGGGAATGCTAAAAATATTGTAATGCTACAAATTAGTTACTAATAATTTTATTCAACAGTAAAATGTTGCTTTTTTTCTAAAGCAAGAGACAAAGATTTAAATTTCCAAACAGTGATAGAGATTTGATACACAGGAAATAATCAACATGCAACCATTCTCACTGTCACTAATTGTATCTTACTGATGCAGAGTATTAATACTCGTTACACATTTATAAAAAAATCATTGAACACTTATTTTTAAAATAGGATACAAAAGATACCTGAAAATTCTTTATCAAAAGCCTTAAAAATGTCCATTATCTTTGAAACAGTAATTCCATGTCTAAGAATGTCTCAAAAATAACTCATTCAAAATATGAATACAGATTCATACACAGAGTCCAATACTGGGGTATAAAAGCTTTTCTTAAAAAACAGAAACAAAAATAGTTATGAAAATAAATAGAATTCAATTTATAATTATCAAGAAACATTCAAATAATTTTAAAGTATATCTAATGGAATCTTAATATATACTTAATAATTATTATGTATTATGTGTGTGTATATATATGAGAAATATCTTTACTGAGTGTAAAGATAATAGATCCTTTTTATTTCCTTCCCTATACTTATTTATAATTTTCAAAACTTCTACAATGAACACATTGCTTTTAGAGTCAGAAATAAGTATGTAAAAGAAAAAGGAACTAAGTCTTACCATGGCCTGCATATGGCTTGGCACTGTCATTTAGAAGGCTTGGGGAGCTGTTACTATTAGTCATTCGCTGAAAAATAAAACATATATATGTAATATCACTGATATTCACAGAATTAAGAATATTCAAATGATTTAAGTTAGGACTGACCCTCTTTGTTTCTCACCATCCAATCTCTTTCACATTATTGACACTCCAATCTTCCTATAAATGTTGCTGCTTGGATTACAATCATCTGTGCAAATAGTCTCCATCAAATGAAAATTATACTTACTAGCCAGGTATTTAAATCCCATTACAGACCTATTCTGAACTGCACTTATTAGCTTGGGCAAGACACATAACCACTAAGTTTCCTTGTCTATGAAAAATAAATTCCAACATCCATGTGAGAGGATATAAAGTGATTAGATTTCTAAAGTCAATAAATGCTCTCTAATATCCTCCCCAATGCATCTTATCCCTCATAAACCTTATAGATTCTATAAATTAGGCTATTCTCTGTCCTCTAAACATGTCCCATGCTTTTTTTACATGCTCCATAGCTCCTACAGTCTTACCATCCTGAAAAGCATTCATCCCATACCCACAAAACAAAGCAGAGTGAAACTAGTCTCTATCTAATCTGTACAAACTGCACTGTCACTCCACCCCAAACTCACCCTTGAATGCTCACCCTGACTCCACCTCTACAGGATATGGCGTACCAAATCCCACCTTCCGTTCAACAAATTTGGAATAAATGAAGACTCTAGATGTGCCCCACTTTGGAATAAACTTCACTGCTTAGTGTCAAATAAACTCATACCTGCATTAAGGGATACTTTGTTTCCACAGGGCTTCCAAATCCATTGACTCCAATAAAGCTGGTGCTGAAATAGGAATCTGTGAGACTGGTATCAGTTAAAGCACCTCCGTCTATTCCAGGAACTGAAAGAGAAGGAAAATTCAACTATTTCAGTTACTTAAAAGCACAAAACACTGATGCAGTTTGTGTTCCTACTTACGTTATACTATGTCCAATCCCTGTCACACTTACTTTTATTTACCTGTTCATAACAATAGGAACAAATTGTCTCAGCTCTAAAAATGATAAAAATGTTCAAATTGACTGATTTTTTTCCTACAGAGATAACATTTTATATCAGTCACCTAAGAGTCACCAAGCACAACACAAAGAAACAAACCACACTTGCATTTCCAGTTTTCTTTAACTTTGCAAGACAGTAGAATATCAACCACTGCAATTTTTCCTGTGAATCTTCATGTGATAAACAGACACAGGTTTCTCAGGACTGCTTCTCTTAGCACATCTTATGAAAAAGACCAGCAGTCTCACATTAACTCATAATTCAGTAAAAACAGTTCTGCAGAGACAGCAATGGAAAAGGGTTCAGAAATCAGATAAGCTGTCTGCTGACTTTAGGATAGTGTAATACCGGATGACTGTAACTAGTACAATGATTGTAATCCATTGTATATCAACAAAGTAATGGACAATATGTTTTAGATGCTACTTCCTGATAAGTACTTGGAATTCTGCTATTTTCTAAGCTGCTAGTTAAATACAAAGCTTTACAAATCAGCTTAACTGCAACGAGGACTGCAGAGCCTCTAAGAATCACTGAAACCACTCCCAACCCACCCCCGAACATGTAAACTAAAAAATTCTAGTAGTTGGATGTAGGGTGCTATGATCTAAATGTTTCTATACCACCAAATTTTATATGTTGAAATCCTAAGACCCCAAAATGATGACATTAAGTTAGAGCCTCTGGGAGGTGCTTTAGTTAGAACCTCTGGGAGGTGCTTTAGGTCATGAAAAGTGGAGCCCTCATGAATGAGATTAACGTTCTTCTAAGAAACCCTACACAGATTCCCTAGCCCCTTCCACCATGTGAGGACACAGCAAGAAGGCACCCATCTACCAATCATTAACTGGGTCCTGACCAACTATCACACAATATCTGCAAGTGCCATGATCCTGGACTTCCCAGTCTCCAGAACTATGAGAAATACATGTTTTTATAAGCCACCCAGTCTGTTGCACTTTGTTATAACAACGCAAACTGACTAAGACACAGGGGATTCCCTGGACACAATCTGAGGTAATTTTTATCCTTATTTCTTAAAAATTATTTTTCAAATATAACAATGAAGCAAAACTAAAGGAACAGAACAGCAGCAGACTCACAGAACCCAAGAATGGACTAACAGTTACCAAAGGGAAAGGGACTGGGGAGGATGGGTGGGAAGGGAGGGAGAAGGGGAATTAGGGGCATTACGAATAGCACACATAATGTGGGGGGAGGGCAGTATAGCACAAACAAGACAAGTAGTGACTCTATAGCATCTTACTACACTGATGGACAGTGACTATAATGGGGTATGTGGTGGGCACATGAGAATGGGGGAATCCAGTAACCAATATGTTGCTCATGTGATTGTATATTAATGATACCAAAACAAAAGAAAAAAATGGGTAAAGGATTTGAACAGACATTTTTCCAAACAAGATGCACAAATAGCCAACAGGTGCATAAAAAGCTGCTCAACATCACAAATCATCAGGGAAATGAAGATCAAAACCACAATGAGATACCAATTCACATCTGTCAGTATGGCTATTATCAAATAGACAGGAGACAAGTTTTCATGAGGCTATATAGAGAGAGAAAAATCCTTGTGCATTGTTGGTGGGAATGTAAATTGGTACAGCCACTATGGAAAACAGTATGGAGGTCCCTCAAAATATTAATAATAGAACTACTGTACCCTCCAGCAATCTTACTTCTGAGTACGGTAGTCTCCCCTTATCTAAGGCCTTGCTTTCTGCAATTTCAGTTTCCCCCAGTCAGCCCTGGTCCGAAGCAGGTGATCCTCCTTCTGACATATCATCAGAAGATCAATAGTAGTCTACTACTACGTGACAGTGCCTATGTCATTCACCTCACTTCACTCATCACACAGCATTTTATCATCTCTTATTATCACTACAAGTATGCATACAGTACAGTAAGATATTTTGAGAAAAGGATGACATTCACATAACTTTTACTATATTACTCTGTTTTATTATTAGTTATTAATTTCTTACTGTACTTAATTTATAAATCAGCCTTTATCATAGATATGTACATATAGGAAAAAACATAGTATATATAGGGTTCATACTATCTGTGGTTCAGTCATCCAGTGCAGTCTTTGAATGTACTCACCAAGAATAAGGGGGGACTACTGTACACATCTGAAAATGAAATCACTAATTCAAAGAGGTTCCTGCACCTCCATATTCACTGCAGCATTATTCACAATAGCTTCTGATAGATGAATGGATAAAGAAAATGTGGTGTATACATACACAATGGAATATTATTCAGCCAAATAAAGGAAATCCTGCCACCTGTGACAACATGGACGGATCTCGAAGGCATTATACTAAATGACGTAAGTCAGAGAAAGACAAATATTGTATGTTCTCACCTTTATGTGGGATCTAAAAAGCAGAAATCAAGAAAATAGTAGAATAGTAGTTAGTTGTCAGGGGCCAGGGAGTAGGAAAAATGGGAAGATGTAGGTCAAAGGATACAAAATTCCAGCTATCAGATGAGTAAGTTCTGGGGACCTGAAGTTCAGCATGGCAACTATAACAAACAATATTATACACAAAGTTGTTAAGAGAGTAGATCTTGCTATCACCACAAAAGAAAAAAAAAGGTGATTATATGACAGGGTGGAGGTTTTAGCTAACCTTACTGTGGTAATCATTCTGCAATATATAGGTATACCAAATCATGTAGTACACCCTAAATTTACATATATGTCAATAGTATCTCAACTGCACTGGGAGTTAAAAAAACATTCCCCATAAATACTTACACTTGGTTTTCTTGTTTTGGAAAGAAGGAAATGGGAATTGATACTTCAAGAGTAGTTAGGAAAAATCACTAATCCATGATACATTATTTCATTCTATATAGATCACAAATTTTTTTTATTATTCTTATTACTAAGACATAATACCTACTTACCTCACAGGACTTTGAGGAGAAAAGGCATGTAGAATACTTTTCAGTTTAAATTACATTAAATGTAAGGCATGTTAGAGACCTTAACTACCAAGACTAAATAACTGAGAACTTTCTACTTCTTCAACCCCTTATTTCTGCAATCCACTTTAATCGATTCAGTAATAATCAACTGAACAATCAGTATGTAGATATGACAACTGTGGCAAAGATGATATTACTTTTATTTTGTGGTTAAGCAAACAATGATTCAGAAAAACTAGATAGCTTGCCCCAAATCACAAAGCTAGTAAGTGGTAAAACAAGAATATAAAAGCAATCTCTCTATTTGTACTCATTTCTATTTATACTTACTAAAATGCCCTTCAATTAAGACAGGAAATTATAAATCAAAAGATGAAACTTCAAGTCTTCAGTTTTAAAATGATCATAAGATACTCAAAACTTTGAACCAAAGGATCTTACAGTAAAGAATAAGAATTTCTATACCTGCCAGCAGTTACGCTGCAACGAAGATAAAAATGTGCATAATAACCTACTAAAAAAACAAAACCCAACCTCATAGCTTAGCTAAGTAATTGTCATCCTTCACCTTCAATCTTGTCCCCCACTGATGAAATGTTTAATGCCCTAAAAACATCACAATAGGTCAATGTTATCCAATGGGAATTCTGAAGTCAAGTAAATTTGGAAAATACTAGAAAAAACAAATATAAACTAATTTCTTTATTGCACATCTCAGAGGCTGCATACACAGTGTGAAATGTGACAATCCCAAAAGAAGACAGAATACTTCCCAAATTTATCTGACTAGGGAACCCTTTCTACATGAAGCAGCTTGAAGAGCTAGCATTTCATAGAACACATTTTACAAAAAGTATCCAGATGAAAATACCAAGTGGTTTTCCTGTGCCAAGGAGGACATCACAGAGAAGATGCTGCCAATGTTTATCCCAAGGCATGAAATCTAAACTTCCTCGTCTGACATCAAAAAGCCCTCAACAATCTGTTCTTAACCTATCAGTCCACCATTTCCTAAAATTGCTAAGTTTGAATCTCATTTCTGCTACTTACCAGCCACAAAGTCTTGGGAAAAATGCATATAAAATGATTATATCATCACTTGTAAAATGAAAATTATACCATCTATCCTGCAAACCTCAATAAAGTTATGAAAAACAATAAAACAGTATCTTAAAAGTTCTTTTAAAAACCTTAATGGATGCCACACTGAGGGATTAAACATTGCGGCATGAGAGGTGAGAGACCTCCTAAAACCACATATAAGACAAACATATAATTAATACAACTAATCCTGAAAGAGCAACAGGAGAGAAGACTGCGCCAGATTACATACACCTGGAAGAAAGAACAGACCTCACGAAACAGGGTAATGTACCAAAGCCATGACCAGGAGGACCCAAGCCCTTCCCCCACCCCAGCTCACCAGCAAGAACAAGAGAAACAGAGTGGGGAGGGAGTGGAGGCCTGGGACTGCTGAACAGCAAGCTCAGGAGATCTGTTCTGGGAGCAAGAACCTACATTGCACGGTGCCATTGAGACAGGGACAGTGGGTGTAGTCAGAGTAGGGTAAGGGCCTCCGGAGGGGGCAGGGCGGGATATTTGCAGTCAGAGCAATGTAACTACATGCAAGGAAACCCCCCTGCTAAAACTCTATGTTAAACATTGAGCTCTAGAATCATTCTTCAGTGAAATCAGTTAATGTTCCCCAGATAAAGAAGAGTAGCACATGTTTTATTATGCTAACCATTTATAATCATGTGTAAGGCTCACTTTAGCATACTAAAAGGCCCAGGCCTATGTGCTGTCTTTCTCCTTCAGATCTGACAAGTGATTTTGCAAACTGGGCAACTCATTTAGCAAGTAAGCCCAGGCATTAACAACACAGTAAAAGGCAGGAAGAATTCCACCTTAAAGATAAGATTGCATTTTAATACCCAAGAAGTTAAGACGTTAGAAATTCTTACCTTACTCTTTAGCAAACAATACCTCAGCCCACCTTGGGGGCTGAGCAGGTGGCCTTGTTTCATATGCTCCCAGACCAAGATGCTGGTATCTCAGAGAGAAATCATCAGAGGAAGTTGCTTGTGTTAAGTTAATTCTAAATACTCAGAAACCACTTAACAAGTTCACACCCCTAAGTTTTTTCATGTTCTCGAAAAATCCTCAGCTGCCTATAAAACCCCCTAGACAACGCACCACTACGGACTCTCTTGTCCCCTCCTGGCGTGAGCTGGGAGCTCTGTCCTTTCACTTTATCTCTAAATAAAAGCCTGTACCTTGCTCTTCTACCTTGACTGTTTGTGAAGCTCATTCTTCGGCTCCGCAAACAAGAACCCCGGCATCACCATGGTTATTAGTGGGGTTGGAAAGCTAAGACAGGCAGAATACCTGGAGAGACTGAGATTCCAGCTGCTTATGGAAAACAGGGATTCATATCCTGCTGATCTGGGCGGGCAGTCTCAGAGACTTCCTAAAAGTGAGAGGGCTGCTAAAGGGGCAAGGATTTCAGAGGTTACTGCTCAGGAGAAAGGACAAGTAGACAAAATTGTCCAGGTGCACTCTGCCCAGCAGGTTGGGAACTTTCACAGTCTTCAGGCACTACATCCCCCTGGCTGGCTACCCAGCTCCAAGGCCCCCCACCATGATATGCAGCCTGCTGCGCCTTCCTCCTGGCAAACCCACACCTGGCTTGCAAACCAGCAGCCCCTGCCCTGGCGTCAGGCCAGCCAGAGGGAGGCCCCACCTACAGCAGCTACAAACACAAAGCATAGAGGCTTACACCTGTGTGTTAGGCCCACTGGTTCTGGAAGTGGAGATAGGCATAGCAGCCGGGAAGCAGGAAACAACTCTTTCCTCCCCTCAGGCACTAGCACCACTCCCCTGCAACCCCTGACATCGCTTCAGGGTCTGAGCAGCTCCAGAGTAGAGCTTCTGGGCACTAGAGGGTGCCACATAAAAATATGAAAAGTCAAAGGAACCTGGTTCAAAGCAAAATCTCAACACCAGAAAAAGGATCGAGTGAGATTGAACTAATAAATCTTCCTGAAAGAGATTTCAACATAAAACATGCTCCTGGAGGTACAGAAAAATATTCAAGAACTCAGGAACAAATTTAGGACAGAGATCCAATCGTTGAGGGACACTATGCAGGGTATTAAAAGCAGATCAGATATAGTGGAGGAGAGGATAAATGGAATAGAAATTAGGGAAGAGGAATACAAAGAAGCTGAGGCACAGAGAGAAAAAAGGATCTCTAAGAATGAAAGAATACTGGGAGAACTGTGTGACCAATCCAAATGGAACAATATTAGTATTATAGGGGTACCAGAAGAAGTGAGAGAAAAAGGGATAGAAAGTGTCTTTGAGGAAGTAAATGCTGAAAACTTCCCCAGTCTGGGGAAGGAGACAGTCTCTCAGGCCATGGAGGTACACAGATCTCCCAACACAAGGGACCCAAGGAGTACAACACCAAGACATATAATAATTAATATAGCAAGGATCAAGGATAAGGACAGACTATTAAAAGCAGCCAGAGAGAGAAATAAGATCACATACAAAGGAAAACCCATCAGGCTATCATCAGATTTCTCAGCAGAAACCTTACAGGCCAGAAGGGAGTGGCATGATATATTTAATACAATGAAGCAGAAGGGCCTCAAACCAAGATTACTTTATCCGGCAAGATTATCATTTAAATTTGAAGGAGGGATTAAACAATTTCCAGAAAAGCAAAAGCTGAGAGAATTTACCTCCCACAAACCATCTTTACAGTGTATTTTGGAGGAACTGCTATAGATGGAAGTGTTCCTAAGGTTAAATAGCTGTCACCAGAGGTAATGAAAAGGGATAGACAAAGAGTACAGAATATGATACCTAATATATAAAGAATTGAGGAGGAAGAAAAGAACCTTCAGATTGTCTTTGTAACAGCATACTCAGTGAGTTAAGTTAGACTCTTAGACAGTAAGGAAAGTAACCTGGAACCTTTGGAAACCACGAATCTAAAGCCTGAAATGGCAATAAGTACATACCTATCGATAATCACCCTAAATGTAAATGGTCCGAATGCACCAATCAAAAGACACAGAGTCACTGAATGGATAAAAAAACAAGACCTAACTATATGCTGCCTAAAAGAGACTCACTTCAAACCCAAAAACATACACAGACTAAAAGTGAAAGGATGGAAAAAGGTATTTCATGCAACTAATAGGGAGAAAAAAGCAGGTGTTGCAGTACTCATATAAGACAAAATAGACGTTAAAACAAAGAAAGTCACAAGAGACAAAGAAGGACATTACATAATGATAAAGGGGGCAGTCCAACAAGAGGATATAACGATGATAAATATCTATGCACCCAATACAGGAGCACCGACATATGTGAAACAAATACTAACAGAATTAAAGGAGGAAATAGAATGCAATGCATTCATTCTAGGAGACTTCAACACACCACACACTCCAAAGGACAGATCCACCAGACAGAAAATAAGTAAGGACACAGAGGCACTGAACAACACATTAGAACAGATGGACCTGACATCTACAGAACTCTACACGCAAAAGCAGCAGGATACACATTCTTCTCATTCTTTTTTTTATTTTAAAGAGCATTTGTGATCTTTAATATACTATGAAATTATTGAGGCTTTATGTTTATAAATATTGTCTACCTTACCCATTAAGACATATGGTCCACAAAGGAAGGGGTATTTTATTTGGCTCACTAACGTATCCCAAGAATCTAAAGTAGTAGCTGACACAGAGTAAGTCCTCAATAAACATTTGATGATTAAATAAATAGAGACTCTACTTTTAGCCCAAATTATGATAAGCTGAAAGCTTGCCAAAAATTAAATTTTGCAAACACATTATTTGTATAACACTAAATCTTTTTATAATATCAGAGGACGTTGCTGTAATTTTTACTCTAAAAGTTGCCCTGATTTTTCCAAGCTTTAAGCAGGTAGATTCCCTGTCCCATTTTTGTCACGACTCTTCCTCAGAGATAGCTGACATATTTTTATAGTCTATGAACCATAAAAAGTCACTTAAAGAATTTAAAGGGCCCCATTCTATTTTGTCTTTTCTCATACCTGATCTCATTCATTCAACCAAGGATACAGTCAGATTCAGGAACAGCAATATTTAAGAAAGTTTAGGGACAGATGAGCAAAATAATGTAGTTAAACCGGATGATATATAAAGTCCTTTCCAGCTTTTCCAGGTCTCTCATGCTCTATGCTCTATTTAATATCTATAAAAACAGCCTAAGGTATCTGTACCAAGAATATAGATAAACAATGAAAGGCTATTATATAGTAACATGTCTTTTATTAAATACACAATTGAAATGTCACAGTGACTACTTACACATATTAGCTTATTAAGTTGCAAAAATGTGATTTACGTATCTCTAGATATGTAAGCCACTGAGGAAAAAGTCCTGCTGGGAAAATTCTATATGGTGACTATTTCAAAGATCTTATTTTCAGCTAACTTTTTTTTAAAAGATATAATTGACATATAACATTGTCTTAGTTTAAGGTATACAACATAATGATTTGATATAAGCATATATTGCAAAATGATTACCACAATAAGTTTAGCTAACATCTATCTCCAGACACAGGTACAATTTTTTTTTCTTCTGACGAGAACTTTTAAGATCACCTCTCTTAGCAACCTTCAAATATACAATACAGCACTGCTAACTATAGCCACCTTGTTATGTATTACATTCCCAGAACTTCTAAGTTCGTGCCTCTTGGCTACCTTCACCTATTTCATTCATCCCCCACCCCCACCTCTGGCAGCCACCAGTCAGTTCTCTGTAATTATGAGTTCAGGGGGGTTTTTTGGTTTCACATATAAGTGAGATCATATGGTAGCTGTCTACATTGGGTACATTTTCAATGTACCAAGTTTGAACCAGATTACTGAAAATTCTTTATGTTCTTAACATACATGAATATTATAATCTATATACATTTATGTATAAATATACATAATACAATAAGATAACAGCTTAAAATAGCCATAATTTGTAATAATAGTAAAAGACTATAGCAATCTAAATATCAAAAAGAGGAATACAATCACACCATGGGATATTATACAGACATTAAAAGAATAAGGCAGACATTTGCAACAACATGGATGGAGCTGGAGGGTATTATGCTCAGTGAAATAAGCCAGGTGGAGAAAGACAAGTACCAAATGATCTCACTCATATGTGGAGTATAACAACAAAGCAAAATTGAAGGAACAAAACAGCAGAAGACTCACAGACTACAAGGGACTAATGGTTTACCAAAGGGAAGGGGTTGGAGAGGGTGGAGGGGGAGGGAGAAGGGAATTAAGGGGCATTATAATTAGCAAACATAATATAGGTAGGTCATGGGGAAGGCAATATAGCACAGAGAAGACAAGTAGTGACTCTATAGCATCCTACTATGCTGATGGACAGTGACTGCGATGAGGTGGGGGGTGGGGGGCGGGACTTGATAATATGGGTGAATGTTGAAACCACAATGTTACTCATGTGAAACCTTCTAAGATTGTATGTCAATGATACCTTAATAAAAAAATTAGAAGTAAAAAGAATAAGGTAGATTTCTATGTGTAGATGTAAAACAAACTACAAGACATGCAATTCAGTGAGAAAATTCAAAGTGCATTAGGCTTCTGTGTGTGCATACATGTATATGTATGTTGGTATGTGCTAGAGATAGGGAAATATAAACATGATTGTATAGGCACAGAATGTTTCTGAATGGATACATAATAAATTGGAAAGAGTAACTGTCTTTCGGAATCAGAGATCATGGAAGTGAGGAAGGTAGGAGGCTTTTCATAGTGTACCCTTCTGTGCTGTTTAAATTTTTAACCTGTGCATGTATTACATTTCCAAAAACAAGGTATTATTTGTATTTTTTAAAGCTGAAAGTTTTAACATTAAAAATATCATTAGAAACTACCTTCAGGAAAATAGGAGTATCTTTTTTCTTTTTTAAGGAAAAAGCAAAAGGAGTACCAAAAGAGACATCAAAAAAGGGAGAGCTTTTTTATGGAATGGGACTGTCACTTACATGCCAATTAACTCAGCCAAGATTAGTGAGATCAGCACGCCCTTCCCTATATCAAAGTTAAGCTTAATGTTAAGCAGTTAATGTTTTCAGAAATTGTTGGGAAGGGAAGAGGAGGTATTTTAAAGGTTAAACCTGAAATAATTCATTTTCTAGAACATAGTAACATTTAGCAAACACAGGACTATTTTAGAGCTGAAAGGATTTTGGACATCATGTACTCCATACCCCATTCTCCTACTTTACAGATACAGACTATTTCCACATGCACTAATCACTGGACTAAGATCACAAAGTTATTTTGTAGCACTAGTTATTTAGTTAGCACTAAAATAAAATCTCAGAACCCCGGGACCAAGAGTAATTCCTATACACTGAAATGAGACACAATTACTGTGTTACTCATCTGCCAACAACCATATGACGACAATATATAAAACAAGTACGTATCATATTCCCTTCATAGTGTTTTGGCTCACTAAACTAAACAAGATATAAAGTAAGTTAACATGAAAAAATAAATGTGAGAAATACTGCTACAAAACTCAAGTATACTTGTGTGTATACAGGCATGAACTATGGACTGAAGTGTTTCCCCCAAAAACCATATTTTGAACCGTAACCCACAATGTGACTCTATTGGGAGACAGAGCCTTTAGGAGATACTTAAGGTTTTACATACAAAAATTACTAATAATGACTAACCTCAGGCAATAAGATGAGGAGACTGGATAGGCTGGTCAGCAGGACAGTAGTATAAGCACAGAGACTACAGTTAATGATTCTGTAACATCTTACTTACTACACTGATGAATAGTGACCGCACTGACGGGGGTGAGGACTTGATAATATTGGTATATGTCGAACCACTGTGTTGTATATTTGAAACCAAGATAAAACTGTATATCAATGATACTTCAGTTAAAAAAAAAAGAACTAGCTAGATCCAAAATTCCATATAAAATATTAGCAATTTAAAAAAAAGGTTGGTTTACTGACTTTATACACTGCTGTTCCAATGGAAATGTTTATAAAATAGGTTTATGACTTTTATAACTTAAAAACTAAACAAATGGAAACCAACCCTACAATAAATAAATAATATTCAAATCTGTCAATAGATGCTCTTTAAAATCCTAGCACAAATTTTCAAAGTATTTTTGATTATTATAAATGTTCATAGCTTTGTATATCTACATAGCAGATATGCCTATAAAAAAAGAAAACCAAAAACATGCTCCAGAATAAAGATGTATATAAATTTTCCAAATTAATTTTTAAAAAATTTCAGCAAAAAAACCCCCAACAAACTCCTACTACATACCACAATTTGGCTGAATCTTGAGGGAATTATTACCCTAAGTGAAATTTTAAAAAAGTAATCCCAAATGGTTACATGCTACATAATTCCATTATAAAACACTTGAAATGACAAAATTATAGAAATGGGGAGCAAATTATTGACTGCCAGAGGTCAGGAGGGAGGGCAGGTTACAAAAGGGGAACTTGGGGGTGACAGAACTGTTCTAATGTCTTGACTATGCTGGCAGACACACAAACATAGAGGTGGTAAGATTCCATAGAACTAAATACACACACGTGTGCACACATGTGAATGCAAGTAAGAACAGGGAAATCTGAACAAGGTAAGTGGACTGTATCACTCAATGCTGGCTGTGATGCTGTAGTGTAGTTATGAGATGTTACCATGGGGGGAACTGGGTAATGGGGACAACAAGCTCTCTCTCTACATATGACTCTACAATTATCACCAAATAGAACGTTAATTTTAAAAGAGAAAAATTCTATGGAAGGGCAAAAATAGAAGACATTTTGTTAGCAATAATTTATCTTCTTACCGGGTCATATTAAATGCATTTTAATGGGAAGGAGCATTTTAAACATTAACTGAATCTTACCTAGACTGATATTAGTACATCCCTCTTTTGAACATTCCTCATATACAACTCTGACCTTTCCTCATAAAACTTTTCAAGACCTAGTATTATCTTATACATGTTTGTATTCCCTACTATAGTATAAACTCCATTCAAGCAGAATTTTGTTTTGCTCAATGTTGTATTCCCACCACCTAGACCAGAGCTTGCCATCTTGAAAGCACAATATTAAAATGAGTGAAATGAATGGTATTATAAAGTCTGTTATCCATTTTATGTATTGCCCAATAAAAATATTTAAACCCATACCACCTATCCTAATAGGTTCCTAGTATTCACTTTCCCATAAGCTGATACAGATTTGTGGGACGTAAAGTGTAATCCCAGTTTAAATAAAAAGTTTTACCACATACATTATACATTCCAATATTAATATGTGAAGTTTAAGTTACCCACTGCAGTCTTCCACTTGGACAGACAACCAAAAAACCAAAGTTCCATAATCTCTAGCTATTTTACTGGCCTGAAAGTATATTCTCCAAAATTGGGGGAGAAAAGAAACTGTATAGGTTAATTATAGATTTATTATTCATAAAATTCAGAACAGCAGCAAATAAGACTTAAAGTTCATAATGTCCCAATGTACCAACAGTGGGACATGCAATCCTATCACAGCTCTCAAGTAGGTCCTATTATTACCTCCATTTCTAAAATGAGAAAAACTGAGGCTTCAAGGTTAAAAATTTGCCCAACATCACAAAGCTAGTAAGTAAGAGAGCCAGATTCCACCTTAGATATATCTGACGCAAAGCCTTCACTACTAACTTCGAACTGAAAAAAAGAAAGTCTATTTTGGTAAAATAAACATGTCTACTGGCTTTCAAATAAATAATATCCATAAAATACAAATGTTGGTATAACAGTTTAGCTGCTAAAAACTTAGCACCTTGAAGATGAAAAGTCTAGCTAGTTGAAAATTAGAATTACATCGTTAAAATGTCAAGAATCAATACTTCAACTGAACCCAAATAAAATCACAAATTTAAGACTTAAAAGATCCCAAGTACAACAGAAATAAGAAATGTCAAAACCTTAAAGTAAACGCTTTCTTTAAAAATCATAAACAACAATCTTGAATGCCAAAACTTGTTTTCTACCACACTGCCAGGTCAAGAGAGGAGCTTGACTAAGGAAAGGTAACACTGTATGATAAAAGGTAAGTAATCAACAAAGCACGCTTACTTTACAAGGCTGGCACTTCACTGCAACTAAGTGTACCAAGAAGAAAAAGCCTTTGTCTTCCGTTTTCAAGTGTGTACAAAATAAAACTGTCTCTCGTGTTTACCTCTAACTCCATTTGGAACACTAACAAAACAATTCTGCAAATGCTAACTACTAAAGCAAGGGTCAAAAACTCAATACCCAGGAGCCAGGCAGGTTAAGTCATCCATTCAGCCAAGGAGTAAGGCAAAACAGAAAGTCTTACCCCATCAACAGTCCTAATTCCAATACAAGTTAAGAGATGAGCTTCAAAGGAAGCCAGAAATTTGCATTTCTGTTATTAAATCTTCAGATTTTTTTCATGTTACCACCTAATTCAGCACAATCCACACACATGCAAATTAAAAACACAAAATTATACCATAAATCTTAGCCACCGAAACAGTCAAAATTATAATAAGATGGTTAATACCAAGTGCTAAGAAGAATACAGAGCAATCAGAACACTCATACACTAGCGGGAATGCAAGTGTGTTGGTGGTTTAATGGAAAATTGTTTGACATCATTACTAAAGGTGAACATACATATACACACCCTATTATGACCTAGTGTCTCCATTACTGAATGATCCAAAAGAAATGCGTAGACTTGTTCACCAAGAAAGTACTAGAATGTTCAAAACAGTGCTCTTCTTAAATGTCTGGCCCAGACAAAAAATGGAAACATTCTACTGCCCACTAATAGTAAAATGAGAAAACTAATTGTGATACATTCATACAATGTTAATTAACACTATACAGAAATGAGACTGCAAAGACTCTTCTGATGTAACACGAATGAATCTAACCAACACCTTGAAAGAAAGAAGTCCACAAAGAGTGTCCACTATATGATTCCATTCCTCTGAAATTCAAAGTGTGAAAAATTAATCTACAGCATTAGAATGTGGTGTTACTAACAGGTGTTACCTTTGGGCAAGGGTAGTGACTTGGAGAAGGAAGAGGACAGGTGGTAATGAGTATGTTCTGCTTTGCCCTGAGCCAAGGCCTGGTTATAAGCCAAGTGGTTATCTTGTGAAAATCCCAAAAACTTATCATTTGTACACTTTTCGCTAGGTATGTATACTTCAATAAAGACTTTTAAAACACACACACACCAAAAGAATATACAATGTATGGAGCACAAACAAAATATTTCTGCAGGCAGATCTGGCTTATCAGAGCAGATCCGTTCATGACCTCTCAGCCAAAGAAATACTGTACGTTCTTAAAGAAGAGCAAAGAGAAAAATAAAAGAAAAATAAAATTGTCTCAGTGATGCTACATGAACAGGTCAGCAACTAACAAAACTTAAATTTCTCCTAATAGCAGCATCTCTTAGAATGTGTCATCTATTTTAATTTTTTCATACACTTCATTAACAAATCAAACCTGCCTCAAAAGATACAGTGTAAGAATACAGTAAAAGGTAGAAAGTAGACTAAAAATTAAACAATTCAGTGTAAAACTCAAAACAGCCACTAAACCACCAACATAATTCTCTTCCCTGATCCTGAACAACTTTACTTGCCACTCATTAATATGGAGCACTTTTCTCATCCATAAGGATTCACAACCTAGGTCCTGCTGAGAGTTACCAGAGGCCTACAGCATAAAAGAGAAGCTGTCGGTTTCATCCAGTCAAGTTGAAGCAAGCCCTGCAGAATCCAAGCACATAACTCAGCTACTTAATCAAATAAGTGTTAAGTGACTAAGTATTAATTTTAAAACGCCTTCTCAGCATTAACTGCCTGACCTCTCAAGACCAAATATCACAGGCAACTACTTTCCTTTTCTCAGATATGGAGTATCCCTACCTTTGAACCATTGCTAGTATTTTTCCTCCACCTCCCATCTTCACCTGTTAATATCCTGTTTATCTTTCACATCCCAAATCTACTTCTTCTGTGCATTAGAGTTGTAGAAAGATCAGATATTAAATCTAGTATCAGCATTTTTAAAAGAGCCTCCTTCTGAGGGTAACAAAACTACTGTTCAGTTGCACTACTTACTAATCAAACATTATTTTTAAATTAATGGAGCCACAACTCACACATCCAGCAGAAGTCCACCTTGAAAATGCAAAGCTGCTGCTGAAAAGTGACAGAATTGCACCAATAAAGTAACAGTTCTTTACAAAACTTTAAGTTACAATAATCTTCTTAGCATGTCAATCTCACCAAAATTGGTGCATTTAAGTCAAGCCCACCACAGCAAAAGAATCACACACAATCTTTAAAAAAAAATCTCGGGCAAGATATTTAATAATCCCCACAGAGCAAATTAAGTGCTAAAAAAAAACACATCAAGCCAAGTTCACTTACGTTTAAAAAAAAAACAAAACTCTTCTGATGTCAACTTAGGGTGCCTATCAAATTATTTCAAGTTCTAAAAACTGTTTAGAATTCCCAAAAAGCAGGATTTTGCTTTGGTTTAAAAATGCTCAATACGCTCTAACAAAAAAAGGAAAATCGCTCTTTTTCTTTTGGGGCAATATTCTGTAATGGATTACCCTTACACTTATTTTAATTGTAAACTCCACTCACTAACTAAAAAGTTGCCAGTCAACAGATAATAACAAATGAAAAAGTAAAAAACACAAACAGCCTTAAGAGAGCAGAACTCAAGTGTTCAGTCGCCCACAAATGTACATTGCACAGGACACGCTTCCCAGTCTCCACGCTAAGAATTTGCTCCGAAGTTGTGTAAAACAATTATCCCTACTGACACCCAAGCCAACTTAAGCTATCTTTCAGGAAAACTATGCTGAAATGCATGTCTTGCGAAATTCCTGCTCTAAACTCTCGACTAAACCTAAGCACAATATAAAAGCTTAAATCCGTTCACTCCTAATCCTTAGAAAGCATTTCCTGCCTGGAAAACCTTTCTCCCATAAGCCTTACACAAACTTTTTCCGTTCAGCCTACTCCAGGAAGCCTTAAGCCCGCCCCTCACCTCCCGCCCCCTACCCACACGCACACACCCACTAGGGAACCTCCGCACTCGGCAGACACCACTCCACACGGGCACGTAAAACACATGTGCCTGAAACCCAGCCCCTTTCCACACACCCCGGAAACGACACCCCCTTTCTCACACACCGCACGCCGCAACCCATCCCCCTTCCTCCCCGCCCCCCACTCACATCACCCCAGTGCACCCACCCAAGTTCCCGGGAGCCCAGCCTCCGCTCACTCCCGGCCCGCCGAGGGCAGCGGGCAGGGGAAGCAGGAAGGAGGAAGGAGAGCTCAGGCCCGGCCTAGGCCTCTCCGCAACCGCCTGGGGAGCTGGGGGGGGGGGGCGGGGGGTGGCACCCGCGGGCCAGGCTCGGTTGCAGGGCCTCAACCGGCCCCAGGCCTGGCCTCCTCCGCCGCCGCCCCACGGCCGAGGCCGCCCTCCCAGCCCGAACCACACTCACTCGCCAGCCGAGGTCCATCGAGCGCCCCGCTGCTGCCTCCTCCGCCGGCGGCAGCTCCAGCTCCCGGGACCCCCAGGTCCGGCTTCTTGGGCCCCGGGGGCGGCCCGGTCCCCCCGCCCGGGACCGCTCCGGGTGGAAAGCCGGCCCCAGGCGCGGCCGCCAGAGCCAGGGGGACGCTGTTGCTATGGAGGCCGAGGCCCGGGGCAGCTCCGGCGGCCGGGTCCTCGTGCAGGAATTGACACTCCTCCCCGTAGAAGCAGGTCTTATCCTTGGCGTAGTAGCGGCAGTACTTCAGCTTCACTCCCGCCGCCGCCCCGCCGGAGACGCCCCCAGCCCCCGGCGGGGCCACGACCGCCGCCGCCGCCGCCGCCAGCGAGGAGGAAGAGGAGGCGGCGGCCGAGGGGGGCGGGAGGCCGCCGCCACAGTTCATGGCAACGCCGCAGCCTCGTCTCACGCCGCCGCCCGAGGAGCCGCCGCCGCCGCCGCCGCCGCCACCATCGACCTGCGAGGGAAGGCAGACGCCGCCGGTGCCGGATGAAAGCCTGGGCGGTGGGCCCGTCCCGCTGCGGGAGCCGGAGCCGCCGGGGAGCGGGGGAGGGGAGGAGGGGGCGAGGGGAGGTGAGCAGGGAGTTGGGATTTTCTCTCACTCACTCTCTCGTTCTCTTTTCTTAAAGGGGCCGCGCGGGACGACGGGGTGGGCGCGCGAGCCCAGACGGGGACTTCGAGGGCGCGGGCTCGGGGACGGGGGAGCGGCGGCGGCGAATGGGTGGGGAGGGCCGAGGGGCCGGTTTATTTTTAAATTCTGCCTCCACTTGCTCTCTCGCGCTCCGGTTCCTCCGACTTGTTTATTCCATTTTCCTCTTCCTGAGACGGCCGTCGCTGCTGCGCGTGCGCGCCGAGGCGCGGTGGCTTGTGGGTAGGGGGAGCGCGAGGGGCATCCTCGCCCGGCGTCCGGCCTCCGGGGCATCCGCGAGTTGGGGGGCTGTTGGACCGGACGGTGGAGTTCTCACGAGACGAATACCCTCCTTTGTTTTGTATGTTTCATAATTCCAGACGTCATTTTTTAATTGGAAGGACAAAATGAACAGAACGTAAACGGTCACTTTGAGGGCCCGCACTTGCGGACGGAGCCCAAGCCCTGGCTTTTTTTGAAGGATGGTTTCATTCTCTTTGCCACACTTACTCTCTTTTTTCACCATTCTCCTTTTTTTCCTTCTTCTTGAAGGTCATGAAAACTACAGGGCAGCCTGCCTTAATTTCTGGGCCTTTCATCAAAAAAACCGAGCTAAAAAAGGTTGGTTTGAGCGAACCTCCTGCTCAGTGTAGCACCTGTTTCCCAGTAGCTCTATTACTGAAAGCCTTCAGTAAAATACTGTGAAAAATAAGATTCCACCCGGGGACAACACTTCCTAGGCAGCACCAGACGGTTTCATTTATTTATGTACAACGTTGCTTTTCTCCAGTCAGCCTAATCTTGATAGGAAATTCATTTTTAAAAAGCAGTTTCTCCCTCCGCTGTTTTGCTCTGCTATATGTTTTTTTAAAAGAATGCTTTCAGGAATTTTAAGGAGTTGCTGTGAAGGGAAAAGAATTGTAACATTCTCCTGTGTAAAAGATTTTCTCAAAAAGCGATATTGCTGTTGTGAAGGGGTAGTATGTGTTGGCAGTTATTGAAGGATTATGGCACCCAAGGTCGCAGAACAACGGATATAAGCAAATGTTACCACCCTGCAAAAGAGGGAAGAGTGGATCCCTTAGACCACAGACTGGTAAGACTAGTGATGTTCCTTGGCTAAAATCAATAATAACATTGTTTTCTGTCTTCTGTTGAGAAACATTTTCACATATTTGTTAAGCATATTTATTAATGCCCATTATTATGTACCAGTAACTGCTAGGTGCTGGGGAATCAAACAAGACTCAGTCTTGTTTTTCAAATAGCTTTTCAAATGTTCTTTTGAATGTTTTTCAAATGTTTATTCTCTGGGGAAGCATAAAGTACACAGGTGATTATAAACCGCTGTCTCAAATGCTAATCTTATCACGTTGGCTGTTAGAGGATATTAAAGATGTTAGACTCCTGGAGAAAGTTGATGCCGTAGTAGGAGTTGAGAACAGCTAGCTGCTTTGAGTTCAAACAGATCTGAGTTTGCAATCCATTGCCTACGCATATGTGTTACTCTGGGTACATTGCTTCACTTCTCTGTGCCTTATCTGGAAAACAGGTAAGAATAGTACCTACTTCATAAAGTATAAACTAATCATGTATATAAAGTGCCCCATGCTTAGTAAGAATCAATACGGTGTGACTTTGTAATTGGTAGTATGACTGTTAGTAGTAACCAGCCTGTAAATGTGCTGATCAGAGCATTTCAGGCAACTTAGTTTATGCAAGAGGCTTTGAGGTGAGAGTAAGTGTAGGTTGATAGAATAGTGATAATGGAGCATTAAACAGGGACCATATCAGAAAAGTCTTTGCAAGGCGTGTTAAAGGATTAGACTTTTTCTTGAGGGCAACAGAAAGTTATCACAAGATTTTTAAAAGTCAAGTTATGATCAGATTTATGTTCTTAAAAAATTTTTTTGATTTTCATGTGAACACTATGAGGAAAGAAAAGAAGATGGGTTATCACCAGTTTGTAGATGAACAAACTGAGTAAGGCCTGGAGTTCCACAAAGCTTATAAATTGCACAAGCTTATAAATGATTAGTTATATTTAATTATAAATTACACATTTATGAATTATTAAATATATAAATTATATAAATTACACCAGCTCAAAAATTGCAAAGCCAGGACTAAAAGTCAGGACTAATAATTAAAAACATGTCCTCTTTCCATTACACGTTTTGCCATATCCAAATGAACATAGATGTCTATTGATGACTTGGAAAGGAAAGTGGTGTCCATGGTGAGACAGTTTCGTTAAGTTCATGCCAAATTAAGCCTATCATTGAAACAAACCTTTATTGAGAATCTATTGTGTACTATGTACCAAGCAAGTTCTGGGCTGCACTCATACACAAAAATGCACATGATACAGCTTTGGTCCTCAGAGTTACTAGGAATCGTGAGGGAAATGCCAAAGATAAAGTTAATCATACCTCAGTACCAAGTTTGACAAAGTTTTCTGTTAAATCCTTCTGAACAAGATGGAGTAAAGTAGGCTAAGATAGTATTGTTAAGTGGCATCAGTAAGTACTCTGATTAGTCATAATCAAAATGTTGGTAAAAGATGGCTTTAAAGCTCCTTAAACAATATCCAAAGGGTATTGATAAATTGGTACAAGTCAACATGATCTTTACTGTCCTCCTTTGGACTCTATCCTTAACCTATTTTTATGAAAAAATGTTTTATACTGCTAGATGAACAAATATATAGAATATTCATCAGATCTGTAATGTGTTGCAAAACCAGTGGGGGTAGATAATGCAATAAATGGCAGATTAGTATCTGTAAATCTCCTTAAGATAGAAAAAAAATGAAGGAGTACCACAAAATGAAACCTGAATTAAGTTGGGAAAACAGAGCAAAGGAGTACTTTAATACAGAACACATAGTATACCCTGTCCCCCTGCACCAAAGCAAATTGGCAATGTTTTTTCAAAGTTCTTTGAAATGTACATTGCCTTTAAACCATTACTATTGTACTTGGCAAATAAATCCTAAGAAAATAACTATAAATAAGTTTTATGATCCTGTGTAATCACTGCAGTTATTACATATGAAAACCAAAGAAGAAAAAGTTACAAACAATCCAAATTCTAAAACCAGGGGGGAATGGTTAAATAAGTAAACTAGCCACATGGAATATTAGGCAGCCATTAAAAAAGATAGCCATGAAAACATACAACAGTATTTATGATACAGTGTAAATATTTAACACAATACAAAATTGTATATGCTGTTTTAGGGTAATGATGTGAACAATAAGGAACCTTATAGAAATAAAGATTTAAGTAACTGCTTCAGAACATTAACAGATTTTACTAAGTGGTAAGATGAGAGTAGGTTTTTCCTATTTTTCCTCTACCCCCAAAATTTGTACATGAATAATTTCTGTAATAGAAAAATAAGCATTAAACTTCTTTAATCTTTATCTCTTAATTCTGAGGAGTAAGTAAATGAATGTGAAATCATTCTCCGTGTTTGGGGTTTCATTTTGTTTTCAAATTAATTTTCTGAAGACAAGTTGGGCACTGCTTGTTAGCCATTCCTTCACATTTTCACTAGTCCAGTGTTTCTCAAACTATGTTTCATGGAAAGACTGGTTCAACTGTATATATTACACAAAGAAAAAGGTTCAATTGAGAATGTTTGGGAAACAGTGGGTTAAACAACTTTATTTACTTCAAATCTTTGTCAGAGCCTTTAATATGTTGATATGTTGTAATTCCCTAAAAGCAGGATTTAATGTGCAAAATTTACCAAATTTTTTTTCCAAACACTTTTTTCTCCAGTCATTTTGTAGAGTTAGTATTCCTCAAACACGCTTTAAGGAACATTGTCTTAGTCAACTGCCTTCTCATTTTCCCTGTATAACCTATTTTAAAATGTGTTCCCAATCTTCAGTCCCCCATCCCAACCCTTCTTCTCCTTTGCTTTCTACTTCATACATCCATAAAAAGAAAATACTGCCTAAATCAGCAGTACAAGAGCCCCTTCTCTCTGGGACTAATCCGTTCACTCATGCTCTGAACTTCCAGTCATTTTCCATCCAGTGTTTGCACTTCTCTGACTCTCCTCTTAGTATGAGACTATGTAAAGTCTCACGTTTAAATAATGTTAAAGGCATTCATTCCTTTCTATTGTGAACTTTTTGTAATCAGAAACAAAAATGTTGTACATATTCTTATCCCATGACCCAACAATGCCCCTCTTGTTATCTCTCCCAGAAGAACACTTTTGTGGTCAAGGAGGCATAGATAACAATGTTCACTTGAGGCACTGCTGATAATGGTGAAATGGGAAATAACCTAAATGTTCATTGAGAGGTAGATCTGTATGTGCCATTATTCTCTCAGATCTGTTGTTGAATGAAAAAGGCATGATGCAGATAAATATGTGGAATATAACACCTTTTATGTAAAAAAAATATATATTTCCTACAAGGGTATATGTAAATGTATAAAGAAAGGACTGGAAGGATAAACATTAAATTGCTAACAGGATGGAGATTGGAAATAGTGATCAAAGGGGACTTTAGTTTTATCTGTAATGTTTCAGATTTTTAGAGGCTGAAGACTCTATGCCTGTTTTTGTAATTAAAATTTTATTTGAAAAAAAAGAAACCCTCACTTCCCACTGGTTTCCTTTTTTGTCCTAACTTCTTTTTTTGTTGTTGTTCTAACTTCTCTTCATATTGAACTATTTGTTCATCTATTCATAACTTGTTTCTTCATCTCCCATTCATTCCTTAATCAAGAATAATATAACATTTGTCCTTCCTATTCTAATTTTTTTTTTTTTTACCAGAGACACCAATGATATTAGTTAGCAAATTTAGCCATTTCATATCTTCTCTGTTTTATTCAGCTGTATGAACCATTTTCACAGCATGTGCTCTCTTGGCTTCCAATTACCCTTCTCTTGTTTTTTCTCCCTTTTTATTCCCTTGGTATTGTTTCCTCTGCTTCTGCCATTCAGTGCTGCCTGCATGGTAGGCCTTGCAGAAGTATTTGTGAAATCTCAAGTAATTACTATAATTTAATAAAATGCATGGGACATCCTCTGAGTTTTAAGCTTGTGTTATTCATATAAAGTGCAATGTTAATGAGACAAAAAAGTACACTGGATTTGGGTTTCAAATAACTAGTTTGAAACTTGGTTTTTACTGCATTGCACATGTGTGGCTTTTAGCTAATCTCTTAACCTCACTTAGATTCAGTTTCTTATTTTTAGAATGGAAATAACAGCTACTTTAGGGGCTAACTTGAGGATTGAATGACATACAGAGAACTTCATGGAGAAAATAATCTCCGCCACCAAGTAAACAAAGCTATTTGCAAACAACTTTAGCCACCTTTATGTATAGAAGAGATTCTCCTTCTAACATATTTTATTACCTTTAATATTACTTCTTTTAGCATTCTCTCATGAATCCCTCTGCTTATAAGATGGTATCGGCAATTCCTGTAATGATGCCTTAAATTCCACAGTGTTTACAAAAGTAGCGAGGCATGTTGTTCATCTCTTGTCCCAACAATCCTATGAAACAGTTCAAGTGAGGATATTATTTTCATACTGGCAGTCTGAGACTGGAAGATCTGTAAGGTTTCTCTGTTTGCCCCAAAATAAGTCAGCTTAGTGTCTTTAAACTCCCATGTTATATGATCTTTCTCCTAAATTGTAACCATCTCATTAAGGTTTTTGTGCACTCATTCTGGATTTTCTTCCTGTTGTCTTAAGCTTACCCTGGGATTAAATATACTCCCATCTCATCCTTCACTGAAACATATTAAATCCATATTTCATTGCCTTAAATTCTCTATTATATCCCTCAAGCAAGTCTAGAGTTTTTGAAACCCATAATCATATGGTAATAGAGAAGAAGGGACAGTAATTTACAGGATTATATATGTGTGTTCTCTAGCAGTAATGTTCACAAATGCAGCAATATTCCCATTTTTGAAGGGAGAATTTTGAGGTATGATGAAATAGATTTTTTTCCTTGTGCACCTGATAATCTAAATGACCATTGCTTTCCAAGTAGTCACCTTAATAAAAACTTAGGTCTATTCTAAATTATAACATGTTTTTGAGATTCATTTAAGCACCCTAATCACATATCTAAGCTCTCATGGTAGCTAATCTTCATTCTTTAAGACAAGATTTGGCTTTTAGGAAATGACCCAAAATTACCAGAACAAAAATTACTAAGCAGGGCCATGTCATTTGGGATTGAGAATATTGATGTCAGTATAAATAAAACCAATATTCTTGTGTGTTTCAAAAACTGATGCTGAAAATAATTTCGTGAAAACAATAGCAACATTATTAGAACATAAGTGTAAGTGTTCCACAAGGAAGGTGTTCATTTGATTATATAGCCTAATGTATTTGCTGTTTAAAAATTAAAGATCTTATTTTTCACATATTTCATATTTCCTAAAACATACTTTGTAGGCATCTGCCTACTCCTTCAATAAAGCTGACTCTTTGGGAAGGGTTCATTCTTGAATATCCTCTACTAAAAAGAAATCTTAGTCAACTCTAAAGTTGTCTTCATGCTAATTAAGATTACATCCAAAACGGCAAAGAATCCATAAATTATATTTGCTTTGGGATACAGGATGAGAACTGTATTTTGTCTGAGTGGCCTCCAGCAACATTCCCCCAGCAACAGATCGCTAAAGCTAATGTTAATCTGTATTAAGTACCATTAATTGGGGGGAAAACAACACATCTTCTGGGTGGTTGTGATTGTGTTAGTGATAGCTGAACTTTAAAAATTCTCCAAGACAATATAGGGGGGAAACTACATGTGGATAAGTTAAGAGTTGAGTATTTTAAGTCCCAGAAACGAAACCCACTGCCTTTATGTGTATATATGTGTATTTCTTACATATTCATAAAGTTGTTTGGCATCTTAACCTCTAAGTTCTGCTCCAATTATATGCAAGGTTATTAGCAACTGCCTGATATCAATTTTGTTTTGAAAAATTTGGGGGGCACTTAAAGCCTTCCTATTTGTGGCAGTTATAAATAACTGTTATTTTGGTAAGAGTGTTTCGTGTGTCTTGGCTCCTCTGCTAGAAGATGCAGTCTTTCATCACTGTCATCATACATATATATGTTTATATAGTGTATACGGTTTTGAGTCTTTGTGGTAGTAAAAGCAACTTGCTACTTTTACAAGTTTTCAAAGGATTTAAAGTCTCTCTTCTTACTATATTCTTGTGAAATACGTTAAAGGCAAATACAACTTTAACAATAATTGTACCTTGGAAATAACCCTGATTATCAAGTATATCATTGTTACCACTGTTATCATTCCGTACAGCCGCCACCAGCCTTCAAGTAGGACCTTTAACTTAGCAAAGCCCACTGCCACCATTTCGTTGGTTAAGCACCCCACTCCAGAAAATCACTTTAATATTTCTATGATATGTAATATGTCCATTATTATTTTAAATCTGATAGTTCTATTAATTGATTTTACTATTTTAAAAATTAGATATTTGTTTCAGTGCAAATTTTCTAGTTTATACTCCGATGAAAAACTTTAAATCAGACTTGCTGGAAATATTGTATTTTAAATATATGTATTAAAAATACAAATTATATTTAGATAGATTGATTAAATGTATGTATTAAAGTTAACATAAAACTCCTGGAAGCAAGATGTCTTTTGCACAGTCTTATCAAACGCCTTCACCTTACCTAGTATAGAGCACGGTTCTGGGTACCACAGTTTATTTAGGATTTTTGATGTTTGCCTAAATGCAAAGAAAAAGAAAGCAAAAATGAAAATGTTAATATCAGGTATAAAAAAACTACAGCCAAAGCATTAAGTGTGAGAGGGATATTATATGAAGATTAAAGGTGAACTCCACAAAATGATTTTAATACATTTCTATGCACCAAATGATATTGAATGCAAAAATGCATTCAGTACAACTGAAGAATCACACATACACACACACATGATTATAATGATAGAGTTTAATAAACCTTTCAGAATTTAACAGATAGACAAGAAAACAAGGATATTAATAATATAATCAACTGACTTGGTTTTTAGCCAAGTGTAGAACTTTGTGCACTATTACCAAAGGATGTATTTTTTTCATGTAACTTTCGAAGAGTTACAAAAATCAAACATACTTGGCCATAATTTAACCACAACAAATTTCAAAAGATAGGTATTTTATAAGGTACATTTTCAGATTATATCCAGTAAAGACCATAAAGCCTTAAGAAATGTTGCTCTAATATTTGTAAGACCAAAAGGAAAATAAAACTGAAATTACAAACATCCAAAAATCAATGAAAAGGAGTATACATTGCTATACTCAGAAGAAATACATAGTCTTAAGTATTTTTACTATTTAAAAAAATGTATAATATCAAAACTTACACAAGGACAAAATGAACCAAGAGAGAAGGGAATGTGTAATAAAGGAAAGGCTTACATTAATGAAATAGAAAACATGAAAAGGTTTAAAAAAAGACTCCTGGCAAGTCTGGAAATAGCAAGAAGAAAGAAAAATATGCATCATTGGTATTTTCAAAACACAGGAAGTAACTGCCAATCTAGAACCCAATGTCCAATGAAAATGTCCTTTAAAATTGAACATGAAATAAACATTTTCAGACAAAATCAGAAAATTTGTCACTAGCACACCCATACTAAAGGATTTTAGTTGGAAAGGATGAAGAGCAACAGAGAGGGCAAAATATGTGGGTAAAATCAAATGAATATGGACCATGGAACAACACATAAATCATGAAGAATGTAAATGAAGGACCATAAGTTCTTTGCATTTTCAAAGATAATAAAAGTAGTATCTTAGACGTAAGTCAAAGATGCATATTATAATCTACAGAGCACTACTAAAGTACTAAAACTAAAAATGAAAGAATAGATAGCAACCTAAAAAGGGGGGAAATGGGATAATAAAAAAGTATTCAATTCATAAAAAATCAAGAAAGATAAAATTGAACATAGAACAGGCAGAACAAATGAAAAACAAGACTTAAATCCAAATACATTAAATGTAAACCATCAAACTTCAGTTAAAAGACAAAGACTTTGAGCCTTTCTAAACTATCCAGGATATTGTTCTGGGTTCCCCTGGTAACTTACAGAGAAACTTTAACAATGTCTGGAATGAGGGAGGAGGATGTCCTCAAATGCCTTGAAGCAGGAATCCGCTTAGGTAACTCTAACCTTGACTTCCACATAGAACATTACATTCACAAAAGAAAAAATGATGGCATCTACATCAGTCTGAAGAGAGCCCACAAGAAGCCTCTGCTGGGAGCTTGTGCCATTGTTGCCACTGAAATTCCAGCTGGTGCCAGTGTCATATCCTCCAGGAATACTGGCCAGCAAGCTGTGCTGAAGTTCACTGCTGCCACCAGAGCCTTTCCACTTACCGGCCACCACTCCTGGATCCTTCACTAACCAGATCCAGGCAGCCTTAATGTAGCCACAACTCAACCGTGGTTACTGACCCCAGGGCCATCCACCAGCCTCTCACTAAGTCATCTTGGGTCAGTCTGCTCTGTGGAACAGAGACTCCCCTCTGTGCCATCCTGTGCAGCAACAAGAGCTCACTCAGTGGGACTGATGTGGGTGTTGGCATGGGAAGTTAAGCTCATGCAAAGCACCGTTTCCCTTGAACACCCATGGGAGGTCATGCGTGATGCCCACTTCTGCAGACATCCTGAAGATTGAAAAGGAAGAGCAGGCTGCTGCTGAAAAGACTGACCAAGGGAGAATAGAATGTCAGGGTGAATGGACTGCTCTGACTTCCAAGTTTATTGCTACTCAACCTGAGGTCACAGACAAGTCTGAAGGTGCAGGTGCCCTCTGTGCATGTTCCCCGGTTCTCTACTGAAAACCAGTCCTCAGCCCAGCACTGAAAACTGGTCTGCAGTCCTCACTGCTCTGGCCACTGAATGGGTAGGAACAACCATTGAGGGATCTTAGGCTGTTCTTACAGATACTCTTAAACAAAAATAGGAAATAGGTTGACAGGAAATAAAGACAAAGATTTTCAGGTTAAATTAAGAAAAAATATAAGTATGAGGGTCAATCAGAGAAGTACAACCACTGTGAGTGATAAGTAATATAGGACTTGTTATGTATACTAGACTTTACACAATTCAGGGCATCTATGCAATCCTACCTGTATTGGGTTATTATAGTTCCCCTTGATTTTAACCACTGGGCAGGGGAATACTTTGAGGTGTCGTGGGGGGGGGTCTACTACAATCCAGACATACTCTTTACCTATTTGTGTAGTAGCAATCCAAGTTTTCTTTGATAGACTAGATCACCCCAACTATTAAAATAGTTTCCTTCTACAAGTAATGACTCTACAGCATCTTACTATGCTGATGGACAGTGACTGCAATGGGGTGTTGGGCGGGTGGCTTGATAATACGGGTGAATGTTGTAACCACAATGTTGCTCATGTGAAACCTTCATAAGATTGTATATCGATACCTTAGTTTTAAAAAGTTTCCTCCTTTGATTTACAGGCATGAAAAGCTAAATATGTCAGGTGCAGTGTCAACTCCCAATTCAGTGGACCAATTAATGTGTGCCCTTATTACCAGTGGAAACAGGGTACTAAATATCTTTAAACCTAAGCAGATCAGAGAACTAATTGCAGATAATGTAAAAACAGTACAAATAACCCATCCATAAAGTTCTGTTCCACTTCTGGTTATGTAATAACAAATCGTCCCCAAAACTTAGTGGATGAAAACAACAGCAGTCATTAAATTCCACTCATGAATCTGCAATTTTGGTAGTGTTTGTCAGGAATGGCTCATCCCTGCTCCATGCAGTGTCCGCTAGTACAGCTTGTCTGGGAGCTGAGGACCCACTTTCAAGATGTCTCCCTTGGCTGGCAAGTTGATACTAGTTGTCATATGGGAGACCACTCAGGACTGTGCACCAAGGGTCTCAGTTATGCTCCTGATCTTCAACATGGGCTGCTTGGGCTTACAGCATGGTGGCTGGGTTCCAAGAGCGTGTGTCTGGAAAGAATAAGGCAAAACTGCATGGTCTTTTCTGACCATGGGGGAGTCAGAACAGCCTAGGACGTCACACAGCATTATTTCTACGACAGCCTAATCATGGAAGCAGGCACTAGATTTAAGGGGTAGAGAATTAAACTCTACCTTTTGATGAGGAGGTAGTTTCTAGAAGAGTGTCCAGGATAGGAGATACTGTTTAAGCTATCTTTGGAAAATTTAATCTGCTACAATATGCTACTTTAAAAATCAGGAAAAATGGAAATTTTAAAAAATTGAAGTAAAAGGATGGTAAAATGCACATAACATACATCAAGAGGTACTTTTAGAGACAAGGACATTTCATATTGATAGTCACCAGTAAGATTTAACAGTTCCAAATTTGTATGCATATAAAATATATCCAAAATACATAATGCTAAATTGTCAAAGCTAAGGAGAAAATAGATAGATTCACAATCAAAATGAGAAATTTAAACATGTATCTCAATATCTCACAGACTAAGCAGACAAAATCACTGAAGATAAAAATACAATGAACAAATTTGACCTGTTCAGCACTATACCTATAATTGCAGAATATACATTCTTTACAGGTCCATACAGGACATCTATAAAACTGACCATATGCTGAGCCATAAAGCAATTCTCCCTAAGTGAAAAGATGGAAATCATATATAATCTCCAATCATGGTGGAATTAAACTAGAAATTATGACAACAAGCATAAAAATTCATGTTTGGAAATACACCATTAAATAACTCAAAGCAGAAATCACAAATGTAAATTAGAAAATAAAAGTTTTTAAATAAATGATAAATATATCAAAGCTTTTGAGATACAATTAATACATAATTGGAGGGGAAATTGTAGCATTACATATATTAGAAAACAGGCTGAAAAACAGCGATTTCAAAGAAACATCTCAGAGTTAGAAAACTCCATCAAATTAAACCCAAAGCAGGCAAAAAGAAAAATAGAAACACACACATAATAGAATCAATAGTGAAGAACTGATTATTTGGAAAGACTAAGAAGCCCTCTGGGGAGACTGATAAAAGATAAAGGCACAAATAACTAGGCATAAAAGAGAGGCTTTTACTAAAGGCATAAAAAGTTAAAATACAAATAGACATAACTTTATGACAATAAATTTGAAATTTTTAAATGGGAAAAATTCCTTTAAAAAATTTATGAAAATTGACACAAGAGAAAGAAGAGCTGAATATACCTTGGTCTTCTAAAGAAATTTGATCAAAATATACCACAATGAAAACTGCAGGCCCAGACAGCTTTACCAGAGAATCATCAAATATTTAAAGAATTAACTGCAATATCATACAAACTCTTCTCAAATCTTAGGCCACCAGAGTCTTAATACCAAACTAACAAAGCCATTGCAAAGAAGGAACCCTAAAAGCCAATCTTGCTTACTAATATAGATGCAAAAATCCCCAATGAATATAACTATATAAAAAGGAGAATAAAAGATGTATCCCAGAAAGGTAAGGGTGATTTAACAGTTGAAAGTCAAATTCACTTACTGTATTAACAGAATAAAAGAAAAATCTCAATAGCTGGAGAAAAATTTGGTAACATTTAATGTTCATGATGCTAAAAAAAATAAAAATACCTGACCATAACAAACTAGGATTGAAAGAGAGCATATTTAACCCAATAAATTATATCAAAAAACTATAGCAAACAGCATATTTAGTAGTGAAATTGTGAACGTTTTCCCTCCGAAATCAGTATACGGTATGCCTATTATTACCACACACACCAACATTGTACCGGAAGTCTTCACCAGTATCACAAGGAAGAAAAGAAAATATTAAAGATTGGGAAGAAAGAAGTAAAACAACAGACCTGTGGAAAATATAATTGTGTATTGTTGGTGCATACAAGGTCAGCATAAACTATTCAATTGTATTTCTATATACTAGCAAGAATTAGAAAACTAAAAATGTTTAAATGATACCATTTATACAGTCATATCTAGAAACAATTCTAATTCTAATGAAATGTGCAAAACCTCTACACAGAGAACTATAAAACCAGTAAGAAAAATGTGAATTACTATTAAATAAATAAATGCATAAAGCAAGTTCACAAATTGGAAATATAAAGATGTTAATTCTCCCCAAATTAATATATAGATTTGGTGCAATTCTAATCAAATCCAAGTAGGAATTGTGTATGTGCTACAGATTAGTAAAGAAACTGTCATTTCTAGTGACTATAGCATCTTACTACCCTAATGGACAGTGACTGCAGTGAGGTGGGGGAACAACTTGATAATATGGTTGAATGTTGTAACCACAATGTTGCTCATATGAAACCTTCATAAGATTGTGTATCAATGATACCTTAATTTTTTTAAAAATAGTGTATTTTCAAAAAATGGTGCTAGTTCAATTAAATACATGGGTGGAAGAAAGAAAAGAAATCTGAACCTACTTCATACCATAGACAAACAAGGTAAATAATAGGTTTAAATTTCAAACTAATAAGGCTTCTTAAAAATGACATGGTGGAATATCTTGGTATTCCTGAGGTAGCAAGGATTTCAGGAACACTACATAAAACACATTAACAAAAGGAAAAAGTGAAAAATACACTAAAATTAACAACCTAGTTTTTAAAATGAAATGTGGGAGTGGGGTAAAATATTCATAGCACATATAACCAATAAAGGGCTTGTAACCATAATATACGAAGAACTTCAAATCAATAAGAAAATGATAATCTAGTAGAAAAATTAGCAAGAGATTTGAAGAGGCACTTTTCAAAAGATGATACACAAATTGCCAAAAGCATGTGAAAAGATTTTCAACCTCATTAGTAGAATAAAAATTAAAAGAAAAATGAATGTTACAGTATAGCTGACAAAATGGGTAAAATTTAAAAAGAGAGAATACTAAGTGCCTACAAGATGTGGAATAACTGGAATCTTTATATAGTGCCATTGGGAATTAAAACTGGTACAACTAAATTGGGAAGCAGTTTGGCATTATCTATTAAAAGCAGATATTAAAATTAAAATGTGCAGACACAGCAATTTAACTTGTAGATGAATTCCCAACAGAAATCCATACATTTCTTTGCACCAAATGTGCATCAAAATGCATATACATTATTCCAAAAACTTTAGGCCATTACTAGAAAAAATGCTAATGCCTTTAAACCATAAAATAGATAAATAATTATGAAATATGTTCATCCAGTAGAATACTATAGACCAATAAAAATGAATTAATATTGCTACATGCAGCAACATAAATGGAACTCATAAAATGTTGAGAGAAAGAAACCAGGGATAAAAGAGCATATTTTATATGATTCCATTTATGTAAAAGTTTGAAAACAGGCAAAATTAATCTGTGGTGTTAGAAGTCAATATGGTGACTACATTTAGAAAGGAGAAAGGAGGGCCTTTGGGAGCGGACATGTAGAAGACTTCTGGGATATTAATGATGTCTGATTTTTTTATTTTTTTACCTGGGTAGTGGTTACACATGTGCTCACTGTATGATAATTCATTGGTCAATACATTTCTAGTTTGTTCAGTTTTCTCTATATATGCTTCACTACATTTTTTTAAGTACTTTTAATAAATAATATAATAGATGCCTGTTAGGAATTAGAAAAGTGCTATGACAATAGATATGAGAGAAAATTTTTATGTGTGGTAGACACATAAAATTTGCCAATTTAACCATTTTGAAATGTACAGTTCAGTAATGTTAAGTATATTCACTCACTCTGCTGTGGAGCACATATACAAAACTTTTTGTTTCAGAACTGTCTAAACAGAAACTCCCCTTTTCCCCTCCCCCCACCCCTGGTAATTGTTCCATTTTCTCTTTCTATGAATTTGACTATTTTAGATACCTCATATATGATCTTTTTGTAACTCGCCTCTTTAACTTAACATAATGTCCTTAAGGTTCCCCAAGACTCATTCATATTGTAGCATGTCAGAATTTCTTTCCTTTTTAAGGCTGAATAGTAGTCCATTGTATGTATATACCTACCACATTTTGTTTATCCGTTCATCTTTTGATGAGCTTCTGGATTGCTTCCACTTCTCGGCTATTGTGAATAGTGCTGTTATGAACATGGTGTGCAAATTATCTCTTTGAGACCCTGCTTTTAATTCTTTTGGATATACAAACCCAGAAGTGAGATTAATGTATCATACAGTAGAACTATTTTTTATTTCTTCAGGAACCACCATACTGCTTTCTCTGGTGGATATGCCATTTTACAATGCTACAAACTGCAAAAGAGTTCCAGTTTCTCCACATACTCGTCAACACTTGTTCTTTCCTTCCTTTTTCCCTTCCTTCCTCCATCCCTGCCTCCCTCTTTCTTGCTTGCTTGCTTTCTTTATCTTTGTTTTTCCTTTCTTTTTATAGTAATCATCCCAGTGGGTATGAGGTGACAGCTCATTGTGGTTTTGAGATTTAAAGTATAGCAGCTTTACTGAGGTATAATTCACATATCATGCAATTTACCCATTTTAGGTGTACAGTTCAGTGGTTTTTAGTATAATCACAGATATGTGCATCATCACCTAAATCAATTTTAGAGACTTCTGTCACCTCAAAAAGAAACCCTGTATCTTTTAGGTTTCATTCCTCTATGTCACATATACCCACTCCCAGCCCTAAGCAGATACTTTGGTACTCTGTCTCTATAGATTCTATAGATTTCCCTATTTTTGGAAATTTCAGAAGTATTTTCAAAGGAATACTGTTTGCAATACTATGACAGTGAGTTTGAAAATCTAAAGAAAATGGATGCCATCTCAGCAAAATTTAAGTTTTCAAGATTGACCCAAGAAGGGGTTGGAAACACAGACCAATAACCATAAATTAGAATATTAATTTGAAATGTAACTTCTAAAATATGTACCAGACCCAAATGACTTTGTATCTGAATTTTATATAAACTTTTAAGAACAGAAAATTGAATCTCTTAATTATCCAAAAGAATTTTAAATATAAGAGAGCTGAATGCAGAAGGGTAATAAATCATGACCAAAAACAGTTGTTGATAAGAATGAAAAATTGTACGGTATTAGGAAATCTCTTAACAAAGTTAATTCTATCAGTAAATTAAAAGGCTGATTGTATCAATAGATGGCGACAGGCAATTAATAAAATTCCTGTTATTCTTAATATAAATTTTAAGTAAATTGGAAACTAAAGAAAATGTTTATTTAAAAATTAGCCATTTAATTAAAGCATATTAATTAAAATAAGATAAGGGTACTTGCTACTATTTGTTAGCATTTTTAGAAGAGCTTTAACTTATAGGAAAGAAAATAAAATCATGATTTGGAAGAGAGAGCACTATATTTATAAATTATGTGATTGAATGGATTATACATGTAGAAAGTCTGAGAACTATACTGTCCAATATGGTAGCCGATAACCACATGTGGCTATTTACTTGAAATGTGGCTGGTTCAAATTGTGCTGCAAGGGTAAGACAGACACTGGATTTCAAAGATTTGGTTTAAACAAAAAGATTTTAAAATTTTAATAATTTTTTATATCCCATGTTGATGATAGTTTAGATAGATTGGGTTAAAAACAACATATAGTTAAAATTTTCAGTTTTCTTTTTACTTTTGCAATATGGCTACTAGAAAATTTTAAATTCTGGAAGTGCTTGAATTGCATTTCTATTGGACAGCACTGCCCTACCAATAAAAATTAAGAAAAAAATTTTAAGGTTGTTGGATATTAGATAAATACACAAAAATAACCTTTTCTCCTTAAAAACCAATTAGAAATAGAACTAGAGGAGATATCCCTGCTTACAACAGTGATAAAACTATAAAATACTTAAAACTAAGTTAACTAGAAAAGCTCAGAACTTATATCAAGAAAAGTATTAGCAATTGAAATGATCTAGATAGATAAACCAACAAAATAACTGGATAGAATTTTAAAACTTCAAATCCTATAAAATTATATATTATAAATCAAAATCCTTACAAGAGGATGGACTTTGGGGTTTTGTTTTGTTTTTGAGAAGTTGTTTGTGATATTTTTGTTAACTGAAGCAAATAATTTAATAGTCATAAGAATAGGGAAGTGAGGGAAGACCTGTCTTACTAAATATTAAAACTTTATTATAAAGTTACTGTAATTAAGAGGAAGTACAGGAATAGGTAACTAAATAGTAGAGGAATAATAGATCCAAGCTTTATGAAACAGTCTATGGCAGAGAGATTGTTTAGTTCCATGAGGAAAGGTATTTTTAAGACTAAATATTGCAGTATATGAAAACTTGGAAGTATTCAGTATATAAAAATGAAGTCCAAATGGGAAATAAAAATATATACATATAGGAAGACATTTTAGCAAAATATGAATATTGTGTCCAAAATCTTAAACAATATTGGAAACCCAGAAACCATAAGAAAAGAGAAATGAGATCCAGAAAATTAAATTAAAGGGAGAAGGAAATCCTCACATAGCAGTGAGAGGAGGATAGCGTGATAACACAGTAGGCATACCGTCCAGATTTGTACTGTTTTTTATAAATAGCCTTAAATAATGTGCATGAATAACTTTGATAAAAATTGAACAGTAAGTTAAAAAAAATCTGTGTGATGCTACAATTTTGAAGTATTAATAAAGATTTCGTACTGTTATTCCATCAAATTCACTGTGAATCATTTCAAATATTATTTACCCATTTTCAAAAGAAAATGAAACTAAGAAGGGTTGAATAATTTGCCTAAGATCATACAGCTATATAAAGATAGACATGGTTAAACTTGGACCACCTAAATTTAAGAGTTATGCTCTTTTTTTCAGTAGCCCATTCTATTTCCCCAGCAGAATGAAGATTGCTATTCCTTTTCCCCAAATACCCTTCTCATCTAGCTCTGCTTTCCTTTTTCTGTTCTCTACCTTCTAGTTATGGTAACTATTCTTTAGGCAGGTGTATAATTATTGGTAATTTTTGTTTGGGCCAAATATTCATAGTGTGTTATGGAAAGTAGAGCATATTACATAAAAGATAAAAACTCACTTAAGTTACTTACATGCTAAAGAACCCTGTTGGCATAAATCGGAATTTTCAAAGGTAAGGAATCACCAAAATAGAGGCATAATTGTTGCACCTTTCCCCTTGAATTTGAATTAGGCTGATGTGTAATAAGTTCCATAGGTGACATCAATTCTGAGTCATATTCAATACACTTAATCAGCATTTATGGGCTCAGATACTTTTTAAAAGCTAATACATACAGCTAGAACTATTGTCTCCTTACCATACAATTGTAACAAAATTATGTACACTGAGTAATCATATTAGACAAAAAATAAATGCTTATTGGATTATTCAGTGTGGTACCATTAATAAGAGGAAAGTTTTAAAAATCAAGGTTTGTAAGAGAAAACTATGCTCAAGAGCAAAAATGGTTCTTTCAGTTTCCATATGCTAAAAAAACAGGAAAAATGAATACTAGCCATTGGTGCCCCAAGAGCAGTAACTTAAACCATGACCTTGAGATTTCCCCAAGACTACCTCACAGGAGGGTATGAGGAGAGGGAAATAACTATTCTGCCTGCAAGGAGAGGATTTAAAAAGTATCCAGTTGTTGGCAGTTAAACCCTGTGTATTTGAAGATTTAATGCTCTGACTAGAGGTAGATTTACTCTGAAAGGAGTGAAGTTGGGTTTGCATAGGGCCCTTCTAAGGCCTTGGGAGGGACTTTAGCAATCAATGTATTCCCACACATGTATTTGTAAAATTTTCAAAAGTAGTATATTGTAACCACAACGTTTAAACTATTATTTCTTTCTACTCAGACTTCCCCTTGTGTTGGGATGTTGAGTTGGGGTTATATTTATTTAGTTTGGTTTTAGTGGAATATATTTCGGGATTCATAATCACTTCCATGTATAGCTAGGTCATTGGTCGTCATCAAGGTTATAGGAATGGCTTCTGCGAGCATTCCTACCTCCCAGTGCCAACTCACCATGAACCATGACACAAAGATCCAGCTAGGACCAGAGGTCGTACTGCAACAACAAGCTTGTGGTACCTGGGTAGTGGAGGAGAAAAAAGATTAGAAATGTGCAAAGCTAGAGCCCCGTCTCTAGAAAATTCTTCCAGTCATCAAATGTGAAATTTTAAGCAGGAGGCTTTGGTTATCATCACCTAGTCAAAATGGAAGTCCTGTTCTGTCAGGAATGTGTTCGGTAATGAAACATACCACAGGTATAAACAAACCATTTGTTTAAAAAATGGGTATGGCACAATATAGATTTTTTCAGAATTCCTGTGTTTGTAGGGCAAAGCCTATAGCAGCATTATAGACAGCAAGCATGTCTTTGTATGAAGTTACATGTCTTCTGCTTCTATGCTTGGATTGAGTCCACATATCTAATACATCTTGTGACAAAGTCTGGTGGTTCTACAAGATAGCAGCAAAATGGCACCAATGCAGTGAAATGACCCTGAAATCTTACTACTGACATGTGGAAGAAATTCAAGATTTCCCCAAATTTGACAGCAGTTCTAAAAAATTGACAAGGCATAACCAATCATGAGTTGTGATACAGAAATTTTAAGCTACTAATAAAAAATTTTGACTGACCATGTTTTATAAAGACAATTATCTTTCTCTTCTTTACAGAGAATATGATTTTCTAAAAACAATGACATGAGAATATGTGAGCAGAAATTATATGATCAGAAAAGGTAGGAAAAAAGTAATATACAGATGGGTCAGATAGTTAATTATTATTGTTTGATTAGTTAAAATAATTTTAAAATAGAAATAAAATTGTCTTGATTTTATGACATTTCTGGTATTAACAGCTTCTTGAAATTTGTTGTGACTTTCTTTTCCAATTTTAAATAAATATTTTTGTGCCTAATTTTATGTTTATAAAGTTGTATTCTTTTTTTAAAAAGAAGGTTCCCAATATTATATCCGATTCAAGTCCCCCCAAAACATGGATCCTCCCTTTGGCCCTGACAGCAAGGGAAAAAATATCCCACACCTTTATGATCCACTTAGAAAGTAGATATAGAAATACGTAACAGAATAAATGAATGAGGAAAATAATGAACCAGTGGAAAGGGTAGCTGGTTCACTGCTGTCGCCTCAGATTCAGAAAACTATAGTTCCTTGTGAGAGCACACAGATACACTCGGGCACCACGTGTTCTGGGCTCTTTGGCTCCTGTCCTATCTTCCGAGGTGATATCACTCAACAGTCGCATGACTGAAGCACCCTCTGTAAGACTGGGTACTCCCAAATTTGTATCTCCAAATTTAATTTATAGTTATAACCCAGACTTCTCTGACCCTCAGACTTGTATGTCAAAATGCTTACTGGACATTATCACTTGAATTCTCACAGACACTTCAACTGTACCATGTCTAAAACTGCACTCTCGCTGTTTTCTCCAAACTTGTTCCTCGGCCAGACCTTCCTGTCTCCAAACACCCACTTTCTTAAGGCAGAAACCTGAAAGTCATGCTGAAAACCCCTTCTCCCTAACTACCCTTCAACTTACCTTCAAAATATATCCACTCTCTTCTTTTCTTTCTGCTGCCATGCCCCTTGCTCACATCTCATCACCTCTCCCCGAGATGTCTGTGTTAGCCTCCCACTTTATCCCACGCAATCCATTCTCCAAAGAGCAGCCAATCAACACTTAAAAATATAAATTTATAATTAAATTAACAATGTAATTGATTTAATTATTTAATTTAAATAAAAATATATAAATTGTCAAAGGGTGCCAACTTTCAGTTATAAGATGAGTAGATTCTAGAGATCTAAGATTCAATGTAGTCATTATAGTTAACAGTACTATATTACATACTTATTAATACTGTATTACATGCTTGAAAATGTAAAACTACTGATAAAGTAGTTCTTAAGTGTTCTCACCACACATACATACAAATTTAATTGTGAGGTGATGTCTAACCTGTGGTAATCATTTCATAATATATATATGTACCAAATCACCCCTTTGTATGCCTTAGATTTACAGTGTTATATGCTAATTATATCTCAATAAAGCTGGGGGGGATACATAAATAATGTAAACTGGAGGATCAAATCACACCCCACTTAACCCATCCCACCCCAACCCAATAAAACCCTCATTCATTTCCCTTTGAATTCAGTGTAAATCCAAAGTCCTTGGCATGACCTTTAGAGTCCTGCATGATACGATACATCTCTGTAGCTCCTCTTGTCAGTGCAGCCTCACTGCCCTTATTTGAGTCCCTTGATACACCAAACTCCTATCTACTTCAAGGTCTTGTCCACACCATTTACTCTGCCTGGAATGCAGCCCTGAACCCCAACTCCAACATACACACTTTGTACCAATCCTTTTATAGGTCTAAACCTCTTCAGAGAAGCCTTCCTTTAGCATCCAATTTAAATTAGTTGTCCATTATATAATCTCTCGTAAGTACTCTACACTTACCCACTTTGGCATTTATCATATATTGTAATTATAAGTTATTTGTTTACTGTTTGTCTATCCCAGTGGGCTATAAGCTCCACGAGAGCAAAGACTGTTTCTATTTAGCTCAGCGTTTGCTGCACAAAAAACTTTCAATGAATGTTTGTTGAATGAATGTGTAAACAATATGACAATTAAAATTACAGCAAGCCTGCCAAAATTATGGTATAGGATTAGAAGGAAATAATCTCTGCTCCTAAAAATTTTTGGTATGATTTTTTTATCAGTATTGTTTCTGAGGCATCTTAATGCCAAATATCCACCTTTTTTCAGACTAATAATATTGGCTATTAGTTAATTATAGACTTTTTAGAGTTAAAAACATTTTTAGAGCTGGAGTATCCTTATGGATGAAAAGCAGAGAAGTTGTGGTCTGGCAAGGGTACACAGTGGGTGAATGGCACAGCTGGGATGGGACATCAGATCTAATAACTGCCATGTCAGTGATGTTTTTCACTTGGAGGTAGCAATGAGCTGCAGCAGAGTGGAGAGAACATGGAATTGTAAATGCTAAGTAAGCTAGAAAATATTTTAGGATATTTACAATTTTTACCCCTGTAACATTTCAAACGTTCTTCAAGTCTCTTTAGTAACTATTGACTTTTTAAAGAAAGAATTTTTCAGCTATTATTCTATAATAATTGAATATTTTAATTTCTTTAAACTATCTATAGAATTATGTATTTTAGAACATCTCTATATTCAAAAATTACTATTTGGATTGGATTATTGCATCAAAAATAAGGTAAGAAACACTGCTTTTTAAATGTAGTACTAAGAAAAATCTTATCAATTAGAATTTTTATTTTATATTCATTGAAAGAGCTCTTTTAGACTTATTTAGACAGGATTAAAAAAAATTATATGCACTCTTGGCATGCATGAAAATATAAGCAATGTTACTTGGCTATTTTTTCCTCAAGTGTCTTCATTTTTAGATCCCAGCTTCTCTGAATTATTTTTTGACTCAGAGTCATCAATGTCAATAGTTTTCCACATAACACTTCTTTAAAAAAAAATTACAGGAATTTAGATTTAGATTTTTAGAAGAAAAATGTTCTCTTATATAATTTGAACCCCCAACCAATATATCAACATTTTTCTCAGAAAGTAAATAAGTTACCTGCTGAAAGCTTAGAAAATTTATCTGTCTAGTTAAACAAATTAAAAAGTCAAAGACCAAAACTGGATAATTATCAGGTAAGTGAAAACTAGGGAGTGGGCAAGGCATTTCTGTCACTGAGTGGGGAAAAGTCTGGAGCTGCTAATGATACTGTGACTCGTTATAGATATATGTATGTATCATAGTAATAGATAGATATGCCCTCAACTTTCAAAGCTCAACTTTAGAAGGTTGTTTTTTAATTTATAGAAAGAAAAAAAGAAAGAATAGGAAAGAGAAAGGAAAGGAGGGAGGGAGGGACAAAGGAAAGGATAAAGAAAGGGAGGGAGGAGGAAAGAAAGGAGAAAAGAAGAAGAAAGAAAGAAAAAAATACAGAGAGAGAAAGCAAAGACCCACTCAATTTTCTAAGCTTTGCTCTCAGCTTTGATTTGGAAATTAAGCCTAAGCTTGTTAAGATCCTCTAATATTCGTATTGTCCCCTTCCCGTACTACTACCAAAAGGACAGAAAGTTAGCTTTCAGAAAGTAGTTTAACTGATAAGATGAACATTCTGACATTTCCATATCTCTCTGATAATTACCCAGAAATAGCTTGTGTTTCCTATCAGTCTTTCGCAGCCTTTCAAGGAGTACACTGCAGCCTAATCTGAAATGTAAACTTCCGATCTACATCACTGGAACTGTGGAAGACTGAATGTATGGGGAGACAAAAAAAATCTGTGTGATTTTAGAAACATGCAAAATCAAATGTAGTAAGTTTTTGCTGTGAAGGTAATATTGGTTGAAATGTTTTCTGAAAAGTTACTTGCCATTTCAACTCTTAACATGACTTTATTCCATTCATGTTTGTTAATCATTTTGATTCTCATCCCTATATTTATTAGTGGAGAATTTTAATTATTACCAGATGAGTCAAAAATACAAATAAATGAATGCTGTCAAAGAATTTTAACATTTCAGGAGGACACCCTGCTACTCAGTTCAAATTCCACAGTGTAGATCATCCTGCAGTCTTCACAGTATTAATATAACTAGAACCACATAATACTGCAAATGCTTTCATTGTTACTAACTGATAATTATTACAATTCTTTCTCTGGAAGAAATTTCAGGCAGGCTTTTGGTTTAACTCTTGGCAAATTTAATGGGTGAAATAATGTTCCAAAATTAATTCATCCAGCAACCATTTATTGAATACGTACTATGTACTAGTGCCGTGCGAAATGCTAGCTGCCAGCCATGTGTTGCTCGTGAGCACCAAAAAGATGGCTAGTGCAACTGAGGAATTACATTTTCAAATGTATTTAATCCTACTCAATTGAAATTTAAGAACCGATCAGTTATTGGAAAACTCTATGTTTGGAACTATTTGGGTATGCAAATCTACTTTTTCAACTTTAAATTTTATGAAATGCAAATACAGTTCAAATATTTATAAATTTAGCAGCCAAATTGAGATCTATATACATGGCTTGCATTATATTTCTATTGGATGGCTCTGTGCTAAAGACTAGAAGTGCAGTCAAAAATTATTTAATCTATTCCTTGGTCTCAAGAAGCCCATGATTTCAGTTTTAATTGCTCTCACCATCTTCTTTAGCCATCAGTTACACCATACCTCCCAAATAGCACAGAAATATGTGCCATTGGGCCTAACGATGAGGTGTGATTAAATCACAAATGCATTCATCCTACTAAAAATGGTTAACCCAAAGGAAATTTTATATTGATGATAGAATAAAAATATAATTTTTACATGGGACTGCTAATAAATTCTCATTGTTTTATTTTCAACACACTTTAACTTTTCCTCTTTTCATAGAATTTAATGATTTCCTTCTTGACCAAAGTTCCATTGATTTCTCTATTCATTGATCAAGGTTTGAATATAGGCTAAAGAAAGGGGAGTGTGTTTATTATCTATTAATACTTAACAGATTACCCTAAAATTTAGCATCTTAAATCAAGCAGCAAGGGTTATGTCAGTTTCTGTGGGTCAAGCATCTGGGCATCACTTAGAGGGGTTCCTCTGGCTCAGTCTCCCACAGGATGTCATCAGAGCCAGGGCTGAAATTATCTAAAGGCTTGGCTGGAGAGGATCACTTTCTACACTCACGTTATGTGGTTGTTGGGCACAGACAATTTTTTGTCCCATGGACCTCTCCATGGAGAAGCTCACAGTAGGTACGGCAGGACTTCCATCAGAGCAAGTTAATGAAAACATAGAAGACAAGCAAGAGGCAGCCTCAGTCCTTCAGTAACCTCATCTCAGAAACAACATCCTGTCATTTTCTATGTGACCAAAGTGAGTCATTGAGTCCAGCCTACATCAGAAGAGATAATCACACCAAGGCCTGGTTACAGGAGGTGGAGATCCTTGGGACCGTCTTAAAAGCTGTCTACCACAGGGAATATGTTAGTCGTAAGCCATTTTAACTTTAACCAAAATCAGTTAATGATCCCTTGAATAAATAATTGAGACTGATTCAAGAAAAGAAATACTTTAGTGATTCTTTTAAAATTGTTAGCCATAATCTAGAGATGTAATCAAATGCTTTTAAGATATATATATATATAGACATTTGGTTACTGTTTGCTGGAATGCTGGGATTTTTAGAATTTTGTTCATGATTCATAAGGAAAAAACTTCCAAAATATTTGAAGTACGGGCCATCCCCTAAAATCACAACAGCATCATTTAAAATTCTCTGAAACCTGTATTTTAAAAATCCACAGCCAGAGTCAGAAAGTATCCCTGCTACTTTTCCATAGCATGAAAAACTTGTATTGCTCTGAAAATGACACCCAATTCCCATTTCAAATTAAAGCCTTCATATAAAATTGATCCCCCTCCTTTCATTTAACTAATTCATCTCTTGCTAAACCCTGACAGGAGTGTTCCATTGTGACCTGACTCATCCACTGATGTCTCCCTACAGGACACATAGCAATCAGCCTGACTGATAGTAGATCCTTTATATTTCTCTCTAACAAGCCACATTCTCCCCTATCCTTTTAAAAGTCTGTGGAAGCTCACCTTCCAGACTAACCCCAGCAGATTCTAATCACCCAGTCTAATTGGATTTAAGATGCAGACCATGGTGGGTTGAGAGTTGCTATTTGGTGTATTGAAATGTAAGATTTCAGAGGTAGAGGATTTTCGTGGTATAACCACTGAAATGGACTGGTAAATTGTCATCAGAGTAGGTAGCAAGGGTGTCTGTGTTCTAAGAGTAGATGTTTGGCTGGGTGCGCATCATCATAATGGTTGGTTAGAGTGGACAAATAAACGAGAGTAACTAGACAGGAGGGCAACATCCCCTCAACTTGATTCAGGAAATAAAAAGTTGTGTAAGAGGTTACAGCTAAAAAAGTGTGGCAGTGGCTAAGAGGAATCCATAATATCATGGATTTTCATTAAAAAAAAAAACAACAACCAAAGACGGTTTAGACTGATCAGCCAAATAAAGACCTGGGTGAATTATTCTGGAAGGTATACCCAGGTTCTCACTTCTGATGCCAACTCTGTAACCTGTGATTCTGAATACGTATCACAGGCAGCCTGAACTCTTCATCAAACTTGCAACTAAGTAAACTTGCAACTCTGGAAAGGTATAAAAGATCAGTTTTTAGATCATAAAAAATTGATGCCAAAACATAATGTATTTTTGTGCAGGTATCATTATAAGCTTTGTAATCATTGCTTTAATTTGTCTGTTTGTCTGTTTTGTTTATAATTTGAGATATTTGATATGTTTAAGAGAATCTGACATATAAGACTTAGGTTTTTAAGTGAAATACTTAGAAACATTTAACTAATTAAATGTATACTCAGTGTTTAAGCTGTTAAGGGAATCTGAATATTAAATGTACAAGTTTTGCCTTATTACATGTAATGAGTTTGGCATTCTAGTTCACTGTGACTTTAAGTTCAGGTTTATATGGAGGAGTGGTGGGAGTAAAGATATTCAGGAGACAGGCTAAGCTATTGTTGCAAAGAGACCCCAAGACACAGTGGATCAAATACAATCAAAGTTTATTTCTCTCTAGAAGCAGTCTAGAGGTATGTAGGTAGTATAGATTTTAGGGTTCCTCATTTGAATCGTAAATGCCTTCCATATGGTTGCTCCACCTTACCCTAGGGTGTTGTCCTTGTCTGCATCATCAGAATGGAATTACTGTCACATCATATTCCAGCTCCATGGAAAGAAAAAGCATGCAAGGAAGGCAACAAATTTCCTTTAAAAAAATAATTTATTTTGAAATAATTTCAAATTTACAGAAAAATTTCCTGAACAGCAAAAAAATTCCCATCTCTCCCTCACTGAGATTCTCCAGTTAACTTTATTGCATTCTTCTCTTATTCATTCTGTCTTTGTACATACATAGAGACAGACATGTCCCTGAACACTCTGGTTTGTATTTCCCCCAAGCAAAGACATTCTCCTGTATAACTAGGATACAACCCTCCAAATCGGGAAATCAACATTAGTACAAACACTATCTAGTTCAACAGATACGATTCAAATTTTCTGTACAATAGTATCTTTTTTCCTTTCTAGTCCACAGTCCTACTCAGGAATATGTGTTACATTTCATTGTTATATTTCTGCAGACTCTTTAGTTGTGGAACAATTCCTCTGTCTTTTGTGTCTTTGACAGTTAAGAGCACAGACCTTACACTGGTAAAATGACGCTCAATTTTAGTTTATCTCATGTTTCCTCACGACTGGGCTCTGGTAGTGGGTTCTTGGAATACTGTACAAATAACGTGGTGGTGTTCTAAGTGTATCCCATCAAGAGACGTTCCATGTTGACCTTTCCCATGAATGATGTTCACCTTGATCACTTGGTCAAGTTGGTGTCTTCTAGGTTTCTCAACTATAGAGGCACCATTTTCAAATATGTATGTAATCGATTGGTATTTTGTAGGGAAGTATTCCAAGATTGCACCAATATCCCATTCCTCATCAAATATCCACCACCTGCCTTAGCATCCATTGATGACTTCTGTCTGAAGCAACCTCCTTTGTGATGCTTGCCAAATATAGCACTTTACAGCATGAAATGTGGCATCTGAATAGGCCTTACTGAAACAAGGTTGCCATCTGAATTGTGTTTCAGAGAGGCCATTCTAATCCCAGTGTGAAGAAGACCAGTCGATGGAGATAGGGAGGGGTGGCTGCAATAACCTAGGCAAAACAATTTTGGAGACAACTGGTGGTTAAGGATGGAATGGAGGGAGGAACATTTAAAAAAGATATTCAGGTTATAGCTACTATTCTAGACTGGATGGTGAATTGTATGTGGACAGGAAGTTAATAGGAGGGTGAATAGTGGCCAGGGCAGTGACCCTCTGGAGGAGCACATTTTGATTATTTTGAAAATGAGTGTGTGGTTTGGTAACAGAGGTATAAACTGAAGATAGAGAACTTGGATTCGCTGGCATTGAGATGGGACTGGGATATGAGACAACTAGGAGGGCTGAAAGGACAGAGGATTTAACTCAGTGGAACACCAGCATTTGGGGAAAGGAAAAGGAGGAGGAGCCAGCAAAGAAGAGAGAGAAGGTGCAGTCAGAGAGATAGGAGGACAAATAGGAGAGAATGGCTGTAGTTTATAAGGCACTAGCAGATTAGCTGGCTACCACCCCAGAGAAGTCTGGAGGAATAGGAACTTAAGACTTAAAACCTGCCTAGGAGTGGAGGCGAGGAGAGACAAAGATAGATCCAAGGAAGGCCTGGGTAGTCCAGAAGACCACGAAGACCCTACGTGAACAGGTTCGTGCATGAAGAATGAGACACCACTAGCAGCATTCCCTTACCCCGGGTTGACTTCTTCCTGAGTTGGGGCCGCTCTATTTGTATTCCTCCACAGGCCCTAAAGCCTGTTTCCTCTCTCCCATCACTATCTGCTTTCCCCACTCACTACCCAGACCCACTGGGAAACAGAAAATGTTACCAAACACAAACACATTGTTATATTTTTAAATATTCTACTTTAAGAAACAAGAGAAATAAAGAGAAAAAAACAAAAAGTGAGTGAAACAGAGTCATAAGAACTCTGCAAAAATAACAGCTGTTTGTTAATTTCTGTTGTCCTTGAAAGTTAAATGGGGCTAAGGCACCTCTCTCAAGGTCCCTCTCTTAGAAACTGTGAGAGTCCTGGGGTAGTTTCCTTAGTCTGGGTCCTGAATCAAATGATTCCATTTTTAAACCCGAGGTTACTTCTGTTGCCGACTCTTGGCACCCATTCAATTCTCAGTTTCTTGCTTCCTTTTTTTTTTGTTTATTTAAAAAATTCATAGTTATTGGGATATAATTCAGATACAGCCAAAGTATTCACTCATTTAAAATGTACCATTCAATGATTATGGCATAGTCACAGAGCTGTGAGCCATCACCACAGTTTTAAGTTGAGAAAATTTTATCACCCCAAAAAGAAGCCTCACACCCTCAGCGGTCCCCCCCCTCATCTGTCCCCCTCCACCTCCACCAGCCCTAGGAAACCACTATTCCACTTTCTGTCTCTGTTGATTTGCCTATTCTGGACATTGCATGCAAAAGGAATCATATCATATGTGGCCTTTTGTGACTGGCTTCTTTCACATAGCATAATGTTTTTAAGACTCACCATGGTGTAGCATCTGTCTTTCCTTTTTATGGCCAAATAATATTCCATTGTATGGATACACTAACTCAGTTTTTCTATTCATTACTTGATAGGCATTTGGGTTGTTTCCACTTTCTGGCTATTATGACTGAAGGTGCTAAGAGCATCCCCATACAAGTTTTTGTGTGGATGTGTTTCCATTTCTTTTGGGCATATACCTAGGAGTGGGACTGCTGGATCAAAGGTAATTCTGTTTCTCCTTTGGAGAAGCTACCAGACTGTTCCCAAAGCATCTGTCCCACTTCACATGCCCATATGCAATGTTTGAAGACTGATTTCTCTACATCCTTACCACCACTTGTTTCTTTCATTCTGTTTCTCGTGATCAGTACTTTCTGCTCTTCTCTTTGGATGGGGTGGAGGCCGCAGCTAAACTGCCCTTCTACATTTCAGCAGCCTATAGTATACTTTTGAGCCCTGGGGACAAGAAAAACAAATGCTTTTTTGTCCCCACTCGTAGGCCTTGGGCCACCCTACACTGACCTGACATGACTGACTTCACTCTTTCTCAAGTCCTTTTTTGCTGGCTCCCTAAGGGACAGGGGGCTAGGATGCAATCCCCCTGCTTGCCTCCCCATCAGCCTCCTTATTCCCTTGTTCCCAGGAGTTGGGGTTTCTCAAAGTCCTCTCCCCTTTGCTGGATACCAGGATAGTAGAGTTACTTATGTTGACTTCCTTGAAATGTAAATGGGCCTAAGTTCCCCTTCTCACAGGCCTACTCTTCTATTTCATTTGAGGTATGGTAATTAGCTGGGTGTTAGCACTTTCTTGGTTTCCTAAATATTGTTTGCTTTTGCCATTATGTCTATTATTCTGTGACTTGTTTTTATCTCCTTCAACTTTAAGTTTTTGAGATTCACCTGTGTCGTATCAGGTATCTGTAGTTCATTCACTTTCACTATATAGTTACATAGTATTTCATTATGTGAATATACTACACTTTATTCTTTGGTTAGTGGGCATTGAGATTGTCCCAATTTTTTGATATTACAAATGATAATGCTGTGAACATTCTTGTACATGTCTCCTGGTGTGTATGTGCAGGGTTCTCTAAGGTGTGTATGGATCCAGGATGCAGCAGCTCGTTGTGGGGTATGCACATGTTCGACATTAGTAATCAAATTATTTTCCAAAGTGTTTATCAATTTAGACTCCACTAGCAGTCTATGAGAGTTACCCATTGCTCTGAAAGTTTGCTAACACTTGGTGGTGTCAGATTTTGCCAATTGGTGTGTTCCAAACTCTCTATTAAGAAAAGATGTCTGTATTATGCTAAGTGAAATAAGCCTGGCAGAGAAAGACAAATACCGTATGATTCCATTTATATGCAGAATCTGAAAACAAAACAAACAAAACAACAATAGAGTCATAGAAGCTGAGAAGTGATTGATGGTTACCATGGGGGACGGGCTGGGGTGTGTGTGTGTGAAATTGGTGAAGGGGATAAAGAGGCACAAAATCTCAATCATAATATGTTAGTCACTGCCATCAAAGGACATTATAAAGAATATGTTCAATAATTCTGCAACATCTTTCTATGTTGACAGTAACTACAGTAGTTGGGGTGAGCATTTAATAATGTATATAACTTAAGTCACTGTTGTATACTCAAAACCAATATAATATTGCATATCAGCTATACCCCAATTTAAAAAATATATAAATAAAAGACTTGTAAAATTGTGATATCTAGTTGACATTTCAACCAATTCACAGGAATCCTATTAAAATATTCCTTTTACTTGTCCTTTATTTTCAGGAAAACAAAGCTTTGCATTGTAAAAATGACATTAAAACATTTTACCTATAGGTTGTTATTGAAAATGTGTCACAATTTTGAAGGAGGAGAGGATTAGACTTTCAGGACTGGAAAGATGTTCCTAAAATCAATGACCACTTTCAGCTATGTGGCAGCTGAGCATTACGGTGGTAAGAATCTAGACAAAATACATACTTTGTAAGGTTAATGCAAGACACTCCATTTAACCCAGACACAAACTTACTCTCTCCTCTCTTCTGATTTCTTCTTTCATCTCATTCCTCCTGGTGCCTCTGGCCCATTTTGAAGATTCTTTATAATAGGCTTCCTGTAATGAGCTCTGGAACCAAAATGTTACACTTTGGTGTACATAACTAGCTGTGCAATCCAGGGCTCTAGATAACTTAGGACCACCTTGCTTAGGGTGTTGCCAAGAAGAATAAATAAGGTATCATATTAATTATGACTCTTGGCACATTTTATAAAGAATGACGGACATGATCTCACCTTCTAAATGTTAGCCTATACTTCATACCCACAAATATTTCAGTCCATAAAATTTGTTCTCTCTAGAATCATTTTTCTCCATTAATTCCAGGGAGGGGTGTGTATGTGTGAATAGAAACCATTCCTAATTTCTCTTCTCTTACCACCTCTTCTCCCAGAGATTTCTGCCTTGTGTCTAAGATTCTTTGAAAAAGTAGCAGTATCTTCATGATTCTGTGTCCCTGAACAGTGCTCCACCCAAACTGATATTCTGCAAACTCATAATCATCAACCTTTCTTAAAGTGTGCAGTAATCAAGCTATAAATAAAAGGTAAAGTCTTGGCTTCAAGACTTCTGCGTGAAGTCTTGGCAATTGGAAGGCTTACTAGTCCACTTGTCTTCCCATTACCAGTCTGCGTCATTGCTTTTTTTCATGTCTCACCAACACCTCTTCCTCTAGTTCTGTATATCTGACCTAAGGTAGACACTTAAAAATTTTTTTACCTTTTAATTGTGGTAAAAATGCACATAACCTAAAATTTCCCATCTTAATCATTTTAAGTGTACTGTTCAGTAGCATTAGTGCATGCACACTGTTGTACATCTAACCTCCAGCATTCTTTCCATCTTGCAAAACAGAAACCCTACACATTAAACACTAACTCTCCATTACCCCTCCTCCCAATCCATGCCAACCACCATCCTACTTTCTGTCTTGGAATTTGACTATAGGTACCTCAAGTAGAATCATGCAGCGTTTGTCTTTTTGTGACTGGCTTATTTCGCTTAGTGTGTCCTCAAGGTCCATCCATGTTGTTGTATGTGTCAGAATTTACTTCTTTTTAAGGCTGAATAATAGACCATTATATGTATATACCACATTTTCTTTATCCATTCATCTGATTTTGTTTATCCATCCACCAGGTAGATGGACCCCTGGGTTGCTTCCACCTTTTTGCTATGGTGAATAATGTTGCTATGAATATGGGTATACAAGTATCTCTTCAGGACCTGCTGTCAGGTTTTTGTTTTTATAGACCCAATATACCCAGAAGTGGAACTGCTGGATCATATGGTAATTCTACTTTTTAATTTTTTGAGAAACTGCCATACTGTTCTCCATCGTAGCTGCACCACGGTAGGCACTTTAAAAATGTCTGTCATGCCCAACAGGGACGGACAACTGCTGTACTATAGATGACAGCCGAGGAAAAAGATTGTATGGCCAAGAAAGAACACTGTCAATTATCAGGCTTTATTAGAAAATGATTGCTTAAAAGTATGGAATTCCTAGAATTTGGAGACACATTATAAACCATCTGGTCCACTCTCCTACTCACAGACGACTAAACTGGGACTCTGAGAGGACAAGAGATTGGTGAAGGTCACAGGGCTAGTTAAGAGAAGAATCAGACTGGCATCCAGGGCTTTCCGATCTTCAACTTACTGCAAAGAAATTGATTTTCAACTTGAAATATTAGGTGACGAAGAACAAGAATTATGGATTAAATAATTAGAAAACATCCTCTGGGGTACAGTGTGTTCTGCTTTTGTTTCCACGGCTGGCTTTTGGCCTCCCTGATTGCCTGGGCTGACACTGAAACCAAGCCTGCTTGTCTTGCTGCCTCTGCTGGTCCTGGACCTCCTAAGAGATGGAGGGGTAGACAAAGAAAACCAGTTCTCAATCAGGATCCGCGGGGGACGTGAAACGCGACCCTCTGCTCACCTGGGCGCTGGCCAGACCCACGGGTGTGTGGCGCGGATCTAGCTCCCATCTGGGGGGCTCCATGGCCCCGCGCTGTCCCCACGTTGCGGGATCCGAATGAGAGGGTTCAGGGTCTCCCGGGGACAAGGAGCTCTTGCCGTGCCTTCTCCCCAGCCGGAGCCCCGGCGCCGGTGCCACTTCCCGGGCGCAAGCGTGCCCAGTGTCCCTCCGCGGAGCGCGGGCTGCGGACCACGGTGGGCACGTGGGCTCGGCCGCAGCGCTGCACCAGGCGCCACCCGCCCGGCCCGGCCCAACCCCGCGGCTCCCGCCGGGGCCCCTGCCGGTGGGGAGAGGGATCCTCCCCCTTCCACTTTGCACCAGTCCGAGGGAATTTGCGGTCGGTGACGCGCATCCTTGAGCGAGCCACCTGCAGCGCGGGGCGCGCCGCTCCGGGCGGCTTCGCAGGGCTGGGCCGGCGCGGCCTGGGGACCCCGGGCTCCGGAGGCCATGCCGGCGTTGGCGTGCCTTGGCGGCCGGCTGCTGCTGCTCGGTAAGGCCCTGCTCCGCCGCTCGCAGCCCCCACGGCCCCGACGCGGCCCCGGCGCCCACCCAGTACCGCGGACGCGGACGCGCGCCTGCTGCGTCCCCACCGCCTCGCCCGTTCCCGCGCGCGCTCCTGCCCTCGCACCCGCGCCCCTCCTCTCTCCCGCCTCCTGCCCGCGTCCCCTGCCTCGCCCCCCCTCCACGTCCTCCTTCCTCTGCTCGGGCTCGGGGCGCGCTCCGGAGCCGTGGCCGGGACCCCTCAGGCGGCCTCGCCGGGAGCTGCCCGGGCCGGGACCGCATCGCCCGCCCGCCCGTCCGCCGCGCCCTGGGTGGGGCCGCCTGCAGGAGCCTGCGGCCCCGAGGGGAGCGCCAGGTGGCCCGGACCGACCCCGAGTCCAAACGGCGGACTCCCGGCTGGTGTCTTTAACTCTTCTTGTCAGGTTTTGATTTATGGAGTTTTCCAATGGGAAAATGCGCCCGCGTTCTCCCCCGAATAACCATTTCGAGTTATTACCCCTACCCCCGCCGGATTTTGGTTGGATCAAAGAACAGTTACTTGGAAATGTTATGCAAACAAGATTAACATATTAAAATGCTAGCTAGCTGCCCCTTCCTCCAGTACTCGATTTTTATCCTGGCATTAAACCCGAAGGGGATTTTCAAGGACTCGGCTGTTTCCAGATAATCTACTGGGTAGCATAGTTGTTACTGGAAAAATAAGAATCCCTTTAGATCCAATTCATCTACTTGGAAAGATGAGAGGATTGATTTGAGCTTAGGGTGAACGAGACAGAGTTTGGGGAGCACCGGAGACTCATGTCCCTGTCCCAGTTCTCCAACCTTGGGACCCGCACTCACCACCCTCGTAGGGAGTCCTCCGGCTCCAAATTTCTAGCATTCTAACTTGAAGTCTCTGTCGTATATAGAGAAAATATTTGCAGTACAGATGTGCAGGATTATTTCCAGTAGCTTTTGTTACAAATACTTCAGAATTACAGAGTAAGAAATGTAACAGGGGGAACAGAGTGGAAAAACAAACATTTTGCGTTTCTTAGCAGACATTTATCTTTGTTAATTGGTTAGTAAGTACACTTCAGATGCAGAGTACGATACTTTTTAGTCTAGTAATACAAAAAGTTAACTTTCTGTTATTTTTGATGTTAAGTGAATTTTTCAATAGCATACAAAGGCTTTCTAAAAGTATAAAGATCAATACTTGCAACTATATTTAAGCTGCATTGAATTCTTTCATATTTAGGATCTCAGAAATTTCTACATATCTCCAGATTTTTCTAAATGAAGTATAATTTGCATACAGCAAATATGCACACATCTTAGCAGTACAACTCCACTCATTTTTATATATGGATATACCATTGGGATCAAGATACAGAGCAACTCTAGTTCTGCTCCAAAGGTAGCCACTATTGTAACTTCTAGTGCCATTGTTTTGCCTGTTTTTGAACTTCATGTAAACCAAACCATCATTATGTACTCTTTTATGTCCAGCTTCTTTCACTCAACATTATGATTATGAGGTTCAATCTTTATCTCAGTAGCAGTGTTTTCTTTTTCTTTTTTCTTTTGCTGGGTGCCATTCCTTAGTATGAATATGCTATGCCATTTATTTATGCATTCTATTGTTGAAGAATATTTAGGTTGTTTTTAATTTCGTGTAATTAAGAATAATACTGCCATGAACATTCTTTCACATGGTTTTGGTGGACATAAACACCTCCTGCTCTAAGGATGATGATACTCACCAGTAGAATTCCAAGATCATAGGGGAAGGTACATGTTCAGTTCTGATAGATTCTGCCCCAGTTTTCCCAAGTGGTTACACCAGTTTACATTCCCACTAGCAGCGTAAGGGAATTCCAGTTCCTCACATCTTTACCAACACTTGGAAATACAGATTTTCTTAAAGAAAGAAGCATAACATGAGAGGCTTAAAAGTGAGAACTTAGTGTTTAAGATCTTTAAATTCCTTGAATTTAAAGGATGTGATCCCCATTCCCTTTACCTTGTAAGCTCTACATTTCATGAATGATGATAAAGCTTTCTAAGTAGTATTTGAAGAATGGAAAGTGCCCCCCTGGCTTTCACTGCTTTAGGTGCTCATACTGGCCAGGAAGAGGAGGATTTCAATATTTCAATAACCGTGATACCATCTCTTTCATTAGTGTCAGAAAATTGATATTCAGAGCCCTGCATCACACATTTTAGCTGCCATCCTTTGTCCTTGTTGCTTATCTTACTTTACTTGCCTTCTTGTGATGTGCTAGCCTAACGGGGAATGATTCAGGGTGAGGTGGAGGGAAGAGAAGCCAGGCAAAGACTGGTTTGGATTCAACAGGATGCCCGACCTGGTGACCAGATGTTAAGGTCCTCTTTGATTCTAAAAGTCTAGTTCTATTTGTTGCCATCATACAAGTTGAGATTGGGTATTCATTTCTTCTTAGGTACTTCATGTCTGTCTATAGTAAATTATCCTCTTAGGTTTAGTCGTGAACTGCTTGCCTTCCATTAAAGAATAGCTCTACTTTTTCTAACTACAAAGGCACTTTCAGTAACTCTTAGCTATCACTAATGATTTTTGCTGCTGTTGTTTAACTGAAAAACGATTGGGTAATGAGATATTAGATGTCAAGGAGGGAGACTTACTTATATTCCAGGAAAGATTTCGTATAAGAAAGATGAAGGAGAAGCATGCAGGAAAAGACAAAATTTTATTCGACAAACTTTTGCTGAATACCTATTTCTGTGCTAGACACAAAGGGTACAAAGATGAAAGAGATGTGTATGGGGAACTTACATATAAATAACTAATTCCATTCTGTTTAAATGCATGGCCATTGCATTTCCCCAGGAAAAGCATTTCAACCCAAAGCTTGCTTTCAGTTAGTTAAACCTTGGAACACAACTATTATGATCACTAAGTATCTATAGATGAAAAATAGCATACTTCAATGAAGGAAGCTTCAACCAGGTCAAACTAGAAACCTCAGGGTTTTTGTCCCCTAAAGCCACTTATGCTTGGATCTGCTGTATGTAATGGTTGTGGGAAGGAAGCCGCTCCTCCATTTAAAATAAAATGAATGCACTGTTAAAGAGGTAATCATTTAAGAATTAAAGATGGCCATCTTTTAGGTCTTGAGAAGAAAAAATTTCTAGGTGGTTCCTTGAACAAAATTTGACTTCCTTTTACTCCTGAGAACATCCCTGCTCCCTCGAGAAGCCCACAGGATGGCTCAGATTCATCCATTTCTCCACAGTTCTTTTTATTCCTCTCATCTTGTCACTCTCAAATGCAACTCAGAAGGCAGTATGACGAGAGACTTTATCATTCAGCGTCCATGATTACAGTCTTGTTGACTCCCCAGATACCCACCAGATGTTGCCTTAATCTTTGGTTAAAGATTCTGATTTGAGAAAAGTCATCTCAGAAGTAATGCTTTTTATCCTTTGATTTTGAAAGGACCTTGCAGAGAATAGAATTTGGAGAGGGGATATTGAGGGGCTGAGAATTAGCTTAGCCTGCTTTATAAAATCATAAAAGCTTTGGTCTTGCACTGCTCTACCCTTCATTCATTCTGAAATAGTGAACTTGTGAATCTCACAGTAGGCAGTTTGTCTCTGTAGAGCTTTTTCATTTTTATCAGGTGACTTTGTGGTCTTAAGATTTTTCCGTTAACTTCCAAAAAAGCCTGAACCATTTGTTACATTGCCGGAGTTAGGCGGCCAAAGGTTTTTCTGTGTTTCGGGGTTTTCCTGTTATGAGCTTTATACCTGGGTGATTCAATTACCTTTGGTTGACAGCTTTTATGGCTGTGTTGCCAGTGATTCCCCAGGTGATGAGCGCTTTTGTAGGACTCGCTGTTGGTCGTTAAGTTGAATCATGCAATTCTGTTCTATGGGTACCAACACATGTGGAGGAAATTTAAAAATAATACAAAGTACACACACAGTGTTCTTTTGTGGCTAGAAAAATTGCATAAGCTCTTGAAAGAGGAACTATTGTTATTTTTTAGGTTAAACAGTAAAATATTTTTTCACTGCTGTCATTATAAGTCAACTGGTAGCCAAGAATCCTCCATAAAATTATTTGCAGTCTACACTTAAATAGGATATTGTCATTATTTCTTTAAACTTGTGTTTTGATTATAAGATGTTCACTGAATTCAGTGTTCAAATGACTTGCTATTGAGTTATGATTTTCCTAATGTTGGGAAGTTTTTTTGTTCTTAGAGGCAAGACAGATAGATATCTTAGGACTACCAACCCAGTTAAGAAATGTGGGTTCTTTACTCCGGCAGGGAATTTCTCTGCATTTAAGTTCCTCATTTGTAATAAGGAGATAAGCAGAATCTTACTCCTTCATCAGATAGTACCTGTAAAGCACAGCTGCACTCCTTGTTAGGCAGGTGCTTTGCAGGAAGAGATACATAAAGTCTGAAGAAATCATTAGGATTTAGAGTCATGGGAGTTTGCTCCCGACCTTCTTAGACACCATCTATGTCCAGGACTTGAGTTAAGGGTCCCATAATGGTTCCTGCCCGCAAAGAGCCCACAGTCTAACGTTGGGATGTTGGCAGGAAAGGGTCACATACAAAGAAAATTGTAGTGCAATTTCAGAACTGTGCACAGAGGTTGAGCCTCTAACCCAGACTGACAAAGTAAGGCAAAGTTTCCAAGACGAGGTGATATGATAAGCATGACTAGAAAGATAAGTAAGAGGTACCAGGGAAAGTGGAGGATAAAGGGAGTCCAGGCCCACAGGACAGTATATGAAAAGGTACGGATGTAAGAAGCATGGAGTAGACAGAAAACTATCATTCCATACTGGCCTACTGAGGCACAAGGTATGAGGCCTCCAGGGTAGGCTGACTATCATTTACAAAGTTGTAACTCAGAAAATTGTTTGAATACTGCTCAATGGACAGCTTCTTAAAAAATTCAGGGTTGCCAGAGGCTCTGCGTGTAATATGTCAGGAGTCTTTTAGTTATATGATAAGCAACTTGTACTTTATCATGTAGATCAAGAGTCTCTGGATGGAATTACACGTGTCCATTGTATCCCTCAGGCTGTGTGCGTGTGCGTGTGATATTTTGGGGGAGAGAGGGTGAATTGCTTTCATCAGATTTTCAAAGGGGCCTGTGACTCAAGAAAGGGAAAGGGCCACTGCTGTGGGTTGAGGGGTTTCAAGCCGAGGAAGAACATGCTCTGAGGTAGATTTTAGAAAGACAGTTCTGCTGTCTGCATGGCGGATGTGTGCAGGTCAGCAGCACCCCGGCAGGGAGGCCTGCTAGGATGTGGTTGGCAGTAGTCTGGGCCAGAGACGACAACAGCTTGAATTATGGCAGTGGGGATAGAGATGCAGAGCAGCAGATAGATTTGGAAATGATGAAGGTTAAAAGGTCAAGGCCTGGCAACTGTCTGGGTGACAGGAAGTGTGGGAGAGGGAATCATCAAATATGCCTTCTGAGGTTCTGGCTTCAGTGACCTTGGATGTGTTGCGAGTAACTGAGAGGGAAGAGAGAGGACAGAGTGGGCTTAGGGAGGGAAAAGGGAAACTCAAGCTGAGTTTAATGTTTCTGGGGGCCCCCCAGGTACATAGCTGTACACACAGGAGGTATGAATTTGGAACTCATCAACGAATAGACAGTAGTTATAATCATGCGAATCTACAGAAAAAGGGCTTAGAAAGAGTGGCGAGGTGACACCTTATTGCTCCCCAGGTCTAAGGAAAAACACACTTTGGTGTCTCCCTCTCTTCTCACAGTGCTGCTGATACTGAATGCATCTGGCACTATGGTCGCCAAATGTTTGTGGGGTTGGGGAGCCTCTCCCCGCACGAGGCAATTCTCAGATACCAGCTACATTTATTATACCATACCAGTCTCCTGTCCTCTTTTACCCAATGCAGAAAATGGGGCCCAAAGAGGTGTGTAATGACTTGCTGAAATTCAAAGTTATCAAAGCAGCTAACTCTTAGAAGAGGGACTTATAATTCAGGTCTCCAAGTCTTAGCCAGTTCTCTTTGCCTCATGGGAGACTTGACATAGAGGGTTTGAAAATGAGGTGCCCTGACATTCTCTGGCTTGTTTTATAATGTCCAAAGCCATCATCCTTCCAGTGGAGCAATTTTACATTTACTCCAAATTTTAGATTGGTGCCAAACTTTTCTGCTCTTAGGCACCCCCTTCTTCCCAGCCCTGTCCCTTCACCACGTTGGAACTCTTTTCCGATTCCCAAGTTGTCCTGTTTGCTCAGCATGTGCTTGGAACTGTACTCTGGGAAGTGCCACTTGGGCTTTGGAATGGATTCTCAGAAAGAACCTGAATACCAATGGTGGAAAATGCTTTCTTTGGCTTTTTTTAGAAGTCAGGTCTCTTGAGGTACAATTTTCATATAGCAAATTTTACCCTTTTTTAAAAGGTATATGGTTCCATGAGTTTAACTAACACACACAGTCACAACACTGCCACTGCTATCAAGGTATAGAACATTTCCATCCCTCCCAGAACTTCTTTATGTCCCTTTGTTATCATCCCCAGCACCCACCACAACCCCTCTCAACCAGTAATCTGTTTTTTTTCCTATCATTTTTCATTTTCCAAAATTTCATGCAAGGGCAATTCTACAATATGTAGGCTTCTGAATCTGTTTCTCTCACATAGCATGTTTGTTTGAGATTTATCCATGTTGCTGCAAATTAGTATTTTTCTCCTTTCTGATGCTGAGTAGTTTTCCATTGTATGGATGTTGCAGTTTCTTTATCCATTAACCAGCTGATGTTCGTTTGTTTCTAGTTTCTGGCAATTATGAATAAAGCCACTATAACAATCTGAATATAGATTTTGGTGTACTTATAAGTTTTCATTTCTTTGGCATAAATACCCAGGAGTGGTGTTGTATTGCTGGAAGGTATGCTAAGTGAACGTTCAACTTTATGAGAAAATGCCAGTCTTTCAAAGTGACTGCACCATTTTTCACCGCCACCAACAATGTGTGAGAATTGCAGTTGCTCAAAATCATTGTCATCACTTGGCATGGTCAATTTTTTTGTTTGTTTTTATTTAACCTTTCTAATAGGTGTGTAGCAATTTGTCACTGTGGTCTTAATTTGCATTTTCCTAATGACTAATGATGTTGATTATCTTTTTGAGTGCTTAATTGCCATCCTATATTTTGTTTGGTGGAGTGTCCCCTAAAATGTTTTGTCTGTCTTATCAGGTTGTTTGAAAATATTTTGTCCCAGTCTGTGGATTGTGTTTTCATTTTTTTTAACAGTGTCTTTGGAAGAGCAGAAGTTTTGATGAAGTCTGCTAGTGGAAAAACATTAGCCCTAGACTAAACACTGCTCTGGTCCCAGCTAAGCAAGCTTAAAAGCAAGACCTGAAAGGAACAAAGTGTTTACAATGAACTTAACTACATCCCAGAAAAAAATTTCAAGAATATTTAACCGAGTACAAAAACATCTGACACCAGGTAAAATTCACAATGGCTGGCATCCAGTTACAAATTAACAGACAAACAAAGGATATAAATTCAAACCACAATAAGGGAAAAAAAAATCAATAATTCAAAAGGGACTCAGAAATGACATAGACTACAATTAGTAGTCAAGAACATTAAAATAATTGTTATAACTATTTCCATATATTCCTGAAGCTAGAGAAAAGATTGTACAGGTTAAACAGGGACATAGTAAATATGAAAAAAATCACAAAAGAATTGAAAACTGCAATTATTCTGGGTGGGATTGATAGCATATTAGATACTGCAGAAAAAAAGATTAGTAAACTTGAAGACAGAGAAATAGAAATTCTCTGAAATGAACAGAGAAAAAAGACAAAATAAACAGAGAATCAATGAGCTACATGAGAACTTTGGTTAGTCAAATATATGTGTAAGTCTATTGCATGAATGTATCTTCTCTCTCGATGCTTTAAAAATTTTTCTCATTGGCTTAAACAATTTGATTGTAATATACCTTTTGTTGTTTTCTTTGTCACGTGCTTGGATTTTGTTGGGCTTTTTGGATCTGTGGGTTTATATCATTTACATCAGATTTGGAAAATTTTTCTCCATGATTTCATCATATTTTTTCTGTCCTCCTTTTCCCCATTCTCTCCAAGGATTCTAATTACATGTGAATTTGAACCACCCAAAGTGAGTAAAATATGACTTTTATTGTTTAAATCCCTTTAAAAGATAATTGGCTGTTTAAAGCAAAATAATATCATAACTTGTTGGGTTCTAACTTATGTAGCAGTACAATGTATGACTGCAATAATTATACCTGGGAGGGATGAAATGGAAATATATTATTATAAGCTTCTTATATTATACATGAGGTATAATAGTACTTAAATATAGACTGTGTTAAGGTAAAAATGTATACTCTAAACCTTAAAGTAACAAATAAAAGAACAAAGCAAAGCACTTTGGCTAATAATCCAAAAATGGAGATGAAGTAGAATCATAAAAAATACTCAGTTATTCCCAAAGACGGCAGAAAAAGAGGAAAAGGGGAAAAAAAGAACAGATGGGACAAATAGAAAACAAAGAATAATGTGGTAGATTTAAACCTAAGCATATTAATCTCATTAAGCTTAAATGTCCTATATGTCACAATTAAGAGCCAGAGATTGTCAAAGTTGGTTACAACAAACAAAAAGCAAGTCCCACTTATATTTGCATAAATGAAACCAACCTTGGATATGAAGGTACAAATAGATTGAAAATAAAAGATGGGGGGAAAATCCCATGCTAACAGTAATCAAAAGAAAGCTGGAGAGACTAAAATATCAGAGAAAGTACATTTCAGAGCAAAGAATGTTACTAGGAACAGAGAATCATTTCATAATGTTATAAGGCTTGATTCCTAAGAAAGACATAAAATTCCTAAATATTTATGCATCTAATAACACAGCTTGAAAACACATGGATCAAAATCTGATTGAACTGCAAGGAGAAATGGACAAATCCACAATTATATTCAAGAGTTCAACACTCTTTAACAGTTGATAGAAGGAGTAGAAAGAAATCACTAAGATAATATAGATTTGAACAACAATGTCAACCAGCCGGACCTAATTTATATTTACAGAATATTCCACTCAACAACAGGTGAAATGTACATTCTTTTCAAGTGCACACAATACACTAAGCAAGTAAGACCATATTCTGAACCATAAAACAAGTTTCAATTGATTTTAAAAGATTGAAGACATACAAAGTATATCTTGTGACTACAATGGTATTAAATTAGAAATTAATAACAAAAATATCTGGAAAATCCTCAAATATTTGAAAACCAAATAACACATTGCTAAATAATCCATGGGTCAAAGAAGAACCAAAAGATAAATGCGAATGTATATTGAACTGAATGAAAATGAAGTACAATATACCAGAATTTGTGGAATGCCCCAAAGTCATGCTTAAGAGGAAATTTGTAGCATTAAATTATTAAATATTAAGTGATAAGTAGCATTAAATTACACTGTTACAAATTAAACTAGCAAAGAGTAAAGATCTCAAACTAATGACCTTGAATTTGATAACTAGCAATGGGGCAAAAGAACAAATTAAGGCCGATGTAAGCAAAGAAAAGGAAATAAACATGATGACAGTGAAAATCAATGGAATAGAAAAAGTAATGGAGAAAATCAATGCAACCAAAAGCAATAAAAGGCAAATAAAATTGCTAAACTTCTAGCCAAGCTACTCAGAAAAACAAGAGAGATGACATAAATTTCCATTATCAGGAATAAGAGAGGCAATGTGACTATAGAATCTATAGATATGAAAAAGATAACATGGAAATATTATTCACAATTTTATGCCTATACTTTGGAACTTCCATTTAATGGAAAAAAGATCCATTCCTTTAAAGACATAAACTACTAGAGCTCATTCAAGAAAAATTGATAACCTAATAATGCCACACCAGTTAAAGAAATTGAATATGTGGTTAAAAATATTCCCAAAAGAAAATGACTGGAGCAGATGGCTTCACTGGAGAATCCGCCAAATATGTTTAAAGAGGAAATAATACAAATTCTACACAACTCTTCCAGAAAATTTAAGAGATGATAATATTTCTGAATTCATTCAATGAGGCCAGCTTTACTCAGATATCAAAACCAGACAAAATATTAAAAGCAAAAAACAAAAACAAACCTATAGAATAACTGACATGAATAAAAGGGCAAAAAATCTTAGCAATACTTTAACAATTTTAATTCAATGATATATTTTTAAAATGCATCATGTCCAGCCACTGGTGTTTATTCCAGGAAGGCAAGGTTAGTTAACATGTGCAAAGAAGTCATTGTAGTTCACCACATTCACAGAATAAAAAAGAAAAGCCACTGAACAAAAACAAAAACAAACCTATATGTTTATCTCTATAGACACAGAAGAAGCACTCCTGATAAAAATTTCCAGCAAACTCTTAATAGAAGTGATCTTCCTCAAACTAAGGGCATTTATGAAAAACTTTTAACTAACATGACACGTAATGTTAAGTGACAAAATATTTTCTCCTAAGATCAGAAAAAGGCAAGGATGTCCATTCTTACTGCTTCTTTTCAACATTGTACTGCAGAGTCTATCCAGTGTAATAAGACAAGAAAAAGAAATGGAAAGCTTCCAGAATGGAAAGGAAGAAGTAAAACTGTCTTTATTTGCAGCTATTTTCTATGTATCATATATGTAGAAAATACTATGGAACCTGCAACAAGTAACTACAACTAATAAGCAAATACAAAAGATACGAGATCAGTGTAGAAAAATCAATTGTGTTTCTACAACAATCAGAAATTGAAGCAAAAATATAAAATAGCACAAAAATAGGAAATAGGGATTAAGATACCTATACAATGAAAGGTACAAAACATTGCTAAGAGAAATTAAAGAAGACCTAAATAAAAGAAGATATACCATGTTTATGTATTGTAAGACTCAATATTTTTTAAATGTCAGTTTTGCCCAAATTGATCTGGTGATTCAACACAATTCCTCTCAAAATCTCGGCAGACCTTTTGCAGAAATGGACAAGCTGATTCTAAATTCATATGGAAATGAAAGAGACCTAGATTACCCAAAACAACTTTGAAAAGAAGAATAAAGTTGAAAAACTTATAATCTTAATTTCAAGTCTTATCATAAAACAATAATAATTAAGACAATGTGGAATTGGCATCCAGATAGACAAATAGATCAGTGGAAAAGAATAGGGATTCCAGAAATAGATAAAAAAAATAGATGAAGGTACAGAGATAAGTAAAAAAATTATAATCTTTCAATAAATGGTGAAACAATTGGATATTCATATATAAATATATTCATAGGAAAACCTTTGATCCAAATGTCATACTGTACAAAAAGTTTACTCCAAGTGGATGATAGCCCTAAATGTAAAACTAAAATGTGAATGTAAAAACATAAATGCAAAACTTGAAACCGTAAAACTTCTAGGAAAAAAATTTTCAAACTTAAATTGGACAAAGATGTTTTAGATACAAAACCAGAAGTATGATCCATAGTAGAAAAATTGATAAATTGAGCACCTTCAAGATTAAGAATTTCTGGTCTTCAAAAGACAAGCCACAGATTGGCAGAAAATATTTGTCAATTGTGTATTTGATAAAGGACTTGTATCCAGAATATGTATTTTTAAAAACTCTCAAAACTCAAAGATGTTTATAGAAAAGAAACACTTAGCAAGCCTACAAAGACAAACTGTGGCTATACCCCAGTGCTCAGAGCAGAGGGAATAGACAGAAGCACCTGTCTCCCAGTCTTTCCCTTAAAGAGGTCTATTTGCTACCTGGAGTCAGTTTCCTAATTTAACATACATCTAGGAACTGACTATGATTCTGCCTGAGACGGGAGTCTGGTGAGGGCCATTTCTATCTTTTCCCTCTTTTGGTATCTCCCTAAAAGGAGCTTGTGCACATATCTGGAGCCTAGGCTTTTGTGGCTGCCACCCAGAATGTGCACCCGTGGATTGTCTGGCTCTGGTGGCTAGCATTTATGATTCTACAGGACTGTAGAACCCTCAGGGCTCAGTGCAGAGGGAGCAGACAGAAATGCCCAGCTCCCAGTCTTTCCCTGAAAGAAATCTACTTGCATACTTTAAAACTACTGCTTGAGGTGTATAGTGCGTGGGGGACACGGGGAGGGCTGTGCAACACAGAGAAGACAAGTAGTGATTTTACAGCATCTTACTATGCAGATGGACAGTGACTGTGAAGGGGTATGTGGGGGGGACTTGGTGAAGAGGGGAGCCTAGTAAACATAATGTTCTTTCTGTAATTGTAGATTAACGATACCAAAATAAAAAAAATAAAAAAATAAAAAAACTACTGCTTGAGGGTCTGGCTTCCAGTCACTCTGCCTCTATGTGCTGATTCAGATCCTCACCTTTGAGACACTGACAGGTCTTGGCCCACCCTTACTACGGGAAGCCAGTAAGAACAAAGAAGGTGACTTGGACAATCCCAAAGGTTTGAGAGACAATCAAGACCTAAGCCTGGGCTTAGGTAAGTTTCATCTCCTACACAAGACCACTCGATAAAGACTGGGAGAGGTGGCTGTTTTATCTAATGCACAGAAACCAACACAGAGAGAATCAAGGAAAGTGAAGAAAGAGGAATATGTTCCAAACCAAATAATAAAACTCCAGGACAAACCTTAATGAAATGGACATAAAAGATTTACTTGGAAAGAGTTCAAAACAATAGAAACAAAGATGCTCACTGAGTTCACAAGAACAAATCATGAATAAAATGAGAATTTCAACAAAGAGATTGAAAACCTGTGAAAGTATTAAATGGAAATCACAGAGCTGAAGAACATGATAACTGCACAGAAAAACTCAAAAGTGTTTCAACAGTAGTCTAGATGAAGTGAAAACAGGAACGTGAAACCTGAAGATAGAGCAGTGGAATTCACTCAATCAGAGGAGCAAAAAGAAAAAAAACTTGAAAAAGAGTGAACATAGCTTAAGGATCTTAGGGAACACCACCAAGTGGCCCAATATTTGCATTACAGGCATCGCAGAAGAAAAGAAAGAGAAAGGTGCAGAAAACTTATTCAAAGACCTAATGGCTGAAAAATTCCCTAACTTGGGGAAGAGCACAGACATCCAGATCCAAATCAGGAAGCCCAGAGAGCTCCAAATAAGAGGAATCCAAAAACATTTTATGTTTTTGATGTCATAATTCACATATTTTTATCTTATGCATCCATTAATAAATTATTGTGGTTATTTTTATTACTTTTGTCTTTTAACCCTCATGCTAGATTTATAAATGATTTACCTACTACCTTTATGACATTACAATATTCTGAATTTAACTATATATTTATCTTTTCCAGTGAAATTTATACTTTCATATGTTTTCCTATCATTAATTACTATCCTTTCATTTCCACTTGTGGAAGCCCCTTCAACATTTCTTGTAAAGACTGTCTAGTGCTGATGAAGTTCTTCAGCTTTTGCTTGTTTGAAAAACTTTATCTCCTTCAAGTCTGGAGGGCAATTTGTCAGGGAGAGTATTTTCAGTTAGCAGTTTTTGTTTTCAGCACTTTGAATATGTAATGTGACTCCCTTTTGTCCTGCAAGGTTTCTGCTGCTGATTCTATATAGGGGTTCCCTTGAATGTAATAAGTTGTTTTTCTCTTGTTGCTTTTAAGATTCTTTCTTTGTCTTCAACTTTTTTAAAGTTATTTTCTAAACTTCTGACAATGTAATTATAATGTTTCTCAGTGTGGGTCTCTTTGGATTCTTCTTATTTGGAGCTCTCTTGGCTTCCTGATCTGGATCTGGATGCCTGTGTCCTTCCCCAGGTTAGGGAATTTTTTAGCCATTATCTCTCTGAATAAGTTTTCTTCACCTTTCTTTTTCTTTTCTTCTGGGACCCCTGTAATGCAAATATTGGGCCACTTGGTGGTGTTCCCTAAGATCCTTAAGCTATGTTCACTCCCTTTCAAGTTTTTTTTTTTCCTTTTTGTTCCTCTGATTGGGTGAATTCCACTGCTCTACCTTCAAGTTTAATATCCCTTTTTTCATTTCACCTAGTCTGCTGTTGAGCCCCTCTTTTGAATTTTACTGTGTGGTTATCATGTTCTTCAGCTCTATGGTTTCTATTTAGCACTTTCTCAGATTTTCAATCTCTTTGTTGGAAATCTCATTTTATTCATAAATTGTTCTTGTGAACACAGTGAAATATATATATATATATATATATATATATACTCATGCAACCCAATAGCAAAACGAACAAGCCTTTTAAAAAATAGGCAGACGAAGTGAATAGACATTTTTCCAAAGAAGACTTACAAATGGCCCAGAGGTAGATGAAAAGGAACCCATCACTAATCAGGGAAATGCAAATCAAAATCATAATATTACGTCACATCTGTTAGAATGGCTGTCATTAAAAAGACAAAAGATGACAAGTGTTGGTGAGGATGTGGACAAAAAGGAACTCTTTTGCCATGTTAGAAGGAATGTAAATTGGTGCAGCTACTATGAAAAACAGTATAGAAGTTCCTCAACAAATTAGAAATAGAACTTTTATATGATGTGGCAATTCTACTTCTGGTTATATATCTGAAGAAAACAAAATCACTATCTCAAAGAGATATCTGCACCCCCACATTCATTGCAGCATTATTTACAATAGCCAAGACATGGAAACCACTCATGTGTCCACTCATGGGTGAATGGATGAAGAAAATACAGTGTTTATATACACAGTGGAATATTATTCAGCTACAGAAAAGAAAGAATTCCTGCCATTTATGACAACATGGATGGAATTTGAGGGCTTCATGCTAAATGAAATAAGTTATAGAAAGACAATTGATCCCATTTATATGTGGAATCTGAAAATACCGTAGTCATAGAAATACAGAACAAATCAGTGGTTGCCAGAGGCAGGAGTTGGGGATTGAAGAAATGGGTGAAGGTGGTCAAAAGGTACAAACTTCCAGTTATAAGATAAGTAATTTCTGGGAATATAATGTACAACATGGTGACTATAGTTATCAATATTCTATTATCTATTTGAAGGTTGCTAAGGGAGTAGATCTTAAAAGTTCCCATCACAAGAAAAAAAGTTGTAACTGTGTGAGATGATCTAAGTTAAGTAGATTTATTCTGGTAATCATGTTGCAATATAGACATATATCAAATCATTTTATTGTATACCTTAGCCTTATGCAATTTTGATAATATCTCAATAAAACTGGGGAAAAAAACCTCTCAAAACTCAATAATTAGAAAATAATCCAACTTTAAAACCCTAAAGAATCCATTCCAAAACTACTAGATCTAATATCTGAATTCAGCAAAGTTGCAATATACAAAATTAATATGCAGAAATCTGTTGCATTCCTATACACTAACGATAAATTAGCAGAAAGAGAAATCAGGAAAACAATTCCATTCACAATTGCATCAAAAAGAATAAAATACCTAGGAATAAACCTAACCAAGGAAGTGAAAGACTTATACTCTACAAACTACAAGACACTCATGAGAGAAATTAAAGAAGATACCAATAAATGGAAACACATCCCATGCTCATGGATAGAACTAATATTGTCAAAATGGCCATCCTGCCTAAAGCAATTTACAGATTCAATGCAATCCCTATCAAAATACCAACAGCATTCTGCAATGAACTAGAGAAAATCGTTCTAAATTTCATATGGAACCACAAAAGACCCTGAATAGCCAAAGCAATCCTGAGAAGGAAAGCAGGGGTGGGGTTACGCTCCCCAACTTCAAGCTCTACTACAAAGCCACAGTAATCAAGACAATTTGGTACTGGCACAAGAACAGACCCATAGATCAATGGAACAGACTAGATAGCCCAGATATAAACCCAAGCATATATGGTCAATTAATATATGATAAAGGAGCCATGGACATACAATGGGGAAATGACAGCCTCTTCAAAAACTGGTGTTGGCAAAACTGGGCAGCTATATGCAAGAGAATGAAACTGGATTATTGTCTAACCCCATACACAAAAGTAAACTCAAAATGGATCAAAGACCTGAATGTAAGTCATGAAACCAATAAACTCTTAGAAGAAAACATAGGCAAAAATCCCTTGGACATAAACATGAGCAACTTTTCCCTGAATGCGTCTCCTCAGGCAAGGGAAACAAAATAAAAAATGAACATGTGGGACTACATCAAACTAAAAAGCTTCTGTACAGCAAAAGGTACTGTTAGCAGAACAAAAAGACATCCTACAGTATGGGAGAATATATTTGTAAATGACATATCTGACAAGGGGTTAACATCCAAAACATATAAAGAACTCATACACCTCAACACCCAAAAAGCAAGTAACCCTATTAAAAAATGGGCAGAGGATAAGAACAGACATTTCTCCAAAGAAGAAATTCAGATGGCCAACAGGCACATGAAAAGATGCTCCACATCACTAATTATCAGGGAAATGCAAATTAAAACCACATTAGGTATCACCTCAAACTAGTTAGGATGGCCAACATTAAAAAGACTAGGAACAACAAATGCTGGCAAGGATGTGGAGAAAGGGGAACCCTCCTACACTGCTGGGAATGTAAGTTAGTTCAACCATTGTGGAAAACAGGATGGAGGTTCCTCAAAAAACTAAAAATAGAAATACCATTTGACCCAGTAATTCCACCCCTAGGAATTTACTCTAAGATTGCAGGATCCCAGTTTCAAAAAGGCATATGCACCCCTATGTTTATCGCAGCACTATTTACAATAGCCAAGAGGTGGAAGCAACCTAAGTGTCCATCAGTAGATGAATGGATAAAGAAGATGTGGTACATATACACAATGGAATATTATTCAGCCATAGAAGAAGACAAATCCTACCATTTGTAACAACATGGATGGAGCTAGAGGGTGTTAATGCTCAGTGAAATAAACCAGGTGGAGAAAGACAAGTGTCAGATAATTTCACTCATCTGTGGAGCATAAGAACAAAGCAAAAACTGAAGGAACAAAACAGCAGCAGACTCACAGAACCCAAGAATGGACTAACAGTTACCAAAGGGAAAGGGACTGGGGAGGCTGGGTGGGAAGGGAGGGAGAAGGGTAATAAAGGGCATTATGATTAGCTCACATAACATAGGGGGTGGTCACAGGGAAGAGAAGATAAATATTGACTCTATAACATCTTACTGCACTGATAGACAGTGACTGTAATGGGGTATGTGGTGGGGACTTGATCATGGGGAGAATCTAGTAACTACAATGTTGCTCATGTGATTGTATATTGGTACCAAATAATAATAATAATAAGACAAAATAACCCAACTTTAAAAGACTTGATTTGGTGAAAAGATGTGAATAGACATACCACCAAAGAATATATAGGATGTCATATAAGTATCTGAAAGGATGCTCAACATCATTAGGGAAATGCCTATAAAACCACAATGAGATATAATATACCTTTTAGAATTGCTAAAATGAAAAATACTCATCAAACCAAATGTTGGTGAGAGTGTGGCACAACTGGAATTTTCATGCCAATAGGAATATAACATGATATGACCTCTTTGGAGAACAGTTTGGCACTTTCTTAAAAGGTTACACAAACTTCCATATGACCTAGGTATTACACCTCTTGGTATTTACTCAAAAAAAATGAAAGCATATGTCCATACGAAGACTTTTATACAAATGTTCATAGCAGATTTATTTGTAAGAGCCCCAAAGTAGAAACAGTCCAAATTCTATCAAGTGGTGAATGAATTAAATACTGTTATATCTATATAATAGACTACTACTCAGCAATTAAAATGGATGAACTACTGATACATACTATAGTATGGATGAATCTCAAAAAATATATAGAGTGAAAGAATCAAGACAAAAAAAGTTCTTACTATATGATTCCATTTATATGAAATTCTAGAAAATTCAAACTTGCCTATTGTGAGAGAAAGGAGATCAGAGATTGCTTGGCATTTTAGGAGTGGGATGGGGAGGAGGGAGGGATCGCAAAAGGGCTCATGGAAATTTTTGGGGGGTGATGGATAAGTTCACTATCTTGACTGTGGTGATGGTTTTACAGATATATGTATATTAATGTCAATCCTCACTGATACACTTGGCATATGTTATATTTAGTGTATGTGAAGCATACTGAAAAAACTGTTTAAAAAAAGAGGGGAGAAAAACACATTAGGGAATTGGACAGGACAGTTTCTTGCACTCTTTTTAATCTTGTTTTCTTTTTTTTTTTCTTCCCTTACCCTCTCCGTTGTGCTCATTTAGTTTCCTTTAAAAGACTAGGGCTGTATTAAGGGAAATTAAAAACACATAATCACTAAACACTGATGAGGTCATAATAAAAATAATTACACTCTCACCTTACATGTGGCAACATAAATTTGTGTAGCACCTTTGGAAAACAAATGGCATGCATATCAAGAACCATTTAAATATGTTTATATCCTCTGACACACTAATTCCACTTCCAGAAATTTTACTAAGGAAATAATTATTTTTAAAGTGAAAGGCTTAGTGAAGTCTTTGAAATGGTGTTGTGTGTGTGTGTGTGTGTGTGTGTGTGTGTGTGTAAAATGTGGAATAGCAAGGGAATGATTAGATCATTTTTGTTAGATCCACTAAAGAAATACAAAACAATTATATATATTATAAGAAATGCTTATTTTTAATTTTCAAAGTCAGAATAAAATTATTTCTACTCTATCAATACAATTAGTTGAAAACTATGTATACAGATGGAAATGGTTCTGGAGAAATGAAAATGGTTTGTTAGGATTTTGGGATTTAGTGTGAATTTTCACTTACAAGTCCATTTGTATTGGTGTAATGAGACTTCTTTAATAGTTAAGTAATAAAGACAAAGTAAAACAGACCAGTGAGTGTGTCTTAGTATGTAGTTTCCATAGCTGCAATAGAGATTTTAAGGCAGATTACAAGGTACAAACATTGTTAAACACATACATTTACTTCCTGTCCACAAATAGTCCACTCAAATTACAGTAAAAAAAAATTTAAAGACGATGGGGAGGGAGAAAAAGTTCTAAGAGCTTCAAAGCACATGAAGAAAGCTGAATCAAAAGGTGGAGGCTGAGAAAACTTAGAAGCAGTTTGATTTCCACTGAAGGATCCCTAAAAGAGTATAAATTGCCAGCCCCAGCTCCCAGAGCATAGGCATCAGGCAAGAGAAAGGAGAGTATTTTCCAGGGAATCCAACCTAAATATAACCACACAGAGAAGATCAGGTAACATGTCAAACACTGTCCACAGAGTTTATGATGAACATTTTGTACTTCTTTCTTATATTATACATGGGCAGACTTCAGGGATCATCATTCATCAAAAACATCCAAATAATAGAACAAAAAGTGAAAGAGAGAGAAGGAATTGAAGATATAACTGAAGAAAACTTCTCCAAAGATAAGAGTATGAGTTTCCCCATTGAAAAGGTGCACTATGTATCTAGCACAATGGATGAAAATAGACTTTTAACAAGGCATGTAATTTTGAAAATTTTAGCGCGCAAAGAAGATTCTACAAGTACTCATAAAGAAGAAAAAATGGCTTATATACAAATAATCCATTCCTGAGTTGCACTAGCCCCATTTTAAATGCTTAATAGCCACGTGTAGCTAATGACTACTATATTGGACAGCAGAGAGGAAGAATATTCCATCATTGCAGAATGTTCTACTGGACAGCAGTGGTCCTGATTTATAGTAAGACTTGCTTTTTATGAAATTATGTTTCCTACACACTTTCCTGTTGGCCACTTGTCCTTGATTATGCTCGCTGTAAGATGATATTTTCTTTATTATGGTGTACATGTATCAGCATCATTGTATTTTGTTTTACAGTTGTATTTTCAGCAATGGTATTTGAGACTATTACAAATCAAGAGCTACCTGTGATCAAGTGCGTTTTAATCAATCATAAGAACGACGATTCATCAATGAGGATATCATCATCATATCCCATGGTAAAGTAATATTAAAACGATATAACTTTAGTTGTTTTCTCTAAAGAATATACTTTCTAAGCTATTGAGACCTACCATGGTTATATGGATACTTCTTTTTATGTATTTAAATGTATTATGTACTCTTATTTGGTGCAGATGAGCATTTATACTCATTGCTACTCCATTCCATCTGAGTCCATTCCATCAAGAGTCATGTTCTCTTTGGGTCTGGATTTAGGAAGGACACTGATACCCAGCATGAACAAGTAACAGGAACTCACCTTTCTCCTTAAAGAGGATCCAGGCTTCTCTCTCAAGCATGAGTCCCTGATTTCCAATTGCCTCCTGAAGTATGAAGTAAAATGAATAAGTTTTCCATTTGCTCATTAAAATCCTCCTACATAATTTATTTCATTTCCATTTCCCCAAATCTGCTCCTATTCTTGTTTTAACTGATTTCTGCTTATGGCCTTCTCTAGTTCCCAGGCTTGAAAGCTCAGAGTCATATTTTACTATTTTCCCTCTCTTGCCTTCACATTTGGTTTCCAAGTCCTATCAGTTTCCTCTCTTTAATAGTTCTCATACAATCATCTCAGACTCCCCAGTCTCACTGCCACTTCCCTAACTCAAGCCCTCATTAACTCTCTCATAATCACAATATCATAAGGATTTTGCATTCATCTCAGATTGGGCGGCTGGACTATTCTTCCTGAAGTACAGCTATATCCTTTACTGCCTGGCTTGGAACTTTCAGAGACTTCCCCTTACTTAAACTGACATGCAAATTGCTCTGTAATCTGACTCTGGCTTCTTCAAGTTCCAAGCTTGTTTTTTACCATTCTTCTCCCCATGATATTCAGTTAGCATAGCTTAGGTATTTACTCAAATGAAGGAAGCTTAAATGATAGAGAACTAAAAATATTAACAGTCTACCTACAACAAAAAGTGAGCAAAAATTAGCAACTCTGTGGACATTTCCAGTTAAGGATGCTTACAAATATATAGTCACTCTGTTTTCTTTTATGTAGGTATAATACATAAACACATGACATGATACCCTGCACTTACCCCCACCCCAAAATCAAAGGTATCAAAAATATTCTCAAATTTTAAAACAGTGTGAAATAGGTTTCAATAACAACATTCTACATGCATGTAAGAATCCTGATTTAATACATGATTTTTTAAATGCCAGAAGCATGGTCGATTTAAAATTTTTAACATATATGGGTTAACATATAACACATTGGCACATTAGTAATTAAGGCATTTTGCATACACAGTATTTCAGTGCAGGCAAAATATATTAATATTGTTTGCTATGATGTTTTAAACTTTCCATGTCTTTTCAACGTAAGAAAATAGTGACCCCACTTAGGTGTTTTCTTACAAAACACCATCTTTTAAAAATTAATGTGATTGGTCTTGCTAGTATTAAGTTCTGCATTATTTTTTTCATGCAGTATGAATTATATTCTTTTGCAATATTCAGGACTGTATTAAGACCTAGTCATTCTTAAACAGCATCAAACAGACAGTCATGCAAATCCTAACTGCTGCAAAGATGAGCAGTCTTCACTGTGCACTTTCACCTTCCTGAAGCCGAAGCCGCTCCTTTAGGATATTTTCCCCCTTTAATGTGAAATGATTTCTAGGGTGTCTGTGGCTTTGAAAAAAATGGTTTTGATTTCTTGCACAGTTCTTAATTCTCAGATGAGATATTATCCATCCCAGATTAATATTTTCTGGGAAACTCACAGTGCAGGGGTGTTTTGAATAACCAAGTGCTCTTCAGTAGACAAAATTTGTCAGTGCAACTCTAATAAATCATTAACTACATCTTCAGCTATAATACCAGTATATCCTGGAACTAAAATAAGATAATTTTACTCTTCCCACTTAATTATTGTTTAAATCTGATTATCTCTATCATTTATCATTTCTGCTTGAAGATTAAGATGGTGTGTGCTGGGTTTCTCCACTGCAAAGTCACTATATTTTTTCTTTGTAATTAACAAGTATTTTGGGGGAGATGCAAATATCCTGTTTCTTCTCCAATTTTCACCTGCTGATTTTAGCATCCTTTGGTAGATGTTGCTACAACTGTTGTTCCTATGATGTTTGCCTAATGCTGATTACCTTTCCCCCTTACTCTGTCTTCATTTATTAACTGGAATTATTTTGTGAAGAAGAGCTCTCTCTTCTCTCCTTTTTATTTATTTATATCAGTATGGACTTATAGGCACTTATTTTATTAATAGGTTATCACCCAAAACTGTCATTTTTATTTTATTGCTCAAATTTTCCCAGTTTGGCCATTGAAAACTACTTCAGATTGGTACTGTGCCCTTCCAACAGGTCCCCATCATTTGTCATGTACTGCCTTACTTTCTGGCTACAACATAGTTCAGGCTCATTTTGTGTTTTTCCTGCTTCAGCCCTGGAATTCACCACTTCTTCAAGAGCCCTGGTTTCATGGAGAATAGTATTAGAAACCAAGATCTGAGAGCTGGGGGTGCTCACTGCTACTGAGATGTCATTGCTTCTAGGCCCTCTCAGCAGACACAGCTAGGAAATATATGTATGTATACTACCCACCCACTCCCATCCCATACACACTATATCTATCTCTCTATCATCTCTACTTCTATTTATCTATTATTTATCTATCTATTTTTCATCTTTCTGTTATCTCTCATCTGTTATCTCTCTCTCTCTCTCTCTCCGTAAGTTCATGCTGATAACTCTAATTTCAGTTCAGCATGAAAGGGTTCTGTTTAGCTTTTCCTCTTTCCCTACTTGTTCTTCTTTCTCTGAAATAAGAAACCTGGCTCTCATTATCTATCATAATTTACTTGAATATTCACCCATATCCCAGTGAGAAACAGATTTACACACTAGAATATGTTATTTGTGTATGATTCTTTTTGTCTCTAACCTTATAGTAGCTAAGGTATTGTTTTCCAAAGTTACTTGGGTTCTTTCCTTTCCCACCCCTTTCACTCTGGTTATGTTGTTTATTTGTAATACAAAGAAGTCCATGTGGTTAGCTTTCTATTTTGAGTTCCCCTCCCTCATCCTTGTTAGTTTTAAGTATGTGAAACATGATTATGATCCTAAAAGCCAAAGCTGTATAAAAAGATACTCAGAGAAATATCTCTCCCTTCTCATCCCTGACACCAAATTTCCATCCATTTCCCATCTACTTCCTATGTGTAACCAATCTCTTTAGATTTTTAAAAATATTATTCCTGTATTTTGTGTGCACAAATGGGTATACACATGTGTATTTTCTTTCTTACATAAAGCATAGCATACTTGAAAGTTGATACCTTTTGCACTTAGCTTTCTTCACTTAACGGTATATCCAAAATCACTCCAAATCAGTTCATAGAGACTGTCCTCTTTCTTCTTATAGCTGTTTAGTACTCCATTGTGTGGATGTCCCATAGTTTATTCACCCATTCCCTAAGTATGAACATTTAGGTGGTTCCAGTATTTTGCAATGACAAGTAATGCTGCAATTAATTGTTGGAGGAATAGTCCTTGAAGAAGGGTTGCTGGCTCAATGGGTGAGTGCACATGCAGCTTTATTAGGTGTCACCAAATTCCCCTTCAGAAGAACAGCACCAGTTTTCATTTCCCCCCAGCAATGTATGAGCGTAGCTGTTTCATCACAACCTCACCAACAAAATGTGTTCATACTTCAAAATTTTGGCCAGTCTAATAGATGAGAAGTGATGCTCGGTGTTGTTTTAATTTACATTTTTCTAATTATGAGTTTGAACATTTTCTCTTATGTTCAAGGTCCATTCTTTTTTTTTTTTTTGAGAGGGCATATCTTATATTTATTGATCAAATGGTTGTTAACAACAATAAAATTCTGTATAGGGGACTCAATGCACAATCATTAATCAACCCCAAGCCTAATTCTCAACAGTCTCCAATCTTCTAAAGTATAATGAACAAGTTCTTACATGGTGAACAAATTCTTACATAGTGAATAAGTTCTTACATGGTGAACAGTGCAAGGGCAGTCATCACAGAAACTTTCAGTTTTGATCACGCATTATGAACCATAAACAATCAGGTCAAATATGAATATTTGTTTGATTTTTATACTTGATTTATATGTGGATCCCACATTTCTCCCTTTATTATTATTATTATTATTATTATTTTTAATAAAATGCTGAAATGGTAGGTAGATGTAAGATAAAGGTAGAAAACTTAGTTTAGTGTTGTAAGAGAGCACATGTAGATGATCAGGTGTGTGCCTGTAGACTATGTGTTAATCCAAGCTAGACCAGGGCAATAAAACATCCACGTATGCAGAAGATTTCTCTCAGAATGGGGGGGTGAGGTTCTAAGCCTCTCCTCTGTTGATCCCCAATTTCTCACCTGATGGCCCCCCTGCGACTGTGCCTGTGTTAGGTTGTTCCTCCCTTGAGGAATCTTACCCGTCTCTGGCTAACCAGTCATCTTCTGGGGCCATACAGGGAAATGTAAAGTTGGTAAGTGAGAGAGAAGCCATATTGTTTGAAAAGGTTAGCTTTTTACTTCTTTACAGATTTATGCCCTGTGGCTTCTATGCCCAGCATTTGTCTTGAGTATCTTTAGCACTTGGAGGAGTTATGATACTCGGTAAATTCGATATGAGGCACGAATTCTATTTAAGGGTTGTAATTAGGAAGGAAGAAGAAAAGCTATAGAGGTAGCAGACGGAAGAAAACATGGGAAGATTGATTATTTCTTTGACATATCTTCTTGTAGAGTAATTTAAGCATGTATAGGTTTTAAACTACTAATTAAATTGCACACACACATTAACATAATAGGAATACAGTTACATAACCAAAGCAGATCTATAATTACCAGCCATCTCCAGTGAGGCCAAGAAAACCAGTTAGGCACGCTAGGCATTTGTGAAAATTTGTCTATGATATGATGGATATTGTCCAACTGTACCTGAACAGTCTGAGAGAAATCAGACAAATTAAAACAGCCCATTCCTGGGAACTGTTCACATCCCATATGTTCTTTTAACAGTAGATAGTCTGTAGTTGTAAGACTTTGGAGCGCTACAACTTGCACTTCTCCTAATTCTTGGTTGAGTTCCAACAGTGTAGATCCAGTCAATTTTGTTGTTTTACTGTATGCACAGGCCAGCTTAGATATCTCCTTCTTAATTCCCATGGTAAGTCCAGGAACCGGTGGGATGAATGCAGCTACAACTGCAGCATCGCCTTGATCTTTGTTGAGGTTTTTTGATGATCATCTTCTGGTATGACTCTTCCAGAGAGTGCTGATGTTGGAAGTTATTCTTCATATCATATCTTAGTTCATTTTCTGGGTAGCCAAATTAGGCTTTGATCCTCTGTATAAATATAAACAGACCCTTTGCCCACACTTTGATCTGCCCTTTATACCATTGTGTAGAACTCATTGGAGGTCACCACACAGGAACTGCTTTTTTTTTTTTAACAGAAAGGAATATTATCAGAAAAGTGTACCTCCATAGCCGATCATCTGACACCCTTTAAGTGATCAAAGTTAAGGATATTTAAAGCATGCATTAATCGTTGATTTACAATTAGTTTTATCCTATCATGGAGTAATCCCCCTTTTCTTTCTTTTTTTTTTTTTGTTATCTTTAATCTACACTTACATGAGGAATATTATGTTTACTAGGCTCTCCCCTATACCAGGTCCCTGCTATAAACCCCTTTACAGTCACTGTCCATCAGCATAGCTAAATGTTGTAGAATCATTACTTGTCTTCTCTGTGTTGTACAGCCCTCCCCTTTCTCCCACCCCCCCTATGCATGCTAATCCTAATACCCCCCTTCTTCCTCCCCCCGCCTTTATCCCTCCCTACCCACCCATTCTCCCCAGTCCCTTTCCCTTTGGTACCTGTTAGTCCATTCTTGGGTTCTGTGATTCCGCTGCTGTTTTGTTCCTTCAGTTTTTCCTTTGTTCTTATATTCCACAGATGAGTGAAATCATTTGGTATTTCTCTTTCTCCACTTGGCTTATTTCACTGAGCATAATACCCTCCAGCTCCAATGTTGCTGCAAATGGTAGGATTTGCCCTTTTCTTATGGCTGAGTAGTATTCCATTGTGTACATGTACCATATCTTCTTTATCCATTTATCTACCAATGGACATTTAGGTTGTTTCCAATTCTTGGCTATTGTAAATAGTGCTGCGATAAACATAGGGGTGCATTGGTCTTTCTCAAACTTGATTGCAGCATTCTTAGGGTAAATTCCTAGGAGTGGAATTCCTGGGTCAAATGGTAAGTCTGTTTTGAGCATTTTGATGAACCTCCATACTGCTTTCCACAATGGTTGAACTAGTTTACATTCCCACCAGCAGTGTATGAGGATTCCCCTTTCTCCACAGCCTCGCCAACATTTGTTGTTGTTTGTCTTTTGGATGGCAGCCATCCTTACTGGTGTGAGGTGATACCTCATTGTAGTTTTAATTCGCATTTCTCTGATAATTAGTGATGTGGAGCATCTTTTCATGTGTCTGTTGGCCATCTGTATTTCTTTATTGGAGAACTGTCTGTTCAGTTCCTCTGCCCATTTTTTAATTGGATTATTTGATTTTTGTTTGTTGAGGTGTGTGAGCTCTTTATATATTTTGGACGTCAAGCCTTTATCGGATCTGTCATTTACAAATATATTCTCCCATACTGTAGGGTTCCTTTTTGTTCTATTGATGGTGTCTTTTGCTGTACAGAAACTTTTCAGCTTAATATAGTCCCACTTATTCATTTTTGCTGTTGTTTTCCTTGCCCGGGGAGATATGTTCAAGAAGAGTTCGCTCATGTTTATGTCTATGAGGTTTTTGCCTATGTTTTTTTCCAAGAGTTTAATGGTTTCATGACTTACATTCAGGTCTTTGATCCATTTTGAATTTACTTTGGTATATGGGGTTAGACAATGGTCTAGTTTCATTCTCCTACACGTAGCTGTCCAGTTTTGCCAGCACCATCTGTTGAAGAGACTGTCATTTCGCTCCTTTATCAAATATTAATTGACCATATATGTTTGGGTTAATGTCTGGAGTCTCTAATCTGTTCCACTGGTCTGTGGCTCTGTTCTTGTGCCAGTACCAAATTGTCTTGATTACTATGGCTTTATAGTAGAGCTTGAAATTGGGGAGTGAGATCCCCCCTACTTTATTCTTCTTTCTCAGGATTGCTTTGGCTATTCGGGGTCTTTGGTGTTTCCATATGAATTTTTGAACTATTTGTTCCAGTTCATTGAAGAATGTTGCTTGTAATTTGATAAGGATTGCATCAAATCTGTATATTGCTTTGGGCAGGATGGCCATTTTGACGATATTGATTCTTCCTAGCCACAAGCATGGGGTGAGTTTCCATTTGTTAGTGTCCCCTTTAATTTCTCTTAAGAGTGACTTGTAGTTTTCAGAGTATAGGTCATTCACTTCTTTGGTTAGATTTATTCCTAGGTATTTTATTCTTTTTGATGCAATTGTGAATGAAATTATTTTCCTGATTTCTCTTTCTATTGGTTCATTGTTAGTGTATAGGAAAGCTACAGATTTCTGTGTATTAATTTTGTATCCTGCAACTTTGCTGTATTCCGATATCAGTTCTAGTAGTTTTGGGGTGGAGTCTTTGGAGTTTTTTATGTACAATATCATGTCATCTGCAAATAGTGACAGTTTAACTTCTTCTTTACCAATTTGGATTCTTTGTATTTCTTTGTTTTGTCTGATTGCTGTGGCTAGGACAAGGTCCATTCTTTTTATCTTTTTTATGTGAATTGTCTATTCACTTCTTTTTCCCATTTTTCCTACTGTGTTTTTGGTCCTGTGTCCCTCAATATTAAAAACTTCTTTATATATTAAGGGTATTAGCCATTTACTTATAATATATATTGCAAATATTTTCTTCTAGTATGTTGGATTTTTTTTTTTAACATTCTATACCCTTCTTTTAAGATCCAGGTTGATTGCTGAAATTCAGCGAAGTCTCCCTATCCCCACTCTTCTGGTTTGGAAGTTGCTTCTCCTTCCTCTGAGGTTAAATTTACCTTTCAAACTAGTTGGTATCTCTTTATGGGGCACATCATATTTCACCTTGTATTTGAGTTATTTCTTCTTACTAGACTTGAAACTATTTAAGGACAAGATCTGTGTCTTTTCTTTCTAGTCCCACAGTGCCCAGCAGATGGTCTACCACCTATCAGATATTAACTAAATAAATTTGTCAGATATACTGAATAAATGAACAAATAAAACCAGAAATATGGCTCATAATCAGAGCAGAAGAGCTATATGCTGCTCTTCACCTGAAGAAGCTTTGTGTGTGTGTATATGCACACATGTGTAATTCTACATGTTAGGAGAGTAGACAGTAAGGGGTCCAGTGGCAGAAGTTGCTACCACACCCTACTCTCATATATCAGTTATTTAAAGCAGCTAAGGAATATAGCAATGAGCCTATGGGGATATTTTTTGTTTTTTAAGTCTTGCTAACAGAGATACCAGTTTACTGTTATTATGTAGATTCTTATCTAAATACCAATAACCTCAAAAAACATTTACCTATGTATTATGAATTTTATGATTATTGTCTGTATTTTAGTAGACTAGATTTGCCATAGCAAAGTATCACAGACTGGGTGACTTGAACAACAAATTCATTGTCTCCTAGTTCTGGAGGCTGGGAGTCTAAAATCTAGATGTCGTTACAGTGGGCTCCTTTCTAAGGCTGTGAAGGAACAATCTATTCCAGGCCTTATCTTGGCTTGTAGGTGGACATCTTCATGTATTCACCTGGCATTCTGTGTGCATGTCTTCAGATTTCCTCTTCTTGTAAGGACACAGCCATATTGGGTTAGAGCCCATGCCAATGGCCTCATTTAACTTGATTACCTCTAGAAAGGCCCTATTTCCAAATAAAGTCACATTCTGAGGTACTGGGGGCTAGAGTTTCAACATATGACTTTTGGGGGGGATGCAGTTCAACCCATAACCATCTGTGCAATGTTTTATAAATGCAGCCTAACATTATCTTTTCTTTAGAGAATTATGAACAATAGGATTTTCAGTCAGTGATATGTTCTCAGCAGATTACAACATGCTTGTATGTTGTGTGCGGTGTATCACCACGTATCTATTTGATAAAGCTTCCAGTTAATAAGAGCAGGCATTAAATATGCACTTGTCGTAGATTCACATTGTTTCAACATAGGGGTCAGGATCCCTGGAGGAAGACCTCAAGTGCTCCTTGAAGTCTGAGAGCACAGAGGCAGTATATGAAGCAGCCACTGTGGAAGTAGACGCGTCTGCATCCATCACACTACAAGTGCTGGTCAACACCCCAGGACACATTTCCTGCCTCTGGGTCTTTAATCACAGCCCCCTGAATTGCCAGCCACACTTTGATTCACAAAACAGGTAAGGATTTGCAACCACCAATTTTGCAAGGACTTGCAACTTGAGGTACAACTGCAAGGGTTTTTAAAGGAATACTTTCTAGCCACAAAATGTTCATTTGGAATCTTTTATATAATGTATGACATTATGTAGTTGTCAGAACCCACAGGATGTACAACATAAAAAAATGAACTCTAATATAAACTAGGGGCTTTAGGTAGTATTGATATTGGTTCATCAATTGTTACAAATATTCCACACCTCTGCAAGATGTTATTAATAAGGAATACTATGTGTGTTTTTTTAGGGAGAGAGCATATGTGGGAAAGAGCATATGTACTTTTTACTCAACTTTTCTGTTAATCTAAAATTGCTCAAAAAAATAAAGTATTAATCTAAAAATTGTGTATAGGAATATACATATTAGGATGTAAGAAAGCAGGGAGTGGAATGTAACATATTGTGAAGGGAGTATTTTTCTTACGGTATCTACTTAAGGTGTCTTGTTTTTTAATTGGATGTTGTCTTAAAGATAAAAAAATAGAAAATTTTCATTATATTTTAGCTACAGTAGCAAGAAGTTTTCTAAAGTAGTAAGAAGCTTCTTAGAAATGCTTAGGAAAGAAGATTTGGTTTTATCTATTTTGTTTCACAGTATGATGAGCAGAATTGCAATGATATGTGATATCCACAAAGTATTTTAGTAAGAAATTGATCTGCGGGACGGAACATTGATCTCATGAACTGTAAAAGTATCTTAGCCAAGATTTGTGGGTGATCACAGCCAAGCCTAGATCTAACTCTGCACCGATTGCTGCCTCCTGGTTTCCTTGTCCTCTTGCAGAGACCAGATGGGGACAGGAAGCAAGGGGGCACAGGCCATTTAAATGCCCAATTAATAATCCTAAAGCAGCCTTTCTCTCTAACTCTTGGGGGTGTTCTCGTGGCCCATAGCTGTAGAAGAGGCATTGTTTTTCCAGGAACATGCTGTAAATGACACCCAAATGGCCTAAAGGGGGTGTTATGCCACTTGACTGAGGTATGGGAGAACATCTCTGTGGCTGATTTGTACCAAGTGTTTGTATTTGTTTCCAAACTCTTAAGCGATTTTCAGGACAGTAGCTATAATTCTGAGGTTTGGTTCTGAATCTTGGAGCACATTCATTTTCCTTTCCTCTTTTGAGACTGTCTTACTCACTTCTGTGTTTTGGTTACTTTTATGTTGAGGTTAAACCAAAGCACTCTTGTATTAAGAATTTTGGCTTAAAGAAATGTCCTAGTAATCTTATTAAATTTTTATGCCACTGCAGTTCTCACTAGATTGAGACCAAAAAGCAAAATAAAAAAAAATGGGGTTCTTTTCATTCCATGAGAAGACTGCCTTTGTTGCTTTAGGACAGGAGTTCTATTTGTTAGCCAGAGTCATGGGGGTGTTTTATGTGAATTAGTTAACTTGGTACCAAAATACTTTAAGCAACTTTTCCACAGTAGAAAATTATAGAAATTTATATCTGGCATAGAGTTTTGTATGATATGTCCAAGAGTTCATAAATGATACTAGGAAAGCGAACATTTCAGAGAAAGCAAGCACATCACCAAACTATCTGCAGAAGCAAATCAAATATATATATCCTACTAATTTGCTGTCCACATGGATGCGTGCACAAGTACTCTTGAACTTGTTGCTTGGAGCTCTGAGTGGTGCTTCTCCAGCTTAATGGGCATTTGGATTGCCTGGGGATCTTGTTAAAAGGCAGATTTGGATTCAGTTGGTCTGGGCTAGCCTGAGATTGTGCATCTCTGTTACCTCCCAACTAATGCTAACACTGTCAGAGGAAGGCCACACTATGAGTAGTAAGGATTTAAAGGTCAGAAAGTGTACATTTAAATCCAACATTACTCAGTCAACTGCTAAACAATATTTTATGCTTAAATGAGAATGGGTATCACCAAACACATCAACATCATTTCTTTGAAGAGACTGCCCTTAGCCAATTTATCTCTACCAAGTATCTGCAAAGTTAAAAATACTAACGTCTTTCTCCTTACATCTATGTGATATGTCAGTGTACTGATTACTTCATAGGAAAATACCTTTTGCTTGAATTCTTTCCTCTTGAGAGGGAGAGGCACAAAACAGAAGGTTCTATGTCTCAGTGTTTCGTGCTTGTGCAGTGATGTGGTTCTGCAAATGGGGAACTGACGCTGTGGCCAGGTGACTGGACCGATATGGCTGTGGCAGGTGCTTCATCACTGAAAGGAATGGTCCGCCACTGCCCATGGGGGTGTGCCAACAGGTCCCTGCAGTTTTGGGTAGGAGTTTCCTCGCCATGGGGTGCAAGAGGCATGAGATGAAAGTGCTGGATGGAGGACACTCACTTTCAAAGGTGGGACCTCATAAAAGTCAAGGCCGAATTAACCAGGCTCAGGCTGAGCACTGGGTGTGCGACCGAGGCTGCGGCCTCCACAGAGCCGCCCTGGGTGCCGGGGTAGGGATGGAATGTGGGAGCCGCCATTCTGACTCAGTATGAAATTTTATGTTTTTAGTTTCACCCATTTTCCAAAATAACCAGTTCTCTTTCTTGTTTTTCAGAAGAGTTGTTTCCATGGTCATTTTGAAAATGACAGAAACCCAAGCTGGAGAATACCTACTTTTTATTCAGAGCGAAGCTGCCAATTACACAATATTGTTTACAGTGAGTATAAGAAGTAAGTGCAGTTTGCTCCTAGGTATTCGCAGTATTCCAAAGCAGTGGTTTAGAACTCATGAGCTTTTTACCAGCTGTTTTGGACACAATATTCAGGTTTCCATCAGCACGTCGTTGAGTGAATTTGCTTTAAACGTCCATATAACCCACTGAGACTCTGACATGATCCCTGGACTACCAGAATTCGTGCTCCTAAAAATCCAGGACATCCTTTTTTCAGTGACAGATGGCTGACAGGGGAGAAAATGGAAAACATTTTGATCTTAAAGTCAGAAGCCCCGGGTTCTTATTCTAGATCTGATACCCCCACCTGTGGCAGGTCACTTGATCTCCATGAGCCTCAGTTGCCATATGTGTAAAGTAGTGCCCATGTATCCACGGGGAATCCGTTCCAAGACTCCAGGCGGATGCCTGAAACTGTGGACAGTACTGAACTCTATGTATACTATGTTTTTTCTATACATATGTAGGGTAAGGTTTCATTTATAAATTAAGCACAGTAAGAGATTAACAATAACTAATAATAAAATAGAACAATTATAACAAGAGACTATAATAAAAGTCTCTGTTTTATTGTGAATGTGGTCTCTGTTTCTCAAAATATCTCACTGTATTGTCCTCGCCCTTCTTCTTGTGATGATGGGAGGTAATAAAATGCCTGTGTGATGAGATGAAGTGAGGGGAATGACGTAGGCACTTGACATGGCTTCAGGCTACTACTGACCTTCTGAGGACATGTCATAAGGAGGATCATCTGCTCTGGACCATGGCTCACTGTGGGAAACTGAAACTGTGGAAGGTGACATGGCAGATAAGGGGGGACGACTGTAAAATGGGGTTAGATTCATCCCCCATGGGACTGTAAGATCATGGCGCTGTCCGACAGAGCTCTCTGAGGTGATGGAACCGTGTGTCTGCGCTTTCCCGTGCAGTAGCTACAGATACATGTGGCTGTTGAACATTGTAAATGTGGCCTGTGTGACTGAGATACCAAAGGTTTGATTTTATTAATTTTAATAAACTAAAAATGGAATTGAAATAGCTATGTAAAGTTAGTGGCTACTGTGAATTTATACAAGTGCCAGGTCACTGTGCCAACTGTAAGGAACAATGCAGTGTGCCTACCCAGGGAGGCAACCACGCAGCTGGCAGCATCTCCCGTGGCACGCGTCTCGGGCTCCTCACTCCCTCCCGATGGCGCAGACCCAGCGCCGTACGCACTCACCGCCTTACCTCACACAACAGATCGGCCCTGGCTGTGGTGCGTTCATAGCTCCTGCCTTTAGGGCCAGGGCAGCGCTCCCAAATCTCTGGGTGAGTGCCACTTTAAATCAGGTGCCCTGGCTACACCTTGATCGACTTGCTGGGCCAAACTTCCTTGCCAGCGACTTGCAGGCACGAAGCTGGGGGGTGGTGCATGGCATCCCACCCACAGTGGAGCCACCCTTTTGCTGAGCGTGCTCTGCGCGTACCATCTCAGACCCTCACAGCCATCTCGCCTTCATGTAGGTGAGAAAATGGGCATGCTCATAGGCGTGGAAGTGGGCCCAGCACAGGCGGAGTGTAGCCAGGTCTACACCCATTGCCCTGGCTCTTGTGCAGGAATGCATAACCTTGTAGGCAAAGATGCTGACAGAAAGAGCACCTGTGCTCATTAGATTTCCAGAGGTGTCATTTTACTGGGGTTAAGGTGGGTTGTCTAAAGCCAGCCTACAAGACAAAAATCAGGTAAGATCAAAATTTGTCAAAATTTGTTCAAAAAGCCCTTCAAGGACTCGGAAATGTATAGGATGAAGCAAACAAAAGGTCAGGAAGTCTTTGACTTTGGTCTATTCCCTGCCTCTCCTCAGTCCCCTGCCCTCCTCCGTGGGATGGTAAATTGTCTGTTTGCTTCAGGTTGGAAAATAAAAGATTTCTTGCTTGCTTTTTCTCTCTTTTTTTTTTTTTTTTGCCAAGGGTTTTATAGTTGAATAAAGTTGTATTAGGAAAGGGAACATCTACTGTGTTTCTGTAACATTTAGGGTATCTTATTTTCACTTAAGATTTACCATGTAAAAATGTAACAATCATTCAAGTCAATTGTATCATGTTTTTAGCATTCTGCTGGGTGGTGGGGTTCAAAAAATCAGGTTGGGGAGATTTGGCAACAGCTAGTGTGAAAAAAAGGACAGGGTTTAGTGAACCACAAGCCCAGTGTTAACCGACAGTAGAGCACGGCTGCTAAAGAGGAAATCTGAACTCTGGCAGTGTTCGTGAAAATAGAACAGCTAGGTTAAGGAAATTAATGGGAGATTATTATTGTCAGTTCTACATTTTTTTTTTCAGACAAATATTGGCAAAACAGAGCAACCAGGATAGTGAAGAACTTGCAATTCCTTAAATTAGGAGCAGCTGAAGGAATTGGTAATGTTCAGCACAAAGATAAGGAACTCTTTTGAGGAAAGAAGATTGTGGTGTAACTTAGAGGAAATTCTGGCATATGAGTCAGGAAACCTGAGCTAACTGGTTAAAATGCCTTGGATAGTAATAATCTCCCCTGACCTTGGTTTCTGATTTTAAATATTTGAGAGATTTTCATGTGGAAGCAAAGCTACACATTAAAGAAAAATTGCTCAAGGGTTAGAATTGGGACTGCTAGTCAGAAATTACAGGGAAAGAAAGTAAAAGCTGCCACAAAATGGGAAAAGATATTTGCAATTCACATAATCAAAAAGGATTAATGATTGTAATAGGTAAAGCTTCTACAAATAAATAAGGGAAAAACTCAATAGAAAAATGAACAAAAGATATGAGTGGGCATTTCACTTTCAGAACATGAAACCTAAGTGGTCAATAAACATATTAAATTAATAATTGGGAAATGCAAATTAAGATCGCAATGAGATACCATTTTATACCCACTAGATTGTTAAAAATTAAGAAGTCTTAGTACCTATATAGAGAATTGGGATATCTCATATCTTGCTTTGTAAGTGTAAATTAGTATAACCACTTTGGAAAACAGATTGTTATGATTCATAATGCTGAATGTGTTCATCCCATATAAACCAGAGGTTCCATTTCTAGATATATTATTAAACATCCACACCTGCCTCAGTGAAAAAGTATAGAATGTTCACAGCACCGCTGTTGGTAATGCAGAAAACAGGGAACAACCCGAATGTCCAGTGCAAGAAAATAGAATAGACTGTGGTGTATTCACCAATGGAATACTAAGTAGCAGTAAAAAAAAAAAAAATACTTACATGCAAAGCCATGGATGAATCTTAAAAACATAAAGTTGTTTGAAAAAAATGATGTTGTGGAAGGCGACATATTGAGTGATTTCTTTTGTTAAAGCTCAAAAACAAAACAAACCAGTATATTGTTTAGGGACACATTTCTGTGTGGCCAAATATTTTTATTATTTTTTTTATTGAAGTACATACAATAAAATGCACAAGTTTTAGCGTACAGTTTGATGAATTTTAACGTGTACACACTCATGCAAACATGAGGTGAATTACTTTTAAAAGCACAGGAATGATAAACACAAAATTCAGGATAAAAGCTACCTAGGGTTGATAGATGGGGAGGGGCTCAAAAGTAGATTCAAAGGTATTTATTAATATTCAGGTTGTTAAATTGTATGTGAGTCCATGAATATTCATTTTGATTATATGCTTCACATTGATATTTCATATATTATTTTGTATATATAGAGAAAGTATTACATAATAATTTTAAACAAAAATATTGTAAGGAGGGAAATTGGAATTCAATATAGGGAAACTTTCTTTAAAAAAAAAAAAAGATTTGTTGACAATGGAACGATCTACTCTGGGAGCTGGTGAACTCTTGTCTGTAGAGGTGTCCAAGCAGAAGCAGAAAGTTTATGTTAAGCTCTGTGGGGAGTGGAAGACAGGGGGTGGGGCATGAGGGGTGATGGTCCAGCGTGAACCCCCTGATTCTGTTCCAGTTCTAACTCCATCCGACTGTATTCTGCATTTCTCAATCAGGATATTTCTGCCTAGTTCCAGATAAAATTACTGGTCTTAAACTACATATGGAGGGTTTTAGTCTTTGTGTTAGTTCTAGTTTTCTTTCTCCTGTGCATGGCAATATTCGTATGTGTCCATGACTTCACCCCCCTTACTTATTTTACTGGTGTGTGCATTGATGAAGTACCCAAAGAAACTGGCAAAGAGGATAAATACTCCAGTGGGTGTTTCAGCCAGAATTGAATTTAATATGTCAGCGAGGAGACATATACCATCACATATATATTTGGAGGGGAGCAAAAGATACTGCTGTGGTATAAAATATTAACACCGCTTAATGATGTCGAATTCTTTTTTTGAGGGGGCTGCTAAGACGATTATTTTTAAAACATTAAAATGTGAATAATTTATGATGCTTTAGATACACTGCTCTACACATTGCGGAGACCTTACTTTCGAAAAATGGAAAATCAGGATGCCTTGGTCTGCATCTCTGAGAGCATTCCAGAACCGACCGTGGAATGGGTGTTTTGCGATTCACAGAGTGAAAGGTATGACATGTACGGAGGTCACTGCTCTTGTTACTCTACTTTTTGGACTTTGTCTAATATAGACCTAAATATATATCATACTGTCTGGATAAGTTCATCTATCAGCATGTTAACAGGAGATTTTGGCTCCTAAAAGAACTTCCCAGGGAGAACAGGACTCCCCGGGGAGGAAGATGGGGATGTTTTAGTAAGGAGGCCCTACAGAACTCAAATCTGATGTCACTCAACAGCAGGGTCCTCGCTGGACGTCACACTTTACCCGTAAAAGCCCTTAAAAGTTGCAGGATTGTTGGCTGCCTGAGCGTCTGGCTGGGGAGAAGGATTTGCTCCTGGGTCCTGAGATGTGGAGAACGTCTCTCAGGAGGGACACCTTGACCGTCTCCCCTGTTAGTTCTGGGGACTCTAGGGAGTTTTGCACTCTTAGCCTCTCTCCTTGTCACTGGCTGGCCTCTTCTGTGCTTCAAAGAAAAGACACCTACCTTGTTAAGCTGTATTAAAACCTAATCATGCGATTCCTTTTCTCTCTTCTTTTTCCCCCATCTTCTTTCTCAATTTTTCCTTTCTTTCTCTTTTGAAATAACAAAAGAGATCACCAAACACGAAAAACTGTAAACTGTTTTATTATATAATCCTCTCCAGGGTTATTCTAAGGGTTGAGATAATGATTAATAACTAGTTAATTAACTAATTAATTAATGGTTAAGTAACTAGTTCCCTTAGGAACTCTTCTCTGAAGCCATAGATCTGGGTTTGCTTGCCTTTTGACCTGCTCCTTTCCTGGCAGGGTTAAACAGGCTCTAGAACCTTTAGCTTTATTCTTCTCCTGAACATTCCTTGGTAATGTTAAAACATGTTTAGTCAGATGACATTGATTCTCTAATTGCAGCTGTAAAGGAGAAAGTCCAGCTGTTGTGACAAAGGAGGAGAGCGTGCTTCATGAATTGTTTGGAACAGACATAAGGTGCTGTGCAAGAAATGAGCTGGGCAGGGAATGCACCAAGCTGTTCACAATAGGTAAGACCACAGTATCATGGACTTGTATTCCAGAGACTGTTCTTTAGAAGCAGTCTGGGACCAACCATATATTCTTCCTGTCAATCTCTTTGGTAATCATCCAGCTTCAGAAATTCTAGAGTTCTTTTATGTCATTTCGAATGTCATATGGATTCTCTACCTGCTGATTTCTTCATGAAAGAGTAGTCAGTCTCTAAAAGATTATCAGCGCGGTTCATAACATTTGTTCTTTAGAATGTTCAGGATGTATTTTGTGACAAGGAAAACAACTGTGTTTCTTACTTGGGATGTCTTCATCTTCTAGATCTAAATCACACCCCTCAGACCACACTGCCACAATTATTTCTTAAAGTAGGAGAACCCCTATGGATAAGGTGCAAAGCTGTTCATGTAAACCATGGATTCGGGCTCAGCTGGGAATTAGAAAATAAAGCCCTGGATGAGGTAATGTGACCAATTTGCCTTCCAAAAATGCAGAAACAATGAACTGATAGTACAGGTTGAAATCATTAAATTCCAACTCTGTTTTATTAAAATCTAGGGCAGCTACTTTGAGATGAGTACCTATTCCACAAACAGAACTATGATACGGATTCTGTTTGCTTTTGCATCATCAGTGGGAAGAAACGACACCGGGTATTACACTTGTTCCTCTTCAGAGCATCCCAGTAAATCCGCTTTGGTTACCATTATAGGTAATGCAGGCTGTTCTCACAATGTGTATGCAAACTGTAGTTGCTTGCGTGTGGAATGTGAGGTGTGTACTGAAAATTCTGATTTCAATCTAAATATTAGTGTCAAAAAGCCGAGAAAGAAACGAATTACAATAGCTTTGCAAATAGAAGCTGCCTACGCCCCTCCCTCCGGTTTAACCACGCTGCATGAGTGCCACCGTCTGTATACTTATCACGTTGTAATGTGAGCATTGTTTGTGGGTTTTGCCTGCCAGCGGACTGTAAGTTTCCTTAGGATGGGGCTACTTCTTTCTATTCAGATTGTATCGACATTGGGTGGGCTACCTAGGATTTGGACCAACCACGCTTAAGTAAACTCAGATTAGGTGGCAGCCTTCAGCCGTGATGGAAATGATAGGAAAGGAAGGGCTTCTCTTACCAAACTAATAAGGAAGTGTTCCTTAAGGAAACCTTGTGAATATTTCCGGCAAGACTGCTTTTATTTCTATCCTGAGGTTATTTCACGTGGGATGTGTCCCTGAGAGAGCTGTTCTGGCTGAGAACAGGCGCTCTCAACTGTCATGGACCCCAATGAGTACCTGGTTGACTGGGCTGGGGGAGCCTTTCAGTGTCTTGAAATTGTCTGCAAAACCTTTGGGTTTATTTATACTTTTCTTTGGAAAGTGAGTCAATTATGTACATCCAAGTCTTAGAGGAATCTTGATTCCAGAAGGTGGTGAGCTCAGGCTTGTTCCTGGGGTCAGGACCCCTGTGTTTGCTGCTGGAACATCAGATCTGACCTGCCTCATGCCCACATCTGAGTTTGCTTATGTTAAACTGATGAATAAACATTTTATTTTATCTTCTCAATGTATTTCCACATGAATCGCATTGTCTGATTTATTCATGTTTTTCTTTTCTTTCGCAGAAAAGGGATTTATAAATGCTTCCAAATCAAGTGAAGATTATGAAATTGACCAGTATGAAGAGTTTTGTTTTTCCGTCAGGTTTAAAGCATACCCACAGATCAGATGTACGTGGACCTTCTCCCGCAAATCATTTCCTTGTGAGCACCGTGGCCTTGAAGACGGGTACAGGTGAGATAGTCCAAGGCCAACGTTCCGTTGTTGGCACCATGCTTCCCGTTGCCCTTGAGAACAGTTTCGAATTATGAGTTCACATATTATTGAGTTGACACTGAAGACGAGAACAGGCACAGCAGATATGAGGACACAAGACGTTTTAACATCCGTTCAGACAGTGTAACACCCCCACGAGAAAAGGAAAGAATAATATTAGTTTGCGTATGGTTCCACGGCATTTTCTGAGTCACCAGATTGTCACTTCCTTTTTGAGGGGACTGTCATGTAGTACACGGAGTCTCCCTGAGCACATTTGTGGATGATTAAGGAAGTAAAACCCCTTAAAAACAGTAAAACATTACCTATAGGTGTATTGATTTAAATTTTTAAAAAACAAATGCAGAACTAGCCCAGTAATAAATGCTGAAGGAAAATTTCACTTTCCTAGGGATTTGTACCACTGTATTCAAGGTTCTTTTATGGGAGAAATCTTCATTCCCTCTTTGAAGAACAAAACATGTTTTTCTTGGATTTTCCATAGCTACAACATCTCTTACCTCTTAAAATTAATCTTATGCAACATGGTTTCAGGCTAGACTGAGGACTAAGGCCCTTGTCATCTCTGAAGCAAGCCAGTGGTCCAGAGTAAATTGTTTCTCAACGTGTGGTCCATAAACCAACTACCTGGGAATGATTGGGGCAGATGTTAAAAATGTGGATTCCTGGCTTTCATTCCAGACATGCCAAACCGAAATTGGGGCAAAACACCTAGATTCTACATTTTTAATGAGACTCTCCAGTAACTCCTTTCATGGGTCTAGATTTGGGCCAAGCAATACAGTAGGTACTAGCCTTATATACAGCTGCTGAGAACTTGAAATGTAGCTATTCCAAATTGAAATGTGCTGTAATTGTAAAATACACACTGGGTTTTGAAGACATAGTGTGAAAAAAAAGACAATGTCAGGTATCTCATTAAGAATTTTTATATTGATTATTTGTTCCATAATAGTCATTTGCATATATTGAGTGAAATAAAACCTATTATTAAATTTTACTTCTTTTTCCTTTTTTAATTGTAGCTAACTACAAAATTTGAAATTGCATCTGTGGCTTGCATGATATTTCTGTTGGCTAGCCCTGGTCTAGAGGAAGAGGAAGGGTTAGGCTCTTTGACCTTGTTCTACTCAGTGTCTGTTTCATGATTAGTGTGCTCTTCTCCATACCCACAAGTGATTTGTAACTGATCCTTGCTTGCATTTTTAAAGAGTGTCAATGGCAGAGTTTGCACGGGAGTGTCTGCCTTCTCTTGCCCCAAACTCCACATGTTCAAGCGTTCATTTTTCAGTTAATTACGAATGCAGCCTCTGGCCTGTGAGCTTACTGATACAAACTTCCCAAACTCAGAAACACCACCTTAGAGGGATGCCCCATTGTCCTGAGCCTTACGCTGAATCATCAGACTTTTGAAACTAGGAGGCCGGAGAGTCACCCTGTCTTCCCTGTTGGACTACCCCAGGCAGAAGGCTGTCAACTGTGTCATCATCCCCTCCCTGCCTTGCATGTGACTCAGTGTCAGAGGAGCTCGTAGCACCAAGGGATTCTCCTCTGAACCTGATTCGGAGCTGGAGGATCAACTCAGTTTAGTTGAGCAAATACTCCTTTCATATCTTCTCACGGGCTTGATGCTGTGAGAGGCTACAGAGTGAATGAAGTAATGCCTGTCTCCCAATCCCCACCAACTTTACACAGGCACCTTTCAGTGCCAGAGGCCACCTGGGAGATCATTGCCACTGTGCTGGGGACATGTCTCACAACTTCTTGAGATTTTACAGAATCACTCATTACAGGACCATGTGTCTGTTATATGGGTCACGGGCCAACCTAGTGGGCTGGTAAATGTGGTTTCTGTCCATGGTCCCAGTCTGCATCCTGACCCATGCTGTCATCCTGTGGAGGGAGCCAAATAAATAAATCAGGACAGATCCAGTTTCTTGCAGTGTTTTGTACCTCTCTTGTTCATAGTTACCTGCTAGTATAGGTATCCTCTTTGGGTGTAGAATCTCACAGCTGAGTTTATAAGCTTCATAAAGAAAGGCGCCCTGTCATCTCTCCATGTCTGTACAATGCCTCTTTCAGTTCACATGCGCTTAATAAATGTGTGAATTCATTTTCACCTGGAAAATGACTCAAAGTGCAGGGCCTGGACCAAAGATGAATCAGTGGCACCCTCTTTGCACTACAAGGACCATACAGACAGACTTAGCACAGCACCTAACACTCAGTGCTTATTTTATTTTAAAAGTTCCTGGAGCGCTGCAATGCTTGTTGGTGATAATCATACACCAGGAGCCACGCCCCACTTAATACACAGCACAAAGGGAAGACGGAGCCTCCTTCTTCCTGAAAAAGGTCCTCCGAAAAATGAATAATCAAAAATGTGGGCACAGCTCTGCAGGCTCTAAATGTCTTGTGCTCTCCACGTGAGGCTCCATGTTGAGATGGGGGTGGCAGACTCACTAATAATCTGAGATTTTTTTCCCACTTATAAAGTTTCAATTTGACAAATAAACAGAAAGAACGGCGTAGTGAGCATCCTTTGCAACCACCATCCTAGACTGAACAAATTTAACCAGAGTATTTTAAATCATGTTAACTGATTTAAAAGCAGAGTGGCCTGGGGTTTTTCTATGTAACTGAAAGGTCTACGTAATAACACTCCTCCTGAAAAAGCTCTGGTGTGGCTGTGGTGCGTGTGCCAGGAATCTTGCAGCTTCCCCACATTCACAGCTTCATTTCTCCAATTTACTTCCTCAAATATTGCACCAAAGTTTATTAGGGTTTGCCTTGTCATGTTTACATTGTATTAAATTATAACTTTCCAGCAGTCTTGATACCTTGGTCTTGAGAAAAAGTCTAGGGTATTTCATCTGTTTGTTTGCATAATTTCCTATCTGTAGAGACTTGATTATAAATACCAAATCTACCTTAGTTTTCCCCAGTGTCATGGTTAAAAACAAAACAAAACCTATTAGAGTGTTATCATTATTTAGTAATTTCTTCTGAAAGGCTATCCTTAGCTTGCCCAATCCTTGTGTTTTCATTTTCCCTGAAGTATTTAATTTCCCAACTCTAGGAGTCTTAAGTTCTGCACATAGCAGGTGTCAATCAGTGCTTGCTTGTAAACATCAGTGTGGTGGTCGTGTGGGTTCAGCCTGATGAGACCTGGTCCTTCTCAGGAACAAACAGAAAAGCAGGCTCCCCAGGCAATAAATGATGTGTAATTACAGAAGTGTATTGAGCCTCCCTGGGAGGATTTTATTTTTTCTCCCTTAAGCCAGATGAAACTTGAGTGTATAGAGAGAAAGAAGGAAAAGATGTTGGGGTTAGTGAAATACCTAGAGCCCCCACCCAAACCCTGCCCCCCTTCATTTCTACTGTTTGTGACAGCCACGTAGCCCCCTTTCTCCTAGAGACCCCACTCACTGAGAATAAAAGAAACTTCTTTGAACTCTTACCTGCCAGACAGTGTGCAAAGTCCTTTCTACGAGTTATCTCATTTAATGTTCACAATCCCATTTTATGAACTATGGAAACAGGCTAAGTTCCTTACCCAGTCACATAGGGCAAAATCAATACCTTTCATTCATTTCTGTTTTCTGAAATTACCTTTAAAAAACAAATAGAAATAACACCAATAATTCTACCTCCGGAGATTACATTTCAGACATTTTCTACATAACCACCATGACAGAAATATATAAACATAGATTTTTGTATAAATAGGACGTTAACTGTGCCATTTGTAAACTGATTTTTCATTTAAAACATATCATGGCTTTCTGCTCTATGTTAATAAGTATATCTTACATTATTTACCCTATCATTTTAATGGCTGCATAGTATTCCACATTCTAGAAAATTTTATTGTAACTCCTGTTGATGGGCATTTACTTTAGTTTTTCTTTTCATCTTTCTTTTTATTTTGATGTGATTTTCTGACTTAATATGCCTCAAAGCAATGATAATCTAACACATATATTGTGTTTACCATGTGCCAGGCACTATTGTAGTCACTTTGTATAAAACTGCTTTCATAAAGATTCAATGAAAAGTTCTCCTCCCACAACCATACGAGGCAGATACTATGACTGGTTTCATTTCCCAAATGAGGAGGCTGAGGTAGAGAGGTTAAGTGACGTGCCCAAGGTCACACACTGGGCATGGCAGAATTGGGATTCCAGCAAAAACTGTGGACTTCAAAGCCTGTGCTTTAGCCATATTACTATGCTGCCTCTTGATACCAACTCATTTCAAAAGTGTGTTTCTCAAACCTAGTGTACAGAAAACAAAAATAGAAGTATGCTTGTTGGTTATTTAGAAATAAAAGCCTCTTTATGAGCCATGCCATGCTTTGCTATTCCAGTTTTAATGGTTGTATCACCCAAGGCTTGTGGGCTCTCTGAGCTTCATGTTACATAGACTCATACAAAATCATCAGTACCTCTTACCCACCCCCCTCATATCTTTATATAACTCAGGATAAAAATTTGAACAGATTCAACCCCAGCTGGGCTGTGTTCCCAAACCCGAGGAAACTGCAGTCCCAGGAAATGGACGTGCCACATTCCCCAGCAGGTGCTGCTCAGGGCTGCAAAGCCACCTCCAGGCCTGTCAGCCCTTTGTGCTCCAGTTTCAGAAGCTCTCAACCTCCCCAATACCTGCCTTTTTATTCTGCAATCCGATGTGACTCTGATAATCCTTTGCCCTTTGAATAAAACATTCTTTATAGAAAAACCACTCCCTGGGAAGAGCCTGCCTGTCCTCAGCTCCCCTCATCTAGGTGCTAAATGGAAAACTAAAATGACCTGCATTCAGATTGTACAGAAGAGAACACTATAATCATAATGAGAATATGTCTTAGTCACCAAGATATTATTTCACTGTGAACTCCAATTCTTTGACTGTCCGTCTCGTGCCAGCTAGCCATTTTTAGAAAAACCCTCAGGGAAAGAGGAAACTTTGTATGTCCCAGTCACCTAACAGGTTAGTCCCCTTGGAATTCCCGAGGAGGTTCGGCGCTGCAGTTGCTAGCTAGGGTTAATGTCACACAGGGGGACGGGCAGTTTTAAACAACCTAGATCTTCCATTTTGTGTTCGGGCTGTTTGTGTGGCCAGCTTCCTTCCTGGAAGAGAGAGAACATTTCAGATGCTGTGTCATCTATACCATGGCTTATCATACGCCAGTAAGACACCACAAAAGACTTAGCAAAAAAATTTACAAATCATTTTCCTTTGGTTGGCAGACTGATCAATAGTTGTACCGGTAATTTCCCTTCCTATCAAATTGATTGGTGCTCTTGGCATGGTCCTTGCCTAGCCACATTGGCTTCCTCTTTTATCTCCTCTCCTCTTCCTTTTTGGGACCTTTGGCTGCTGTCCAGTGAGAATTACATTTTTTGTTTGTAGAAGCTCATGTCGTTTGTTCTTCTCTTCTTGGACCAAGTGAACTCTTTCTTCCTAAAGTCCGGAAATCATATGTAGCTGTGTCTGCTCTCTCCCCAGGGTTATAATGGGGCTTTCCCCCATCTTTCCATCAATTGCGCTTCACCAACCATTTCCGTCTTGTCCAGAGGTAGGTCAGGATAAAAAAAAAGAATTCCCCTTTTTACTTCTTCAGTCTTTTTGTTAGGAAGGCAAATAAAAAACTTGTTAAATGCTCAAATGGTGAGTCAGAGAAATAAATCCTCTCATTACTGGATGCAGTCAGATTACCTCTGAGTTTGGGAGTGCAGGGCACAAAACACTAGTGTCAGATAGACCCGGGCTCAACTGCTGCTCTAGGTGTGTGTTGCCAAGTGTGCGTGTAAAATCCTAGGGCTCAAATGGGATTCTGTTCTCTCCTCCATCTTCTGTGTCCAGTCCAGCACCTGCCTGTTATTTCTGTTTTCCTGGGGCAGCTGGGGTTTGCTCTCTCCTCTCCTTTCCCTTCCATAGGCAATGTTTGTCTTTTCATGCTCAGAATTCTCACATCTGAACTTTCACTTCTTCTCCCTCAGGACTGCCCACACTAGACTGTTACTGCTTGCTTACACATCTGCCTTCACCACCAAACTGTAAATTCCATGAGAACAGAAACCTAATTTTTCTAACTCACTGCTATATTCCTGTTCCTCTCACAAATAAGCTGCATTATTGACAGTAGAATGAATGAATGAATGAATTCTTGGATTCCTACAGCTGCCTCCAGACTTCCCTCCAGTGAACTTTTGCTACCGCCGTCAGTCTAAACTGAAATACGGCTCATGGCATTGCTCTCCTGCTCTGGGACCCACAGCTTCTTCCTGATCTTTCCAGCAGCTCTAAGCAATCAGGCTTGTGTTTCAAGGTCCCTGATGAGTTGGCCCGACCCTACCCACTCAGCCCTCTTTCTACTACATCCTCACATGTGCCTCTGCACCCAGGGGCCTCCCGTTCCTCTCCACTGTGGCCTTACGAATTCCTGTCCCATGTCTTAAGTGATGCAGTTGCCTCCCCTTTGGGTGTCTTTTCTTTTGCCCTCTCATTAAAACCAGCTCATCCTTGGAGACCTGGCTCAGTTCATATGCCTATGAAGTTTTCTGAACTTTTCTCATCTAGAGTGGCCCCTGCTTTCTTTAATCTACTGGCTTCCAGTTTAATGCTTCATTCTATTTATGTAGGTTTTGTCTGCTCACCTGCATTATGATATCTTTGAGGACTAGAGCCATGTTTTAGTCTTTTGCATCCTGTTTACATTTCTACCCTGAACATGCATAGTTTTTTTTTTTAACTTTAAGTAGGCTATATTGAAGTGGCCTAATTAAATATCTTCTGAACAAATAGATTTTCTTACTCTGTTTTAAGCAAAATTTTTTTCTAATTCTTCAATGCATGAAGGCATATTCAACAGCTCCTTGATCCCCTGCCTCTCCTTACATCATCCAACCTCCCAATACAATATTCAGCATCTCGTATACCTGGCAAGCATGGCGGATAACCCCCAATATCAAGCTATCCATGTCAAAATGTTCTGAGGGCTGATGAGCACTCTAAGCAGAGCCTGCTGAGATGACCCACAGATTTCTATGCAAACTCAGTGGATTTGAGCCCTCATCCCTGTTAATTGCCATGTAAGTCAAGGGCTGGTCCAAGGTCCTGCCTTGCGGCAACATCAGAGAGCCAACCTTTCAGGGACCAGCAGAGTGATGGGTTCATCTGTCACCGAGGTTCCTTCTGAGAAGTCGGACTAGTCCAGAATGTACACAAAAGTAGGGGCAGGTAACTTCTTGTCCCTCTTATGAGCCCCAGCCTAGATCAGTGCTTTTCAACCTCTGATATTTCTACAAGTCACACAGAGATCATCTTAAAACTTAGGCCTCTGAGTCAGTAGGTCTGGGGTGGGACCGGAGGTCTTGCATTTCTACCAAGCTCCCAGACAATACCGAGGCTGATGCTGCCTGTCTGTGGACCACACTTTGATTAGCAAGGACCTAGCCTACAGACACCTCCCTGTCCAATGAACTTTAGGGAGCGAGAGTCTCAAGAAAGACTCCCAGAAATACTGACATCCATCTCAGCATCTCCTATAACAATTTGGCTAAACCTATCTTTAATTCTTTTCAAACAGCGTATCTAAGTTTTGCAACCATAAACACCAGCCAGGAGAATATATATTCCGTGCAGAAAATGATGACGCCCAGTTCACTAAAATGTTCACACTGAATATAAAAAGTAAGTTACATTGTCAAGAAACTGAATTTTAATCTTACAACTCTTTAATTATTTACTCACCATGATGAGAAAGAGCCAGGTAATGGATTAGAAGGGATGCTATAAAACTATTTCTATATGCTGAAGTCATCTGAGATTTTACTTTCATATCTACTGGCATGGTTTATATATCTTTCTGTGTTCATCCTTTGAAGCTAAGATACTACCTATTCCATGTCCTTTCTGAATGTGCCTTAAGTGTTGTGACTTACTGACTTGAGGACTTTAAAAGTCATCTTTAAGGAAAGACCAGAAGTCCTACTATGTGCCATTTATTTGGTGTAATGATTTTTTTTGTTTCTTTGGTCATCAAGAAGATGAGAGTACATTTCATAGGACTTTTTGTAGATAGTTCTACAAAAAGTATCATTCTGATTCTTGTAGGTCCATAGAGGTCTACACCTCAGCTCCCTGCAGGCGGGGCCTACCAGTAACAAAGTGGTGTTCTGCAGATAGGCGGTAGGGCTGCCTGTACAGAAGGTTACGTGACAAGGGGAAAAAGGGAGTAACCAGAGGTCTTGAGTCATCCTGTATGAGACACATCCCAGAAGCACAAACTGCTTGGCATAAATGGGTACCCTATATGATGCCAACTTTGGAGAAACTTCTGGAAAGGACCCTACCACAGAGCTTATGTCACATGTTGTTCTTTACAGGGAAACCTCAAGTGCTAGTGGAAGCATCAGCAAGCCAGGCTTCTTGCTCCTCTGATGGGTACCCACTGCCATCTTGGACCTGGAAGAAGTGTTCAGACAAGTCTCCCAAGTAATAAGGACATCGGTGTCTCTTGTGTGGGAAGAACATAAAACATACGCTCTCTCCGACGTACCGAGTCTTTCTCATGAATACAGTTTAAGAAGAAATGATGCAGTGTTTAAAATGCTTGCCTTCTGAGCCAACCGCGATTCTAAGTGGTCATAGATTGTGTCTGAAAACTTACAACAGACCAATCTCTCTTAGAGTTCAGTAGAGAAACCCTGGTGTCTATCAGTCTGTCAATCTGCTGACAGCCCCAGCTGCCTAACTTCTCTGTCTGCCATTTCTTTTCAGCTGCACCGAGGAAATCACCGAAGGAATTTGGAATAAGAAGGCTAACAGAAAAGTATTTGGACAGTGGATATCGAGCAGTACTCTAAACATGAGTGAAGCCATCAGAGGGTTCCTGGTGAAATGCTGTGCACACAATTCTCTGGGTACATCTTGTGAAACAATCCTTTTAAACTCCCCAGGTACACACCAGGGCTACTGTAATGCGCCACCATTAGGAATTCCCCTCTAGAAGGTAGCAAGCTTTTATTTGGGGGAATTTTACAAGAGAATGTAAGTTAAAGAAGGCTTTTGAGTCAGGCAAGAATCCCCGCTGAATGTGTGCTACTGTGTAGGTCAGGGGCAGGGCGGCTTCCACTTGCATTGCTATGACTCATGACCCAGAGTAGTGTAAGTAGCACTATAAACTCCCAGAATACTGAATATCTACCAAAAGACCCAATTCTAGGGAAACAGATTGAGTAATTGAGAGTCCTACTATTTTCCCTTTGGCTGCAATCCTTATTTGCATTTAGCCCGCTATTTAATAATTTTTAGCTGTGTTTTTTTAGAAACTTCCTAAGTTAAACAGTTCTGAAGCCTGCTTGCCTACGCTGATAGTTTAGAATCACCAGCATCCCCAGACTAACTTCACACTTGTCTGATATCTTTCTGGGAGAACACAATCTTCTTTTTTCATCTAACCTGTGTATCCGGAGGGTTTAAATCGATGTACTTCCTGTAACACTATTAAATGATATTTTAAAGTGGTCTCAGAACCCCTTAAGATTTCCTATAAAAGAAACTCACCTTTTAAATGAACAATGCCTGGTTTTCTGTGGGGAGAAGAGTATTTAGAGGGTGCTTGTAAGGACTGCAAGGAACGGTTACTTGAGCAGAACGTGAGCAGTTGTAATGAGCGTTCTACTATGATTATCAACCAGGAATTTGCATTCATTGCCTGGTGACCCTCTTCCGTTGCAGGCCCCTTTCGTTTTATCCAGCACAGCATCTCCTTCTATGCGACCATTGGGCTCTGTGTTCCCTTCATTGCTGTTTTAACCATGCTAATTTGTCACAAGTACAAAAAGGTAAAGGCAAAGGTAAAAATTCATCACTGTTTGCTATTTCTGAAGAACTGCCTGTTGCTAATCGGCTCTTTGTCTCATCTCTGAAGCAATTTAGGTATGAAAGTCAGCTACAGATGGTACAGGTGACCGGCTCTTTGGATAACGAGTACTTCTATGTCGATTTCAGAGAATATGAGTATGATCTCAAATGGGAGTTTCCAAGAGAAAACTTAGAATTTGGTAAGAGTGGGATGTTGCAAATGTTCCCACAGCTTTTCCTTTCCGTCAGAAAATCCTTAACACGCACTTACTCACTCACTGTGTATCTTTCAGGGAAGGTACTAGGATCGGGCGCTTTTGGAAAAGTAATGAATGCAACAGCTTACGGAATTAGTAAAACAGGAGTCTCGATCCAGGTTGCAGTCAAAATGCTGAAAGGTACAGTTACACGGAATGATGTCCACAGAGATACGCCGCCCAGAGGCGAGCGGCACAGGCTCCCAGCTCCATTTTCATCTTTTCCATCATTTTTATGGTTACCACTTGCCATGCTTCAGGGTTAAAAAAAAGAGTGAGTTTGGGGTTAGTGTCAAAAGTTATGAATACTAAATACAAGTCATGAATACAGAACTCCTTCCCTTCTTCCTTTTCTCTCTTTGTTTAGTTTTCCTTTTTTGGCTTCTGTACTAGGGGTAGATATTGTTTCTGGCATTTTGACACAGACCTTGAGTGGAAGAGCAAATCTGTGTTCTCATTTTCCACGCATTGCTCCACCCACGCCCACCTGGCTCCCACCCCCAGCCCCCCCATTAGCATCACTCACTGAGCAAGACCCCACTGGCTTTTGTGAAGGGGCTTGGTGACCTCCAAGGAACTAAGTCTAACGGGCATTTTTCAGTTCTCACGATGCTTGAATTTTCAGCATAAATGGGCATGATCTTTGGTTTCCATGGCACCATATTCTTTTGTTTCTCCCCCTACCTTTCTGACTGCTCCACAGCCCTTGGCAGGCTCACTGTCTTCTACCCAGCTTTTTACATGGCACTCCTGAAGGCTTGCTTCTGGGACTCCTTCCATTTTCACTGCACGTGCCCACAGCAGGCCCTCTCAACTACCTATGATGACATCCTATGTACCAATGGTTCTCACGATGGCGTCTCCTTCTGAGTGTCAGGTTATGTCTAAATGCTTGGATGTCTCACAAGTCCGTCTAATTCAGCTTCTCCAAACTGAACTCTAGTTCCTCCAACCCTGGCCCACCATCAGCGCTCCCTCTCCTGGTGACTGGTTATCAAAGAACTGGTGACCAGCCATATTTTACACAACTAGGCAAACCAGAAACCTGGGACTCATCCTTGGACCCGCCCTCATTCTGACACCCCCAAGCTCTTCCTAGCAGGTTTCCTGCTCAGCATCCCTTGGATTCATCCTCTTCTCTCTTCTCTGGGTTGCTAATGCCTAGTCTCTTCTGAATGGCTGCAGCGCTCCCCAGGCAGGTACCCTGTATGTACATTTACCTCCTTCTGGACTCTCTATACTGATGGCCAAGTGGTGGTTATGAAATGCAATCATTTTTCTTTTATTTTAAATTGAGGTATAGTTGATAAGACAATATTATATTGGTTACAGGTATACAACACAGTGATTCTACAATTCTCTACATTATTAACTGCTCACCACGATAAGTGTAGTTAGCATCTGTCAGTCATATTTCTACTTAACATTTCCAGTTGCTTTCCATTGCTCTTGAAATAGTCATCCCAGCCCGGCGGGGTTTGCCTGCCATTCGCCTGTTCAGTGATCTCAGCACATCAACGCACTGACCGTCTTTCAGTTCCTCTGAGCACCGTGCTCCCTCCCATGTCAGGGCCTTTGCACAGGCTGATCTTCCTGCTTACCCTTCCTCTTTTGCATAGTTTTCTCCCATTCCTCCTTTGGAGCTCATCTGAAATATCACTTCCTCGGAGAGCTTTCTCTCGCACCACAGATGAGATGGAGTTCCTGGCAGTATGCTATTTTAGCTTTAGGTGGCTTTTTTTTTCCATAGAATTTATCACAGTTGTTAATTACATATTTATTTAATCATTCAATTAATGTCTCATCTGCCCTGTTAGTCTGTGAGCCTCGTGAGGGTGGGGTCTGTCTCTGTCTTGCTATGCTCTCTTCTTTCTTGACCTCTGCCCGTTCTGCTACGTAGTATGGAGCATTCTCCCTCCCTCCCCACTGTGAATTCACCTGGTGAACTCCTTTTTCCCCTCAAGTTTCAGCACAGACATTTGGTGTTCCCTGCCCTGCCCCTCCTAAGGCTAGATGTGTTGTCCTTCTTGTGTGACCCCACAGCACCCCTACATTCATTTGCCATGTTGCATTTATCACACTGTGTTGTAGTTGTTTATTTATTTGTCTCTCTTTTCTGGGAGACTCTGAACACCCGGAAGACAGGGGCTGTGTCTTGTCTGTCATTCATTCCCCAATACCTGATGTATTACCTCAGACACAGTAGGCATTCAGTTGCTCAACAAGTGAATGAACAAGTGAGTGAATGAAAGTCAGGTAATGGTATAGGAAAGAGCTTTGAAAAAGTTAAGCACGCCATAAAATGTATTATTTTGGTCATGAAGAACAAGACATGGACACCTGAAAGCCACCAATCTCTATAAAACATGAAGGAGTGGAGGACACAAGGTACCAGTGGGTCACGGCGCACACAGTGAGGGCTCTCTCTCCCAAGCAAAGATGTTAGAAATAAGACAGACCTGAGAGCTCACTTAAGTCAGAAGAAATGGCATCAGGGCTCTGGAGAAGCCATCACAAAAGTGAGGATGTCTTCCTGGACAAAATACTGAGACGTGGAAATATTGAAGCAAATTTTCATTGAATGTGAAGTTACTATGTCTCTAAGAAAGAATATATTAACAGATGGGTGGGTGCCTGGTACCTGGAGCCTGGGAAAGGCAGCCCAGAGACCTCACCCTTGCCTGTAGGGCCCCAGCACCCTTAGAGAGGTGCCCTGTCTACCTGGGCACATCAGCCTCAATGACATGAGACCTTTGAGTTCATCAATAACCACCCTTGTGCTATGCCTCTAAGCCCAATTATGAGTACAATTTGCCAAGCTACCTAGACTTTCTCCAGAGAGAGACTGCATTGGCCAACAGATACATTCCAGCCTACTTGACAGTCATATTTCTCATTATAAATTACTGAGTGTCTTGAGAACTCAGTGGGAATTGGTCCTCTTTGACTTTCTTGCCATTGGCCCCAGTGACACGTTTCGGTTCTTGACCTGAGGACCACAGGCTTGCCAGCCACCCTTGCTCACCTCCCTATCTGGTGTCTCTTTGACTTCAACAAATCCAAGAGTCAGAAATTAGTAATAAAATGTATGTTTTGCCCTTCAGAATATTAACTTCTACTGGAGGAAAATAGTGGAGGAAAATCATGTATTATTATTATTTTGTTTTGTTTTTTGAGAATCAACTATAAAGGTTTTTATTTTGGTAGGGAGAAGAATGTCCAGTAGAAAGGTACATTATCAGATACAACTTTTATACTGCAATCTTTGACATTCTGCCATAAAACACAGGACATTATTACTCAAAACTCATGTCTTATTTCATGTATTTATTTTTATGCACATCTGCTCTGAACCAAGGAAAGTTTTAATATATTAACGTAAAATACTTCTTTTACTTCAGCTTTACATTTTGTAATGCTCTTCCATTGGCAGAAAAAGCAGACAGTTCTGAAAGAGAGGCCCTCATGTCTGAACTCAAAATGATGACCCACCTGGGAAACCATGAGAATATCGTGAATCTGCTGGGGGCATGCACGCTGTCAGGTAACCGAGTCCCACCAAAAGCACCTAGTCAAAAATATTTTAGCCTGAAGACAAAGAGAACATATCTTCTCAATTTTTCCTCTTTTCTCAGTCTCAGTGTGCACCCTCGAACCCAAGTGTGATTAGACACTGGGGCCCCATGTGGGCATACGGATCAGCGTAGAGAATGCCTTTCTTTTGGGATATGCCGCAGAATTCTGACCAAATTAGCAATAGTAACAACACGGCAAGTGTATTTTGTGGCATGTCCCTCTGCTTACTCAGGCGGCACTTTTCCCCCAGCTGTGAAGCTGGCTTAAATGTGTGGCGCAGAGCTGCAGAGCTTGGCCACTGTCCTGGCTGGGCCTCCTTCAAATAAGACACAGCCAAGGCAGGATTTCGAACTTTATCTTCCCAGAATTCAGTGGAGCATGTGCTTTGATTCTTGCACTTGGGCCTAGAAATACCCAACCGATGTGCCCAAGGCATATTCTCTCTGGGACAGCCAGCCTGGGACAATGAAGAAAAGAAACAGAGAAGTTGAATGTCAGAGAGGACAGGGATGTGTTTCTCCCTCCTTAGGCAGACAGCGAGTCGGCATGTGTATTCAGCACTCATAGTGCAGCTGGTGTATTATTCCCAGTTACATGCTGGAGAATCCAGGCTGCCAGTGCTTATGGATGAGGCCACATGTATTACAAGGGCCGAAGTGGAAGGCAAGACGAGACTGTTTTCCAAAGGAATTGGAGCAAAAAGCTGAAAATGAATTCAAATCCTAAGAAGAGAAAGGTCAGGGCCTATGGGCCCCACTTCCTGAGGTCTGAGACCCAAGAACCTCCAGAAGACAGCCTCCTTCCTGATATTTTCTCTCTCAGTAAAAATTTTGGTTAGTGAAAAAAAAAAAAAAAGAAGAGAAACATCAGGGAAAACTGTCCTTTCCCAAAGTCAGGGGAGAAGTGCGCTTGCATAGAATTCATTGTCTGCTTCACAGATGTCTGAAAAAGTGATTCCGTTATTTGTATACCTATAATTAAAATTGCCACTATTTCAGGACCAATTTACTTGATTTTTGAATATTGTTGCTACGGTGATCTTCTCAACTATCTAAGAAGTAAAAGAGAAAAATTTCACAGGACATGGACAGAGATTTTCAAGGAGCACAATTTCAGTTTTTACCCTACTTTCCAATCACACCCAAATTCCAGGTAAGAGACTGGGTCAAAGTTTCATAACTACACAATAGAAAGCACCGAGCATGATTGTTAAACACCCCCAGCTGGCGAGTCTCTATGTAATCTAGCATCACGAGGCTGGAGGGCTCCCGGACCTCGAGAGGTCACTTATGTTTGCTATCGTTGTTTCCCTATTGATCTGGAACCATGGAACCTTTCCCTTTCCTCTGGCACAGGTACTATAGCTGAGCCAGGCTCTGTTCACCTGTGCCTAAATCACACCTAGACATATATTCCACTTTGGGAAGGTGCATTATCCATTCTTTCCAGCCTCTGGGTTAACACATAGATACTGGTAGAAAGAATGGACATTTTTTCCAAAGTCCTTGACATGTTCATGGTTAGAGTAGTTCAGATCCTGGGAGTATTGCACAAGAGAGCTCTCAACTTTTAAAAAATTTTACATAATGCGATGGAGACAAAATAAAGTAGTGGCAACATATATCTCTATGCTCCATGTTGTATATTCTACCATTCGTGTGGATCCTGAGTGATTCTTGGTCCTGATGGGATCTCTTATTTCAGCGTGCATGAATGGGGACTTGTAGGAGTTTGATGGGATGCCTATCTCATCCTTGGAAACTTCTTGTTAATTACATGAACATCGAAGCTCTGTTAACGGCTTTCTCTGAATGAATTCACGGCATTGTGGTGGAATGATTCCACAATCCCCAGTGCATCGTTATTTCCCCAGTATGGGAAACCTCTCCCTTATTCTAAAGGCAGATTTGTTAGAGACTTCTGTCTTTACTGGAGGACTTTTGGAAGACGTGTTTTAGATTCCAGCCTTGTTTTCTAAACATGAAAGTTTCACCGCAGGTTTGGCCTTCTGTCATCGGAGACAGAGACCCAGCACCTTAGAGTGTGCAGATCCCCATTCACCTTCTTGTGCCATTGCCCTTAACCGATTCATACCTTTCACACCAATTTTCCCTTTTGCACTCCTTTCTCAGTTCATATTGTAAAACTGAGAAAGTCCTATAATGTCATTTTATTCTAGACTAGGGAGTCTATCCTAATGAGTCAGATGTTCTTATAATGGCACTCCACTGTTATTAACAACTAATGCTGGTAACTTAGCACCTTTGATTTGCTCCAGCCATTGGGGTATTCAATACACTGAAGCAACCACATTTGGAATATTTGTGGTCTGAAAGCATTAAGCCATTTTCCAAAGATATGGAAGTTATAAATTGGAATTAAACTTGTATGGTGGAATACATGGAATCATTGTCTGTGTATAATGCATAAAGAATTCCTCAGTGAAGAGTTCTATTTTATGTGCCATAAAAGCGATTTTCATTATTACCATTTATTAATTTCACAGGAAAAGGAAATGAGGTTTGCCCACTTAAAGAAATATGGTAAAACACTTGAAGGTCTCTGTAGAAGATCTGTGTTCCATGAGCTTTTATAGGGCAAGTGGGCTGAGTTTAGAAACAGAGGAATGAGGTGTGAGTCCTAATTGTACTTACTAGCTTTGTGACTTCAGCAAATCATCTTCATTTCACCAAGTCTGCTCTCTCTCTTACAAAATGTGTAGACACCCAGTTTGTAGAGTTATGGTAAGGATCGAGTAGGTCCTCTTTGAGCTGGAAGACTCCATACAGATAGTGGGGATCATGCCTACGGTAATTAGCCTGGCCAGCTCATCATTACAGAGATGCTTTTCATGTCCACACACACACACACACACACACACACACACACACACACACACACACACATGGACAAGTCAGTGCTGTGCTTTTATTTAAAAAGCCCATTTTTATATGGAATTCATTTATTTGACGAATTGTATTTTTTAAAATAAAATGTCTACTTGGAAGATCAGAAATAATAAAATAACTGTTTTAATAGTATGCCTGGCTCAAGAGAAGTTCAAATACAGCAGGAGTCGGATCCTATCTCAGGGTTCAGTGGGAATTCATTTCAATCTGAAGGTAATATTTTATTCTGATTAGTAGCACTGTAAAACAGAAACGGATGCAAGAGTTCTGTGTTAGCTGTTTTAAAGAGTGTATAAAAGCAAAAGCATGTTTTTCTTTGTTAATGTCATCAATAGGCTCTGTGAATGTGTGTTTGTTTTAAAGGTAGTTAATGGCCAACAGTTTATATAGGTTGTGAATTTTATGTCAGTGTCCAACTAATAAACACTGAGAGCTATTTTATTTGATTAGGTTATTCTTTCAGAGTCAAAAATTAGTTGGAGCCACCCTATCACTTGGTAAGTGGAAAAGATGAGTTCTGGGAGGCCAATGGAAGTCGGGTTCACTTCCGGTTCCTTTGCGCTCCGGCTGGGTGACTTTGAGCAAGTTATTTAACCATCTGGATCACAATTTTCTCATGTGTAAAATGGGCCTAATTTCCTCATAGAACTATTAGAAGGATTAAATGGAAGAACCTTAAGTGCAGATACAGTTCATAGAATGTGGTAGGTTCATGCTAATTCCTTAAGCCACGTGCCTAGACTATCCAGTGCTAAAGTAGAGCGCCTGACACCCCCGGCTCGTCAGCAGGCCGTCTCTCACCGCAGCAGCCAGAGAATGTATTCCTCTAATCCAGAGCAGTCTTCAAGCAACCCTTCATGGGCCGCTCAGCTCTCGGGATGAGCAGGTCAGGCCTGGAGCAACCAGTCCAGTGATGTGATAGCTTCACGTGTGCATCTTAGCACCTCACCTAACTGTGCTTTAATAACCTCCTCAGAGAGACTTAATAAGGCACCTTCTCAGGGTTTTGGCCAAAATGAGGACCAGTTCTATTTTACAGACGAAATTGAATATGAAAACCAGAAAAGACTGGAGGAGGAAGAGGACTTGAACGTGCTTACCTTTGAAGATCTCCTTTGCTTTGCATATCAGGTTGCCAAAGGAATGGAATTTCTGGAATTTAAGTCGGTAAGCTCCCTTTAAAGAAACTAATGAAAAAAAAACTGATAATTTTGAAAAAGAGATGTGCTGGGTTTTTTCTTGTTTTTAACTTGTATCCCTTAAAGTCTGTCTCCCCCCCCACACACACACCATCCCTTATTAGATAATGGTTATCATATCCTTCCCAGGCTGGCCCAAGTCCCCTGAGCCTGCCAGATAGACCGTCCTCAGACATCCCTCCTCAAAGGCAGGTGTGGCAGGGCCGGCCCTTTGCACAGCCACTCCAGTTGGTCAGGCCATGCCCTGCACGTGACCTCGGGGTGAGTGGGGGCTCCAATGCAGGTGCTCTGCGGGCCTGGCCAGCCTCCCTGGGCGCCTTGTCTCTTTGGCAGCCAAGCTGTGGGCTAGCAGTTAGCTGGAGGCCTGCCGCCTCTGCTGCTGGCCCCAGATCCATTAGGGCTGGGCTGGGGAGGCCATGGAGCCGGCCTAGGACCATGGTCTCCACCTCAACCTGGCATCCTTCCTTTTAGCCCTGCTGTTCTCTGACATGTCAAATGTCTCCTGCCTCTAAGCAGATTAAAGCCATTCCTCTGGTGATTTTCTGTCTTTATTTTCTCCCCTTCCTTTCCCTTTCTTTACACCCCAGACTTCCTCTTTTTCCTTCAAGGGACCTCTTCTCTTCCCCCTCTCCTCCACTTTCTCTCTTTGCCTCCCCTTTCTCCCCAAATCTGGAGAGGATAATTTCAACTGTGTTTTTTTCTTTCAAAAAGTATTGTCTCTAGTATAATGTTACGTCAATTATACCTCAATTCAAAAAAAAAGATTACCATGAAATAAATCAATAGCTCTGAAGAGTGGAAAGAAAATTCTATTCACACTAGCAACCAAACCTATGAAATATCTTGAGATAAAACATGAGAAACGTGCCGGATCGGTGCAGACAAACCCATGACATTTATTAAAGGACGAAAGGATGATCTGATGAATGAACTCTACTGTGTTGACATTGGAGAGATTCAACATTGAGAAGAAAAGTCAGTTCTCTTCAAATTAATCTGTACCTTTAACACAACCTAAGTTAGAATCTCAGGGGTTTTGTAGTCGTGAATATTAAAAGTGCGTGTGATCTTCTTTTCCAAATTGGGCATCCTCGCCCAACAGTTTACAGTAATTACCATCTCGTAATCTTTCCGCACCGCTCACCTCTGAGGCGCATCCTTCTCTGCACCTTCCCCACCTGCTGTTGGATGCCTCTTTCCTCAAATTTCAGTGTAGGCTTTGGAGAACATGTCCTTAGACCATCTGGCTGGTGTGCTGCCTGTAGTTAAGTGAATACTCAAACTACTCACAATTGGAGGTAGAGGGCAATGCTTTTTTCCCCTCTGGGCTTGCAGTAATGAGAATTGTTTGAAGAATATCCAGCTGCCAGCCCCTCCCCTGTGCTGTCCTCCTCGGCTGCCCACTGTGAGTCCTCAGGTCACTGTCCCCTGTCGGCTTGTTCTTCCTCCCCACCTGGTTGCTCCTCAGGCTCCTTGGTTGGCAACGTTTCTCTGTTAGATGTTACGTGACCCCTGATAGGGGCCAAGCTCTGGGCTCGATGCTGAAATTTAGAGTCAGAGCTTATCGCTGATGGAGAGAAAGGGACAGGCAGACATGCTAATCACAGTTGCGGTGAATACCGTGTTCTGCTAAGTTCTGGGACCCCAGGGAGGGGCGGCGATGACAGACCAGGGCTGGTAGGGCGTGGGGGGACAGTGCTGAGGAGGCTTTCTGGAGGAGTTCATGCTTGGCCCAGAGGAGACTTCTGAAGGAAAAAGGAAGCCATCAGGGAACCCCGGGTAGGCTGGGGAACCTGCTGTTGGGAGGAAGTTTCTTGTGAAAGGTCACGAGTTAAACAAGTTGAAGGTGAGGTCCCCTGGGCAACAAAGTAGAGCTTAGTTAAGGAGATGCTTGGATTTTCCTTTCTGAAGCTGAAGAGAAGTGTTTGGGTTGGAAATAGAGATTCTCATGATGGTGCTTGTGTGGCGTGAGCTGTGGATGTGGAGTGAGAGAGGACGCAGCCCTTGGGGAGCAGAGCAGGCTCCTGCAAAGAGCACAGGCGAAGACAGGAGCCCCCAGGGCACTGGGAGGAAGACAGAGGTGGGTGGTGTGCAAAATTCACAGAGGAAAGGACCTGAGTGGGGAGAGGCTGGCCAAACAGTACTGGATACCCCCCAAGAGGTCAGGTCACATCCCAGCTGGGCCTGTGCTGTGCAGGTCACGGCTGGCTTAGCCAAAGCAGCTGGGGCAGACAAGCAGGAGGTGGAAGGCAGGTTGCAGGAGCCTGGTAGTTAAGTAAAATACTCATGATGCTATTAATTAAAGGGATTAACTGTAGTCCCAAATGGAATTCACCTTCCTCTGTAAGAGACCACCAGCGAGCAGGTTTGAAACTGCAGAGCCGTATAGGAGCCTTCATTATATTTATGACTTCAGCCTCAATGGGTGAGGCAGAGACCCAAGGACTGAGATGATTGGTTGATTCCCGTGGGAAGCCCACCAGAAATACCCATGATGCCTGCTGGCTTTCCTTTTCCTTCCGTGGGTGAACTGGACGTGGGACCTGAGAGTGGACAGCACTGGATGGAGAGGAAGGCAGGCTGGGGGTTTTAGTCCCTACGGGTTTTGCTTTTATTTTTTAAGGATTGAAGAGAGCCCTTTGGGCTTTTGCTGCTCGGGCCCTGCTGCTTTTAAGATCTTCCTTTTTAGAGTTAATTTTCTTGCCAGACCCCTCGGATTAATGTCACATCACCTCTCGGGTCGGGGTCTCCTAATTCTTCTTTACTCAGCCTTCCCACACTTGTTTTTAGTTCTTTCTGAATATTTTCTTAGATTTTGACTCCATTTTATTGCCAAAGCCATTTCCAGTCAGAAAAGAGGTGATTTTCTCCACCCTCATACTGGGTGCGGAAGGACGGCTCCCTGGAACTCACTTTGGGACATCAGCCGAGGGCCTGTTGTGTCTCTTACAGCACCGTAGGCTACTGGGTTGGGTTGGTCTCCTTTCTAAGATCCCATCCCCTTTGGCTTCTGGAATGTTCCATGCGCAGCACCCACAGCAGCTGAGGAACTGGGTTGCCCTGTGTACTTGGTTTGTGTCGCACATGGTGGTGATGCGCGGTAGAGGCGAGCCATGGTGAGCTGTACGTGCCGTCATCTGTAACTCCTACTACGGAACTTGAAACGACAGGAAGGACTGACAAAATATGTAGCAAATAACAGTGCGATTTCATTCTTTGCAGTGTGTCCACAGAGACTTGGCAGCCAGGAACGTGCTCGTGACCCATGGGAAAGTGGTGAAGATTTGTGATTTTGGACTGGCTCGTGACATTATGAGTGACTCCAACTATGTTATCAGAGGCAATGTAAGGCTGCTCTGGGTTACATATTTTTATACTTAATTGTATACTGTTGTTTATAATGACAATGTTTTGTCGTTGTTCCAGTAAACATTTTTGGTTTATGGTAACATTAGAAAAATTCCTCACAGCAGTTTGCTTTCCTATGCTTAGAAGGTTTTCTGTAGCTTCAGGGAATATTCCATTTGTCATAAAAGTTGAACAAAATAGTGTCTATCCTTGGGCTAGTCAGAATAGATCAATTAGTGGCCTTTGAGGCAATCCACACTTCAAAGAAAATCTAGTTACTTGCACTTATTTCAGTTCTTAGCTATTATGGGAATAGGTAATAGTTACAATGAAACATGTAGAAAACTGTTTAACATATAAGTTGAATGTTAAATGTAAACTTTAAAAAGGCATAATATTTAAATTAAATATCAGCTAATAAATATCTGTTATCCTCTTGCTGTCATGCAGGGAGACCTGGAATATGATGCCATCTACTTGTTAAACAAAACTAAGGACAGATGTGTTATTTACAAGCAAACTAGTAGAAATACCAGATGATAATGTTGTGGGGCTGAAAGAATATGGATTTTAAGAATTACAACACTTGGATTTAGGCCCCTATTCTTCTTGCTTTTGGCGATTGCTCTCTGGGATTTCTCTCTGTTTTATTGTCCCTACTTGTGAAATAATAACAACAAATACCAAAATGATACAGCGCTTACTTACCCTGTGCTAAGCACTCTTCTACCTGCTGTATGTACATTGATTCATTTAGTCTTCAAAGTTCCCATTTGTGGGCGAGGAAATTAAGGCACAGAAACGTCACTTGCTTTGATTGCACAGCACATGGATTAGAACTTGAACAATCTGAGCCCCATGTCGGGCATAACCACTATGATAGGGTGTTTCCCTTGAGGCTGATACACTTGTAGCGTCATTGTGGGGAAAAAACAGTAAAACCCACATGAAAGCACCTGTCCTGGGCAAACATTCAATAAAGGTTAAAAATTAAATTAAACTGTATTCCCACTAGAATCAAATAATTGTCTTAGCGGATCTTAGTTTATACCTCACTCATCATAAATACAACAAATACTCCTATGTGGCTATGCAGTTTTGAACCTGCTAGCTGGTGGTCTCCTGTGTGGGAAGGTGAACTCCATTTGGGACTACAGTTAATTCCTTTAATTCATCAAATTAACCAGACTAGCCTGCTTGATTCTATCAGCTCAAAGTTTGTATAGGATTTAAAATAGGGTTTCTTTCTTGGGCTTTGATTTTGTACATGGCGAAGGGCTCCTCAACCTATGAAAAAGCAAATACTGCAAAAGTCTGTGCCTTCGGTGACCTGTCTGTCCCATGTCTTGATTCTGTTCTGAGGCTTTAGTAATTCCAAACCCCCCTTTCATGCTCCTGGAAATTATGAAAGCCACAGAAGCCAGCCTGGTGTCTTTCCTGTAGTGATGACTTACAGTCCCCTCCGCACGTTCTTGTGGATGGCATTTCCGCTGAAGTGCTTCCAAGAAATGCGTTAACAGAATAGTCCACCAGTTCCCTAGTATCCACTTACTTCTGGGCAACTAACCAGCTACGCGTCAAGGGGAAGTGAGTATCTACCCTTCAGTTTACCACATCCAAGCACAAACCTTCATTCAGGATGAGTTTTGAAAAAAAGTAGGGGTTGGTTTTTTTCAAAGGCTAATGTTCAAATGTTAATATGAAAGTGAAAAACCTCCATTTGAGGATATAATTTTCTCACTACGCATTAGGAGTGGCCCTAGGAAGAGAGCACCTTTTGTCATCTAGCTAAGAAGAGAAAAGAAGGAAGTGTTTGTAGGTGGGAAATTCACCCAGCTCTCCTCTTGGACTTTACACAGGCCCGTCTGCCTGTAAAGTGGATGGCTCCTGAAAGCTTATTTGAAGGGATCTACACAATTAAAAGTGATGTCTGGTCCTACGGAATATTACTCTGGGAGATATTCTCCCTTGGTAAGTGTTGCTGTTTTCTGAGCCCCCCGGGCACTGGTTCTGCACATTCTGCTCTCTCTGCGCTGTTCCGCCACCCTTGTCAAAGAGTGGATAACATGCCACCGGAAGTGCTCGCGGAGCTCCTAAATCTTACTTCTGTTGCAGCATGCACCCCTCTTTTTTATTTGCTGGTGTCTCTAGGTCTTACCTTCCCCACACCTGTCTCAAGAGTGGGAACCCTGACTTTTCCCAGTTGAAGCCTTGCACCAGGAAGCTCTCAACACATGTTTGTTAATTGAATGAATGAATAAACAAATAACGAGTGAATGAATGGTTACGCGCCCTACTGTTTTTCTCAGGCGTCAATCCTTACCCTGGTATTCCCGTCGACGCTAACTTCTATAAACTCATTCAGAGTGGATTTAAGATGGATCAGCCGTTTTATGCTACCGAAGGAATGTAAGTTCAAATCAGACTGTCTAGTGGCTGAAATCAGAAATTTACAGTCTGTCTAGTTCCAAATGCATAACAACAAAGGTGAAACTCCTTAATGCAAACTTCATATGATTCCTCTTAAAAAAAAATAAGAAAGAAAACTTTTCTTTTGTTTTGGGATTTCTCAACAAAGCTGAACCTTTCCTGCCCTAAGACCCTCTTACTTTCGGGTTTCAGTTCCTTTGCTTGAGGGATCCGTGAGGGCCATAGGACCCTGTGCCCTTGACTTACCGTCCACATCATATTTTTAAAAATGCCTTTCTGTCCATCATCAAATTTGTGTTCTTTCTGATATGAGGTCACAGTTTAGTAGAGTTCTTGCCACAAAACAAACACGCCTTAAATAAATGGGGCTTCATTAAGTGGAAAATGATCCATTTTCTTCATTCAGACCTCCTCATCTTGCTCCTTGCTCTGCTGTTTTCACAGATACTTTATAATGCAGTCCTGCTGGGCTTTCGACTCAAGGAAACGGCCGTCCTTCCTTAGCCTGATCTCCTTTTTAGGATGTCAGCTGACGGAGGCGGAGGAAGAGGTATGTAGCAGTACAGTACTTTGTAAGGCGTTCTTAGAAAGGAGAGCAGTAGCTCAGGACAGTCGTTGCTGATTTCCTAAGAACCAGAAGTAACAAGCTGTCTTTCTCACCACAATTTGTCTTGATTGCTCTTTAAAAGCATTAGGAGGTAAGATATATTTATTAAGTATTTTTAGGGGGGGAAAAAAGCTTTTCCTGAAAATTTCAGCCAATTGATTAAAAAATTCCGTTGACCCTTAAACGACACAGGAGTTAGGGGCACCATATGCCGTGCAGCTGAAAATCTACATGTGACTTTTTACTCTCCCCAAACTTACCTATTAATAGTCGACTGTTGACTGGAAGACTTACCGATAACAAAAATAGTCGATCAACACGTTTTTGTATGTTATATATATTATATACTATGTTCTTACAATAAAGTAAGCTAAAGAAGAGAAAATTTTTTCGAATTGTCACAAATCTCCAAAAGGTTTCCCAACATATTTATTGAAAATATGATCTGCGTACTAAATGGACCTGCACAGTTCAATCCCATGTTGTTTCAGGGTCAGTTGTAAATGCTTTTAAGCCTCTAGTGCAGAGGACTAGACAGCTGAATGAAACTTAATCCCTGACCTCCAGTAGCCACCGACCTCTCCTAATTCAAACATGAAGATTTAGTATGGAATAATCACATAACTCAATCATGTAATATAGTGGAGTAGAAAGAGCATTGCCCTGGAGTCAGAAGGGTCTCATGCCAGCTACAACTCTACATCCTAATAACGGTATGAATTAGGGCAAGTCACTTACTTCTCTGGGCCTTACCTACTCACCTGTAAAGTGGGTTGCTAAGCCAGGTGATCCTTGAGCCTTAGAAACTTCGAATTACTTTGCTGACTCTTCCCCTCATCAGTACCACCTGGCACAGTAAAGGGATCCATCCCCTCATGAGGTGAACAGAGGAGGCGACCTTGACTTCTCAATACCTACGTGCAGAGCTTGCCTCCACTGTTTGCTTCTTACATGACTTGGTTAAGCTGCTTAATCTTTTTGAGGGTCTCATTTTCCCCCTCTGAAATATGGAATTAACAAATCTTACTTCCTATTTCGTGGAATTGTAAGGAGTAAATAAGCTGTTGTATGTGAAAAAGCTCAGCACATAGAGGGCACTTAGTAATTTATCAATGAATATTAGTCAGATATGAATCTGATTCTTTAAGTGGATGGTCGGTCCTCTTTTTCTAAATTCTGAAGACTCCACATTCAATTTGGTAGTCTTTCCAGAGAACTGCGTAGATGTGTGTCCTCTCCTCCTGTTAGGATTTTGTAAAACTCACATACCAAAACTAGGTTACTGTCAGGGAATTAGGTCAAGAAAGTTGGGGAGATAGAAAGCTCACAAGGGAATGGCAGGCTGTTGAGGAGATGACCTGTAGGCAGTCGCTAACACTCTAAAAGATAAACTGGAAGAAAGGTTATAGAGAGAAGCAAGAAATGAGCTGTTGGAGTAAACAGAAAGGACTGAGCAGTTTCTACGTGTCTGGCCGTTGGGTGTGGACTCACAGAGCTGTTGTTTGAGCTAAGCTGTGAAAAATGGGTAGTGCTTTGGCCATTGGAGAATAGGAGGTTAGTAGGGTGTTCCAGGCTGGGTGAGTAATATAAATAAAGGTTCAAAGCTGAGAGAGTAGAATGGAAAATCAGTAGGTGTGGCTACAGTATAGGGTGGGTGGGGGAATCGAGGGGGGGCAAACAAGACTGCAAAGGTGGGGGCTCCATGGCTACTGAAGAGCCCCTTGGCTTGCCCCAGTCGCCTCCACTCTGCTCCCTGACCCTCTGTGATGGAAGCCTCTTTTCCCTACCAGTATCAGCACCACTGATTGCAAGCTCTAGTTTCTTTAGGTAAGTTGGTAAATAGCCTCCCCTTGGGGTAGGATGAATGCACCAAAAGCAACCTCTTACCCCTGGCTGGTGCAGTGGTAAGCCTGGGGAGTAGAGCAGAAACAGATTTCAGTCCCTACTTACCCGTGTGGCTGGGCATCTCTCAGCAAGGCTTCATCTGCACAGCCATGACAGGCCGCTCTGCCCACTGGGAGCCCGTGACCCTCCTCTGTTGCCCCTCCATCTTTTTTCTTCACTTCTCCTAAGCCAGTCATGGGTGGGAAAATAGGCTTTGCCGGCATGCCTGGGGTAATCTTCCCTGCATGCATGTGAATGGTTTCCGTAGAATCTCTTGTTTCTGCTCCATCAGGGACTAGGGAAGGAAAACGGCCCTTGGAGAACAAGTGAGAGGAGGAGGGAAACACGCAGAAAAAGTGCAGGTCAATGCTTGTAGAGACAAACACAGGCCCAGTGGTCGCAGTTAGAGCAGCGAGGTCATTGCATAATGTGCTGAGACCTTATGCAGGCAGTGATGAACCAACTAGATTTTCATAATGGACAAACATGCTTCAACATTTATCTTAAAGGTCCAGATCACTCTGTGTGGTGACGGATGTTAACCAGACTTATTGAGATCGTTTTGCAATATATACAGGTATTGAATCATTATATCATATACTGGAAACATAATGTTGTATTTCAGTTATACCTCAATAAAAAAAAAAAGAAGCAGATCAAATATTGTCTCCTCTCCAAAGGCTCCCTGATTTCCCTGGTCAGATTTCAGGCTTCTTCTTCGAGTCCCCATAACAGTTGATAAGAGACTCAGTTGTGCTGGATGATAAGTTTGCTCTACGGCTTTGTCGTTCTCATCACTAGACCTCACTTTCGGGGTCAGGGATGATGTGCCGCTCATCTTTACATCACCTGACGTAAAGTGTCCCACAGTCAGGAGTCGATCAATAACTGGCCACTAAATAAATGAATGAATGTCAGCATGAAAAGAGGTTGCAGACCACATCTGTTTTGTTCACCGTCTCATGCCCAGCTGCTGGCATGATGCTCAGCACATAGAAGCTGCTAAGCAAACATCTCTGGAAGGAAGGAAGGAGCAGAAGCATGAAAGTGAGTTTGGGAAAGCAAAGGCAAGAGACCAGAAGGAAAGACATTAGTCAAGAGGTGCGGCAGCAACAGGGATGAGCAAAGAGAGGGAGTGAACCGGGGCTGGGGCAGTGGGGCAGCGGAGGGAGGGACAGCCACCCCTCCTGTTGCATGAAAGGGGCCTGAACTTACATTGTCTCTCATACCCACATCTATATCCATGTCATATCCACATCCACATCTATACCCATATCCTATCTATATGCACATTCCCTTCCACATCTATATCTACATCTGTATCTGTATCTATATTTTAAAAGAAATGATGCCATAATTGCTTTGAAAGCAAGAGGGAGGTCTCAGTGGACCAGAAACTGTGGGAAATCCCTGAGAAAACAAAAGCAGTTAAGAAGACCAGACTGAAGGGGGATTTCCCACACGGCAGGGGAGGCCTTGAAAGAACAAGAAGGGCTTCATGGAACGTGGGAAGAGGTCTAGTGAGATTCTGCAGAAGTCCTGCAGTGGTGCAACCACACTGTTAAATAAACGTAAGAATTAAATTGAGTGTTAAAAATAGCAATGCAAAATGAAATAGCAATGGTATTTTTAAATAGTGATGTAATATGGAACCTCAGGGTCAGTGCAGAAGAGAAAAAGACCCATAGAAAACATGATCAATCCAACAAAACAGGGAGAAACAGAATTTATGGTAAGAGAACACACAAAATGGCAAGAATTGGTTAAGCCACTTAAGAAAGAAAATTTCAAAGTAAATGGAATCGTTACCATACAGGCCACATTCACTAACGTCAGGGCAGTGAAATGAGAAGTCACCAAGAGCAGTCCAAAAAGCCGCTGAAGTCATAGAGCAGGAGGGAAAACCCGAGAAATCGGGTTAGAAGAGTAGGGCTGGGGGTGGGGGTGGGGGGAAGAAATAGAAATGGACCCCAGTGACAATTGTGGCCCTAAACCCACTTCCTAGAAAACAAAAAAGAGTGGAAATAAATGACTAAATGTTCAACTCAAGCAGCTAAGAGAAAAAAAATACAAACAAGGAGAAAGGGGAGCAGGAAGAGACTGAACCAAGTAGAAGGAAGGAATTGGTAGAGAAAAAGGCAAAATTCCTTAACTGGAGGACAGAGGCAAAAGCAAAATGCTAATGAGGATCAGGAAAACCAAAGTTGTTTTTGAACTGATAGTAATAATATAGCAGCTGCCATTTTTTGAGTGTTATCACGCACTTCCCTAATATATTACCCCTAATAACTCACTTAATTCTCACATCAGTCTGAAGAAGAACATCTGTTACTACCTCTTCTGCAGATTAGTGAATTGAGGTCCAGAGAGGTTAAGTCATTTGCCCAAGGTAACACAGCAATTGTCAGACTTATGATTTGAATAGAGCAGCCTGGCTCTAGTCTAACACTGCATTTTAATGTTGTATGTTAACAAAATATTCAAGTATACCACCGGAGCACACTAACTGTAAAGAAAACAAAAAGGAGAAAGCATAAGTAACTATCACGCAAAATAAAAAAGAGAACATAACTATGGATAGAAAAACCATTTTAACAAGTATAGAAAATCTTAACGTACCTCTTTATATCGATACACTTGAAAACCTAGGGTTTCAAATGTATATGTACTGTACAATTCAAAACTTCATTTTAAAAAATCACTTAAAGAAATGGAGAGGAAGATATTAAACGGTGTGGTATATCAGAACCAGAGCCACAGCCGCCCCTGGGAGTAGAGGGAGCTGGAGGAGACGGATCAAAAACGCCAGGCTGCGGGGCTGCGTGACGGGCAGGGCGCTAAGGGAAGCTGTAAATGCAGGAAGGAGAGGAGGTTTAGAAGTCCAGGTTAGTGAACTCAGGTGTGGAGGTTCTGGCACAGGCTTCCTTAGAGGGCTAGAAGAGCAATGCTAGAAAGACACACTTGGCTCAACAGATCCGGTGGGTCACAACCAACTGCTCTGTCCACTTCACCATAAAGACGTGTCATCCTCGTTCAACGGAAGGGTACCGGCAAACTGTCATTGTGCAGGCCAGGTTCAAAGGGAGATGTTTTTTGCTTTCTGGAAGGAAAAATTAAAAGTAGGACACAGTCCAATCAGTCAACACCGTAACTGTCAAAACCAGCTAACAAAGTAAATAGTCACTAGGGGTAGAGGAAGGGGGTTCTGTCAAAGTTAAATAAAATGCACAATTCCTACATCACAAAGAGTTCTTATAAATGATAAGAAAAACATGTGTAGCCCAATATAAAAGGGCAAAGGAGATGAGCAGATTATTCACAATGAAAGGCAAATGGCCATCAAATATAGGAAAAGAGGCTCCGCTTTGCTTATCATGACATACACGCAGGTGACGAGATAAAACATGTTGCTCAGCAAAGGCTGGAGATGCGGAAGATCGTTAGTAGCCGAGAATCCGTCGCCTGACAATGAACAGATATCTTTGTGTGGCCTTTCTCTTTCTTTGTTTTTTTTTTTTTTCTGCACAGCTTTAAGATTTCTAAATTGCGATTTTATATCTAGGAGTAGAAACAATAATGAAATGAGATATTTGGTTTCTCTATTAATCAAAGGACCACTTTGCTTGTCAATTAATATGCAAAATATCCTCTAAGACCTATGCATAGTAAAAGTAATGAATTGGCAATATGGGCACATGACCTGTAAGTCTGAATCAGCTGGTTAATCAGTGTTCTATCTCTTTCCCATTTTCAGATGTATCAGAGCATGGACGGCCATGTTTCGGAACGTCCATCCATCTACCAAAACAGGCGATCTTACAGCAGAGAGGGGACCCCAGGGCTGCTCTCTCCACAGGCTCGTGTTCAAGATTCATAGAGGAGCAACTAAACCTTCAGGCCTTCCTTCCCCACCCCCTCCTGCCTTGAACAGGCTGTAGATTACCAAAACCAGATTAATTTCCTCACTAAAAGAATGTATATTCTCAACCGCTGCTTTGCTGGACTATTGCTCTAGAAGCTCTCTGTATTTACTCTCGTTTCCAAAGGAACTTTTGTAAAATCGAATCATCCTTTGCACAAGGCAGGAAGAGCTGATGATTTATTTTATTGGAGCATCTACCATCCAAAGGCCTTCTGGGGTAGGCTTGAATGAAAAATTGTGTACCTGAAGTATAGTACATTCTTGTAAATACACAAAACAAAAGCATTTTGCTAAGGAGAAGCTGATACGACTTTTTAAATCTATGTTTTAAAATATGTAACTTTTTCAGCTAGTGATATATTTTATGAATGGAAATAAACTTTCTATTATGGAAACGTCCATTACTGAATTGTTTATATGGCATATTTAGGACAAGATGTAACTGGAGGTTCTGAACCTACTGAAATGGTGTGCAATATTTTGTTTGTGGGTGTGTATTTTTTTCCTACTGAGAAGGCCTTTCTTTCATCAGATTGTTTAAAGGACCCACGACTCCCACCCCCCAGACCATGTGAAGAATGGCTGTGTTTGACTCAGTCCCCTTCACCCTTTGAGGCTTAGCCCCCTACACCCCATGGGCTTATAAATGTGGACTTGTCCTTGTTACTGCCACTGCAGTTCTTGGTGGAGAACTTGGTGCATTTCTGCCTTTTCTTTCTTCTCCTTGTCTTGTCTCCTAGTGTGGGTAAGGTCAGAGCTCTGGAGCCTCTCTGCTAGGCTGGAATTCTCTCTCCAGTCCTGCTTAGCTGTGCGACAACTGATTTTCTTTAGGTCTCAGTTTCTGCTTCTGGAAAATGGGATAATAATGGCATCCCTCTTCTACGGCTGTTGAAAGAATTAGATGAATTACATATAATGTGTGTTATCAGCTTATACATAGGCTACCTCAACATGTAAACCACTTCAATCAATGCCTGGCCCATAATTATAACTTACACTGTCCATGCACTTTTCCTTCTTGTTCACGTCCTTGGCTTTAGGCCGAGCCGCCACATACTCACAGAGCAGTAACCCCTTCTTCCTGTAACTCTTCTCCTAATCTCTCAAGCATCCAGTGTTTTCTCTCCCATCCAGCTGGAGAGCTTCCGGTGCCTACCAGCTAAAGGCAAGTGCCTCCCTGCATTCAGCCCCCACACAGCCGGGCCCCACTGCACTTCTCAGTGTCAGACTACACAACACGTGTGCATCTCGGGCATTCCCAGCCCCAGGTTTTCTTTACTCCGCCCTCCATGTACCTGGGGTGCCAGCTCGCTTTCCGCTCCCCTAGTTACAGCCCTTGCCCATTCCAGCTCCTCGAGACTGCTAGAATTCTTGCTCATGTTCCCTTTCTTGGTCTTTACAGCCAACGATGTTGTGGCTTCCCAGCTATTTTTCTACATTCACATCTCCCTCTGACACTGAACTCAGCTGAGAAAGGTTCTCTGAATTAAAGACCATGTATTTTTCATTTGGACTTTAAGTTTGAAACTAGATATGATTTATACCAAGTCAAATGCCCATCCCCCATATGTGTATACAGCCAGCACACAGTAAGTATATGTATTTACGTCTATGTTTTTTACCTATGCAAGTTATAGCATAAAATATGATCAGTGTTAAAAATTCAAACAATTTTGTGTTTTTACTTATAGTAATAAGTGAAATTTCCCCTTTCACCTAACCTGAATCCCAAAATGCTTCTTCAGGAGCAATACTGCTAAAGATCCAGATATATTTCCCCATGTACTTGTTTAAATATATTTATATTACTTACACATTTATACACTAAAACACACAGAGTCCTTTGTTTTTCACAAAAATGGAATTGCACTAGCCATATTGTCAAATGTACATTTGTTCTTCACAATGGGCCAATATTTTCCCAACTCTACTTTTTTTTGTGAGGCATTTGTTCTGAGCTAAGCATTGTGCTAAGAAGGACTAATGTATTACCTCACTTAATCTTCTCTGCTGCCTTATGAAGTACATACTAAAATTATACCAACATTTTTTCTGAGGAATTTGAAACTTAGGTTAGTAATTTGTAGTCTCCAAGCCCCTGTTAACACTTACACTTTGCGATCACTCTTAGGTTCTACAATTATTTTATTTATTTTTAATTGTGGTAAAAAAAACACATAACATAAAACTTGCGACCTTAACCATTTTTAAGTGCCCAGTTCAGTAGGGTTAAGTATATTCACATTGCTGTGAAACAGACCTCCAGAACTTTTGCATCTTGCAAATATGATGCTTTGTACCCCCTAAATAACTAACAACTTCCCTTTTCCTCTCCCCCAGCCCCTGGCAATCACCATTCTGCTTTTTTTCCTCTATGAATTTGACTAACTTCTAAGTGGAATCATACAGTATTTGTCTTTTGGTGGCTGGCTTATTTCACTTAGCATAATTTCCTCAAGGTTCATTCAAGTTGTGGCATGTGACAGTACAATATTTCTTTTCTTTTTAAGGCTGGATAATATTTCATGGTATGTGTATACCACATGTTGTTTATCCATTCACCCATCAATGGACATTTGGCTTGCTTCCACCTTTTGCCTGTTGTGACTAATGCCTCTATGAACGTGGGTGTGCAAATACCTCTTTGAGAGCCTGCTGCCTATTCTTTTGTATATATACCCAGAAATGGGATTGCTGCACCATATGGTAATTCTATTTAAAATTTTTTGTTGTGTTTATTATTTTTAAAGACTGTTTTGCAGTGATCATGTGTTTCTTTGACCATCTAGTATCAATTCCCATTTTGTTCAGTAACAGCACTGCGATTTGAGATATTACTTCCCCTTATTATAGGCAATGCCATGAAACTGTAGGCAGGGGGCTCTGCCTTCTAGCCAAGGGGAGTCCTTGACTCAAGGTAGCCTAATAAACTTCCTCTATTGTTCTGGAACTTAGTACCTTGACTGGATCCAGGCAAGGGTAAAAAAAGGAGTTGGAGCTTATTATTCAAACAGCGCCAGCCTCTGGCAAGGAGGACAAGCAGTTCTTACTGCCTGGCTCCCTGGGCTGCTTTGATCCCTCTTGTTGCCCTGTCTTTGGTCTCTAGCTTTCTTGTCACGCCTGTGAGCACGCAGTCCCCTCTCGGTGAATTCTCCTCTGATGCAGTGAGCCCGAGCCTGCCTTACCACTTACAGCCTGAGAACTTTGGTGAAAAGCCCAGCATTGACTAGTCATCTCCTCAGCTGAACTGAGGATTTCTTCTGCTTCACCTTCCCTAGAAAGTCCCCTCTGCTTGAGCTGGCTGGTGGTCTTCTTCCTAGCTTCAAGTGCCGTACTGATTTATCTTCATTGGCATACTATTCTATTACCTTCATAGGATTTGCGGGGGTAAAGTCGCAAGCGTTTGGTAAGCCCTCTAGAACTGCTTGTCAAAAACTTTTAGTGATCATAGGGAGGAAAAGAAAGTGAGTTAACATTTATAGGAATGTACTCTTCCTTCTGCCAAAGTGCTTTTAGTCAGGACAGACATACGTTCTGCATGTGGCTTCACTGGATGGAACCAGAGATATTTATGCATGGAATCATCTAAACAGCACACCCCTTGCTGTTGAAGTATTCAGGACACCAAAGAATTTGATTTCCTTGAAAATGAATATTCTCTTGTTCATGAGCTTTATAAAGATGGTATCATACTCTATGTACACTTCCAAATCCTGCTTTCTTTAAAAACAAAAATCAACACTATGCTTCTAAGATTCCCTCAAGGAGTTACATGGAGCTGAAGTTCTTTCACTTCCCTGATGGATTATGTGAATATACGACGACTACTACTCATTTTTACACTGATGACACTTAAAGTTTTTTGTGTTCAGTAAGATAATGGGTTGACAGGTGTTGGTTATATTATTTTGCTTTATAATATCACTTTCGTATATGCCAAATAGGACACTTAAAAGACAACATTCTCTGAAGGGTGGCATTTAAAAACCTCTTCGGGGAAAATGAAATTAGACTCTATTAAGCCCACAAGATCTTTCCACAGATTCAGTTTTAGTTTGGGTCAAGTTGTGTCCCTGACCTGACTGCATGTTCTTAACACATGTGGGAACACCACTTATGTGCACTGATTTTGGAACTGAGTGGCTGCGCAGGTAAACCCTGTGCCTTCCTCCAGGCCTTGTAAGAGCATCACCAGTAGGTGGCGCCCCAGGACTACTATTTTTTGATTCGCTCAGGCATCAGGCCTGACTTCATCATAGCACCCTGCCTCCGGAAAGGCAAATTTTAAGAAGCAGAATTAAAGAAAGGGTCAATCCGTTGATTGGAAGGAAAAACAACCCTCTGTAGAGGTAACTTCAATTCATTTATTCAGTATCCAGTTGTTTTTTGACTATACTAAGGACTGCGCTTTTATGTGCATTATTTGCCACAGTCTCCACATTACTGAGCAGCCTACTGTGAGATTCTTTTATAGGACCTGGTTATTACTACCCTATTCTAAACAGTGCGTACATCTGCTCAGGGAATTGACTTTCAAACTTACTCTTCTTGGGGCGCTGTCTATGCTATGCTTAGTGTTGTCTGAGCCTGGACCGGCTTCCTATACTGAAAACTGAAGAGTCTGTTTCCTAAAGATTTTTTAAGAGTAACAACCTTCCCCGCCAACCCCCCGGGGTGTGTGGCCTGCAGCAGGAAGGTGTCCTGGGTGACCTCTTGTCAAAGTCCAGCCTTTCGGTGGCCCACCTTCCTTTCTGTCCCTACTTATCCCACCACCACTTGAGTTTCTTCCCTCTCTCTCCTTAGCTCTTCATGAAGGACTTTCTCAGCAACAGATTAAGCGACTCCTCTGCTCCTCCCACTACCATTTTTGTCAAAAATACGTGACAGATCAGTATTCACATTTGTTTCTGTCTATGCCACAGTCGCCATCAGCAACAGGAAAAAAGGGTGAGGGAAGTTACCACCTAAAAAATACATATCTTCTCAGCACTTAGGAGTCCAATGTATTAAATTCAAATTATCTTATTAAGGCAGAAAAGGCTTTGATGAATTTTTTTTGTCCTAAAATATAATGCAAAATCTACCATTTTAAACACTTTTAAGCATGCAGGTCAGAGGCATTAACCACATTTGCATTGTTGTGCAACCATCAGCACCACCCCCTCCAGAACTTTTTCATTTTCTCGAACTGAAATTCTGTCCCCAAACACTAACACCCCATTTCCTCTTCCCCCCAGCCCCTGGCCACCCCCATTCTGCTCTCTGCTTTTATGAATGTGACCATTCTAGGGACCTCATGAGTGGGATCATATAGTATATGTTTTTGTAACTGGTTTATTTCAACTGTTGGAATGTCTTCAAGGTTTGCTTTGATTTCTAAAGGTTAACTTTCATTGGTAACATACTGTATATTCCAGAGCCGTGGTAAAGCCTCTGTTTGTATTATCCCATTTAACAAATTATGAAACCAAGGCTTAAGAAGGTGAAGTCACTTGCTGAGTACACAGAGGCCTGGCCTGGAGCCCCTGCCCCCTCTTCCCAGCCGCACCCGGCAGCTACCGCCGCGTGGTTCCCTGCCCACACTTTTTCTTGCTTTGTCTCAGTCCTCAATTATACGAAAGTGTTCTGGTAACAGCAAGATTATGTGAGTTCCAGCTCCCAATCTGCCTCAAATTAAAAGTGCACATGTAGAAAAGCAAATCGTTTTTCTGGTTATCTTACTGAGAAAACACTTGTGCATGAGCTCTATTCATGAAAAGCTAATGGCAGCAGCTAAAAGGAGCAGCCCCGTAAAATACTTCCACTAAAAGATGAAGTAAAAATGTGTGCCTATTTAAGCACATCTTTATATAAGTTAACTTTATAAAAGCTTTATTGACATACAATGCATATACCACACAATTTAGCTATTTGCAGTGCACAATTCAATAAATGCACTGTTTGCTTGGATGAAAATCACCTTACTTCTGACCACCTTACATTTCTCACTGATTTGATTGGTGAGCTTCACACAGGAAAACTGAAGCCCCAGAGTGCTTCTTGCCTTGAGTTGCAAAGTTCCGTGTTAGGAATTCAGGGTTTTATTTTTTGTCGATGTTGTTTCTATGCCCATGGATATTTAATTCCTTAACCTTTTGTGTCTTAAAGGTTTATATGTTAGTAGGTTATTTGGAATTTTATTATTATATGACAGATAACACAAAGTCAAAGGAGGTGCTGTTTCCAGGCTGTGCCCAAAGTGCAGTGCGGTCAGTCGGCTGGCCTTTCCCACCTGGGCCTCGGCATTTCCACGAGCAAGGAGCTTCTGCTTGCAGCTTCAGATGTCTATCTCCTGCTGCTCTCAGAGGAGCTGAGAACCCCTGAGGCTCCAAGCCCCAGGCAGGAGCCCCTTTGGGGGCGGGGACACCCTCCGTGTTCAGAGATAAGAGGAGGAAATGGTAAGAGGTCATGAGAAGGGGCGAGGGGTTGCGAGCAGTGGAATCTGGATACCCTTCTTCCTCATCTACTGCTCTACCCTCTCTTCCCACTCGCAGAGAGCCGGGACACGAGTGGGAACCAGCTTAGGCGCCTGGACAGACCAACAGTGGGGGCCCGGACAGACTACCCCCTCCCTGCCCCTCTACCTTATTCGCAGGCCAGCCCTGGGAGGGGAGGTGGGGCTGGGGGGCAGGATTGGATACTGGGCTATTAACCGGGTCTGCGGAAAAACTGTAAGGACAAGAAAAGCCCTTGTGACTCTGGTGGCAGAAGGGGAAGAAGAGAAAAGTCTGCGGTTGGTCCAATGGAGAGATTGGACACAGAAAATCCCAGCTAATACCTGCAAAGTGCTGTGCACCGGAGGCATTTTAAGCACATTGGTGTATTAATTGACTTCATCTTTGCAAAAAATCCCATGAGTTATCCCCATTTCACAGACAAACTGAAGTACAGAAAAGCTCAGTGGCTTGCGAAGCGTCATGTGGCAGGTGGCAGAGGCAGGATGGGCCTCTCCGGGGCCCGCGCTGCCCACACGGGGCTCTACTGCCCGACAGCATTGACTCTGGTCCAGGGCGCTTCCCCGTGTACGCAGTATATGATTTAGCAGTGATCTTATACAGCTTTCTTCCTACTTGAAGACAGGCCGGTAATGGTGGTACGTCCGGCACCGATTTATGCCCTTTGAAAAGCAAATTTCATCAGCTTCTTTTCAAGGGAGAAGGTCCATCAGCCATGACCCTTGGACTCAGGCTGTCAGGGTGAGACCAGGCTGGGGAATGGCGACAGAGTCAGGACAAAGTCTGTGGCTGCTGATAGATTATCATGGATGCTATCGTCACCTTCCTCTCACAGACCATCGGGCCAAATGTGATGGATTTATTCATGCTACCATGGTTGCTCTCTCCCTGAATTTTGATTCGGATGGACGCAAATGTGTACTTAGGATGACTTTTGGAAATAGGTGTGTGTTTGTCGTTCTAAAGAGAAGTGACAGCAATATCTTTCTTTAGTTTTATATCTGCTCCCTCCTTTTCTTTGACTTTATCTTCCCTGGAATTTTCGTTCTGAGTACACATGAAGGATGTTAGGGTGAAAAATTTGATCTGTGAGGTCCTTCAGTCAACTAAATGGTGTTTATTGTGAGTCTACTGTGCGTACGGTCCTAGGTGTCCAGGACAAGGAGGCAAACAAGGCGTGCTGTTCCAGACTTACGGAACTTGTTGGGACTGAGAGATGAAGTGCAAATAAATAAATAACTAGGCAAGGTGACTTCAGAGATGGACAGATATATTCAGGAAGAAAATGACACATCACATTGTTTGAGAGACAACCGAGAATGGGGCAAAATCATTCCTCATCCTGTTTAAGGTGCATTTATTAAGTACCTAATGTGTTAAGCATTGGAGATGCAGAGAAAGTAAGAAATACAACAGATGAGAAATCAAATTCCAAGTGGGATGACTCGTGAACTGTCTTTGAATTATCAGAGAAAACTTCCCCAGGATAATGTTGACATGAAAATGTTAATGACTCCAAAAGTACACCTGGTTTGAATGCTGAGAGTGAAATATGGCCCCTACTGGCTTTGACTATGGGAACAGTTCAGTGGTAAACAATGACCGCACAGAGCTCTCCACTCTTGGGATTAGAACCATAAGCCTGTGTTTGTTCATTACACAAGGATTTGGGATCCGCTTTTCCAGAGGCATTTAAAACATGCCCAGCTGGTATTGCATAAAAAACAAGCTTGGGCTTCAGCAAATATAACCTGGTGAGCAGAACTGGTGTCACTCACTCACCCACCTAGAGGACAGCCAGCGTCCTGCTGCCTTCAGCTGAATACAAGCAATGGACATTGAGAAGGTCAATTCCATGGACTTCGGAGAATTTGTGGATGTGTTTGGGAACGTTATTGAGAGATGTCCTCTGATTGCAGCTGCTGTGTGGTCCCAGCGCCCATTCTCTGGCTTGGAAGATTTGGAGAAGCATTTTTTTGCCATTGTTGATGCTCTGCCGCAGTCGGGTAAGGCTTCAGTGTTAGACATGGAGGTTTTCTACAAAGGTATTTCAAATACGCTTATTGCAGTATCTATAGATAGTTTAGCTAGTTGCTCATAATTGATATATTGATTTAGCTATTTTTATTGTGAAGTTCAGAAAGTTTTCTCAGATGTAGTAAGTGAGACTCAAGCACTTGCAAGGTGTTAAGCCAAGAGTGGAATGAAAGAACACCTACTGTCTCAGGCGAGCTGGCTGTTAAATATTAAAGCTATGAGGTCACAAGGAAAGAGGGACAGGCGCTTGTCTCCGCAGGCCTCACCGCGGCTCAGAGGCCAAAGGTCAGGCCGAAGGCCCAGCCTCTCTGCGCAGAGCGTGCTCACTTTGGGAATGTCCTGTATGCAAGAAAGGAGTCAGCTCCATATCAGGATATCTCAGGAGCCCAGGGGAAAGAGCAAATGGCTGACGTTTTGACCAGAAAAGGCCAGTTTGGACTGGCTGCCAAGGAAGGCAAGCTCATTTCGATCAGTGACTCCCTAGAGGAGTAAAGGGGGAAAGACAAAAATCTGAAGGAATTCCTCTGGAGAAAGGGAGAGAAATTGATTTCCTCTGGGTAGAGAGAGAAAAGGAGACACTTCTGGATGTGGGTGGGGAGAGGTGGAGGGTAGAGGCCCCGCCAAACCCAAGTGACTCAGAAGGAAGCCCAGCCCCGCAGGGATTCAGGCCGAGGGTTGGCCGCCGAGGCTGCCTCCTGGGCTGTCCTGACCTCTTCAGAGGAGCCTCCATGGAGCTGAAGGGACACAGAGGGCAAGGCCACCTTCTCGGCGGGGCCTTCCCAGAGGTCGGGGGGTGGGGTGGGGGTGGGGGATCTGCCTCTCCTCTCTTCCGAAAGGAGGCCGACAGAGCCTTCCTTGCCTATCAGCCCAGGGCTTTGACCTCTCGCATGGCTTCTGATGGTAAGATGAACACCTCCCAAATAAGGACCTAGTTTTAAGCGCCTCTACCGGGAGTGGAGGGCAGTGTTACAAAGTCATGTTGACCGGAGTCGGGGCCGTGCGGACACCCACCCACTTCTCGGGGCCTCTCCAAAGCCGGAACACTGGGCTCAGGGCTGTAGGTGGGGCTGGCGGACACCTGCGCCTTCTGGCCCATGACTCACAGCACTGCCAGCTGCAGCCTGATGGGGGCAGGGACGCCAGCTTGTCAGCCGCAAGCCTGCCCAGCAAGCTGGGAAGAGCAAGAGGCCACAGGGGCCATGTTCAAAATGGAGGGAGCCAAAAAAGAGCCGTCTAGGCCCCGGGGAAATGGCTTTTAAATGGTTTGAATGCGTTATGAATGACATTTTTTCTGTGGGGCGGGGGAGGAAAGAAGTCCCATGATCTGTCTCAACACTCAGAGGGCCGGGGGTCTGGGGAGGGAATGTACTGAGAGAGACACCGTGACACACAGATCATTTCCATCCATCTGCACCGGCTTACCCGGCTGCTTAAAAACATCGATTTGGGGTCTACTCTGTGCCAGCTCCTTGATAATAAAATGTTTCCCTATTTCTGTCTTCTTTCCCACCAGCAGTCACCCAAACCAGTTTGACCAGAAGTTCTAGTTAAGATTAGTTAAGGTCTAGTTAAGGTTACATCCAAACAGTCCTGAACAAAGTGGGATTAGGGGCAGGTGGGGCATTCAGTCCCTCGCTCCAGAGGTTTGTATAGGATCACCCCCTCCACCCCACTTTGGTGGGACCTCTATATTCTGGCCAGTGTCAGAATCCTACATTAGTCAGAGAATAGGGTATTATTGGGACTTACTAAAGGCTTGCTGGATGAGTGAATGAAATTGTTCCTCAGATGATTTTGAAAGATGACATCCTGGTATTACCTGTTCCCGACACAATTTAACGGGGGTGCCTTTAGTGGCAGGTCAGAGGGCATTTGGGCCACACAGATGGCTGTTTGCTTCTAAACTGGACACTGTTCTTTGGAGGAAGAACTCCCTGCTGATGGAGCCCGTTCTCAGCCCTATGCTGCTGGCCACGCTTCTCCTAGGCAGTTGGGAGCTAAGCCAGTGCTGTCTGGGTACTTGCTCTGTATCTAATCACCTTAAAGACATTAGGCAGGTGATGTTAGCAATACTACTAATAGTAACAATAGTAAAATGCATTTCCTTACTATTGGTGTGTTTCAGGCCCTTTTCCAAACACTTCGATTTAACTCATTTAGTCCACCTATGAACCCTGTAAAAGCAGCATTATCATTATTATCCCCATTTTACAGATGGGAAAATTGAGGCACAGATGGACTAAGTAACTTTATTGAAGACACACAACTAGGAAGTGGCAGAACTGAGATTTGAACCCCAGTGGTCAAACCAATAGCTTTTGAAGAATTTTCCAGACAATCAGAAGCAAGGTCTATGAACAGTTCCTAGAGATTTCATTTATTCATTCAGTAAATTACTTGGTTAACATGAATGCTTAGTGTCCCAGATCCCATGTTTGGTTGTTTAATCAAATAAAATGAGATTTACTGTACAATCTAGCTCTACTCCTTGTATAGTAAGAAACAAACCAGCGGGACAGAGTCTTTGAATCCTAAAACTAAAAGGGGCCTTACAGAGATGTTCAGGATATGATGATATAGCTGGCCAAGGATTTGTTTTGGATGATCCAGAAAACCCTGCACCATTAACATGAAACTGAAAATTCCTGTTTCTAGAATAAACAAGGGTGACATCCATTTAGATGATGCTATGATGATTATTGGCCAGTAGGTGGTAGTGCAGGATTAATATTCAGCTCCAGCAATAATTGGCAAAGTGCCCTTTGCAGTCAATTGGTTCCTGACTTCCAGGCAGAAGGAATAGCAATAGTAAATGGAAAAAGGCTGAAACACACACACACACACACACACACACACACACACACACACACACACACACACACACACAGTCATTAACAAGCCAGTTCAGTACTGATTTGTGTTAAAAATCAAACAGCAGTAAAACTGTCAAAATACAGCTAATCATGCATCTCTCTGTAGCATTTCAGAATTGCACTAATGCCAAAACTCATTATTTCATACTTATTTCATAGCTGTTGAATGAATGAGTTAGATACTAATATTCCCTCAAATTCAGGCTATAAGATATTTAGATGAAGCTATTAAGATGTGTTCAGTCAAAAAGTATATAATGCTCTTTCCCGAGAGTGATGTGTTGGATCATAGATACTTATCAAGTGACCGCTGTGCCCCAGGAATTGTCCCAGGCACTGGGGATAGAGCAGTAAACAAGACAAGTGACCACCTTCAATGTGTTTACATTCTAGTGAAGGCAGACAGGATTAACAAAAATAATTTTAGATTCTAGAAACTATTAGAAGAAAACATGTAATAGTGTAGAAAACATATAACAAAAGAGCTCTTTCTTAGGAAGTGACAGTTGAGTTTAAAACCAAAAGATGAGAAAGAATCATCAAGGGTCTAGAAGGCCGCTCTAAGACAAGGAACCTGAGACTCTTGACATTTGGGGGCAAAGTCCGCAGTGGTTGGAGAAGAGCGAGGGGCGGAGGGCTATGAGGAGAGAGGTCAGGTCTGTGCAGCAGCAGAAGTGAGAAGTGATGGTTGTTGGCACTAGGGTGGGAACAGGAGAGCTCGAGAGACGAAGCTGGATTCTTAGAAGAGATTTTTAGAGTTAGAGCCCACAGGGTTTTTGTTTCATGGATTTGTTAAGGGAAGGCAGGTTAAGAACAAAGAGCAATGAAGGATAATGACTCCTAAGTTTTGGGCCTGAGCAACTGCGTAGGTGGTGGTGCTGTTCTCTATGAGGAAGACTTTAGAACTAAGAGGACAGTGGATACAGGAGTTTAAATATGAGATGCCTAATAGTTATCAAAATGAAAATACTGAATGTTCAGTTGGACCATACAAAGGAACTTGTTGGAAAGCCTAAGACCTGGGTGTTATCAAAGAATTGATGGCATTTAAAGCCATGGGACTAGATGAATATACTTAGGGCATCAGTGTAAATACAGAAGGGAAGAGGTAAGAGTATTGAGCCCCAGAGTAATTCAGTGTTAGTGATCTGGCAGAGCAAGAATCAGTGATGAAAGGAGGCAAGTGATGGCCAACCCTATGACATGTTCCCAAGAGGCTGAAAGAGAAGAGGACAGAGCACTGGCCATTGGGTTTGGGCAAGACGTCCACCATCTGTGACCTTGACGCATGCAGACCGGTTGGTGGGTGGACTGACAGCTTGAGAGAGTGAACGTGGGATGGGAGGTGAGGTACTGAGGATACTGGGGAGATGACTCCTTTGAGGAGTATGCTGTGAGGTGGAGCAGAGACCTTGGAGGAAACTAGAGCACAATGGGGAATCAAGGGAGGCTTTTAATTTTGTTCATGGGATGAATGACTCTAAGGCATGTTTGTGTGTTGACAGGCATAAGGCATGGCGGTGGGCATTGCGGCAGACAGGGTGGGGGAGGGCTGACATTCAAAACTGCAGTCTTTGAAATGGGAAGAGGGCCTGGTTTCAAGAACACAGGTGGAGTGGTTGGTCTTCTACAGGAGGGACAGATGATCTGTTGTACCAGCAAGGGGAGAGAATGCACCAGTTGGCACAGACGTAGGGACCCTAGGGGAGGGCAGTGGGTTTCTAAGCCAGTTGCCTGTTCCGCAGTGGCCACCTGTTCTACTTGTTCATCTCCTGTTGGAACAAGGAGTGTCCGCTCTGTGCCAGGAACTCTTCCAGGTGCAAAGATCCATTACTTGTGGTCATAGCAAATAACACCTGTCCACACCCACATCTCCAGGCATGACATGCCAATGGCAGCAGCGTAAGATTTTAGGGAAGACTCAAGAACAGGCAGCATTAAAATGGCCCTTGGAACCACAGGACATTGGAGTGAGCTGGCTGGGGGAGGATATTCCAGGTGGCAGGGCTCCCAGGACTGGAGACAGAGGGGGCGAAGTACCCACCTGGCTCTCCAGCTTCTTCCTGGGGTTTGGCGGGAAGCACCTTTGAGATGTAGCCGTGGAGGGGAGCTGGGGCCCCGCTGCAGCCATGGGCTGGGTCAGCACCACGAGGCGCAGCCGTCCAGGCTCAGAGGTCTGAGCAGTAAGGATGGAGCCGCCCGGACGGACCGGTCAGGTTCTATTTGTCCCAGCTACCATCCCCCTGCCCGACTCTCCGCACCTATTTCTGTTTATCTGCAACTGAGGGGTGTGTGCGCGAGTGTGTTCAAATTCCGGTTCCTCTTTTTTCGTCTGCTTTCTCCTCTCTGCCCTTTTCTGGGCCTCCCTTCTCTTCTCTTCCCCTTTCCTTCCCCGCAAACTGTAAAAAAAACACGCTCAGTCCTAGACAAACATTAACCCCAGGCGATATTTTCGAGAGGGGAGACAAAGCAGGGGGATGAGAAGAGAGCTGCGAGGGCAGGAAGGGGACAGGCGGGTCTGGGGCGCGTGAGGCCTGCGGGGCCGCCTCGGGGGCGCCCTGTCCGCCAGGGGGCGGAAGGGGGCAGACCCCGACCCACACAGGGGCTTCCCGCCAGCAACGTCTTCCCCCGGGGTTCGAGCCCGGCCTCTGGGGAGAACGAAATAGGGCGCAAAGGAAGCTGAGAGACAAGTCGTCCAGCGAGAAGACTGGGTCTGGGGTCCCCTCTCCTGGGGGCTGCTTTGAGAGGAATATGCGGGGAGGGGTACGGGGTGGCCCTAACGCCCGGACCTTAGGGCCTCCCAGTACTGCCGTGTCCCCAGACCCCGCCACGCTCGCTGCGCGTCCTAGGAGCTGCCCGGGTGCGTAACAGATTAGGGCACGGCTGGGCGTCGGGCCTGGCAAGAGGCCGCGTGGCACGGCCAACCCCAGCCCAAGGTTGGAGGGTCCCCCACCCAGGAATTTTACATTTACATTTTCGCACCATCCGAGTGGGGCTGGATGTAGGAAGCAGGAAAGAACATCTCATGTTTGCAGTTCCCAAGGTACAGAGCCCATAAAAGGGGTTCTAAACCAGCGGTGTTACAGAGATGGGATTACTAGTGACGGGAGTTTCGTTTTAGACTTCCCTTCACCTAGTACGGCAGCCCGTCCCCGAAGACGCCTGCGATTCGGAGTCCAGGATCTAGGCCAGCCAGTTACTGGCTAAGGGACCTTGGTCAGGTCGTCTAACCCATTCTGAGCCTCCACTGAATCTTCTCTTTAATGCAGAACTTTCCCCCAGTTCTCCCTACCTCTCAGGACACTGGTCCATGAGTTAGACGGCCCAATCTTAATCACCTTTTAATTGAGCAGAAACTGAAAGGTTTGAGTAAGAGGAGACTCACACACCATAATTAAAGGAGTTTTAAACAATCCCCTTCCCAATAGACACCTCCCACCCCATGTCTATTCCCAGGGCCAGAGTCGGATGCTTCCGGGCGCACCTCGGGGCAGTTATACGGAGTTTACTATCGGCTAATAATAATAGCAGCATATTGAACGTTTGTTACCAGTAGGGGTTTGCGGTTTAACGATGTGTCTCTAATTCTCATACCATTCAGCACGATGTGTGCCATTACCCTCATTGTACAAATCATGGCCCTGCTTCTTGCCTATCTTAAATCTTGCCCAGCGTGAGGATTCTAATTCTCTCTTTAGAGAGCTAAGCACAACGATTGATTGGCCAGGACTCAGGAAAAAACCCCGTTAGGACTTAAAGTCCCAGGTATCACACCAGGGGTTCCACTTTTAGTTCTAGGAGAGTCTGAGGGCTATCTTTCTGCAGTCTCTTGGGGATCTACAGTCGGAGAAGGGAAATGAGTCTCAGATGGGGTTGTGGGTGGAGGGGTGAGTGGGTGCTGTTTTCCCAAAAGGATGAAAGCCACTTTCATTCAAAAAGCTCTGGGATTCCGGCTGGAAATGGGTTTCTTTGCGGTTAATAATCTGCAAGGCTCTTAGGATGCCCGATTCCAGAAGCCCAAACTCACACTTAGGGCCACAAAATCCTGGGCATTTATTTGCCAAGTCCCATGGACGTTACCCCATGGACCTTCTCGGCCCATCTCCTTTGGAACAGAAGGAAACCTATTCCGTGGCTTTTTCAGGAAGTCTTCAGGCCCTTGCGTCCGGCCCTCTGCGACATCAAAGCCCCCCTGAGAGCAAAGGACTTTGAAAAGATACGAAATGCTCGGGTTCCTTATCGCGTCCCCGCTCCCTCCCGAGCAAGTCGTAAATTCCGAGCCTCCGCGGCCTCTCCCCTCGGCTCTTCTTGCCCCAAGGTCTCAAAGGACAAACTTGTCACTTCCCGCCCCGCCCCTGGGTCCTGGCCGGGGCCGAAAGAAGCGGGGACGGAGGGGCTCAAGGTTCAGGGCATGTTTGAGGGGCGGATGCAAAGGGCACCCCTGCCTCCAGGACACCCCTTGTTACCCCTCATCACCTGCTGGGGACCCTGCTTCCCTCCCCAGGCCATCTGCGCGGCGGGGTCGGCTTGGCCTGCCCGCGGCCCTGGTCGCCTTCTCCGCTGCACCAGGCGGCGCGGAGCAGGCGCGGGAACGGTCTGTGCGCTGTGCTTCTCCGCAGGTCAAGAGGGCATCCTGCGCTGCCACCCAGACCTGGCGGGCCGCGAGCTGCAGCGGGGCGCGCTCACCGCCGAGTCGCAGCGGGAGCAGGCAGGCGCCGGCCTGGCGAGCCTGGGCGCGGGCGAGCGGCTCCGGCTGGCCGAGCTCAACGCGCAGTACCGCGCGCGCTTCGGCTTCCCCTTCGTGCTCGCCGCCCGCCTCCAGGACCGGGCGGCGGTGCCCCGCGAGCTGGCGCGCCGGCTGCACTGCCCGCCCGCGCAGGAGCTGCGCACCGCCCTGGGCGAGGTGAGGAAGATCTGCCGCCTGCGTCTGGCCGATCTCTTCGGTGTCGACCCCGCCAGGCTGTAGCCGCCGCGCGAGCCCGGGATCCGGGGCTCACGTCGGGATGCGGTGGGCCCCGGGCGGGAGGCCGGCGCAGGCCTGAAACAGCGTCCACACGCGCGCGCAAAGGGGAGAATTGAGACAATCCTACGAATAACGAGCCCCTTTGTCCACCCACCCACCCACACGCGCACGCTTTGTCAGAATAACTGTATAGTTCGTGCTTTGCCCCAGATTTATCCAGCTCACTGCTTCAATCCTTCTCTCCCTTTGCTTCCCCATTGACACCGGCAGCCTTTGTGGACCCCAGAGTGCTTATCCAGCTCTTGTTGGCGCACCCCCCTCCCCCACTCTCTCCTGCTAAGACCAAGCTGCAAAGCAAAACGGATGGAAAAAGAATCTTTTATTCCACAGCGGTTTGTCTGTTTGGTTTTCCTTCTCCCACCTTATTTGTTGCACCCCCACCTTTACAAGTGAGCGGAAGAGGCTTTCTCACTCTGGGGCGTCTTTAGCAGCCAGAGTAAGGAAAGCAAAGCTCTGGTCTAGGTCCGGGGAAGCCGCCCCGTGGGCAGGCAGAGTGGCTGCTCCCGCCGCTCCTAAGAGAGGAGTGGGACTGGGGGCGTTTCCCAGCAGGAGGAGCCTGAAGGGCAGAGGCCTGGGGCCTCCGGTCTCTCCTGGGGATCGGTCCCTGGGAAGTAGCCCATCAGAACCTTAGATTGCCCCGGGAGACCCATCAGTCATTTTTTAAAAAATAATAAACAATAATAGTTTAACAATACTCATTGACTGGTACTGGATAGTGTGGCCCTTGGAGGGAGATGGGACCCCACAGCGCTTATAAAAGCAGGTAATGGAGGAAATCGGCGCTCACGGAAATCTTTCTGGCCAGACTAGGCAGCTCTGGGGAGCTTGTCAATCTTGGGGCTCTAGGGCCCCAGTGGACTGGGCAGCTCCTGGCACTGGTGGCCAGAATGTCCACTCACGCAGGAGGAACCCTCCGCATCCTCTGTCCACCACACACACTGGAAGGTCTACCTCACTCCGACAGTTCCTTCTTAGGCTTCTGTTGGCAAAGGAGAAAAAAGTCGTACCTTCCTTCTCAAGGCAGACAAGGCGAGAAGTGAGGGCAGAGTTGCCCTTTTGAGAACAAGAACCTCCATTAGTGACCATCCCGGATCTGGCCTCGTCGCAGCAACTGTAGCAAGAAAGCCTTTCCACAAAAAGGGTGGCTGCACCCTAGCTGGGGTTGAATTCCACAGAAAGGAGACACTCTTGAAGCACCAAGAATTTTAGTCAAGGAACCTGGATTCCCTTTCCCATCTTGCAGATGTTTCCTGCTAGTCGTTAAGAGTGAACGCCAGAAACGGGAGAGGAGGGTAGTGGGGTGCCAGGGAAGTGAGCTGTGGCCAGCAGCGACCCCATGGACCACTGCCAGGGTCTCTGCATGGGGCTGTGCCAGACCCCTTCTCTGGATGCAGAAGCACCAGGCTCACACCACAAACGGAGCTTGATGACTCAGTTTCTGTGCTCAGGGACCCAGAGGAAATGGTGGGGCCCTTGGGCCTGGGGCTAGACGCCTGACTCCCTTTCACCAGGGTAACTTGGGGGCTTTTCTGACATACAAGAGATCTGCTGTTTGACGAAGAGGGTTTTCTGGCCCAGGATACAGTGCCACAGACTGCATTATTGAGAATAATGCACTATGTTCAAAGCATCCTGTCCAACCCTGAGGTGAGACCAGCTCCTCGGTGGGTGAGCCCCCAAATTCAGTCTTTGCTTCTTATGTACATGTGCTCAACCCAGGAGCAGGATTCCCCAGGGCTAAGAGTCCCAGTGGTATTTTTAGAAGGAGTGTAGATGTGGTCTGGACCTCTCAGGCACAACCCCGCTGTCTCCAATTACAGTTGCCTTTTAAGGGTTCAAAGCTTGTCGGAAAAATTGTTTATTTCTGCAGGAGGGTGTACGGATCGGGGTGGACGCAGGATCCGCCTCTTCAAAGGAACCGGGGGCAAGGTGGGGGGAGCTGGCTGCTGCTGTGCCTCTGCCGAAGAAGCCTCGACGGCGGGCGCGGGATGGATGTGGGTGCCAGGCTGGGAAGGGTCCTGGCAAAAGCCGGTGGTGGCTCTAGCTGTCTTCTGCGGTAGGAGCAAAGAGACGGAGGCCGGTCCCGAGCGAGATGGTCACCTGTGGCTGCCGAGATCCGGCAGCGCAGTTTTCTCCAGCCACATCCTGGCTCAAACTGCGACGTGCCCTGGGCTTCTGCCGGCACGAGCCTGGCAGAGATGTTTTCTCGTGTCCGCGCTTGGGTGCGCAGGATACGGGGACAAACCGCGACAGCAGTGCCGGCGGTTGCGCGCTTGGACCTCAGCGTGCGCATCAGCCGGCGGCGGGGTGGTGCGGAGCGCACCCAGCGAGTGTCGGGGGCGCAGAAGTGTCTGGTGCAGATTCTAGGGTGAAAAATTAATACTTGACTTACTTATTCGTTTAAAAATAAAAGCATGATGGAAACGCTAAGAAGGATTGGAGGGCGAGGAGCTGATTTCAGTTTCCGTACCTCTTCTATCCTTTCATAAGCACTCCCTTCTGAGGTAGGGGCACCTTCGCTGATCTGCACTTTACCTTAATTTGTCCAAGCTCAGCTCAGCCCAGCCCAGCCCAGCCCGGTCCCCCATCCCCAAGGCTCTGAATAAAAGGGATTCCAGGGCGCTCCCGCTAGGAAGTCAGAGTCCGATCGGTGCTTGCTATTCGCCTATGTAACTGGGAAACCTAAGGGGTGGGGGGGCCTCCTTTTATTTATCCAAAGAAGCAGTTCCTTTGTTTTGTATGCCCAAAAGATGTCCACAGACTCTACTGATATGGGAAGAAGGGAAGGGAGAAAATAGACAACAGCTTCTTTGCACAAGCTTTACTTGTTTTAAATTAGAGACACTTCCAGAGATCAGCCACAGAGCATGGGTTCTGATTCAAAAATAAAGAACTCTTTTCAGAAAATATTGGGGCCAAAGTAGATGGATACCTTCTTTGGCATTTAAAGAAAGATCTGGGGTGGAATTTATGGAAAATTCACTATTCAACAAACTAATAAACCACAGTTAGCAGGTGCTTGTGAAAGGGAGAATATAAATAGGATGTGGAAAGTAGTTAGAACTGTCTGCAACAACAGAACCTATCTATTTGGTGTGCAGGGTGGGGGTGGGGAGTTTGGATTCCGGGGAATCACGCTAGTTGGTTTTGTGTTGGGAAGACAGTGTATCCAGGGTGGCACCAGCAGCCTTACTAATAATTAACATCTGTTCTGGGTGCTATGGGTGGCAAAGAATGCACCTTCAATAGCTTACTTCAGCAGCTGGAGCAACCTGCTGGATGACCTTGGGAAAGTCACCCAACCTCTCTGGGTCTCAGATTTCTCCTTTGTAAAATAGAAGGCCTATGGAGACAGTAAGTCCCAATGCGCCCACCGACTCAAGGGAAGGCGAACCTTTCTTCACCTGAGCCCCTTCCATCAGCCACATGAAGCCTACTGCGTAGGGCTTTGTAGGAACATATTTTCATATGATAAGCAAAGGTCACTGTAGCGGGAGACGTTGATGAGTGAACACATGGTGGCTGAAGGCCCTCCACGTCACAATCAAGTGAGGACGGTCAGCTGCTGCCGGCCGGAAAGCCTGATTCTCCCAGCATCAAAGCTTTTCCTCTAGCGTGAGTCCCAAGAGGAGACTTTAAATCATTATCCGTGATCATCCATCACTCAGAATTAGAGTGCATTATACAATACCCACACAGAGGCCGCAGATTCTGATTTCAGAAGAGAGTGGGCAACCATCATCTATTTGCAGAATTTTCACCCAATGAGCAAAATCACATTTCTACACCCAAATGTCACCGCCTCACCTGAAGCGCTTTATTTTCCTAGATCTGTTGGTGTTGAGAATCAATTTTGGGATAGAAAAGCAGAAAGAAAAAAAAACAAACCCTTGCCTTGGATTGGAAAGGTCGCCCTCCAGGAGAGGGGCAAAGCAGCTGTTGCCGCACTCTTTCTCCTGCACCCGAGTCCCTGAGAGCTGAAACTCAGTTCACCAATGACCTCCCACAAAGTCAGCACCTTTTCCCCAGGTAGAGAGGACCAAACACTCAGTTTGCTTGGGGAGGGGGGGTGGGGACCATTCTTGTCTGCATGGGGCAGGGACACAGCTGCTCCTGCAAATGAAGCCCGGGCAGCTGTGGACAGCTGCGACTCCTCCCTGCGATCAGAATGAACGCGCTGGGCTCCATTGTGGTCTGATGGGCTGCACGGGCGATGCACTCTGGGGAGGCCCCACAGAAAGGACACTGGGATCGATTCCCTTGCGGTAGATGTTAGCTGAGTGGGCTGTGGCAGCGCAGGGTGGGGTCGCCGGGGTCAAACATCCCATTGCTGAGCCTCCCTTTGTGTGAGGGGATTGCTGATTGAGTGCAATGGCTGGGGAACTTCCTAAACTCCAAATGAAGTAGGGATTGAGTCGCTTTTCCACAGCAGTGTAGATTGCCTAGCTGAGCAATTTTATCAGATGACATTCTCTTCCTTCTCAGTCTTCCTTAATTATCCTGGGAATTCAGGTCGCTGTAGGGCAAGGGTTTTCTATGCGGGGGAAGGAGAGGGAGTCTGGAAGGGCTGCACTATTTGGATAATTTCCTTGACCTAAAAGGAGATTCAGAAAGTAGACTTGCATGTTAATGTGGATAGTGATGGCCTGTTCTATCTGGGTACAAGGGTCACAGGGGCCCCAGTTTCCACAAATATGGGGGAAAGCAGGGTCCCCCAAGCTGGAACAAACACCGGGGACCTTTGAGCAGGGAGGGAGCCTTGTCAATGATCTGTGGATCTGAGGAGTGTCTCATCAGCCTAGAGGAGCAGCCCGCCCCTTCCGGGGCCTCCTGCACCCCACCCCCTGGGCCCCTGCTCTTGCCCCAAGCGGGGATCCTGGAAGCCCTGACCCTCTCTGAGGAGTCGGATAGCCTCTACACCAGCATCAGTAACAAGGAGACATCCCTTTGACAGACAAGTTGTGGCTGCCTCTCTAGTCTTCCTGACCTACTTGGGTCATTTTCTTCCCACCCTCTCCTGCCCTTAAAACCCTCCTCGAGCTCTGGCTTCTGGAGTCACAGCTTCAGCCACAGCCCAACTCCAGCCCAAGCTTCCCAAACAAGTTTGTCTCCTTCAGAGTGATTTGCTGAAGGCTTCTCTGGTGGGGCAGCTGGTTGGAGATCAGCGGCACTGGCAGGAAGGGAGCCTTGAGCAGCGGGGGTTGGGGACAACCATCTGAGTCATTTTCAGTTCAGACCAAAAGGTTCCAAGAAAGCCGCCAAGCACCTTGGGTCTAGGACTGAGGAAGCTCTGCTTGGGGCCCTGTTGCAAGTGGCACCTGCATCTTCCCAAGGCCACACACCTGCTCCCAGGAGCTGGAGGGGCCCCCTAGTCCAGAGCAGGCCTCCAGGGATAGGTGCCCTGGAGGACGACTGGGGCTAAGCCATCAGAATGAAAAAAGGCCCTGGCACCCTTCCTCCCCTCCAGCCAGTTCCATCCAACCCTGCACCTGTGGGAACCTAGACAGGCCCTCTCTCGGCTCAGAGAGCAACCCGGATGTGAGGTGAGACTTCCACTTTGAGGAGTTTGTCCAAGGACATTATGATTGTCTCCTTTCCCCTCACCAAATAGCTCGGACCCCAGCACCACAGGGCGGGGCCTTGCGCTGGCACGGGAGCCCATTTTTCCATGAAGGAAACCCACTGATCTTCACAATGACTTCCTTTCTCCAGCCCTTGCACCCAAGTAAGCATCAGGCCTCCCTGCAATCCGGCCAGCTCTAGGGCCTGGTGTGACTCCTGGGGACAGAGCAACCCTGGCCACGCTCAAAGCATTTGGGCAGGCAGGCTGGAGCCCTTTCTCTGGGGAAGAGCACAGAGACACAGCTGGAAAACCGGGACAATTAGCCACCGGCCGGCGGCCAGGCCATAAAAACGCAGGAAGCGGCCACCACAGGGCGGTGGGGATGGCTATCCCCAATAAAGTGATTGTTCCAAAGAATGCCCACATTCCGAAGACACAGGCTCAAGCCTGGGCCCGGCTTCCAAAGCTTGAGGCTTTGGAGGGGGATGTGGGGGACGGAAGGAGGGATTGTGTCTCCAGGAAGAGGAGGAAGATGTTTGCTAGATCAAAAGTCTGCAGTACCCACCACTTAACCTCCCACATTCCTGCCCATCAGGACTGCAGACCCTTCCCTTTACTCCCCACCCCCAACCCAGTGATTTGGGTTCTATAATGGGGTTTGCAATTGATTTCCTATTTCATCTCTCAGGATGCCCAATGACGCTCAGCTGTCAGGGCCAGGCCTGGGCGATCCACATGGACCTGCTCTGGTCTCTCACCTCCTGAGTGTTCAGCTCATTGCCTGCCCCTTCCCCCCGGGCCCCCATTTCAACCTTCTTCCATAGGAAACACAGAAGATGGGAGAGACAGCCAGCAGGAGATCCTGCAGCCCCAGTTAGTTCTGGGCTAGTTGCTTGGGCCTGGTCTCTCTGTTGTGCAGCGTGGTGGCTGTCATCTGTGAGCTGGAGAGGACGACACCAGCTTTGTTCCCCATTCGGGAAGAGGTGAGGATCAAGGGATATAAAGGACCCTGGAAAGAGCTCCAGAGATGACAAAGGTGAAGTGACAACACCAGCGTGCTTGACAGTGAGAGCCGACAAGGGCAGAACAGGAGAGCGGGAAGGGCCCCTCTGGTTCTGAAAGGGCTGAAGTCACCCAGTCAGTCTGCCCAGCCCACCCAACCCGTGGATGGGACCCCAAGTCCTAGTCTGGCAGAGCCGTCTGGGCCCAGAGAGAAGGTAGATAGGGACCCAGGGCCCACTTCCCATGGTGGCTAAATGGAGACAGGAGCAGGCAGGAGCTGAATCGTGTAGCCTTGTGCTTCTGTTGGCATAGTGCGGAGCCAGGCTGCGTAGGTCCCCATAGCCGCCACTTCCCGGCCCTGGGCCCCTGGGACACTGTGCCTCAGAAACCAAGGGGGATCCTTCCTCTACTCTTCCCACTTTTCAGAAGCAGTCATAATGGCCCGGGGCTCCCTTCCCATGCCCTGGAGAGGAAAACCAATGTTCTCCATAAAGGAGAAAGAGCTTTTGAGACATAGGTATGATGTATGATACATTAGCAGAAATTCTAGGCTCTCTTTTCCTCAATTTTAACTACTTATTTAAGTATAATAAATATGTAAGTGTGGCTTGCTGAATTTTCATGAACTTACGTATCACCAGCTCCTTACTCAAGCAACAGAATATCGCTAGCGCCCTAGCAAGCGTCGCCTGCTCCCCTCCACGTCTGCCTCCGCTGGCCGGACTTCCACCTCAGTCTCCTTGGTTTGACTTTTGAGTACCTGAATATAAATGCTTTAAAAGAATTAATTGCTTTCATTTAATGTAAATTCCAAATGTTAGATGAACACGGAGGTGCAGCCTGAAGCTAGGGTCATAGGTACGTTGTGTGGAGGGCAATAGGTTTACTTGAGGAAGAAAGTAAATGATTAGCGGTGACAGTTGTTTGGGCGCGCGGTCAGTGTGGCCAGGGGCGCAGAGCGGGAAGGAACCTGCCCATCTCCTAAGGTTCATCTCATCACCTCTCGGGTGGGTCAGTAACACTGTCCTCAAAGCAATGGCTTCCCCTTTCTCCTGGGATAGAAGGAGCCTCTTGACCGCCCCCCGGCCTTTCTCTGCAAATGCATAAACACAACTCCTTAGTCTCCAAGCCCAGATTCCCACCAAGATAGCGCTTCCCACCCCCTCTTTTGCAAGTCTCTTGATTTCATTCTTTGAACCTGTGATTGGAGGTTAAAGTGCACCAGGTTGGAAGAAGGAAGCTCTTAACAATAAAGGTTTGAATATTTAGCTGTGATCGGGTCGCGGCCCTCTCGCGAGCCCCCCCCCTTATCTTTTAAAATGCAAATCACGTTTGGGGGGTTGTGTTGCAGGGTGAGCGCTGCGCCTCGACGTCTCCGGCCATTGGTGTCTGTGTCATTACCAATAGAGTCTTGTAAACACTCGTTAATCACGTAAGGCCGTCGGCCTGGGGCTCCGCACGCCAGCCTGTGGCGGGTCTTCCCCGCCTCTGCAGCCTAGTGGGGAGGAGGTGGGAGGAAAGAAGGAAGAAAGGGAGGGAGGGAGGAGGGAGGGAGGAGGCAGGCCCGAGGGAGGGACCGCCTCAGAGGCAGACGCGCCGCCAAGAGCCTGCGGAGCTCCGCGGGCCGGGGCGCAGCCACCCGCCGCTCGGCGCGCCCGCTGGCCCCTTCCCCTCGCACCCCCCGGCAGCCTCCAGTGTCCGTCCCCAGGCAGCATGGTGAGGTTTGCTGTGGGGCCCTCGCCACCATGTACGTGAGCTACCTCCTGGACAAGGACGTGAGCATGTACCCCAGCTCCGTGCGCCACTCCGGCGGCCTCAACCTGGCCCCGCAGAACTTCGTCAGCCCCCCGCAGTACCCGGACTACGGCGGCTACCATGTGGCGGCCGCGGCGGCCGCGGCCGCGAACTTGGACAGCGCGCAGTCCCCGGGGCCGTCCTGGCCTGCCGCGTACGGCGCCCCGCTCCGCGAGGACTGGAACGGCTACGCGCCGGGGGGCGCCGCGGCCGCCGCCAACGCTGTGGCGCACGGCCTCAACGGGGGCTCCCCGGCCGCCGCCATGGGCTACAGCGGCCCGGCCGACTACCACCCGCACCACCACCCGCACCACCACCCGCACCATCCGGCCGCCGCGCCGTCCTGCGCCTCGGGCTTGCTGCAGACGCTGAGCCCCGGCCCTCCCGGGCCCGCCGCCACCGCCGCCGCCGAGCAGCTGTCCCCCGGCGGCCAGCGGCGGAGCCTGTGCGAGTGGATGCGGAAGCCCGCGCAGCCGCCCCTCGGCAGCCAAGGTGAGCGCAGCGGCGGCGCCCCGCGGGAGGGCGCCCTGGAGGAGGACCCGGCGCGGTGGGGGAGCTGCGCGCCGGGGGCGGACCGGGGGAACGTCCGGGGGCGCCGGCCCGCGGGCCTTTCGCTACAGCGGCGGGCGGGAGGGCAGATCTGGGCCACCCAGCCGGGTTCAGTTTAGGGCAGGGGAGAGGCTCCTTTCCGACGGTTCCTCATTCATACCGCCCGAACCCTCTGGGAAGCGGCCGGAATGCCGGCGCGGCTGTGCGCGAGGGCGCCTAGACGCGTCCTCCCCATCTGCTGCCGCTCGGGCCCCGGGCGCAGCTTCCAGCCGCCGGGAACAGGGACTTTCAACCCCACCCGCCGGCCTCCAGACCGTTTCTCTCCACGCCCTCCTTGCTCATTTGAGCCACTGACGGAGAGTGGTGGCCTGGGGGGACCGGGAGGCCGGCGAAGCTGCGCGTGGGGCCAGGTTTGGCCATTCCGGCCAACTGAAGGGATCCAAGCCCCAGCGAGAAGGGAGGCCGGGCAAGGCTGCTCTAGCTGGAAGGAAGGTGTAGGGCCCGGGAGCTAAGGGGAAGGGGGTGCGTCACGGTCTTTGAACCTTTGATCTACAACGGGGTTATTTCAACCGACAGCAGGAGGCGAGGGGCAGAAGCTGTGGGAGTCCTCTCGTGTCTGCAGAGGAAGAAAGGGAGGAATCCTTGGAGGAGGCGGAATTCAGCTGCTGCTCCAGACAGGCTTCATTCATTTCTATCGAACCTTCCTTTCAAGGGTCTGGGGGTTGTGTGTGGGTGGGGGTGTACAAGCACTCATACGTTCAAGAAGCTTGCTCACGAGATGTCCCTTCAAAGACCCTAGGTTTGCTGGACTGTGGGGGCCCGTTGGTTCCGGGTCTGCGCCTTCTGGTGTCGGGATGTGTGTCAAGGTGGGAGGACAGGCGCTGGGTGTGGCGGGGAGAGTGCTGTTGGCCTCCCCTTTTTACTACATTAGGTCTTTTCCCAGCTCTCGGCACTTCCGCTTTTTTTCTCTTCCCTCCTTTCTAGCCCAGCCCGGCCCGCATGCAGGTTATGACCACTTTGCAGAGGTTTATGGCCAATTACAGCCGTATAAATCAGGGTAGCCATTGGGGGCTGTCTCTGGGCATCGGTTTTTTTGCGTCACTGGGCACATGTCGGGGATCGTCAGGGTAGGAAACGAGGCCGCCCAGGCAGAAGGCCACAGGGCCAACCTCGGAACCTCGGCTAGGTCCCTTCCCCGAGAGGAGGCGCCCTTGTTCGAACAGAGCGCGGTCCCAAAGAAGGCTCCCTTGCACCGAATCTGCCTGGGGCGCAAGTGGCGGGAGCCAGGGGGGTCTCGGAGACCGCTGGCGTGTCCTGAGAGCAGCCGCGGGGCCGGGGCGGGGGGAGGAGGGCCGTAGGAGCCCGGGCCGCGGGGTCAGCAGATGAGAGGCCGCTGTGAAGTCCCGCGCCGAGGTGGCAAGGCCGGAGTCGGCGCCGGGCGCCCTTGTGATGTTAATGTGGGGAGGCCGCGGCCCGCGAGCCGGTGCCCGACTCCTCTGCGGAGCATCATCTGTCAAGGGGCGAGGTGGGGGAGGTACTGGGCCCGGCCCGCTTTGATATACACCTTCCCAGCCCTGCCATTGTCTCTTTTAGGGCCCGGAAAGAGGGTGGTGACTTTTCGCAGTCAATAATGAATTCTGACAAGTCTCTCTCATCTCTTCCCTCCACCAGTCCTCTGTTTGGTTCCCAGGGGGTGTGGGGCGCCTCCAGGGCCCTTGGGGCGCGCGCCGCCGAGCGCCCTTCGGGTCCTGGTCGTTCGGTTTCCCCCTCCGTCCGGGATCCTGAAAGGGCCGCACTCCAGCAAGAGCCGCTCCCAAGCACCCTGCGGCGTGTGTTGCTGCTGGGAGCCGGGCTCCGAGAACTCTGCGTCCTGCTGCCGGGCCCTGGAGGTGTCCTCTGCGGCTCCAGCCTGGCTCCCCTGTCAGCCCCGCCTCAGGCTATCTGCCTCACCTAGTCTGATTCCCAGTTTCCTCATCTATAAAAAGGGAGCACTGCCTCCTGCAGCCTCGGGTGGGTTTTAGACGGTAACGCGTGTGAACGCGCCCACCGCTTAGAAAGCTCCCAGGACGTGTTTGTTTCCTCTGCGTTCTTAGCAGGCGCGGGGTCGGGGCCGCAGCGCCCATTCAAATGCGCCTGCCTGGCCGTGTTTATGTTAATGCGCCTGGCGGGGAGGGGATGAAAGCCGGGGCCGCCATTTGCTCAGTAGTGGTAATTCAAACAGAATGCGGTTGTTATTAAGGCATTGAAAGGGCTTTTCTTTGATAAGATCGCCTTGTCCTGCATTGTTTGCGACTGTGTTCCCCTTTCAGCGGCTCCGGGGAGCTCTCTCTGATCCTGCCTGTATCTTCCCAGGGCGCTTTTGTTGTGGTTTGCAAAGGGTTTTACCTGAACAAAGTCGGCCTGCGGGGCATTAAACACCTCCAAGCAACTCCCAGACCCTTTAGATCTTCCTCTAGGATGGGGCATTGGGCGATTGAACCTGTTCTGCTGGCAAGAAGACCCTGACCTGGGGCCCACCGGGAGAGCACAGCTCTTGACCAGAGCTCTGCGTACGGGTGACCCACGAGAGACCCGGTGGAGACGCCAGGCCCCGGCCTGCTCCAACTGCGTCGGTTCTATTTGTCAAGGCCCTTCAGTAAAACAATCAATCCGAGGTTTAATATGTTGACTCAATCCAATGAACATAGATCACTGGTCGGGGTAGCTCTGGCAGAGTTCACAGCAGGAATAAATGGGGGATTAAAAACAAAAATGCTGAATGCCAAACTAGGTTTGGCAGCCAGACCCCAGCTCAGAATTCCAGCAGACAGGCCTAGTGGGCCTGGGCATGAGTCTGGTGGTTTGAGGGAACCTGTCACCTCCCTGCACACCCTTTACACTTTGAATACAGCAAACAGAAAGTAACTCCCTCGCAACACATACTCACCGTCCCAGCTATAAGGCTGACCTCCCATTTCTGCTGGGCCCAAGAACCTGGGAGTACTCTGCCCCTTTCTCTTTAGTTCCAGCCAGCTCTCTTGTGCTATATTTGGCTTACCAAAAAGATGCTTGGGTTCTGCTATCTTCTGTGTGTATGAGGCCTTAGTTTTTCTTAATTTTTAAAAACCATTTAACCTGAAGGTTAGTTTAGTTGTCCGGAACAGCCCCACACCCTCCCTCTGCAGGACCCTCTGGGGGGTCTTGTCAGACACAGTAGGAACCAGCCAAACCCCGGCCCCCCAGGGTGGTGGAGGAAGAGAAATGACCCCTGGGTTAGGGAGGTTTGTCATTACCCATGACTGATGGGCTGCCTTGCAGTTCTCAGCCCTACCTTCTCCTTCCTCCACAGTGAAAACCAGGACAAAAGACAAATACCGAGTCGTGTACACGGATCACCAGCGGCTGGAGCTGGAGAAGGAGTTTCACTACAGTCGCTACATCACCATCCGGAGGAAAGCTGAGCTGGCTGCCACGCTGGGGCTCTCTGAGAGGCAGGTGGGAACCGGCCGGCTCGCTCCTAAGCCTGGTTGCTGCCTGGGGTTGCACCATGGGAAGAGTTAGAAGCCAGGCCCCTCAGAATCCACCTAGTTCTGTGGGCAGGTTAAAGCAGGAGGGTGGAGAGTATTTCCCTTGCGAATACTTTTTTTAAAAGGTTCCTTTCACCTCTAGTTGTTTTTTTCTTAATTTGATTTATTTTTTTTCTGTGGGATCGGGGAGATGCAAGAAAAAATAGTATTCATTTAATCCAGAATTCCATTTGGGTCAATAAAAACTTATTTGCCCTATTCTCTGTGCACACTATGGTATCTGGGGGAAAAAATTATGTAAGACCCAAATCCCTGCCCATAAAACTAGAGGGAGAGCTTGGCTCATGAACACTTTATGTGGTCTAGAAAAAACAGGGCAAATTCACAGCCAGGAAGCTCCACATTAAATCTCATTCTCAGGTCCAAGGTGAGAAATACTACATTTCAGTTTAGCTTTGAGAGGCCAAAGGTTTTCATTTTGAAGTACATGGAGCGCTGGCCGCCTCTTGCTTGGTGGAGAAAGGCCCTGGCTGTTTTTTTCCTTGATTCTGACACTGCACCTTTCCAGTCAAGTTGTAGGTAAAGGTTGCTTTTGGGGGAAACCTGTGGAGCCCGGAGGGCAGAAGGCTCTTCCCCCCCAAGGCTGAATTGGGCTTGGGCTTGAGCTGTTATGGCGGCTTGGGGGGACAGGCTCTGAGAGGGGTTTGGGGTCCTTTCCTTAGAGAAGGCATGTCTTTAGTTGGAGAGGGAGATATTGGTGCTAGTGCTGAATACCGTTCCCTTTTTCCCCTCACATCTTTTTCTCCATTACCTGTTTTTCTCCACTTCTCCATTTCTAGGTTAAAATTTGGTTTCAGAACCGGAGAGCAAAGGAAAGGAAAATCAACAAGAAGAAGCTACAGCAGCAGCCGCCGCCGCCGCCGCCCCCACCCACGCAGCCGCCTGCCCAGCCGCAGCCAGGTCCTCTGAGAAGTGTGCCGGAGCCCCTGAGTCCCGTGTCTTCCCTGCAAGGCTCGGTGCCTGGCAATGTCCCTGGGGTTCTGGGGCCAACTGGGGGGGTATTAAACCCCACTGTCACCCAGTGACCTACAGCAGCAGAGCAATTCCAGGTTGAGCCATGAGGAGCGTGGACTCTGCTAGAATCCTCAGAAGACACCCCTCCCCTCCCACCCACAAATGTGCAACAATTCACTAGCTCTCCGAGGAAAAATGGGGGCTAGGAGTAAAGACAAGTGGGTTTGGAGGCCTCAAGGAAGACATTCTCCCATATTTTGACATTTTCTGGTCTGACTCCGCCAGCGAGTGAGGAGACAGGAAGTGGTCACGGGGGCTTCATTTAGTCCTGGCAGAAGCCTTGCCTGGCCTGGCTGAACAGACCTAGGCTTTCAGCCCCCTCCTTCCCTACTCTTTGCCTCCAAAATCTGCAGCGTGCACCTCTGCTTGGAGCTGAGGGGAGAGGGACTCGGGGGAACACCAGTGCTGGGAGTCAAGATGACCTACTGCACTGCCGTCCAAGGACTAGCTGGCCCCTCCTGCCTCAAGGGCAGGCAAGATTTAAACTGCAGAAGCCAGAGGCAGCTAAGATAGAAACCTGGACCCACCGAAGACTGCAGAACCCCCAGGTCTTTGTCTTTCTCCTCTTCCCTTCCCAGACCAGGAAAGCCTTGGCTGGTGTATGTGCCGTGTATGGCATGAGGCGGGGTGGTTATTGGTCTCCAGGCCTGACAGGGGCCCAGGACAGAGGGCCTTGTTTAGAAAACCTGTCACCAGGGCTTCTCTGGGATGAATGTATGTCCGTGCTGTAAATGCCAGAGCCAACCTGGACTTCCTGTCATTCTCACAGTCTTGGGGCTGATGAAGAAGGGACGTTTTTGTTTTGCTGCTGCTGTTTGGGTTGTTTGTTGGTCTGTAGAACATCCAAGCCAGCATTTAAAACGCCTTCTGGATCCATGGGGAGAGAAGTGATATGGTGAAGGGACATGGGGGGGTGGGGTACTTGAACACAGTTGAATTTTTTCTAAAGAGAAAAAAAGATAAATAGAGCTTTCCAGATTTCAGATTCTGTATTTATCATCAGATTTTGTCTGGAATTATTATTTTTTTTTAAGAAATGAAATATCTTCTCTATTTGCAAGCTAGAATTAGAAAATCATGGAGGGGGTGGAGAAGGTTATCTGGACAACCTCATTTTACCCCAGAGCGTCAGAAGCCTGAGGGAGCTGCTTTTGAGACCTTCCCTGCCCCCAAGCCTGAGCCCAGCCTTGGACTGTGGAATGTGTGGTTCTCCTGGGGGTGCCTTTGGGCAAAATGTACATCTGAACCGTCAGCTGCTTCCCAGATACCTGGAATTCTGGGGGATGGGGTGAGAGAGCCCCTTCATAGCATCCCGTCAAATACGCACTGCCGCAATGACAAACCCTGCATTAGTGATTCCCTTCTCCCGAGGGATGCCCCACAGCCCAGCTAGTTGAACATAAGCATTAAGTAAAAATATTTTCTGTTTTCCCGAAGCAACATTTCCATGAATATAGTCCGTGAATCACTGGGCATTTCCAGGGGCCCTTACTGCCTCCGCCCTGTGCCCTGCCCCACGCGGCGTCCTTGCCCCATTCTCCCTCCCACCTACCCTCAGACGAGAATTCAAGAACCAGTATAAGATCCCTTTAGTGATGGCTGGTTGTTATCGGCCTGATCCGCTGGGGACCCGGCTGACGTCCTTGAGATTTTTGGTCCTGGAGGCCAATGAGCTAGGCGCTGTCGGCAGGGCCTTGGGAGAAGGGCTTCACCCTCCATTTCGGTCTTCCCACGAGCACCTTTGAGCCCTAATCGTGGCCTCCACACAGGGAAGAGATGCCCCGAGGGCTGGGGAGGACAGCCGAGCTGGGAGACAGGAACAGCCCCTGCAGCAGCTCCCCGGTGCCGCGGCTCTTCCGGGGGCGCATTCCGCTCCGGGATTGAGAAAGGGATTCCGGCGGCCGGGCCGCAGGCGCCCGGCCTGGCGGCGGGAGAGACCGTGCACCGCCCCCGCAGGGGCGGAGGCTTCCCGGGGAAGCCGAGATGGGGCGGGCTGGGCGCTGGGTTCCGTCTCGCGGCGGCGGTGAGGCCGCGTCCTCGCGGGCTATCCCGGCGCCGGGAGGGGAGCGGAGCCCCGCGCCCAGCCGCGCCCACGCGCCCGCCCCCAGCCGCCGCCGCCGTTGCTATGCGTTGCCGTGAAACGCCTGTCAATAAACGCTGTTTGGACAGCGGAGCGAGAGCACAAGGGTTGTTTGCTTAGTGGTTAGAGGTTCAAAAGTCGGCATTGTCCCTCCGCAGGCGATTACAAGTTCTTTCCCTTCCCGGGGCTCGGGCCCCTGCCCTGCCGTCCGCCGCGGGCCCGCGCGCGGCGCGCCTCCGGGGCGAGGAAGGGCGCCCGGCCGCCCTCTGAAATGCAAGGACCCTGCTCGGCTGCCAGCTGCCTGCCCATCTCCCCGGCCGCCCAGGAGGCAAGACCTGGGGGCTCTTGCCGGCAAGGGAGGCCACCCCGCTTCCAACACCGAGGCAGCGCCCCGGGAGTAAACCCAAGGGAACACGGGGACATGGCGCAAGTGGGCAGTGCAGTCTGAGCAGAAGTTTAGCGGGATCGGCGCTGAGACTCCCGGGTTTATTTTTAAAGGGTGACTTCGGGACTCCGAGCGCCTCTGGCGCTGAGCTGGGTGGGTGGGCGGCGAGGAATCCCTCGGCCCTATTCTTAGCTCGGGCCGCCAGGGGGCGCGCGCGTTCCGGGAAGAGCTGGGGCCGGGGCGCGCGCCTCTCCGGCTCTGGAGCGCACCCGGAAAAGGACGCGGCTCGCACCCACCTGGAAGGCGGCAAGCTCCGGCGCCGCTCCCATGCCGGCTGCTCCCAAACTGGGCCGAGGCGAGATTTCACTATGACCGTGGGCCTGTCGAAAACAAGTTCAAGCTAAGTCAGGCTCAGGAGATTCTTGGATCTGTTGAATGTTTAAGAAAATCAAATTTGGGGGAGGGAAGCTATCCACCATTCTAGAAGGGTCTTTTTGCACAAAATGTTTCTTAAAAAAATTACAGTAATATATGGAAAGACTGAGAATTTAGGATAAATATAGGGGGAAAATGTACCAGTATTGTGGAACTCATGTCAAAATAGGTTCATATGAAGAGAAAACAGCCTGAATCTTTTTTTTTCCTATGAACAATTCATTGCTTTGTCATAGTCATCAAATAAAAATAACGAGGTGGACTGCTAATGAAGGCAATGAAAGTTTCAATGAGTTTCACTTCTTATAACATCTAGTAAGGTGCCTATTCAATAGAAATCTAAATACGTAAAGAGCAATATTCTCCCTACTCGCTATTGTTATTCACAACCACTCTGGAAAATATTAAGACAACAACAAAGCAGAAATAAAGAAATCTCAGCTATAGAATCTTAAGATTATATATATATATTAGGGGCACTATTTGCACAAGTTTAGGGACAGGCATTTACCATTTAAATGACCTTGGGGAGATGACAACCATTTCCTCATTTGTCATATGGGAACCCAATGAAGTGAAGAAAGCCAATGCAAGGTACAGCATACACTTAGGATTAGACTTCAATAATGACATGAACTGCTGCTTTTTATCATGAACTATCTTCAGCAAAGTGGTCAAGGGTGCTTACAAAAAACTTTTGAACAAGGATAATTTCTCAAATCATGGTAGGAAAACCCCTTCCCAGAAGTTTTTCTAATGCACTCAGCTTTGCTTACCTTGTCAAAATATCCCCCAGGCTGTTGTCTCTTGATTTCACTATCCAAACAACTGCACAAAATCTCAGGTGGCAAAGTACTAACCTACCATATGTGAAAGTGAGTTACTGATCTGCGTAGCTTATTTGCTCTTTCATTCATCAGAAAAGATATTTCCATACACTTTTGGTTGTATTTAGGAGACTCAAGCTGAGGAGGTAGTTGAGAATCCCCTTATAATTGAGCAGGTTGCTTTTAACTCAAAAGGGGCAGAGAAACAGATACTCTAATTATATGGCATCAAAATAAATTTATTTTGGAACAATTTCCATCCCAACATTTCAGTATCAATTCTTCAGGGAGCCACCCCAAAAAGCAGCTGTGGATTTAATTTTTAAAGCCTGATCCATCCCTTCAAGGCAGCTTTAAGGCAAGCATTTGACTCTAGTCCTCATGACTTTACATTCAAACTACAGCAACGGACCTTGTGTTAAAGAAGTTTTGCTTTGGAGGAAAACATTCTTATCCTGTAGGTAATAATAGTAATGGAGATTAACTTGTAAATATTTAAAATGAACATTTAAATTATTTTCTTAAATCACATTTAGACTATACAAAATTGCAACCCTCGTAATTCTTACATTTAGTCATTTTATTCCCTTGACCTTTTTTCTTTCATCTTACTCTCTTAATACAAGAGGATGACTAGGATTTTAGGAAAAGCAGGTTTGTACTGATGACTGTTGGATGAGCTGAGTGATTCTGAGCCAAAACAATTACTAAATGTCATCTTAGCTACAAACCAAAGGGAATATATTCTCCTTGTCTCATTACTTTCTTGAAGGTTATGAAACTAGATCTAGAGGGGAAAACCCTCAAATTCCAAACAAGGGAAGCAAAATCTGTCAGTTCCAGAGATTGTACTAACATTTACCTTGACATTCTTCTTGGAGAAGAATCAGTTTAGAGAAGGTAGGGCAAGTGCATAGGTGACCCTTTGGTTATTAGGTCTCTAGTACCCAAACATTACATTTGTTTTAACAACAGCTTTTCCAAACTGGAATTGTCATTAACCTCAGTGGATATAGATAATGTCAACTAAATTGCTAGAGCCCCAAAGTTAAATGAACAGTTTGTTCTTCTTTTCTGCAGGATCCTGGTGATTCTAATCCATAAACTACAACACAATCAGTTTTGATCCATAAAGAAGAGTTCCCTGTGATTAAATGATAGCCAGATCATCCCTTCACACACACACACACACGTAAGAAATTTACACATTTGCTTTAAAATAGTATTCAGATCAAGTTTATGCATCTAGTGTTTTATTGGTAAATAGGAACCCAGGTATTTCATGCATTTTAGTATTTATGTTTTAATTTCTAGGAAAGGAATTATTTTCTAATTGTTAATGTGTTATCTCAGAACTTTCAAGATTGACAGTCTATCACAACACTTTGTATCTGCAGTATGACATGACTAAGTTTTACACAAGTGGTAGTTGATAAATTCCTCTCCAACCTCAGGAAAGCAAACAATGAAAAACAATGTAGGAGCTAAAGTCATTGTAGTACAAACATACAATGGCTTGTTGTGTGACACTTAAACGATTTGAATTTATTGGCGATTAGTAGGATTAGCGATTAGTAAAATTAGAATGAGAAGATTAAGTACCTGAACCACAGATTAGAAGTTGTTAAAAATGACCTGGGCAGGCTCTTTTACTCATGAAAGACAATGTATTTTCCCTTCACTCTGTGTATCTAGTGTATTAAAAACATCAACCACAACAAAAGTTAACAGGACTAGGTTCTATTTTCAGTACCTCCCACCCCGTTTTCTAGGCAGAATTCTGGTAGTGTATATGTGAATTGCCAGAAACAAACAGAAGAAAGACATAATTAAGCAAGAATCAGAAACTGTTGTCTAATAAATAGCAACAGCAGGAATCATGCAGAAAGAACAGAAAGAAGACTGCTTGTGTGGGACCCACACATACAAAAAAGAAAAAAAAATTCCCCCTCAAACCACTTTATTGAAAATCATGCAAATTCCAGAAATCCAAATTTCTCTAATCCTATTCGTTCCTATTACAATTTCCATCACGCTTATGTCATATAAACATCTTCATACTTTCAGATATCTGTTAGTGATCTATTGTTAGACACATTAGACACTAATTCAGAATGACAGTTCTTGGTTCTGATTTTAAGGCAACAGAAAACCAACAGTCAACATTTCCCCCCTCATTTCTAGTTAGTCTTGAATGTATATCCAGTGCTGTGTTTGCAGCTCTTGGGTGTACACTGGGCCAGAACTCAGAGCTAAACGGCCAAATGACCGAGAGATCGTGCCATCTGAAACTGCTCAATGAGCAAATTTTAGATGGACTTCATATTACTGAATAACGCTGGACGCTAAAGCCAGAGAAAACAGACAAGAAGCAAGCGGTTTCCCTAGTGGGAACCTTTAGTTCCCTCTACCTCAGAGTCTATCTGGATTTGAATATTTGAATGCTTCAGGCAGAAAAATGGAGCTAAACTGCTCACACCCAAAAAGGTCAGGTGTCCAAAATAGGCTTGGGCAGCACTGGGCCTGGATCTAGGCATCTGTGCATGGCCCCAGCCATTGGGGGAGATACAGCTCAGGTAGCGGCGGCCGCGCCCCGTCCCCGGGGGGGAGATCACCGAGTCCACGTCTGCGCCCGCCCCACCCGGCTCCAGGCTCCGGAACCCTCCCCAAGGCCACCAGGGCCTGCAGCCCCAGCGCCGCGCGCCTGCTCGAGCTCTCGGGGGTGGGGGGTGGGGCGGAGGCGCAGGGGCCCGGTCGTCGCCCTCGCCCGCCGCGGCGGCCTGCGGCTCCCGGGCAGTCTCCGCGCTGCAGGGGAGCGCGGTGCGGGGGGGAACGAGGTGCGGACCGCGGGGCCTGCGCCCGGGGCCTCCCCGCGGCGCCCCGCCACCGCCTGCGCCCCCCAAGTCGCGCAGGGAGATTCCAGGCACTGCTTTTCTAACGTGGAGCAGCTTGCTTTCAACAGTGGCCTTGGCCACTACGGTTAAGGGAACTGTGGTTTCCACGTGACGCGGGCTGCTAGGGGCGGGGGCGGTGTCGGGCAAGGGGCCACAGGCGCGCGCGCCGGCCCGGCCCCGGCGAGGAGCCCCGGGAGCGGTGGCCCCCGGCGAGGATGAGCGCCCGGGCGGCGGCGGCCGGGGCCAGAGGGGCTGTAGATTGACCGGGGGGATGGGGGGCGGACGGGGCGGGAGCGCTGGTGGGTCCGCCCCGCCCGCAGCGGCGCCCGACGAGAGCCGCGTGCCCGGCAGGCGGCGCTGCTGCCCCGGCTGAGCGCAGGGCTGGCGGAAAGGGCCGGGCCCCGCGGCCGGCTGCACGGGCTCCGTGTCCCACCCCCGCGAACCCGGGAGCCGGGCGAGCGGGCGGGGGACGCGAGGGCTGAGCGGCCCCGGGGCCCCCCGCCGCCCCTCCCGCCCCTCGGGCGCTTCCTCGGCCTCCCGGCTCAGGGCGCGGAGCGCAGGGCCCGCCGCCCTGTGGGGCGCCTGGGCGGTGCACGAACTGCACCTTCGCACCCTTCCTCGCGTGCGCCGCCGCACTGCGCCCCCGGCTCCTTCTCCCCGCGGCCCCGACAGTTCCCGGGGGAGGGGGGCGCCGCCGCGCTCGCGTCTCATCTCGGCAGGGAAACGTCTCCCGGGTCTGCCCCTCGCCAGGCGCAGGAGATTCCCAGCTGCAATGAGCAGAGGCGGTTTGAGGGCTGATCCCCAACCGGGGCCCACTTCGGGGGGTGGGGGTGGCGCCGAGGCGGAATCACTCTTAATCTCGTCTCACGGCTAAATAATTTACTCAAGTTTTTCTCCTCCTGCCAATTCCCTTGCCTGCACCCCTGCCCTTGACTTCCTGCTTTGTGAAGCCCCGGGGAGAGAGAGGCCAACTCTTAATAAAAGTTAATATTAATAGTGCCGGCGGCGCCGCGCCCGTGCTTCTGCAGCCGCCCGCGGTCTCCTCTCCCCGCTCCTCCAAGCCAAGCCCCCTCCTCTGGTGTTTCTTGTAAAATCGGAGATGGGACTTGTACTTTGGGGAGTATTTGGGAAACGAGGGCGCTTGGGCCACGTCCTCCGCACCACATCCTCCGGTTCACCGAGCGCCGAGAGCCGCAAAGGTCGAGCGTGCACACACAGTAGCTGCCCCGCGGAAGCAGCGCCCTCCCGCCGCGCCTCCGGCTCTACAGCACCGAGTTAAGAGATAAGCGCCAGGGGAGTCAGCAGGTTTGACAGGAGAGTTACCCGCAGGAAGGGAGCAGCCCCGCAAACTCGGGGGAGTGGGGGCTGGGGGGAGCAAAATTTACCCATAAGAGCGTGTAGGGTCCGCAAACATTTTCTTTTTTTAATATGGATAGGCAACAAACCAATTCTGTAAAAAGAATACGAATCGTGTCAAGGACACTTTTTCCTAACGTGTGGGCAAAGGATTCAAACGTAGCAAAGTCTGGTCTATGTATTAAGGTCACAGATAAAAATCCCTGTTCTTGGGAAGTTTATAATGTGCTGGGTGGGGAGACACTGAAAATCATGTACTTATTTACTTGCCTACTGATGGATATTCAAGTTGTTATCAGCATTTTTGTTATTATAAACTATACAGAGGTAAACATCTTTTTACATATATCCTTTTGTATCTTTGTATTTTAAAGAATAGGTTGCTTAAATTGGAAATGTTACGTCAAAGAAAACGATCATTTTTTTTCTTTAATAAATATAGTCATTGCTTTCTGAAAAGGTCTAGCAATTCATACCACCCTAACAGGTGCCTATATGTGAGTGCCCCTTTCTCCATAGCCTCTTTGTGCTAGAGGTTATCTTTTACGTTTTTGCTAATCTGGTGGACAGCAAATGATCACTAACCTGATTTTATGTTTCGTAATTATTAAGCAGGTTGAGCATATTTTCATAGGTTTAATAGGCATTTGCATTTTCTGTGATTTGTTTGAATCTATTATTTTCTAGTAAATGGAAAAGAAACGGAGTGCTTACACATCTGGGCTCTTGCTTGATCCTTTAACTTATATTATTTCATTTAATTTTTACAACAACTAATACCTATCCCTATAAGAGAGATTCAAATCTAGGCCTTTCTGATATAAAACACCATGTCATTTCAACCACTACTGAGTCTAATCTCTGAATGCAGCTGATTTAAAAGCAAAGTGTGATACTATAAATAAAACAATAAATAACTATCAAAAACATAACTTCCAAAATTTAAAAGCAAATTTAAAAAACGACGAACAAGAATTTGTTACAAAAATGATAGAAGAGTGTCATCCTTAATACATGAAGACGTCAATGCAAAATGATAAGGAAAACACTAGACCTCTAAAGAAATACCATCAAATAACACAAAACTTAAAAAAAAATCCAATATTCAATGCTGGTTGAGGGTATGATGAAACAGGCACCTCATACTGATAATAAGATTGTAAATTAATATAATTTTGAATAGCAATTTGGCAACATATTTTACAAGTTTTAAAATATGTACACTCATGTTCAGTAATTCCACATCTAGAACTGATCTAAGGAAACAATCCAAAGTAGGAAGTTGGAAATAAGTGTCCAACCGTTAAGATTTTGGATAGCTAAATTTTAATATATCCATTCAGTAGAATATTTTATAACCATTAAAGCTGCAGTTTTCAGAGTATTTAATGATCTTGGGAATAATGATTCCTTTTGGCCCATACATCAAAAAAGGCAGCATACTAAATAATAAATACAATACGATCTTTGTAACTATTCAGTTGTGGCAGGCTGGAAAATGTTCCTCTAAAAGATATTTATGTCCTGATCCCAGGAACCTGTGCATGCTAGCTTGTATGGCCCCAAAACACACAAGCAAAAAAAACAAAAAAAACCACACACACAAACACCTCTCACCAAAATAAAACCAAAACACCAAAAAAAAAAGAAAAAGCCCACAAAAACAAAAAACAAAAAAACACCCCAAACAGTCTCTGCAGATATGATTAAATTAAGGACCTTGAGGTAGAGAGAGAACATCCTGGACTATTTATGTGAGTCCTAAGTGCTGTCCACCAGTGACCTTATAAGAGAGATACGGAGGCAGATTTCACACACACACACACACGTGAGAGTGATACGAGGAAGGCAGTGAGAGATTTGATGTTGGCCACAGGGACAGGAATGATACAGCCACCAGAAGCTGGAAGAAGCAAGGAACAGATAGATGTTCCCCTACAGTCACCAGTGTGGCTCTGCCAACACCTTAATTTCAGCCTAGTGATACTAACTTTGGGCTCTGTCCTTTAGAACTGTGAAAGAACGAATTTCTGTTGTTGTAAGCCACCAAATTCATGATCATTTGTTACAGCAGCCGCAGGAAACTAATACACCAGTGTTTTTTTTTTTATTGCTGTATAGCAAAACTCTGCACGTAGTGTCATACAACAAGCATTTCACTGTGTTCATGGTTTCTGGGGGTCAGGAATCCAGACAGGGTACAGCAGGACTGACTTGTCTCTGCTCCACAATGTCTAGATGCTCTTTAAGACTTGCGTGACTGGAGCAGAAATCATCTAGAGGTTTCTTTACTCATACATTTGGTACCTAGGCTGAAATGAGTAAAAAGTTGGACTCCTTTGCTTGTTAACCACAGTTCTTCTTCATGTTGCTTGGGCTTCCTCACAGCATGATTGTCAGACTCTTTATATTGTGGCTCAGGGTTCTAAACCTTGTGTTCCTAGTGAGCAGGATGGAAGCTGTCTGGCCTATTAAGTCTTTGCTTCAGAAGTCACGTAGTGTCACTTTTACCACCACTTTCAATCTACTGATTGAAGCAATGATGGACCCTCTCAGATTCAAGAGGAGGGGAATGAGTTCACCTCTGAATGGGAGGCATATCAAAGAATAAAGCTGCCACAGTTAGTCCTATGCTTACAAATTATTTACATTCCTCTGCACTAAGTTCTCCCAGTTTCATCTCATTTGGGAACTGGGCTTAGGCTCAGGGTCCAGGACATCATAATATAGATCTATTCCAGGTGGCTTTAGGCTCCTTGAGTTAAGTTCCTTGATTTGAAAACCTAGGAATTAAAGAGACAAATTTTCTGCCACTTCTTCCTCAAATTAACCCAACATGCAATGATGGGACTGGTACAGGGTAACTGCTGCAGATACTCCGGTTCTGAAATGGAGAAAACAGGAGTACATAGCAGTCTTTGGTTTATAGTAATTCTGAAATCCACCCAAGCACATGTGGCCCATTTATTGATTACAACACTGTCCTGCTCTCTGGGAGTGACTCTCTGGGACTTTTTTCTTTGCCCTGTGGGCCTTTGTTCCCATTCTTTGAGTTATTCTCCTGTGTTTCCATAAAAAGTAGTCTGTGTTTGCAATTTTTTCAACCTGCTTTCTGCCTAGAAGCTTTGGGAGCCCAAGGCCTCATTTCATTTTGTACTATCTCTGTTCCTTTCAATTCAAGATGATATAATTACTTAAAAACCCTTGTGGGTTTCTCATCTTTCCATTTATTAAAAAGGGAAAAACATCTGTTAGATGCAGCTACCCACAAATCTCTGAGATAAGCTCTTCTCTCCCTTGAGCCCCTCTGAGGTTGTCATGCAACCACCTCTTTAAGATTTCTAGAAGCTCTATTGTTTAATAGATTGTAAGGCTTGCCCTAAAATCCTTAGGAGGCTGTAGAGGCCCAGAATAAGCCATCTAAAATATGCCTCTTTGGCATAAGGATTATTTTGAGCTGAAGGCAATTGAGAGCCAGCTGTTTGAGGGAGTGTTGTCTGCCCTCTCCTTTCCTGTCTAAGAGTGGGACGTACATTTCCCCTTGTGAAGGTGTCCCTCCTTCCCTGTTCCAGGAAGAGGAGAGCAACCCTGATCACCAGAGACGGAGTAGACTAACTATGATGAGTCTGTGTAAACAAACCTTACTAAAATAACCCTCATCTTCCATTAGTTCCCCCCAAATATTTCCTAGTCACCTCCCCACAATTTATCATCTCTTGAACTCAAAGCCCCTTTCTTTTGTTAAAATAGTGTATAAACCCCTGAGTCCAGTTACATCTTTGGGTTCCATTTCAGTGAACTCCCATGCAGATAAACATTAATGAAATGTGTTCTCTTTCTCCTGTTAATCTGTATTTTGCCAGTTAAATTTGAAGGCATTCCCAGATCCTGAACCTGAGAAGGTGGAGGAAAACACTCCACTTTATACTTTTCCTAGGTCCTAACGAAGGGCTTCAGGTCATGCCTTTGACTCTCATTTTTAGTCTGACAACATTTTCTTGATATTACCCTGGATTTGATCTTTGCTCAGAGGTCTTTTCTTATTTTAGAATCCTTGCTGGAAAAGTTGCAGCCGAGCGCTCTACATCTCCACTTAATTATCATTACAAACCAAATCCTGTGTTCTTTAGTTATCTTTATCCTCTCACATTGTATATAGGCAGCTGGAAAAAGTTGGGGGCACTTTTAATGCCATGTCCAGAAATCTCCTCAACTAGACTACTGAGTTTATGAAGTACATTTCCTATTTTTCACGTCCAGGGCAGTTACCTACCGTTCCGCCAGTACCTAACAAGTGTCTCCTTTCCTTCAGCTTCCGGTAATACTATCCTCACTGTATCTCAGCCCTGCCATCAGTCTTCCCAGTGCTTGTCTGGCTTCTTCCTGCCATCCAATCCCCAGATAAATGCCATGCTGCAGATGTTCTCATGGCAGCATCTATTTCCCGGTACCAAATTCTGTTCCTATTATCTATTTTCGCATAGCAAGCCACCTTAAACAACTCTCTTAACAAGTTCACAGTTTCTGTGAAGCAGCAGTTCAGTCAGGGAATAGTAGCTGTTTTTTTCTCCCCTATGTCCAGAGCCACAGCTGGGAAGTCTTGAATGGCTGGGGGCTGGAATCATTTGGAGGCTTCTTTATTCATGTATATGGCACCTTGTTTGAGATGACTCAACGTCCAGGCTCAGCTGGACCTGTCTGCTTGGTGTCTCAACACTCGGTCTCTGCATGTGGCTCGGGCTTCCTCATGCTTGATGACCTCAGGATAATCAGACTTCTTACATGATGGCTCAGGGCTCCAAGAGCATGTGTTCCCAGCAAACAATGCAGCAGTTGCATGACCTCCAGTGACCTAATCACACTCAGTCACTTCCACCATATTATAATGGTCAAAGCAACCACAAGCCCGTCCAGATTCAAGGAGGGAGAACATATTCTCCACTTTTTGATGAGCGGACTGTCAAAAATGTGTGGTCATGCTTTAAAATAATCACATGGATGCACATGTATTTGTACATATGTGCATAGAATACAGACTGAAAGGGAACATACCAAAATGTGAGTGATTAAGAGATAATCACTATTGTGGTATTAGGGGAAATTTTTTTTCTTTTCCTTTGACTCATCTATAGTTTTCAAAATTTCTATAACTGTATTTATTTTGCAACAAACAATTCTTTTGTATTTTACTTCTACTGTGACAAATTTCAAGGATATTCAAAAGACAAATAGTATAAGAAACTCCCATGTACCCATCACCCAGCTTTGGTAATAATCCACTTATAGCCAATCTTGCTTCATTCACATCTCTCTAATATTCTGAAAAAAATGCAAAATATATCAATTCATCTCTAAATATTTTAGAATGTATATTTAAAATATATGGACACTTTTATTGTCATATTTTATAAATGGCACTTCTGCACAGCAAGGAAAACCATCAACTGAATGGGAGAAAATATTTGCAAATCATATATCTGATAAGGGGTTAATATCCAAAATATATGAAGAACTCATGCAACTCCATAGCAAACAAACAAACAAACAATCCAATTAAAATACAGGCAGAGGATCTGAATAGACATTTTTCCAGAGAAGACATACAAATGGCCAACAGACACATGAAAAGATGCTCAACATCACTGGTAATCAGGGAAATACAAATCAAAACCAGAACGAGATACCACTCACACTTGTTAGAATGTTAATTATCAAAAAGACAGGAAATTGGTGAGGATGCACAGAGAAGGGAACACTTGTGCACTGTTGGTGGGAATGTATATTGGTGCAGCCACAGTGGAAAACAGTATGGAGGTTCCTCAAGAAATTAAAAATAGAGCCACCATATGATCCAGCAATTCTACTTCTATATATTTATCCAAAGAATATTATATATAGAGAGAATATATATATTCTCTCTATATATAATATAATATTTTTCACCCATAAAAATAAGGAAATCTTAACCATTAGTGACAATATGAATAAACCTCAGGGCATTACGCTAAGTGAAATAAGCCACACAGAAAAAGAAATACACATGATCTTACTTACATGAAATTAAAAAAAAAACAAAACAGAACTCATAGATAGAGAGAATTGATTGGTGGTTGCCTGAGGCAGGGAGGTGGGTAGGTAAAATGGGTGAAGGACATTAAATTAATTAATGTTATCAAATAAATTTAATTCATAAAATTAGTCATGGAGATGCAATGTACAGCAAGGTGACTCTAGTTAATACTATGCATATTTGAAAGTAGCTAGTAGGGTATATCTTGAAAGTTCTCATTACAAGAAAAAGTTATTTGTAACTAAATACATATTTGTTATTTGTAACTAACTATTATTTGTAATTAACTATGTAGGTAAAATTACATGTAACTAACTATATATGGAGATAATGTTAATTGGATTTATTGTAATGATCATTTTGCAGTATATACAAATATTGAATCATGTTGTACACCTGAAACTAATGTTATGTCAATTATGCCTCCAAAAAAAGTAATTATTCCTTAATATAACCAAATATCAAGTCTGTGTTCAAAGTTATAATTGTCTCAGAAGTCTTGTAAATGTGTTTATTTTAGTTTGGTTTGTTTAAAAAAGGATACAAGAAAGCATCACAAATTATGATTGGTTGATAGGTGTTTTATGGTTTTACTAATCTTTAGCAGAGATTAACCCTTCAATCTGTTTTTAATGTTGCTATTTATTTGTTGAAGAAAATGCCATGAGGTAGTCTAGATTCTGGTTTGTTGATTATATCATCATGGTGTATACATAATTCACATTACCCCTTTCTGAGATAAACAGTGGTATATTATACATACAAAGAGTTATTTTGAAAACATGGTTATAACTCTTGGCCAAAGTCAGGAATCCAAACATGTCTCCCAAAATTTCACCAGGAGCTACATTAAAGAGGAGCATAGGGTAAAAGTGGTAAATAAAATGAAAAGTATAAAGAAATCCATGGAGATATTAGCATTGGGGGGAGAGAAAAGGAAGGAATCAAATGTGTTGGAAAACTGTAATCTAACAGTGAAAAAATAGTAAGAAGTATAAGTGAGAGGATGGGAAGTGATGAGAGGAAGAAGGGAAGTGATGGCTAGATTGAATTCACTCATATACTCATTATTTTCATGAGTCATTCTGTTGAGAACCTGCCAGACACAAGGCTCTGTGCTGTGTTATTATAACATTGAGAAAACTATTAGAGGAAAGTCAAAATGGAAACAGGAAATATTTGAAAAAGAAGTATGAAAATTCTTTAAGTAGTTCCCTGGACACTTGTTAGGCCTGGTATGTCCCCGAATTGATTTGCAGAACACAATGGAAGGACTGGGATGGGGTAGGCTATCTTGGATGCTGGAGCTTTCATATGAGATGAGTGAGGGCCATGGCTGGCCAACCCTCAGGGACAGTTTTAGTTTCAGTTTTGGGACTTAAGAACTGGCATTTATAATGAACAAATGTAAGGAATTTTTTTCAAGCTTTTATTCATTTATAAAAAGTGTACCTATTTTTTTCTTCCAAATGTGACACAGTCATTGTGAAAAATACAAATCAACAGAAATACAAATGATTAAAAGTGAACTCTCTCTTCCTACACAAACCACTAAGGGTCTATTGAAGTTTTCTAGATTCATATTCTTTTTTTTTCTATTTGCAAACATGTATAAAGTCCTGAGCTTCTATGATAAAAAATAAGTTTTTCTTTGGAGCTTAGCTAATGATAGCTACATTATTGAAGAATGTTATATAAGTTACCTAGGGTCCCACCACTAGTAGCTGGATCAGGGATTCAAACTCAGACAGTCTAGCTTTAGGACACATGCCATAAGGGCTTTCTAGGGCAGTGCTTATATTTATATTGGTAGAATTATAATCCAACTCATATACATAATTTAAATTTTTTAGTAGCCATATTAAGAAGTTAAAAAGAAACAGATGGAAATGATGTTAGTATGTTTTATTTAACCCAATATATACAAATTATCATTTTAGCACATAAACAATATGAACATTATTAAGATAGTTAACATGATTTGTTTCCCACTACTTCTAAATCTGATGTGCATTTTGCACTTTGAGCACATCTCAAGTCTGAAATAGCCGCGTCTCAAGGACTCAGTGGCCATATGTGGCTAGTGGCTACTCCCCTAGACGATGCTGGCCTACGGAGTTTGATGCGTTCACTCAGTAGATGCTGGGAAAGTAGTGATGAATGAGACATGGAGCTTACATCCTGGTGGAGGAGGCAGAGGAAAAACAATAAATGCATAGAGTAAATCAATGTATGCCATTTGTAAGACCATGTGAGAGTGTGACCATTGCTATGAGAATAAATGAAACCGAGATATGCAGACAATTACTAGAAGGACTGCTTTAGATAGGGTGGCTAGGAAAGATATTTTTGCAGAGGTGACACTGGAATAAAGGCATTTATAATGAACAAATGTAAGGAACCTGGCTGACGAAAGAAACAGTAACAACCAAAACAAAAGGCCAATTCTTTCAAATACAATTTCTTTGTCTTCTTGGGGCTGCTGTTTTCCATCCATGAACTCATTTTATCTTCACGAAAACCTACTAAGTTGGGTCTATTATTCCCATTTTCCAGATGAGGAGACTGCAGTGAAAGACATTAAGTAAATCGGGGAAGTTTACAAGTAACTGTGAAGGAGCCACTTAAGCAGACTGAGGGAGAAGAGCTGCTGAGGCAGAGGAATTAGAATGCAAAGTCTCCGGGGACTGTGGCTGGCAGAACGCTGGCCCCCAGCCACCCGCAGGTCCTAAGCCCTGGAGCCTGTGACTGCTGCCTGACAGGGCAAAAGGGACTTTGCCAATGGGATTAAGTCAAGGGTCTTGAGCTGGGGGGATGATCCTGGGTTATCCGGGTGGGCCCAATGTCATCACAAGGGTTCTTATAAGAGGGAGGCAGCAGGGAAATTGGTGACAGATGTGCTGACTACAGAAGCCAGAGGCTGGAGGGATGGGAGGAAGGGGCTAGGACAAGGAGAGCAGGCGGCCTCTGGAAGCTGGAAGCTGGAGGAAATGGTCCTCCCCTGAAGCCTCGGAAGGAACCCAGCCCCGATGACACCTTAATTTTGGACTTCTGGCCCCCAGAACTGCAAGAGAATAAATCTGAGTCATTTAAAGCCACTAAGTTTGTGCTCATTTGATGGCAGCAGTGTGAAATGAATGTAGGACTAGCGAGCATCCTTTTCCCATGTGCCCCTGGCCTCGGGTCTTTGCCCCAGTGGGTCTCTCCCACTTCCAGTCCCTCTCCTCAATTTGCCTGCCTCAGACTCTGCTAAGATCTCCCTGAATCCTCCAGGCTTGGTTTTTCCTTGCTCTACATTCCTTGAGCACTTTGTATAAACCCGTATCTCTTATTGCTCTGTATTACAGTGGGTATTACACTGTCCCCTTTTACCTGTTGGATTCTTGCTTTTGGTGATAGGCTTCTCCAGGCTAGGGAATCCCTCATTTTGCCTCTTTCTTGCCCCAGAAATCAGCACAGGGCCTGGTAAATAGTAAACAGTTTATAGAAACAAACTAACCAACCAGCAAACAGAAAACCACAGAAGGGATCACACCCCGTCCAGTTCCCTTGACAAAGGCAACTTTGTTATTCTGGTGTTCTCAGGCCAGGGGCTGACAGCCACACAGGAGCTGAGCGGCCTCTTACCATCCCCCCCCTCAGACCCTGGGGAAGAGTTTCCTGTCCCTTCGGTCGGTCTGACCTTGAACCGTCTGGTCTGAGGGCATGCTAAGTCAGACAGCGTTCCCAAGTACTGCCGCCTGACCCCACGTCATTATTTCAGGTCGTTGAGGCTCTCTAGGTCAGCCAATGATTAATGAGGTGAAGAAGGCTTTACAGACTTCAGAAAGCAGTCCCAGTTGTAACTTGATACACTTGTTGCGCTTTCTGTAGCAAAAGTGACAATTTAGTCAGTGTTCTTTTAAATCGCGCCCATTTCTTTTCCTCAACATGAAAGTTCCAATGAGGAAAAAATTTAAAAATCACCTGTACTCCCTCTACTCATCGTTAATCATTGATAACATTAAAAAAGTTTATTATTAATTTAAAAATTAGTACATGCCTCATGTTGAAAATGTAAACAATGCAGAAGGACAAAAAGTAAAATGTAAAGGAACACCCAGTTCCAATCCCCAGAGTCAACTACTATTAATACTTGGTTAAAAAAAATTAATTAATTAAACAAATATATATATATAAGTGATTCTTTAAAAAAACACACACACAAGATCTTAACCATAGTAATGGAGACAACAAAATTCCACAAAATCTACTAAGATCAATTAATTTCCTTAAAAAAAAATCTTAGTCTTGTATCTATGAATGGCTAGATTAATTGTGTGGGGGATGTGCTTTGTAACTAACTGTTCATGAGCGTTATGGTCACAAAAATCCTCTCACATATTCTCAGATAAACAGTGACAGGGTAATGGGGTGGATGAAGTCTCTCCCAATATTGTATCAGCATTATTTGGCTCCCCACATAATACCTGCATTTTATAAATGGTGAAAATGAAATCTTAACCTGCTTTTGTAAGTTAATGGCTGATCTAAGTAACAAAACCTGTTGTCCGGAGTTTCTCTTTCTGGTTTCTGCTCTAGTCCTCATCACTGAGGGATCGACAGTTCAGTGCTGCTATAATTGATAGCTTGAATAAATAAATAGTACATGTGAAGTGATTTTAGTCAACCTCCAAGGTTAAATAAAGTTTGAGGTGAAACCATAGAATTTACCTGTCAATATGGCCTTCGTTGTGACTATGTTCAAGAATACAAACTTGGTGGCTGATTTATTTTATTTAAACCTGCTTTAGACATACTTTCTAGAATCAGCTGCAAGGATGGCCTTGGAAAACCAACCTCCTTAGTTCCAGGAGAAATTGGTTGTTCTTGCAAAACAGGTTGAAAAGGTTAATGTTTGAAATGGATTCTGCATCTTTTTTTTTTACTGTTTACTTTCATGACAGTGCAGAAGATATGCACTTCACAAACAATAGGGAGAACCTTATAAAATTCACACTCTGTTCCACACACTTGGCTATACCCTTGGGTTTGGCTTTTTGGAAATATTTTCACCATCTACTTACCTTTATCTTCCCTGCATCTAGTACAGCAAGGAGTCCATGATAGGCCCACAACTGTAGGCTAGACTGACTGGTTATAAGCTAGTTAATGTGTATATTGATCGATTCATTCAACAATCCTATCCAAAGACTTGCTACTTACCAGGGCATCGCATTAGGGGCTGCATGTTGTTGATTGGCCCTCATCATCCATTCCTAACCCCATCTCGCTTCTCCCCTCTTTAGTATTAGCTGGAAGGTTAAAACATACATTTTAGAAGTCTAAGCAGCAAGACTTGCAGGTGCAATTAAAGTTCAGCTGGTAAGGTGCATTCATGGAATTTCTGGAAGACAGAAAGCAGAGTCATTCTTCTTGTGATAGTTGTGGCTGACTCATTCTGGCAGACGGGAGTACTTCATGACCAGATTCCACATTCCACTGTTGGGCCATCATCTTCTTGGATGTGGGTCAGCTGTGGTCATTATCTGCAGTTTTCAGACCTCTGTATCACAACAATGGATATATGACTTTTGGGCCTAAAGTCTCACAGTGGCTTGCTTCCAGTGATTTTGTAAATACTGAATCACCTTTTGCTTGAAATGCTTCAAGTGGTTTCTATTTTCTATATTCAGTCTTTTCAGGTAAAAGACATAAATCCGATGTAATCATTGCCCTCAAGAAACTTAGTATTAGGGGGGGACAGAGAATGCAACTGGAGTGGTAATATAATAAAGGTACAAATGGAAAAGGTATGTGGGGTCCAGAGTAAGGCACGGTATGGGGAAGGGATGTTTTGGGTGTCCATGACCACATAACAAACCACCCCGAAGCTTAGAGGTTCATCTCTCACAGTTCTGTGGATTGACTGGGGGTGGCTGGCTGGTTCTGCTGCTGGTCTGAGGAATTGCAGTCAGATGGTGGCAGGGGCTGGAGAATTCCAGAGGCTCAGGTGTGTCTCTCCCTCCACACGGTTTCTCAGGACTTCTCCTGTCCATGCAGCCACCACTTCGTGTGGACACTTCACGTAGTTGCCCCAGCAAGGTATCTGGGTTTTTAATGTGGTAGTTCTAGGCTCTCAGAAGCACATATGTGGGAGCTATCAGTCCTTCCTAAACTGGCCCAGCATCAGTTTTGCTGTTGTTTACTGGATAAAGTCCAAGATCTAGTCAGGAGACAGACACAACACAAGTTACTTCAGCAAGGAGAACAACCGGATGTTGGAAAACTAAGAATAAAAAGACAGCATGAAAGTATCACAGAGGCAATCAATGCAAAAATCAGCTACCATTCAAGGGCTGGGGCAGATAATCAAGAGGTTGTAAATACGAAAACTTAGAAACTTGAAGGAGGGGTCCTTGGAGCTGACTCAGATCTCTGAGGGGGGGCTGCTGGCCAACGGTTGACGATGTCTTGGTGAGATTTTTGATGTCTTTGAGACGTGCTGATTCTGGAAACGCTGCGAACTTGAATGAACGGCGGTAGTGCACTAAACCACCACCATCAGAAGAAGCACGTCCCACTGTCTCTTCCTGACGTGAAAAGGAAGCAGAAAGGAAGCGCGGGGTCCTTCATCCAGCCTCCACCCCTCGCGCCTCCCTGCAGTGCCTCCCGCTGATTGGCACAAGGGAACCAGAGGCCAGTTCCCAAAGGAGAAATGCGGAACACGTTAGAAATTGGTTGATTAGAAAGTGGGTGTCATGGCTGAGTGCCCTATGGGACTGTGAAATGAGGGCCGCCGATGAAGGTCAGCAGAAAGGGAAGCTGACGTAGGCCCCAGGGTCTCAGCTCAGCTTCAGCCTCACAAAGGAGAGAATGGGAGGGTGGGTTTGAGGCTGAGAAATAAGAGCTTAATAATCATCTGGATTTAAAAGTATTGCACATGAGTTCTCCGCTCCCACTTCTTTTATTCCAAGCACAACTTTCTCCCTCCAGAGAGTATTTGAGTTGGTTTCCAATAAAGGCACATACTAAATGGGACATGAAAACAAAACAAAACGGTTTAAAAATAGATAACATAAAGATCAAACACCATGCAGAGCAGTGTTTTCAAAACTTTGCATGGCAACCAAAGTAGAAATATATTTAATATTATGGCTTATTAGACACAAACACGTATAACTGAAAAAAACATCCATGAAGCAATCCTTATCCCCACTATGCATAATGTACTCTATTTCCTACTCTATTTTATTTAATTTTTAAAAAGTCCGATAAATCCTGCCATTTGTGACAATGTGGATGGACTTAGAGGGTATTACACTAAGTGAAATAAGCCAGGCAGAGAAAGACAAATACTATATGATTTCACTTATATGTGAAATCTAAAAACAAAACAAAACAGAATGAATAAAACAGCAACAGACTCACAGACACTGAGAAGTGACTAGTACTTCCCACGGGGGAGGGGTTGGGGTGGGTGGGTGAAATAAGTGAAAGGGATAAAGAGGCACAAAATCTCAATCATAATATAAATTAGTCGTGGGGATGAAAGTACAGCATAGAGTATATTGTCAATAGTTCTGTAACATATTTCTATGTTGACAGATAGTAACTATACTAGTTGGGGTGAGGATTTCATAATGTATATAATTGTTGAATCACTACATTGTATACTTGAAATCAACACAATGTTGTACATCAACCATACTTCAATTTAAAAATATTCTTAAAGTCTGATAACAACCTACTGAACTGGCTTCATCCTTGACTAATAGGTTGCAACCTACAGTTTGAAAAACCCTGATTTAGAGGAAAGAGAGATCTAGTGTTTTATAATAACATACAGCATTTAGGTCCTGCTTCCATATCAAAAAGTTCATTATTTTATTTAGCCCTCAAAACAATCCTCTGAGCTGGGGCTTCTCTCTAAATTGACTAATGAGGAAACAAATTCCAAGATACCAAGTCATTTGCCACGTAGTCAGAAGAGTAATGAATTGTGAAGCAGTTTGAAAGCCAGCTTTTCTGCTGAAAATCTCTGCCTTCGTCAGTATTGCCATGCCAGGATGAGAGACAGATTTGAACTCTAATTAAATACTAATTTTAGTTTTGAGCTCCGATAGACAAGGCAAACAAAGAGTCATAGAGCGCTCATTATCGAAAAAAGCAAGCACACAAGTTTGTCTGAACAAACTTCCTTCTAGCATTAAATCCTAGGGCATGGGCTCCATGTAGAGGCTATGGATAATGAAGAATATTGTTTTCATTTGTGGATTTTGCAGAAAACACCAAAGTGTTATGACGATTTCGTATACAGGCTTTTGGTAACAGTGGTGGAGACTGGGAGCTGTCCCCGATATCCGTTCTACCCTTTCTCCTTTAATGCTGTCCCCTCCCATTTTTAATTGGACAAATGGCCATCCAGAATAAAGACTATGCTTTCCAGCCTGCTGTGCAGGTAGGTGTTTTCATGTAACTAAGTCCTGCTAATGCAGTATGAGCAGGAGTGTTATAATGCCCTCAAATTGTCATCAAAGGGGATTGTGTTTGCTTTATTTCTGCATTCATTTCTATTGAGGCAGTAGGAAATGGCCACACATTTGATAGCTTAAAACAACACAAATTTATTCCCTCCCAGTGTATGTAGATTAAAAGCCCCTTTGGGTTCAGGAGGTTCCTCTGCTCCAGGTTTCACAAGGTCAAAACCAAGCTGCTGGTCAGTTAGGTTCTTCAAGGGAGGCTCTGGACAGAATTTAGGTCATTGGCAGAATCCAGGTCCTGTGGTTGTAGGACTGAGGCCCCCGCTTTCCTTGTTGTCCCCTAGGTGAGTCCCTTCTCTCCTAGAAGCTCCTGTCCAGTCCTTGCATGTGGCCCACATCCCAGACCAGCAATGGCACATCAGATCCTCTCACACTGGGAATCTCTCTGACTCTCCCCTGCTGCATCTCTTGGATCCCAGTTAGAGAACATTTTCTGTTTTTAAGGGCTTGTGTGATTCGACTGGGCCCACCAGATACTCCAGACAATCTCCTTATTTAAGGTCCTTAACCTAGTTACATCTGTCAAGTCCCTATTTGTCCTATGACAGGACATATTCACAGGTTCAAGGGATTACAGAACACCTTTCAGGGACCAGTATCCCTCCATGTGGTGACAAGGGCTTACCCGTCTTCCTTGCCTCTTCTCCCTGCTGCTGGGAAAGCAGGTGTCCTAGCTGGAGTGCCTGAAAGGACTGTGAAATGAGAGCTACGATTTAAGGATAGCAGAAAGGGAAGTCGAAGAAGCCTGGGTTCCCAGACAATCCTGGAGCAACATTCTAGCCCTTAATTACCTGCCTCCAGACTTGCACATAGGAGAGAAAGAGCTCTACTCTTCAGCCACCTCTATTTAGGGCTTCTGTTGGTCACAGCCAAACCTAGCCACCCCAGTAACATCTAGAGAAATGACTTATTAAATAAGTCCTGGGACAATCACCTATTCTTGGGACTTAGGGACCGCTAGCCAAATTCCATTTTATAAAGAGACTTTCTATCTTTGGTCATGAGACTCCCTAAATTAGTTAAAATATGTGTGCCTTACACATCAAATTAATTGAATTCTGACATCAATGCTGTTTGAAGTGTAACTTCAGTGTGGCTCGCTTTTGGCTCTATATTTTACAGAGTTGTTGGTTGATTTTTGCTCAAGTGTGGTCAGCACCAATGTGACTTTTCATTTCAGCCCAGACACTCTTGGGAAATGGTAGAAAGAGACCTAACTAGCCCCATCAAAGGGAGGATCTGAGGCTCCCACATCCAGTCTGTGGGGGGCCAGTGAGGCCCACTGAGCAAAATGGTGTCCCTGGTCTAATGGGATGAGAAAGACCTCAGTGTTTGGAGGAACCACGTGCTGTCTAAAGAACTCATTCACCAATGTATGTACCTTTCACATATATTATTTTGTCTAGTCCCCATGACCATCACATGAGACGGCATTATCCCTAATTCACAGGTGAGTAGACAGGCTCACAGGGATTATTTGCCCTCATTCAGAAGGGCAGCAAATAGTGGGTGCAGAACTCAAACTTAAATTTTGCTCAGAGTGCTGAGAAATGGTGCTTTTAGTTTCCATATTTGTCCAGAGACCCTTTCCTTTCTCCTCTAGTGGATCTGGAGACCAAAGGCGGGATGAAAGTTAGCTTGTCCTTCACCAAACGTGAGATCTATTTATGTTTCTATGAAAGGACCACTCATCCAGCAGAAAAATAATTGACTCTACTACACTTTGGTCAAGAAAATTAATCTTTCAACACTAAATAAAACCAAACCATGCATTTATTTATTGCAGTAAGTTCAATTATGTAGTACTTTTCAATTTTTTTAATCTTGGAGATTATTTTGTACATTTTATTGGATTTCTAGAGTTGCCAAAGTAGAAATAGTGATATGTCAATTTCAAATTGGCAGTATTTCCAGACATATCTAAAAGTGTGGAACTTCTGAATTTTTCTAGAGGATGTGTAAATAAGAGAAATGTATTTTCAAACTCTCATTCCCTTGGAAATAGAACTAACTGAAGGGACAGGAAAATATAAATTATTCAAATGATATAAATGGCAACAAAAATATTGTTACAATTTTTATACATGTAATTATCATTAGGATAGTTTGATGTATTTGGTAATGCAGACAAGAATCTTGAATGTATGCTGATGATACGGCATATATTTAAAGTGTCCATGTGCCCTGTATTTAGGGAAAGATTTCAAGCCTTCAACTTGAAGTTGAATTATAAAATATTGCTATCTATGCTTTCAAAAGCCATGGCATCTCATTTAAAGAGAAAAATAATTTTGATGAGAAAAAATGGACTAAATTTTTATTATGCCTATTCTGCTCTCATGGTATATAAATATAGCCAAGCTTAATGTGGGAACCCAGCAGTGGCAGGTTATTACTAGGTAGCCCTAAAGACCTATGTCAGCCAGCCACTTTCACTATTAAACAGCTATTAATAGCCACTATTTGCAGAGCTTGACCTTCCTTTCCTACACAGCCTTACCTGCAGATCATTTCCCACCGCCCAAGCTGTCTGCATGCAGCAATTTCCTGAAGGCTGACTCCCAGCCCAGAGGCTGCATCACTCCTAGTTCCTCTGCAGGGAGGCCTTTCTGCTTCCTGCAGCCCTGCCTCAATTTCCCGTTAGATTTGCTGCCTTCACATCTAGCTTGTCAGAATGGCTTTGAGTAAAATTTGATTCAAAGTCAACCAAGAACTTTCCTCTTCTGGCCCTTCTAACAATTTGGTTTTTGAGGGGGGTGGGGTGGTGTTTCCTAGGTGATGCTGTTCAAATATAAAAGACCTTACTTGTGAACTTTTTTCGTAGAAGAAAACAATTTTAATTCATTATTCAATCATGCACTACTTTAGCAATTGGTCAAGTTCTACCAAAGTCCCAAACTGTGTTCTTCTAAAGATAGCTTTTCCTGCCTTCAAATATTGTGTCAACACAGAGAAATGTGTGGACATTTTTCAGCAGTAGCAGAGTCATCAGACACTTGGGAGATGTCTGCGCGGGGCAGAGTATACAGGAAGGTGTCCCAGGACCCTAGTTACACACTGATCATTGTCATCATTGTGGCATACGTAGGACCAACACGCGCGCGCACACACACACACATTTTATATATATATATAAAACCACACAGGCTTACTGAGACACACAAAAATAGACTCACCCGAAGACACACACTGTACACACATAGGCACGAAGATCTAGGGAGAAAGAGAAGGGGAGAGAGAGAATGAGGGAATGTCAATATAAGAACAGGCAGATCTCACCACCTTGCACGGCAATACTTAGATTTCATTCAAACATAAATGGCCTTGAACTGAATCAGCTGAAGAGGATGAAGAGAAGGTGACAGCGTTAGACTAAGGCGCCGAAATTAATTTGGGAAATCAAAACATGCTTTGTTGTTCAGAAGGAGAAATTGGGGGAACCTGACCCCTATTTACTCTGGTAAAGTCACCGATAATCAACCCAATCTCCATGGCTGTGATGACTATCAGAAGAGGCGATCCGCTTCTTAAAGCTGTGAGTGCCTCCTCCACAAGCTGTGCGACTTTCAGACGTGCCCGGCAGAAAATCAGAGCCCAGTAAAGATTGCTCAGTGATTTCAGGCGCCAGTCGCAGGTCGAAAGGCGCAAGCGAACTACAGATATCAGACCTATTAAAAACAATAGGCAGAATCTGAAACCATCACCGACTTCCCGACTTCTCCGCAACATTTATTTCTAATAAATATTGTTATTGCATGGTATGAATTTAGCGTTTAGGCTGAGAACTTCTTCGAATGACTGAGTTAGCAAACCTACAGGAAGTAACACATCGCAGAGGAGATATTCGTGTGCCGTGCGCTCTTTCTGGCGCTGTGTGATCCGGCGCTATTCACATCGAGGCGCATCGCTCAGGCTCCCGTCCGCAGAGCGGCGTCCTCTCGGGTTCTAACCCCAGCGCTCACCCTCTCTCAGCGGGTGTGCGCTGAGGCACCCGCGCCCAGGTTTCCGAATCCCGGGACCAGCAGCTGTGGCAGAGCCAGCCCCGCGCTGCACACGTGGCGCGCGCGGGGAGCGCCCGGCTGGTTCGCAGCATCCGAAGCGCTCCGCAAACGTACCCCACTTCTGGTGGAGGATGCCGGGAGGAACGGAGGCGCTTATGGCCCCGGCTCGGCTGACCTCGGGGGAGTGGAGGGGCGCCGGGGCGCAGGCGGGCGCGCTCCTGGGTTTCGCGGTGAGCAGAGCCGGGCAGCCCGCAGGAGCGCACCTGCGCGCGGTGTTCGCCGGGGCCCTGCCCTGCCCCGCCGCTGTCCCGACAGCCTCCGAGGGCCCCTGGGGTCTGTTTACCGTATGAGAGGAGCTCGCCGAGCCCGAGGAACCGAGAGAGGTCGGCGGCCTTAACAGGGGAGGCGGGAGCCAAGTTCGCACCTCTGGAGTCCTGGGACCTGGAGATGAGCACTTGATTGGCAGAAAGAGACCCTTCCCAGGGCCGGGATGGCTGTTTTGTTTTTCGGGATCCTGGGAGATGTCATCCTTAGAGGCCTCCTCTCTCCGGAGACCGGGCCCGTGTTTGGGGCTCCAAACGCTCCGGCTCCTCGGCCCGCGGTCAGCTCCGCTGGTCGGTGAGGCCGAGGGTGGCCGCGCAGGGCTGGAGATTCCCATTTCGAGTCCCACGCGGAGAGGCTTATGGGACCTGCCCTAGACGCTGGCCTGAAGGGTCTGCACAAAGTCCCCTGCCCGCTTCCGCCGCTCCGGTGGCCCTAGAGAGACACTCCCGGCCCGCGTCCGCTCCTCTCCCTCCTGTCGTCGAGGCCCTCTGGCTGGCCGGCCTTCGCTCTCCCTGCCTCGCTGGAGGGCCGGTCTCCACTAGGGACACTTTACCTCGGCCACCCCGCACCTCGTGTGCTGGCGACTAGGCGGCCGGGTCCGGAAACGCTCTCTTCCAAGTACATCATTCCATTTCATCCCCTTATGAGCCCATTTTACGGAAGAGAAAACGGAGAATTAAGTAATTTGCTCAAGGCCACACGAAGGTGAGAGGAAACAATTCAAGCCCGGGGCGGCGGGACTGGAAAGCTGAGCTCAACTCCCTGTCCTTGAGCTGTCCCTGAGTTCGAATCCTGCGAGGGGCTGAGCTGAGTTTTCAGCAAAGTTTCGGATCCAGGGCCGGCCCTGGGCGGTTGGAGGCCGCACGCCGGGCCGGACTCAGCACCTGCGCCGTCGGCCGCTCAAGCCCGGCCCCGGGGGGCCCGCGCTGGCTCCTTGGGTTGGCAAGCCGCGAGCCTGCGGCGGCCCGGGCACCGCGCGAGATTGGTAGGGAGCCTCAGAGACGGCGGTGCATTTGGGCTGGAGCCCTGAAAGCCTCATCGGCCTCTGAGGACAGGACTCCACCATCCGGTCCTCCCCTGCTGCGGATGCCTCCCCGCATCAGCTTCCTTTGTATAAAATGCGGACAGTTTCACTTACCTGGTGAAAGTTGCTGAAGGAAATTAAAGGAGGTGATTTATGAGGTAGGACGTCCTAAAGCTATAGCAAGTGCTCAGTAAAGATCGGTGGGTATATAAACGAATTGCATCAACAGCGACAGCCTAGGGATTTGCCAAGAGAGACCCGGACAATTTCTACAGCAGTAGCTTCCGGTTGCTTCCGAAAATGATGATGATGGTTATAAAACAAGGATGTGAAGAGACAACTATTTTCTAAATACCGAATTAAGTACTTTACACGTTTTCTTTGGTTTAAATCCCACAACTCTGAGATAGTATTCACCTTCACCTTACAGTTATGGAAACTGAGGCGCAGAGAAGTTGAATCATTGTATCAGACATGGATCTGCATTTGAGGAACCCGGTTCCAACACAGGTTGGCCGGACTCCGGAGCCCAGGCACACGTGGAGAGGCTGCAGAGCAAGGACTCGTCTGCCCCATGAGACCTGCCACTGATGAGAAATTTCCGCTTTCTGATTCACTGCATTAGGATTCGATCTCTCTCTCAAACACCCCCCCCACACCCACCCACACACATGCACCCCAAAAACAGAAACGAAAAACAAAAGTATAAACCAAAAACAAAACAGAAACAAGCTCTGTGTTTCTTTGCAAAAGAAAGTAATAGCAGCTGCTGGGACTGAACCGATGGCATGCCACATGCCCGGGTTCAGGAGGCACCTTCCAGAGCACAACTGGGTTAGGACGGTCGTCAGAGGCTGGGGAGGAGCAGGTTGGGCCCAGAGGCTGGAAGCCCACTAAGTCAGGGCCTGTTTGTCCTTAACACCAGACCCTCTGGGCAGCTCAGACTCATCGCAGGCACTTCCTTGGGAAGAGTCATGGAAAGAGTCCCTGCTGAGACCCCCGCTGTGGGAGGAAAGAGACCAGGCCACAGCCCTGGCCAACTGCACACTTCCTGCCCGCCTCAGTGGGGCCGGTTGGGCAGCTCCTGGATCTGTGCCTACAGTGCTAGCCAGTGGCCTCCGAACACCATGCCTCTGGACTATATTGCCTAAGAAATTCATCTTAAGAAGTGACAACTAAAAATGAAACAAAGCAAAGCAAACCGAAAATCCACCCCTCCCACATGCTACCCCAACCCCAACCCCAAATCTGGTGTTTCTTAATTACCAACTCTCCCCTGGTTAACCCTGAAAAAACAAACACTGCTTTAAGTTTTAAAATAAATTGGAAACATTTACAGGGTGAGAAAGGTTTGATACAAAGGGAGGGGAGTCAGTTTCATCTCTTTCTGTGTTATCCATATTTATTGCATGTTTTCCATAGACATCACCTGGACACAAAGCCCAGACCCTGAAATGAGCGACTGACCTGGAAATCACAGATCTGCCGCCTGTAAAGAACTGTTCATTTAAAAACTTTAAATAAAAATAGCCCCTTTTCCAAACTCTCCAACCACGTTTCCTTCATTTCTAAAGATTAGAAATCGCACTGACTCTGTGATTAGTTTCCAAGGTGGGTTGGGCCTCTCTGCTTTCCTTTCCACACTGCCTTCCCTGCCCTGAGACTAGGAGCTAAATCTGCTTGCTAAACACACGGCTCCAAATGCCTTCAGTTTAGTGATCTCTCAGGGGTCCGTCTTTCTCCACCAAATCTCATGCCCCAGGCCCATCATCTCCCTTTGCCTTCTCTCCAAGTGTTGAACCAACAGGGTGCAACAGAGACTCTGGCCCTGCCCCTACACCCCAGTGCTGCCGCTGTCCAGCCACCCTTGCAAATGTTCTCTTCTTCAAGAGGAAAAGAGATGAAGAATAAAGGATATGTGCTGGTGAAGTATGTGGCAATGCTAAAAAAATTGAAGAAGGGAGAGGAACAGGAATTATTCTATTCCTTGGGTATTGATTTCACTGGGTCTTTGAAGCCACGTATGTTTCAATTATTTCCACAAGTTAAGGAGGAAGCCAGAGTAAAAATGGCTCTTGGGCAGACCAAGCCACTCCACCCAGCTTGCTTGCAGCGTGTTGGGGGCATCGTTCTAGTTTGTACAGTTCCTGTTGTCTTTTGAGAAGTTGGTTTCCCTGAAGAGGTCCCAGTTCTGGAGCGCTGGGACCTACACAACAGCAGCAGACTCGCCAATCCAGCGATAACCGCCAGAAGAGGCCCCAGATATCACAGAAAGCATCTCTTCTTGCAGGAGGTCTGCCAGCCTCTCCCCAAGGCGCTGCCATGGGCACGGGCGCCTGAAAGCACAAGTTCTCGACCCTCCCCGTCTGGGGTGAGCCCCGCAGCTCCCTCCCCATCCAGTCTCCAGGGCCGGTCGTCCATACCCCGGTCCCAGGCCCGCTCCCCTCTTCTCTGCGAGTGGCCGAGGCCGCCGGCAGGGAGGAGCCCGCATTTCTCACCGGGGTTCCTGCGGCCGCCGGGTCGCCACGCTGGAGGGCTGTGGTGACGTGCTAAGGCCAGGCGGCAGGCGGCCCTCTCGGGCGGTGGCAGACGCAGCGGGCGGCACAGCACCCCCGGGGGGCGGCGGCGGCGGCAGCGCCAGCAGCTCCTCGCCCGAGGTCACCGCGCAGTCCTGCTCCACGTCCCCGCCACCTCTGGCCGCGCTCCCGCAGCTGCGCTTCTTGTCTTCCTCCTTTTTCCACTTCATGCGGCGGTTTTGGAACCAGATCTTGATGTGCCTCTCCGTCAAGTTCAGCATGACGGCCAGCTCCACCCGGCGTGGCCGCGAGATGTATTTATTGAAGAGGAACTCCTTCTCCAGCTCCAGCAGCTGCGCTCGCGTGTAGGCCGTGCGCGTCCGCTTGCTCTCCTCGGGCTCGGCTGCGTAGGCGCCGCCTGTGGGAGACAAAGCGTGAGTGTGGTCCCCCGACCCGTGGCTCCTCCTGGCGTGTCCCCACCCACGCAGCCCCAACTCTCCAGCCCGATTCCTAGGAGCCCTGGCCCTCCCAGCTGCTCCTGCCGCCGCCCCCCGCCCCCCAGGCCCCTGTCCCAGAGCTCAGTCCTTGCGCACGCAGCCCTTCCCGGGTAAAGACGGCCTCTTCGTGGAGCTCAAAGCCGCGCGGACCCTCTCCGTGAGCTGGCGGCGGGCTCTGTCAACCAGTGGTTCTTGAATGAGTCCACTTAACAGTGTTTAGGCTGATGCTGCTTGAAACGTACATACAGATACCTAAACCCACTCGATTCTACAAGGGCAATACAATACCTTTAATACATATACGGTACTTAAAAACCCTACAACTTTCTGACGAGGACCCTCAGTAAGAAACACATTTCAGATCACCACCCGGTTCCCACACCGATGGAGAACTGACAAAAAATTTCAGGACATAAAACCTTTATCATTTACGATGCTAACTTTTCCTGTTGTTTACTATTTCATTTAAAAAATGGTCTCCACACAGCAAATTGATTTCACGACTAATTGGTTTTGACAGGCTTCAATAAAAACCTGAGGTTATGACATACATTGTATCTCACTGTATTCTCTCTCCATATAGTTATATTGTGCAATCAGCCCCAAATCAGCAGCCGATAAATTCTCTATAATTGTCATTTTAATTTCAGCTGGACCCCTGTCCTCGAGTAGAAGGGATACTAATCTTGGCCCCAGAGAAGGTCCGTGTCAGTCACAGCCTCTGTGTCCTGGGCCACAAATACTGGCAGAGGCGGTGAAGGAAGGCTTGGGGGCTGGATTCTTGCTGGGGAGCTGAAATCCTTGGAGGAGGGAGGAGGGGGTAGTAGTGGGGTGAGGGCTTGGGGATCCAGCTCCAGTCCTGGGTCACAAGGCAACAACGACTTGCCCGGCAGATCAGCACCGCAGCTCTGGTGTTTGCCACTGGCACCTCTTGGTCCTGATCTTTTTCTTTCTATGCCAGACACCGATGGCACCCAGGTGGTGGACTCCGGCGCGCGGTAAGCTCCACCAAAACACTGGGAAGAGGCCTACATCGCCTTGTCCTACAAGCAGAGGTATAGGACATTTCTCCTGTGACTTGGCTGAGCCTTAGGGAGTCGAGGGGCCAGTGGGTGTGTATTTGGGGGGAGGGTTAATTACCCAATAGAACCCGCCCAGGTTCTCCCCCGCCTCCCAGGCCCAAAGAAGGCTCCTAGAAGCCAAGGCGCTGGGAGTCATCTCCTAATCTTACACTTCCAAGCCTTCCTTGGGTTGGGAGAGAAGTGAGGGAACCTTAAAGAAACATTTAAAAAGCCCTTTCAGGGTTCTTAAATTCAACCCACAACCACTTGGGGCCCCGAGGTACTGCCAGTGGCTGCTCGGGGAACACTGCCCTCCCTCTCCCCCCTCCCCCCAGCCCGGAACCTGCGTGCTGGGTGAGGTGGCAGGGGATGGAGGTTGCGGATGGAGGCTGCTGGTGGTCACTGGGAAGATGCCAAGGTCCCTGAACCTGCACCCTTCCCGTAGGGTGAGGCGGGTTGGGGGCAAGCCTGCCAGTGAGGCTGATGCAATTCATTTTCTAGATCATGTTTTTCAAAAGTCCCTATTGTTATTAATATTCGTATCCATACTGCGAGCGAAAGCCCTTTGGTCACCTGGCTCTCCCGGGGGCATGAAATCCTCCTGGGGGGTGGTGCAGGTGGGTTCCCAGACCTTTGAAGTTCGGCTCCCCGAAAAGTTTCCCGAGAAGATCGCGCTGGCCTCCGCAGCACCCCACAGGCAGCTTCCAGGAGAGGGGGTCGGCCCCTTCCCTCGGCTGACCCCGGCTGAGCTTCTGCAGTGGGTCAGAGGGTGCAGGCCCTGACCCGAGGACTCTCCGCGGAGGATGTCACCCCTCCAGGGTCACCCCTTCCCCTGGCAAGGCCGCCGGTTCTCCCTCACGTCTTACTCTCAGGCTTTCTGGTCCGCCAGAGCCCAAGCTGCAGCAGTGCAGGGATAACAGTAACACCCTCGGGGGTGGGGGCGTCAGGCCACGCCAGAGGGCCTCGTTCGGGGCCTCCCTCGTCTTTTTCCTGGGGAAGCTGCGCGGAGGGCCCTGAAGGCCGGAAACGCGCGTTCCCAGCGCGCGGCGGAGGGGAGCCCCGCAGGGAAGGCAGCTCCTGGCAGGAAACTACGGGCTGGCCTTCCCTCAACCCCTCCCGCCTCCAAAGAACCCCGCGTTTCACCAGGCTCCCGAGCCGCCGGCCTGGCCTCGGACGCACAAGCCCCTCGCAGCATCTGGGATTCGCGGAAGATGGGGGTGACTGAGGCCCAGTGTGCGCCCTTCCCTGCCTCCGGGCCTGTCCGGTCCTCCCCACCACCCTTCGCGAGACAGGGAACCGGGGAGAGGCGAGCCCCGGGGGATCCTGGAAGAGCCCGACCCCCAAGTCCCGCTTGGCTGCGCCGGGGCGGTGTCGGGCAGGCGGCCAGAGCCGGCAGAAGGGGCGCCGAGGATTCTCTGGGGGGCGCCAGCTCGAGCCTCGTTCCCACTACCCCGACTGTTGGTTGGAAGGAAAAGTCAACTATTTGCACTGCAGGTGTGAGCAGAAGGGGCTGGGGAGCGGAAGCGATAACATTGTGTAGCGGCGGCGGCACAGGCCGCGCCGGAACTCGGCGGCGCGCTCGGGGCGGGGAAGGGCCCGGGGGGCTGCTGGGCGTCTGCGCCTCCCGGTGCCAGGAAGCCCTGCTGGCAGCACGCCGGCGCCTGGGGCCGCGAGGACCCAGGTCTGCCGCCGCCTGAGTTGGCTGTGCAAGAACAGCATCTCCTTCCTCCAGCGGACTTGCTGGGAAGCAGCGCGGGGACCCCCTTCAAGCGCTTTTGTTGGTTCATAGATGAAATGAGCATCGCAGACGCCCCTCTCCTGCCTGCCTGCCTGCCTACCTCCGAGCGTGAGCCGCCAGTTTTTGGCCTTGCGGTGAGCACCCCATCCTCATCCCCACCCTCACCTCTGGCCGCCGGACACCTTTGCAGGCGAGGGCGCAGTTTCCCTTCCCTGCTTTTTCTGCATCTCCTGGGTGCCCCTGAGACTGCCTGCCTTTTTCTAATGAAGCCGTCTGGGCTGGCTCTGGGCGAGAGGGGGGCCCCGGACTCGGAAGGCGCGCTCCTGGCCGAGTCAGGAGCATCCCAGAGCCCTGCTGGGCTTCTTGGACGTGCACTTCAGGGTATCCTGGGGTGGGGGGGGGCAGTGTTGGAGGGTCCGAAGTCTTGAGCTCTGCCAGGCCTCGATTCTCTGGGAGGGTATGGGCTCCTGGAGTTCAGCATAAAAGGGAAGGAAGGGGTTTAAGCTCCCAGGAGCAGAGCTGAGTGGAAAAGCCGTTCCAGCTTCAGGGCAGGAGGGCCTCGCTGGCTAACCGTGTAGTTTGGTCAACTAGCCCGCGGCTGAGAACGCGAGCCGGGAGAACGTCCCAGGCAGAGTTTGGACCGGTTGGGGCAGCCTGGCCGAGAGCGGGAGACAAAGGGAGCGGGAGCCAGGCTTACCTGCCCACTGGCCTTTCCACGCGTGGGCCTTGGTAGATTTCATCCACGGGAAAGGCAGCTGGACACGGCTTGGCTCCTCCAGGGCGCCAGGCTCGGCCCCATCCGGAAAGGGCCCGGCCGGGGGGTGGGGGAGCGCAAGCTGAGCAGGGAGGTGGTGGTGGAGGTGCGCCACCCCGGGGTCGTCAGCGAGGGCGGGCACCTCGTACGGGGAGATGTCCGGAGGGCTGCCCTGCTCCAGCGCGCCCAGGGCGCCCGGAAACGGGGGCGGCGGCGGCGGGGGCTGGCGGCCCATGTAAAGGCACGCAGGGGGGCTGACGCTGAACTCCGGCGCAGGGCCGCGCTGGAATGCACACGGGTCCTTGTACAGCTGTGTGGCCGCGTAGTACTGCTCCTCGCGGTTCATGGCTGCCTCCCGGCCTTGCAGACTGGCAGTGGCGAGCGGGAGCCAGGGACTCGGGGCTGTGCGGCTCCCCCACAGCCGCGCCACCCCTGCTCGCTTTGACAGCTCTGCTCTGGCGGCAGAGGGAACCCGCCGCCGGCTGGGACTGGCAGGCCGGCCGCTGCGCCATAGGCTCCTGTGCCCCACGTGGCTCAGCCGGAGGCCATTATTGGCCTGGCTGACAGCCTTAAGAAGCAAGGCCCAGGTACCCACTAGCACCTGCATTTATTTGTTTCAATTTTCTTTCAGCTGAGTTTACTGCACACACTTGTATGCGCAGCTGGCCGTGCTCTCCAAAGTGGGGCACGCGTGAAAATACTAGAACTATATATATTATATATCATTGATAGAAACACTTTCATAGTACTTCGATCTGTTTTTCTTGTATGTTTGATAATGTACGTAATATTTTAGTTCATTAATTTATAAATGTACACATGTTGAGGTTATACACTTAAACTTATTTTAACTGTCAAGGAATACGGTCAAAAATATTTACAGACCCCAGCTGTGCCGGCTGTACAGGTCGGAAGTAGTTGGTCCTACTTTATTTTTGAAATCCGTACACAACCGCCAGTAGTATCAGTGAGCTAACACGTAGAGATCCCGCATTCGTCATATGTTTTTATCTGTGGCTGCATTGCGGGGACTTCTAGAGTGCAAACCATAACTTCAGAAGCGTTCAGTGCGTTTCCCTTTCACAGTGACTTAAAAGTAAAAAAAATTTTTTTAATTGCAGGGCATTGTTAACTGATTTTCGGGAAATTGTGACTCATTTGGCCCATTCAAAATGCAGTTGCCTAACGTGGTAAGGGGGAAAAGAAGCAGCTCGGAGGCGGGGGCAGGGAGTTGGCACGGGGTTTCCAGATCCTTGATGGCTCTCCATGGATTCCGAGACCCGCTGGCGTCTGTCAGCTGGAGGACGTTCAGTCCTGCGTCTGTGAAATAAGGCAGGTGGGAGAGAGAAGGAGAGTGCTCAGGAAAGAAAGAAAAGCTTTGCGTTTTTATGACATGTCCGTCTTTGGTCCACCTGTTCGGTAACTTCCGGGCACTCTGGGGTCCTGACTTAAATAAAGACGCTTTTTTCGGACCCGGTGGCGAGAACCGACTGTCTCCCGGTCGCGGTGGCCACCAGTCCCCAGCCTGGGCATGACCACCGCTGCCGACCCGTTTGCCCTGGGCCTCCTGGGCAGCCTCGGACCGGCTCCTGCCGAAATGATCACAGTCCTCCAACCACGGAGGGCTTTAGAAAAACTGGATAACTTTGCAGAAAAGCCCCTTCAAGAGGGAGAGTGAACCGCAAGGAACCAGCAAGAGATAAATCACTGCAACCTGACTTTCCTCAACTACAAACTACAACCAGTCCTTTACAAGGTAGATTTTAAAATATTTCTCCTTGTGGAAATACTTGTTTTAAACGCATAGGGGTTGAGTGCGCTACTCTGAAAGACTCTCATTTTCATTAAAAAGCCAAAAGCCAGCTGGAAATGTGGACTTTTCTGCAGGTTCCTTTCTTTGTGGGATGCTGGTGCCGCGTCAGTGTTGGCGTTTAGCTGTGCGCTGGGTACCGAGCCGTCTGCGCGAGGTGGGAACGCGTGCGTCTCGGGGGCTGGAGGACATCCCGGCTCCCACCGAAGGGCAGGCTGGCGGAGGTCGGGCGGGTGGGGGGAGTTTCGGCGATTTCTTCAGGGAAAAGGACCACCTGCGGCCCTAGGGGGGCCGGGGAGTGAAAGGTGGTGGGACCCGCGCGCCTAATCTCTGCGCGCCCGCGTCAATGAGCCCATTGTTCGCAGTGGCCACGAAGGACCCGACCCTATCACCTCGGCCGCGAGTGGCCACATCGATCAGCAGGGCAGGACAGGAGAGGGGCTGCCCCGCCGCGGCGTGTTGACCCTCGGAGATAATCTGCCAAGTCGTCGAGGGTTGACTTGGCGACGCGGTTATGAGCGGGCGGTGAGCTCCGCTTGGGACAAAGATCGGCCACATTTCTCCCCCTCCTTTTCTTCCCGCCTCCCCTCCTCGCCAACCCCACCCTATGCCCTGCACGGTCCGCGCAGCCCCCCCTTCTTCGCCTCCCCTGCTCCCCGCCTCGCCCGCCACCCCTACCCAGAATGTTTGCTTTGCACTTCTCGTCTAATTGCACATTTCTGTAAATTGGTCTCCATTTCGATGCTTCATTTGCTCCCATTTAATATTTTTGCTCGGCCCTGCAGAAAGAAAAGAGGCGCTCAGCACAAAGCAAATCCACCCAGTGCTTCCTCGGGCAAACCCCAGGAACCCCCGGCTGAACAAAAACGTGGGGAGGGACGACAGGTGGGGCCGAGGGTTAAGGGAGGGATCGTGTGCAACGGAGGCAAGTCGTCACTTTCACAATTAGCATTTTCTGTTGCCTGCTTCCCAAAGAAGTGACCCAGGAGACAAAGGTCAAACAGCCATTTATAATTATTATTAGGTGGGACAAAGCTACCAGGATTTTTGGATTGGCTATTTATAACATTCATATAAAAAACGCAGCCCCCCATAGTCCTCCACTGAGTGAGATCGTGTTCTTCTGTGGATAAAGCTCATGGTATCATAAAAATCGCCAAGTCCATTACAGGTGAAATGCGTTTCCGCTCTGAATCCCCGCTGACGCCTGAGCCCCTCTCGCCTCCCACAGGCCTGGAGCGATACGGAGCCATTAGGCCAGCGCCTTCCCGAGCCATTTAACAGCAGCTCTTATGGATAAATAAACAAAAAAGGCTGTAAACCAATTACAGTGTGGACAGTGAAAAAGTCGTTTATTAGGACGACGTCCTGATAGCCCTCGCTGATATTGGAGGTCCTTGCCTACCCTCTTCCCCCCTTCCCTTCCGAGATTTAGTTTCTGCTCTGGGGAACACAGGTTCCCTTGTTCTTGATGGTGGCGGGTCTTCCTCGGTGGTTTCACAGGCATGCCAAGGGCTGAATTTGGCTTGGTGCTATGACTTTTTAAGCCATTGTATCCCATTATAAAGGGAAAAAAATTAGTTCAACTTCACTTAATGCCAAAGATGGATTCATAATGAATTTAGTTTATTAGAGCATATTTGTTTTTGTAATTAATTTGCTGTTAAAAATAAAAATTATATTACACCCAGAGTTGAAACACCAAAGCAAATGATGTGATGTGTGTAATGAGAATACTCCTTCCATAATTTACCTTGAGTTTTTGTACCTTGGCCTTTCCTTCAGTGGGCACCTGGGCAGGCGGGTCGTTATTGTCCCAGGGTGAATCAGCTTCCCTCCTATTCCTGATTTCCTCAGTCTTGTATCTAGGTCTGAGAGGAGAACATTAAATCTAACTCAGTCAGGAAAAAGGACCCCAGACTTTGAATGGAAAGCTCTCTGTCAATTCCCAGAGCAAAACAATCCCGCAGAAATAAGTGGAGAGTTGAAATTATTTTCCAGAAAATTCAGCCCCTCCCTCCGCCTCCCAATCCTATAGAGAAATGAAGCCTAAAAGACTAGCTTAGTTGGGCAGTGGTCTTGTTCTCTACCTCACTGGCTCTCTTTAGCTGAGAGCAGGCTGGGAGGGGAGCTTTGGGAGGCTCTGGGCTCCCCCGAAAAGTGTGGGCCCCTTTGCTCCACTGCTTACTGCTCCATCCCTGGGAATGGGACCCCTGACCCCAGCCCTTTCCTCACATTTTTGTTTAATCCTTCCAAGGCCCTCAGTTTACTTTGCAGTTGAAAGGAGAAGTGTAAAAGGAAGTTGAGACTCCAAAGCATCTTAGCACTGCCCCACTAAAAGCGTCTCAGCGCCCCCACCACCCCCAGCATCCCTTGACCAACCCTTGAAATTCCAGACCCATCCCTTTGGCCTGCTCTTACCCAGGCTCCTGAGGCTGCACCATCACCAGATAGGCAGTCTCCAGAAACCCCAGGCCTTGCCATTTCTCTTCTCTTCTTGGTCCTGGATAACCAGCTCCTTGCTGCCCCTGAAGTTACCTTTCTCTGCCCTCTACCTCCTCCCTTTACTGTTTCCCATGACTAATCCTTTGTTCTCCTGGGGAACTTTCCTTACCTGCTGGTCCCTGCCCAGAGCTCAGAGGAGGCTTGACCCACGTTTTCCCGTCACTCCAGCTGCCTTCCTGAACCATCCTGTATTTCACATGGTTTATGAGTAGGAAGAGTGAATACTATTTTTAATACTATTTCTATTTTCAATACTATTTTCAGTACTATTTATTGATTGAAGAGCTCTAGAGCTTTTAGTGTTTGCCTATCTGCCATCTCTTTGAATGACAGAAACACGGTAGTGGAAATATGTGTGGCTTTTGTGTATGATGGAAAGCTCTTAGGAGCTGTCTACACCCATCTTCCAAATCTGCCTCTGCTCTGCACAAGCTGTGTCCCTTGGCAGGTTATATAATCCCACTAACCCTCCCTGGCCCTATGTGTAATGGGAACAATAGTACTGCCTTAGAAAGTATACCGACTGCATGTAGCAATAGTAATAGCAAATACATGGAACTAGGCACTGTGTTAGGTACTTTACATGTGTTAATCCTCATTAAAATCCGACGAGGTAGATATTATTCTCATTTTGTTGTGGAAGAAACAGAGGTGTAGATGTTAGGTAACTTGCCCAGAATCACACAGCAAGTAAGGCAGAGCTTAGATCCAAGCTGAGGAGGTCTGGCTTTAGAATCCATTCTCTTGGATTTGATACTGTACTGTCTTGCTATGTAGTAGGCAATCAAGAAATGTATCATATTGTTTTTGTGAAACAAAATGTCTACTGTTCCCAGCACTTCGTAGAGGCTCCATAAAAAGCCATCTCCTCCTCTCCCACCTAACATTGTTTTTAAGGCACGCATTTTGTTATTGTTCATGAGGTCATCCAAAAGAATTGCAGAGCTGTCAGCACAGCCCATGCCTAAGGACATCCCCGGACAGGTAGGCCTGGGATGCGATATTCAGAACACTGCGAGGAGGCACTGGGTGGATATATCCCTGAGTTGTAGCGCAGTATGCCTCCAAAGTGGAGGAGGCTAGAGCTAGCTGGCCTTGGCTCTAGCCAGCCCTTAATACACCACAGAGAGGAAGCAGGCGCAGGGGACACACAAGGCTTCTCCTTCCGTACACCCATAAAAGCAGGGTAGAGAGACTCGAAGGCAGGGAGCTCATCACAGCTAAAAATGCCCTGGTCCTCCTAGCAGGGGTAGAATCCAGCACCTAAGTAGTGTCTGTTCACCAGAGATAACTCCCATGGCATTTTCTGTGGGTCTTCTGCCTCCAGGATGGAGATAAAGCTGTTGTCGTAAACTCAGAGGAAACCTTCCAATGGTTCAGGAGAGATGGGAGTGATCCTAGTGCGTGGGTCGGGGCACGCTGGAGACCTGCTGCATCCCTGCTTTCTCCAGGGCGGGAGTGAAATTACGGGCAGCCCTGGTCTTTGTGAGGATGCAGAAACACCCCTGTCAAGGTGATTCCTCTGTGTGTCCCCCCAAAACTGAGACCCAATCAAAGGGTTAAAATTGGACATCTGTGGGGATTAAAGTCAGAGAGTCAGCTCCAAACCCAGAATGGGACCCTAAGGGCCCTAGCTTTTGTTGTTGTTGTTGTTTTTTGATATCATTAATCTACAATTACATGAGGAACATTATGTTTACAAGACCCCCCCATCAACAAGTCCCCCCCATATACCCCATTCAGTCACTGTCCATCAGTGTAGTAAGATGCTGTAGAGTCACTACTTGTCTTCTCTGTGTTGCACAGCTGAGGGCCCTTGCTTTTGACTGCCGAGGATAGACCCACTCCCACTCTTGCAATGACGAAAGTAAAGGCTTATTGTGGTCGCAACTTCATTGAATTTTCCTATTATTACTTCTTTCTATGGTAGATATTTCTTATCAGTGTATTGTTGAGCAGAGAGAAGCTCTATTTGAATATATTTATTTTGTGTATTTTCTCCAATTACATATTGTAACACATTTACCTTTAGGCAAATCCCACAAAGGTACAGACTCTATTAATCAATGAAATGATATGGGTACATAGGGCACTGTTTCTGGAAGTATGACTCATGAACCATGTGTATCAAAATCACTGGAATGCTTATAAAATGCAAATTCCTGAGCCTAATCCTAAATCTACTGAATAAGCACACGTGGGTGTGGTAGGACTTGGGAATTTGCATTTTAAACACACCCAAAGTCACTCTTGGGCACACTGTGAATTGGGACTAATAACAACAACAATAAATCCTTAAACTATAATATATTTGATGCATGGAGGCTTACAGATACTCTTAAAGAAGAAACACAAAATACGGACATTCAAAAGAAAGTACTTCTATGTCATAAGGTTGTGTGAGGTTTAAATGAAGAAAATTATGAAAATGTCTAAGGGCAGAAAGCATGCTACTGGAATCTGTGCATGGGCAAAACACACATCAATCTTGAGCGTTTTCAGATTTGCCTTTCTGTCTTACACATCCATTCTTTCTTTATGTGACTAACGATTTAGAAAGGATCAGCACCATCTTATTTTGCTGTTGTACTTCCTCCCACTGAGCTCTTTAGAAAGAGCGGGGACACTCCTTGGGATGTAATGCGGCCCCAACATGGGCTCAGCGAAGTCGAGCTGAACATTTCCAGCCACAGTAGCTGACACACGAGGGCAAATAAAGGGAGGCAATAAAACCAAAGCAAATTGATTCATCTCTAGGCAGTACCATTAACTTGAGTCTTAATGCCATCCTCTATCCACACTGAACATGGCCAAATAGCTTTCTTTAAAGGTAAGTGAATTTTATATAATTTGCAGCTAATTCCATTTCATTCTGCCCACATGAGCATGTGATAAGGGAATGTTAAACTGGTTAACAATAACAGGCTAAAAGCAGCATTCAGGAGGAGGCCAATATTTGATCTCCAAGTGTTCTGGCTCAGCGCTGAGAAATCCAGATGACCGTGAGTGTGTTGGTTTCTTGGTTATTTGCTTTCTATTCTCCTGGCTCCTGAGTAAAGGGCAGTGAGAAAACACTGGGATCCCATCTGTCACAATGAGGCCAGTTACAACAATCATAACGATTCCTTTTTACAAAATCATTCTTGGTCTGACAAACACTCTTTAGACTGCAGGGAATTCAGGAAGAGTAAAAATAATAGAATCAATAACAACTTTGTTATCTAGTAACTTAAACAACCCTTGCCTGCTGGGATGGCAGAACAGGCTTTCTTATCTTGGAAACAGGAAAACTTTCTGGATAGTAAATTATTTTTTCACAAAATGTTTCTAACTGGATTAGGTAGGTTTCTAGAGAAAATGCCTAACGGAGGAACCATGCCAAATTCTAATAATTTAGATACAATGTTTTATTTTTAAGCTTTTGTTTGGTTTTTAATCTGTTTTTAGCTTTTCAGATGATGTCAATTCCTTGTACATAAAAATATGATGAAACACGTCACAAATGTGTGTCATCCTTACACAGAGGCCATCCTAACATCCTTTCTTTGATACAATATTTTAAAATGTGGGAAAAGATTTGGGTCTTTAATATGTGTTTTTTTCTTTCATCTAATGGAACATCAACTGTTGTACAATTATCTGAATTTTGAAAACCTTAATGGGAAATTCTTATTTAAATGTCTGGATCATCTAGTCAACTTGATTTTTGTTCCCGTGCCAGTGCTTGTCTACCTCCGTCAGTTCTTGCTCCACACCATGTTCTTCTGAGAGCTTTCACAACCCACCCCTGAGTCTTCAGTGTCAGGAAATGCTCTCTCTACTGAACAATCTATCTGAAAAACAGCAGGGAGTACACCTGGTTTGATTTGGGTGTTCTGCATTTATTTCTTTGCATGTAAATATTGATGGCTCAGCTCAAGAGTCATGAAACATATCTTTGAGGAGAGCCTCTCTCCCACAGTGCCGCTGTTATAACAGCAACTACACACACCACAGAGATTCTCCTGACCCGATTCATTCAATAATTGAAGGGAAAGTAGAAGTCGAAGGGCATAAACTATCAAGTTAGTCTGTCTTTATTGCTCTTATTCACACCCACGTCCATTGCTCTTATGCTGAGCTTTTAGTATAGACCCAGTCATTTCACATTTCCTTGTCCCTCTGACAACTAGCTTATGTAGGTTGTTCTTAAAGCCCGAACACAAGTGGCTATACATAATATTTTGTATTTGATGTATACAAGATAAAATATTATGTCTGCATCCAGACTTAACGGCCAGCCTGTATATAGACTGACCTAATTTCTTTTGGTTTTCTTGGGAAAGAGGCAGGCATGCACCTAAAATTCAATTTAGGGGAGGAAAATCTTTTCTCTTTTTACTAATGCTGTATTGTATAACATAATCAATCAGCGTTGTCTGCTTCATTTACAAAGCAATCTATTAGACTTTGCTAACATGGTTACAGTCAAACCTTGAAGTTTCTAAAAGTTGGAGTTAGAGATTGCCACGAATCCAGATAAACAGCAGTGTTTTCTTACCTTCCCAGCAAATTGTGACAGGTGATAACAAAAAGGCAAACAAAAAGCGTCTAACCCCTAGCCTGGTGTTATCTGTCTCCTGGCCTGTAATTACACAGAATTTGGAGTTTTCTCAAGAGAGTGGAGTGACACTATTTACCTTTTTGTATTTATAAGACCAGTAGCCAAACGAAAAGGTAACTAGAGAAATTCAGTAAGGAAGAGTACTTCCTGGGAAACATGTGAAATTTTCCCTTCTCTGCTGCTGTTTCTTTGTGAAACTCTTCCTGCAACCCCAGGGCCATTTTTAAAGAGAATGCTGACCTTATTCCATCTACTAATTACAACATGCTAGGACTTTAGTTCTGATTCCTGCTTGATATGAGGAGAAAAAGAACTGGAGATGATTCCAGTTCAGCTGAAAAAATAATTTAACAAAGTTGGATGCTGTTTGAACAGTTTTGTTTTTTTCATATGTTGGGTAAAGGGCAGTGGAATGGTTTTGAAAAAGGGAGACAGGCACATGGCCTGGCCTGGCCTGTTCCTCATTCCTCATTGAATTCAAACTTTCTTTTCTCGAAAATGTATTCAAAATGATTCAGTTTTATTCAGCTTCGAAGGAAATCATTAATTAGGTCAATGGAAACAACTAGTCCCTTAACACCAAGTTTTGCATAAAACCCTATCTATCAAGTTACTAGCCATTTCAGAATTTTTATCTCCTTTCTGTGACCCTCTCCATCTATAAGGGGTCCTGAAGCATGTCTTCAGTTTACACCAAGGATGTCAGTAGAGTCATTTCACTTGGCACCTGGAAAGAGAATATATAATGGATAGGCAAAGATCCTAAAGCCATAGTTTGGTTGCCATTGGCACTGTTTTGCTTCCTTTTAATTGAGAATAAATTCACATTATGTTGATTTTGCCGTCTTAAAATGTACGATTCAATAGCTTTTAGGATATTCACGATATTGTACAACTATGGCCACTATCTAATTCCAGAGTATTTTCATCACCCTAAAAAGAAACCTCATGGCTCCTAACCTCCTTCTCCCTCCATCCCCTGGAAACCACTGATATGATATACCCTCTGTCTCTGTGGATTTTCCTCTTATGGAAATTTCATATAAATGGAATCACATACTATGTGGCCTCTGGACAGGCTTCTTACCAAAATCTCTTCTGAAGCTCATCCACATTGTAGCAGGTATCAGTACCTCATTCCTGTTTTTTTTACATGTTAGGAAAAAATAATTTAATGGTGTTGTTACATAGCATATTGCCTAATTCCAGTGGATCCTCCTCTCTTACTGCTGACATTATCTCCAGTATTTGAATTACATGGCAGGGTTCATTTCTGTCTTACAAAAAGTACCCATTTTCCCACTTCTTTTCATTGGGAAATGAAGTTTTTATATATTTTGATCCAGCATGTGTACTTCTGACTCCACACCAAGGTGGATCAGTCTCAATCATCATCTTTTCACTAGGTATTGACTTCAAAACTACCAAATTAGCCTCAGTTTTCAGTGAGCAACCATTAAATCCTAGGCACAGATTCAAATCAATCAAAGCAGCTGCCGCTCAAATGAATGTACTACTCCACCTACACACCGATGTCTGTTTCTTTTCATTATGTCCAAAAATGCAGCATGCAATTTCCGACAGTGAAGAAACATTGGTAATTTTGTTTGTTCTGACAGGTCAAACTGTTTTTCAAAATATTTGAACTGAGTATCTCTTGAACAAAACTGTAGTCGATCAAAATCAAGTCCACATTCCCCTATTGCTACAACTTTCCCTTTATTGTTTTCAGCAAGATTTAGCAACTCTGCTAATTAATGATCAGGGTTATTCTTTTCAAATTCATTGCATCTTGTGGGATGGCATCTAACTGTACTGAAAAACATAGCATTTGTTTATGCCAAATGCAGTGCCTCTTTACTGTCTTGTAGATTTCCACGTGTAATTATAAACTTTTTAACACCAACCTGGACAGCTTTCTCTATTACATCCTGTAAATCATCTTAATGCTTTTGAACCCCTCTGTAAACTCCTCTGAACATAGGATCTGTCAAGTTGATACCAATATCCAAAAACTTGAAACGACTCATGACCCTACAGCAGGATCCAGAGGCGGAAGCCCTCATTCCTTTTTATGTAGACCTTTGGTTGTTTGTTTTTTAGTTAAGTAGCTTTTTGAAATTGGAATGAATGCTACCAATCATTCCCCCCCCCCCCACAAATGCACATGTATGTAAGCACACAAACTTCAGCATGAGATTTCAGGAAATTCCTAGCCCCCTGCCTCTCAGCCCATCCGCTGCCAGCCCTCACAGGCAAGGATGCCTGACTCATGCTTTTCCCTCTGCTTATGGATTTGGGGTTGATGGTACTGCATAGTACCTGGAACTTTACAAAAGTTGATTCCTGTGACTACTCCCAATGGTCCCTGTTTATTTGATTGGATATTCATGCTGTATACAGAGGACTTATACATTGGATAATCATTTCTCAACTTTCTGACTAGTCACCTGCTCTGTGAGGATAAGCATAATGAGGTCAAATGGTGAGTTTGGAAGAGGTGAAATTATATTTCTAAGATTTATTAGAAATTCATAGATGTATGGATGCACTGAACTGTGCATCTTGCCTGTTGCCATAAATGATAGCCTGGCTTAAGATTGTTCTTTTCTTCCTCCCTTCAGTGAGCCCTTATCTAAATATCTGCCCTGTGCCAGGCACTGTGGCAGGCTTTGGGGATATAACAAAATAAGACATGGCTCCTGCCCTGGAGGCCTTTTGGATTCTAGTGGTGGGCAGAAAGCAGGCGCATAAGCACTCACAGCAGAGAACTCTGGATGCCCCCAAAGAACAGCTCTCCACCTCTTACTGCAAGCTGGTAAACACGTTACTCGCATAGAGACAATCTGGCTATCCCTTGTGGCCCAGTTTTTAGTTATTTCCTGAAAGCAGGTAGAGTATGGTCTGGCCTCAAGTTTGACTTTGGACTTTCAACTGACCAGCGTCTCAAGTTTCTCACCTACTGAGTGGCAGCTTGGTGAGTGTTAAAAGCATGGCCTTGGAGCTGGACTGTCCTGGTTTGAGTCCCAGAATCACTGTGTATTCTTTGTGTGACCTTGGGTGAATCCCTTCATCTCTCTGTGCCTCAGTGTCCTCTTCCATAAAATATGGCCAATGATAACACCTGCCACAGACAGTTGTACCCCTCGAGTTGTTAATATGTGGGATGCACTCTGAAAAGAGCACATATAGAGAGTGCCTCGCTCTCCATTCACTCATTTATTTATCCACCCATCATCTATCCATTCATTTATTCATATTTAACAAATATTTATGGAATGCCTACCCTGTGCCACACACTGTTAGGTACTGGGGGTGCCATAGTGAAGGGGTAGTCTCTCTTTTAAAGAAGCCTCTAGTCTACTAGGGGAGTCAGGCAACTAGAGAGGAAATGTAAATGCAGTGAGATGATTTCTGTGATAGGGACAAAGGCAGGCTGTCTAGAATCACGGGAACACCATGAGAAGGGCACCCCCATCCTTCCAGCTTCATTCATTCCCTAGCTAAGGCACACACCTTCAGCTCCTTTAGAGTTCCCTCAAAGAGCATTTCTTTTTTAGAAATTAAAAAAAAATTGTGTTTAAAAAGCACATAACACAAAATTTACCATCTTAACCATTTATTTTTATTTATTTTTATTTTGGTATCATTAATCTACAATTACATGAGCAACATTATGTTTACTAGATTCCCCCCATCACCAAGTCCCCCCCCACCCCATTACAGTCACTGTCCATCAGCGTAGTGAGATGCTGTAGACTCACTACTTGTCTTCTCTGTGTGGCACAGCCCTCCCCGTGCCCCCCCAACACATTATGTCTGCTAATAGTAATGCCCCATTTTTTCCCCTTATCCCTCCCTTCCCACCCATCTCTTAACCATTTTTAAGTATACAGTTGAGTGGTATTAATTACATGCATGCTGTTGGGCAGCCAATCTCCAAAACTTCTCATCTTGCAACACGAAACTCTATACCCATTAAACAAAAACTCTCCATTGTGCCCTCTCCCCGAGCACCTGGCAACCACCTCACAGGGTTTTATAACTTCCATTTGTACCTTTTCATGTTCTTCATCATGTTAATTTCCCACTGTTTTTGTCATCAGCATTACTGTCAATGGGGCCTTGTGTTCTGTCATGGGTTTCAGCTGCCTGGAGACTTTCCTCCAACATAATTCTGCCTTTTCCCTTCTTGCTGCTGCTGTTTTCTGGAGTTCTGTGCACTCATTCGCTCTGTGTCTTCTGGAACAGCAACTGCTGAAAATTGAACAATGTTCTAGGAACAGGCTTGTTAAGCACTGGGCTAATGGCATTAGCCCCATGCTCTGTCTGCTGGTCCCTGAGCTCATTCATCTCTGTGGGAAGATACTAAGGGAATGAGGGTTACAAAAAGATCTGTTTCACGTAAGTTAGAAGAAAATGAGTGAGTGGGGAAGCCCATGCACATACACGTACACTCGTGGCTAGATGCATTTCAGTACCCAGCTTGATCACACCAAATATGTCAAACGGGATGAAAGCAACGCTTTGGGAATATGAATATGACAACGTAAAGTATGGACCAGAGTATGAGACACTGAAGTAGGTAGACCAGTTTAGAAGCTGTTCCAGCATAGTTGATGTATGAGAAGGTGTAGTCTAGAATCAGTAGGGAAATGGAGAAAAAGGGAAAAATTCTGAATTTAACAGGGAGACACCACAGGATCTGGTGACCTGTGGAATAGGAGGTAAAGGAACATGGGGACCAGTGTTTGCTGAGGGCTGACTTGGGGCAAGGCCTTTGCCCATAGGACCTCATTTACACCTTAGGACATTCCTCTGACTTAAGCACTGTTACTCCCATTTTACTATTGAAGAAGCAGAAGTTCTTGCCCAACCTTGTATGCTTAGCAGCTGGTGGAGTCATATATATGTCACCCGGAATCTGACTCTAAAACCCATGCTCGTTGATTACTAAGGTGGCTTCAGGCTGCTAGTCTGGGACACTGAGAAAAAGGTTTTACTATGGATAAAAATGGGGTGTTGTTAGAGAGGCCAGTTTTCAGGGAAGATAATGATCAGTTCTATGTGAACATGCTGAGCTTGGGATGAAGGTGCCCAGTGTAAATTCCAGGGGCTTGCAGGCATCTGGAGAGGAAGGGCTGAGTGAGATAACAGCCCCGCATCTAGATGGCTAGAGACCTACGTGCTGACTGGCTCACTGAAAGATTTGAATGTAAGAGGGAAAGAGAACCGAGGATACATTCTTGAGCCTATCCCCACTTCGGGGGCAGAAAAGAGGGGAATCAGTAAATAAAAGTTCATGGGAGTGTCATATGGTAGAAAACTAGGTCACGGGGTATGGAAAAGCGTGACTAGACGGAGGGTTCATATTGTGGGTCATGACTCAGCAAAGTCATTGACGGGTTCTGAGTAGAGCAGGGCACCTGCCTAACCTCAGCAGGGTCACCACGATTCATCCAACATCATCGACACTGGCTTTATACCTGCACCCACCAGGTCCCAGTTTCTGTCCATTCTTCCTCTTTAAGTAGCTCATGAACTGGCCTTTCCAAACGCCCTTGGCCACTGGGTCTCATCCAAGTTATTGTTGCTGGCTTCTTCCCACCCTGGCATGTGTACTTTACCACTAGAATTATTTTTCTTACAATATGACTTTTATAATTTTCTCAGTCAAAATATCTATTTTCTCCACTATCTAAAAAGTCAAACTCCTTAGCAAACCCAATGGGTCTTTCAATTTGGCACCAACCCTGTCTGCAAGCTGCCTTTCAGACAAACCCTCCCCTTCCCTAGGCACCAAATACTCTAATCAAATGGTCATTCTCAGCATCTGCTGGGGCGTCCTGCCCTCCTAGTGCCCGGATCAACACTCTCCCACGCTTGATCCTGGTAAACTTCTGTTCATTCTTCAAAGGCCAACAGAATGGCAACTAGCATAGGAAGGACGATGGGGTGAAGCAGAAAGTATTACTAGATTCAAATTCAAAACCGAGGAATAGGCATCTGTGATCCATATGATTGTGATTATTGCAAGAGAAACGCCCAAGCAGAGCCACTACCTCTTTCTGTCTCCTTGTTAGATTCTTAGGTTGTGTTCCCTGCCGGGATGTTGATGTCCACAGGAGTGTTCCCCCCCACTCCCACCATGTGTCCATTGTCCTCTCATCTGGGGACAATAACTTCCTCTCCTCGCGGTCAGTCTTCTTCCTCAACTTTTGCTCTGGACGTTGTGGCGTCATGCTGGGGGCCTTTGGCATTGTCTGAACATTAGGACGTGTCCCAGTTCCCAGAGCCCAGGATGGGTGGTTAAGATGGGTCCATAGAAGATCAGCACACATATATGTCACCGGACTTGAACTTGAAAAACCTGAGAAAACTGAGCAGCTGGAATGGTGCTCTGCACTCTCAGCCAGGAGGTCTGCTTTTTAGGCTTGTCCTTGCTACTTAGGGGTTGTCATCTAGAAACAGATGGTGATTTAAAGTGGACGTTTGCGGGACCTGTGTGGACATAGAATTTACTGGAGTTTCCAACATGGCACCTGCAGGACTATCTGGCAAAAGACGCTGGCAAAAAAACATCTGGTGAAAGACTCTCCCTACACCTGAAGGAATTCTCTGAAACTCAAGAATTTGGCGATTTTAATGAAGAATTAGTTAAGGCTGCTGCCCATGGAGATGTTGCTAAGGTGGATGACGAGCTGAAAAAAGAACCTACGGGCTGAAGCTATGTTTCCACCTGCGGGTAAAGTTGCCTGAGTACAGATTTGTTTAGAGAGTGATGAGCCGAAAGCCAAGGAATGCCAAGGATTGCCTGTCACCAGCGAGGAGCGGTTCTCCCTCAGGGCCTCTGGAAGGAACCGACTCTGCTGACACTTGGCCGATGCTCCTAAATGTGAGGAAATGAATTTCTGTTGTTCTAAGCTATGCTGTTTCTGATAATTTGTTACAGCAGTCCTAGGACTGAAGAAACAAATCTCATTTTTCTAACCATGAAGTGACAATAATAATACTACCTTATAGGGTTGTTGTGAGGGACAAATTGTCATTAGAAAATCATTTACGGAGTCACAGTAATGTAAATTCCATACTCTCTTCCAATTTTTTAAATTTAAAAAATTTTAAAATTTTGGTGTCATTAATGTACAATTACATGAGCAACATTGTGGTTACTAGACTCCCCCCATTATCAAGTGCACACCACATACCCCATTACAGTCACTGTCCATCAGTGTAGTAAGATGCTATAGAGTCACTACTTGTCTTCTCTGTGTTCTACTGCCTTCCCTGTATCCGCCCCCCCTGCTACATTATGTGTGCTAATCATAATGCCCCCTTTCCCCCCTTATTTCTCCCTTCCCACCCATCCTCCCCAGTCCCTTTGCCTTTGGTAACTGCCAGTCCATTCTTGGGTTTGGGGGTCTGCTGTTGTTTTGTTCCTTCAGTTTTTGCTTTGTTGTTATGCTCCACAGATGAGTGAAATCATTTGGTACTTGTCTTTCTTTCTCTGCCTGGCTTATTTCATCGAGCATAATACCCTCTAGCTCCATCCATGCTGCTGCAAATGGTAGGATTTATCTTCTTATGGCTGAATAATATTCCATTGTGTATGTGTCTCTTCCCATTTTTTGTTCATATTTGAGCATTTCTTTATCAAAACCAGGTGACTCATGTCATCACTGTTCCATACTTCCCTTTGAGCCTTCCCAATGCAGAGGTAAGCATGCTCTGTGGCTAGGTGAGTTTGGGGCCATGAGTAAGATATTTTTGAACCTCTATAGTCTGGAAAATTCCATCTCACTTCAAGGTGGATGAATAAGTTCCTATAATAGCTGCATAAACTGGCTGCCTAGGAGATATTCAGTCCAACACTAATTTTTAGTGACTTTGCCTCTGTGATCTAGATGTGCCCTCTGAGTGTCCCTGTGAGCCATTTCTAGGGTGCTTTTTCATACTTGGAAAAGACATTCCATTTTAGTTTTTAGTCCTGGATATGCTAAAAAGTTATATCCAGAAAATTTTAATGTGTTTTCTAAGGTGATAGCTATCTCAGTAAATTATCTTTTTGGTGTTCTGAATATTATATGTCAGGTATTTAATATCACACAGTACATTTTAAAATTCTTTTTCCTAAAGCTTATTTTGTGATTTTTGAGATTGCTAAATTTTTTATTAGATCCTTTGATACAATTTGATCTCAGCTGTTAACAAGGATTCCTTAGCTTAGGACTCTATCCTCCTGTTCATTTCATAAACATATGTGCAAATCTTCTCGAACATTGAGTGTGGAGTAGCAACAGGCACATCACCAGGTTAGATTCTAGAATGACATACTCATGAGTCCGACATGATTCCATAGACTAAGCAGGGATGACACGGGAGGCACACAAGCAAAATCCATGGATACGACCTCATACCCTTCAGGAACGAGGAAGAAAGAGCGATCATAGAATTCTGCCAACACACATCATTCAGGGATGTGACTTCAGCCAGCAGTGAACCTAATTTTCTCTGTCTTAGTTAGGAAGAGGACCAGTGATGGTCTGAATGTTCGTGGCCTCCCCAAACTGTTGACATCCTAACACCCAATATGAAGGTATTTGGAGGTAGGCCCTTTGTGAGGTGCTCATGAGGGTAGATCTTTTATGAGTAGGATTAGTGTCCTCCTAAAAGAGACTCCAGCAGACAGCCTCATTGCCCCTTCCGCCATGTGAGGGCACAGCGAGTGGATGGCTCTCTAGGAACCCGGAAGCCAACTCTCACTGGACACCAAATCTGCTCAGGCTTACATCTTGGACTCTGCAGACTCCAGAACGGTGAGAAATAGATTTCTGTGGTTCACAAGCACCCTATCTGTGGCATTCAGTCACAGTAGCCCAAATGGACTGAGACACGGGATGAGGCAGTCATCCACCCACAGCACTTACTCTTGTACGTGTGGCTCACAATGACTCAGTGCTTCTGTCTTTCCAAGAAATCTCTTAGATTCCTGTGAATGGAGCTGAGATTCCTTTGGCACCATCTGCTGTGGACCCCCCTCTAAATGTAAAAGCCATGTCTTTGCAATTTTGTTTCCTCAAAAAATGCACAATGAGCATTTATTGATTCTCCTTCTCTCCCTCCTTCCCCCGTCCCCTCTCCTTCCTTCCTTTCTCTTATAGTCATAATGTCTGTACGTCAGTCACCATGGTGCTGAGTCCTGGGAACTGAAAGATGGAGACGGCCACTACTATGGGTTGTTTGACTGTTTTGAAAAATTCTTGTAAAAATGAAGATTTATTTACTGATTGCTACTTTCCCCACATATTTTTTTTCTGAAGTAGAACAAGTGCTAGTCTCCAAGGCTTGAAAGGAAATAAAAACAAGTGAAGGATGGGTTGAGGTTTGAAGGTCCAGAGTTTAGGGTGGGTGGGGAGACAGACTGGGGAAAGAGGAAAGAGAAGCAGGAAACAGTTTTTCCAGGGATTGATTTTTAACCCCCCTCAAGCCACATCAATATCCTTCACAGAGCTGGTTAATTATCAATTTTCGTGACAAAGAAATGTTGCCCTTACTCTTTTTAAAGCACTGGAGCACAAAGCAGCCTGTACATGAAATGCCTTCGGTTCACTGAAAAATTTGCATTTTGCTGAATCTAATGGTTTGTTCATGTACTCTGCATGCTCTGTGTGCTTACAGTAGTCTCTAAAATACAAAATAGGCATTTTACCTTTACCATCTTTTTTGGGCCTTGTTTCTTTCCCTTCTCCTTTTTTCCTGCCTCCCTTAAAATTAACAAGATTGCTATATTTCCCATTTCCCTTATATACACGACTGGGACTATAGGTAAATAGCTGTTCCCATAAAAATTTCTTAACATCCATAATGATTATAAATTTCCAGCAGAGTCTGTACTGCTTAGAACAAGACAGGGACAAGTTTACTACTCATTTAACTAACTACTCATGGAACCAGCATTATATCCCTTTTATTTTTTCCAGTTATATTCTCTTTCTAAATTTTATTAATGTATCACTGATATACAATTTTATGAAGGTTTCACATGAGCAATGGTATGGTTTCAACATTCACTCATATTATCAAGTCCTCCCCACCCCTTAGTGCACTGTCCATCAGCATAGTAAGATGCTATAGAGTCATTACTTGTCTTCTCCATGCTATACTGCCTTCCCCGTGACCTACCTACATTGTGTGTGCTATTATTAATGTCCCTTAATCCCCTTCTCCCTCCCTTCCCACCCACCTTCCCCAATCCCTTCCCTTTGGTAACTGCTAGTCCATTTTTATATTCCTTCTATTTTTATCTAAAAAATTTAATATCATCTTTTTAAAATCCCAGGCTTGGTCTCTTGGTGGCTAATAAATGTCTACTTGAATATAACAACACATTTTACTCATTTTTAGCTTCACCTTCTTGCCTCTATATCCTTCCCTCTGAGATCACTTTTCTTCTGATGATATTCTTTTAATGATAGTATGGGGCAGGACACATGTACGTTACTGGAGTCTTTGTAGATTTTTAAATGTTTTGATCTTTTCTTCACAAAAAATGGTAGTTGTGTTGGATGTACCCTGTTTCCTCTCCAAGTTCACTTTCCACCGCATTCTGCTCTGTGCTCTGGGAGGCTGCCTTTATGTATTGCAGAAACATATTCTTTTATTCTCTTGCTGACAGTGTGTTTAGCCAATAACAGGCATTACAAGGAGATCAGACTTGATGGTGTAGACTCATTTCTCTCTGCATTTCCCCTCTAAGTACAATTATAGACTCTGGAAACAAGAGATACCAAAGGACAACTCTGAGCTGTGGGGATTGGGGTGCGCCGGTTGGGGCACCCAAGGACAGGAGGAATGACTTAGTTGTAGGGCATCTTACAACCACCCAACCAACAGAAGAACGTGACCCAGGCCTGGTGTTTTCTGACCACAAATCTAGCAACAAAAGGCAGCTGGGGTAGGCTCATTCCTTTCCTGGATCAAACAGGAGACCCACCGACAACACCAGGTGAACCTAGTAGCATCAGCAAGTGAGTTAAGTCAGGAAACCCACCAACCGTAAGAGGCCAAGTGACATGCTCTCCTTCCCTGCAAGGCCAGAGAGCCCCCTCTCCACTGAGAGACACTAGGAGAGGACAGCTCTGGCCAGGGAGATCTCACCACAACAAATGGGCAGCTTGGGAAGTCTCATTGTCCCAGGGGTCTGAAGCTGTCCTCCCCCACCTAGAGGTACCAGGTGGCCTGGCCATGGATGTTCCTTCTGCCCCAATAGGCAGCACATGCAGGGACACGTAGAAGCTTCACTTGCATCAGATAAACCAAGAAGATCAAGATAACATTGCGAGGGCTCTAAAACTTGTCATTAGAACAGGAACTTGCCGAATTAGGCAAGAATCTCTGTGTTAATCTAAACAGGGTGACTGCTTGCTAGAATAAGATATTTAAATAGGACCCAGAGACTTCTAACATAATAACCAAATGTCAAGGATATAATGACAAATCACCTATCATACCAAGACTAGGAAAATCACAACTTGAATGATAAAAGACACTCATAGCTCCAAAAGCATGATGAATCAGATGTTGGAATTATCTGACAAGTATTTTAAAGCAGTCATCATAAAACATTGAGCAAGGAACTACAGGTTCTTTTGAAACAAGTGAAAAAAAAAATCCCATCAAAGAAGTAATAAAAAAGAACCAAATGGAAATTATACAACTGAAAAAATAATTTTAAAAATCTTACTGTCTCAATAGTTGAGTGGAGATGACAGAGGAGAGATTCATTGAATTGAAGATAGATCTGTAGAATCTATAGAATCTGAAAAAAACAGAGTACAGTGGGAAAAAAAGACAGAACCTTGGCTACCTATGGGACAATAATAAAGGATCCAACATTTGTATCATTGGAATTCTAGAAGGAAGGGAGTAAAAGAGAGGGGCTCAAAGAGTATTTGAAGAAATAATGGCTTCAACACCTCTTAAATGATAAGATGATAAATCCACCAGGAAGACAATCCTAAATATCTATTCAGCAAGCAAGAGAGCCTCAAAACAAAATACATGAAGGAAAAGCTGAGAGAACTGAAAGAACCCATAATTATAGTTGGAGATATCGACATCCTACTTTTGGCAACTGTTAGGACTATGAGACAGAAAGTTAGCAAAGTACAAAAAAATAAGACATGAACAGCACAATCAACCAATGAGATCTTATCAAAATATATTAAACATCCAACAACAGCATAATATACAATTTCAAGTGCCCCAAGACGTTCGCCAAGATAGACCATATTCTGGTCCACTAAACTAACATCTTCATAATTGAATAGAATTGAAATCATACTGACTATGTTTCCAGAGTATATTTCTGAAAGCTTTATAGTTTTTCATTTAATATCATGGTTCATTTTGAATTAATTTTATAAAGGCATGGAATTTGGGTCAAGTTGTTTTGTAAGCCACAGATATGCAATTGCTCCACCACCACTCACTGAAAAGGGAATCCTTTCTCCATTAATCGCTTTTGAATCTTTATCAGAAATTAGTTGGAATCAAACTAGAAACACCTAACAGAAAGGTAACAGGAAATGTCTAAAAATTTGAAAATTGAACATACACTTCAAAATAACCCCTGAGTCAAAGTCTCAGAGGAAAATTTAAAAATACATACAATTGAATGAAAATGAAAATATAATATAGCAAAATACATAAGACTCAGCTAAAGTGGTGCCAAGAGGGACATTTATAGCACTAAAATATTTCCATTAAAAAGAGGAATGTTTTCAAGTCCATAATCTAAGTTCCTTCCTCAAGAAATTATAAAAAGAAGAGGAAAACAAACTCAAAATGAGGATAAAGAAGGAAATAATAAAGATAAGAGCAGCAAACAATAAAATTAAAAACAGAAAATGGTGAAAGAAATCAAACAAGACCAAAATTAGTGGAGAGACATACTGTTCTCATGTATTGGGAGATTCAACAAAACAAAGGTGTCAGTTCTCCCCCAGATTACTTGTAGGTTTAATGCAGTTCCTATCAAAATCAAAGCAAATTTTTTTGCAGACATAGACAAGTTTATTCTAAAATTCATATGGAATGACACAGACTCTAAAATAACCAAAGCAATCTTGGAAAAGAAGAATAAAGTGTTAGGAATTAGTCTACTCAATTTGAATATTTATGTATCTACAGTAATCAAGAATGTGTAGTATTGGTGGAGGGATACACAGATAAATCAGTGGAATAGAATATTGAATCCAGAAACAGACACTCACAAAGATGCCCAACACAATTCTGACAAAGATACAGAAACAATTCAATGGAAAGATGACGGTCTTCTCAACAAATGGTGGTGGAGAAATTATATATTCATAAGTTAAAAAAAGACCTAAATTTCATACTTTACATAAAAATAAACTCAAAATAAACCATCATCTTAAAAGTGAAATATAAAACTTTCATGAAAAAATCTTCAGGAACCAGGGCTAAGCAGAAAGTTCTTAGACTTGGCCCAAAAACACAATCCTTAGAAAGGAAATTTGACAAAGTGGACCTCATCAAAATTGCTCTGAAAAATTTGGTAAGAGGATAAAAAGACAAACTAGACTTATAGACCACATTGTTTTCAAAAGATTGGTATCTATAATATCCAAAGAACTCTCAAGACTCAACAGTTAAAAAAATCCATTTGGAAAATGAGCAAAAGCATAAAAGATATTTCACTGAAGAAGATATACAGGTGGAAAATAAGTACATGGAAAGATGTTCTTCATCATTAGCAATATACCAAGACTGAATCAAGAAGAAATAGAAAATCTGAGTAGATCTCTAATTAGTAAGGAGATTGAAACAGTAATCAAAAACCTCCAAACAAAGAAAAGTCCTGAATCAGTGGCTTTGCTGGTAAATTTTACCAAACACTTGAAGAACTAACACCAGTCCTTTTCAAACTCTTCCAAAAGATTGAAGAGGGAATACTTCCTAACTCATTCTCTGAGGCCAGCATTACCTTGGTACCAAAATCCAGACAAAGACACTATAGGAAAAGAAAAGTACAGACTAATAACCCTATGAATATTGATTTCTCAAAATTTCTTTAAAAAATTAGTGAATTAAATTTAGCCACATACTAAAATAATTATACACTGACCAAGTGAGTCTTATCTTTGGCGTTTTCAACATATGAGAATCAATCAGTATAATACACCACATTAATAGAATAAGGGGAAAAGAACCACATGATCATCTCAATAGATGCAGAAAAAGCACTTGACAAAATTCAACATCCTTTCATAATAAAAACACTCAACAAACTTGGGATAGAAGGAAACTTAACCTGGTAAATGCCATATATAAGAAACCCACAGCTAACATCATTCTCAGTGGTAGAAGACTGAATACTTTCCCCTAAAATCAGGAAAAGGACAAGGATGTCTACTATCATCAATTTTATTGAATATAGTATTGGACGTCCTTGCCATAGCAATTAGGCAAGAAAAAGAATAAAGGCGTCCAAATTGGGAAGGAAAAAGTAACTGTAGTTTTTCTGTAGATAACTCCCAGTGATGATCTCTAGCCCTAACCACTCAACTGACCTGCAGCATAACATCTCCTGTGACTAGCTGGACAATATACTTGGCTATTCTGTTGGGATCCAAGGTCCTCCACTAAGTAGGATAAGTGCCTATCAATTAGGTTTTTATTTACTGAAGTGCCTGACTTTAAGCTTTCGATTGCCGAAGTGTCCACTTTAAAGATATACACTTGGAATAAACACACTGCCAGCTACACAACTAGATAAGGAGCTAGGCCATCCCACCCATGCAGCTCCCCTTTCAGAAAGCCCTGGGTGACCTGGATAACTGACCGCTTGAGTGACCATTCTCTTCCCTTCCTGCACATCAATTTCTGCTCTTATGTTTTAAATTCATCAATAAAGAGTGAAACCCTGAAGCCGTAGGTCCCCCACCTTCAATCCCAATAAAGGCAGAAACCCAGGTCCACGCATACGTTCTCTCTCTACTTGAGACCTCGGGCATGCCGTGTGCCCTTCGGGACTTGTGAATAATAAATCTAGGCATTTCAGAGCTCCCTGGTGGTTGTGGCTGAGGTGGGTCCTGCAGTCATAATAAGAGCCACTAGGGCCAGTCTGGCCACAAGGCTGGCTCCAGTCAGGGACATGACTGTGATGGCTTGTTACAAAGCAGCATAGGTGAGTGCCCCTGGGCATTCTTAGCTGATAGCATCTCTATGCACAGGCTGGGACCCACACAAAAGGGTCACCCAAACTTACCTTTTCCATCTTAGCTCCCACACTGCTCTGCTTTGAATTCACTTTTGCAACCCCAACAGGTTTTTTTTACCACTTCCCTTTGTTTCTTCCATATGGAATGTTCTTTTGCCCTCTCCTACCTCTTAAGATTTAACTTGCTCCTTAAGAACAAGCTCAGATGCCACTTTTTCTATCTTCCCTAATGAAGGAGAACTCTCCTAACTCTTCAGTTTTGTAGAAGCTTGTTTTATTCCTCTTGCCACTCACGGTGCCACTCAGTACTCTTAGCTTCCTGTGTGAGTCAAGATCCTCTCAGCTGCAAGTGACCGGATTTCCATGCATAGCAAAAGGGGATCTGTGGGCTCAGATAACCTGAAATGTGGAGGGAACTTCCAGCACAACTGGATCCAAAGCCTTGGACCATCAGGCCGATCAGGGCTCTTAGCCTCTATGCTCAAGTTTTACTCCTTTTTGAGTTGGCTTAATTCTTACTTACTGCTAAGGAATTTCCTTACCCACTGGAAGGAAAATGGGCCTCAGTTTGCCCAGTGCCATCTTTACATCGTGTGATCCAGTGCAAGAGAAATTTCTCTTCTACCTCCAATGGAAGCCCCTGGGAGGAACTCTGACCAGCTCAGCCTCCATGGCTCACTCAGTCCTACCGCTAAGGGCCAGCTGGATGGGAGGGTCTGACTGTCCAGGTACCTGGCTCACATGCCCATCCCCACATGAAGGGGGACGGAAAACTTGCTGGAAGGATGCAGGGTGAGTTACCGCAGTTCACTATTCTCCTGTGCTGCCGTGTAACTCCTGGAAGACAGGAGCCATGCTTTATCATGGAGCCCCTTGAATAATGCCTTGTTCAGGATAAATGCTTGGGAAATTTCTATTGAATAAATCAGGCATCAAATCCAGAGATTCAACATGCTATTTTTGAATGGAGTAGTCAGGCTTTGGAAAAGAGTTAAAAATTCTTGGACAGATGTGTTATTTATCAGTGGATAGCATATATGCAAACAGAAACAAAAATAAAACTGGTAGTAAATCCTGCTAAAGGCAACAGTTGGAAACTCTTTTTTACTCAAGTTACTTATATGTAGAAAAATTGACTTTTCATGTTAAGATAAAATTTCCTTTTCTTGAAACACTCGTACACTGTGTCACTTGGTTCCGGCCTGAGAAGGGGTGATGTAAATGTAAAAGGGCAACTCAGTCATGACAGCGTTTATGCTAATGCTTCTGCCACAACAGTGAGACCTGAAAATGTGAATATATCCTTCGAAGAGGAGGGTGCAGAAACAAAATGAGGGATCAGCCTGGTTTTTGTGGAGTTGACTCTTTGACAGAGATGACTTATGATTAAAATGTAGAAAACGTGCATGACAAGTGTGAACTCGGACACCTGAGGGCTTGAGATGCGGAAAGCGCCAGGCCGGGAGGGCTGACCAGATGAAGGCATCTCCAGAAAAAGGGTGACGTGGCTCAGAAACTTCTGCTGGGGAGGAATCAGGGAAATCAGGGAGTACAGGTTAGGTGGCCTCAGGGAAGAGAGTTTTCATAGTGAATCAAGGAACAGAACAGAGGTAAAGGCAGAAAGAACCTCAGTGTCCCAAAGGCCGGAAGAAATAACATGGACTTGAGGGTGGATGTTAAGAGTGAGCCGGAGGTAAAACTGGAGCATTCAGTGGATTCGTGCGTCAGTGGTGCAGTGGGAGGTGACTGGGTTTGGAGGAAGCCGTGAGGGTAGATTTAGCGCCCTTATAAGAAGAGAAAGAAACCAGAGCCCTCTCTCTGCCCTGTGAGGGCACAGTAAGAAACTGGCCACCTGCAGGCTAGGAAGAGGGCCTCCACCAGGAGCCAAATCTGCTGGTGCCTTGACCTTGGACTTCCCAGCTTCCAGAACTGTGAGAAAGAATTATCTTTTGTTTAAGTCACCCAGTGTGTGACATTTTATTACAGTAGTTTGAACAGACTAAGAAAAGCCAGGAAAATACAAAGTTAAGAATGTTCTATTAGGAAAATGGTGGGGGAGGGGGGAGGGAAGAGACTGTATCTTTAAAACTGTCAGTGTTGTAAAAGGCAATGTTATTTAATTCCTTCCTTCAGCAAACATTCAGTGAATACCTGTGATGTGCTAGGTGCTGAGGGTATGCACACCCACATTTTTTCCCCCCGAATCATCTGAGGGTGAGTTGCATATATCACGGCCCATTACCCCAAACTACTTCAGTCTGTATTTCTTAAGAATAGGAATATGCCCTTGCCTAAGCACGGACCAGTTATCAACCTGATACTTTTTTATTGACAATACTATAGTCTACTGCTAATATTACGATTTTGTCAGTTGAGCTAATAATGCCTTTTATAGCATTTCCCTTCTCAAGTACAAGATCCAATTTAGGGTCAGGTATTGCATGTCTCTTTAGCCTCCATTACCCTGAAACATTTCCATAGACTTTGTCTTTTACAACACTGACAGTTTTAAAGAAAACAGTCTCTTCCCTCCCCAATCCCCCACCATTTTCCTAATAGAACATTCTGAACTTTGTATTTTTCTGGCTTTTCTTGTGTCTTTCTCAGGGCATCATACCTGGGGACACATGATGTTCAGCTTTCTGTCATTGGTAATCTTAATTTTTAAACCCCTGATCAGTTGCTTCCAGATTTATTCACCACAACCAATGGGCAGTCTATGGCAAGACATTTTAAAACAATGCAAAATCCTGATCCTTGCTAAAATTTCCCCCCGGGTTTGGCATCCAGTAATGATTTGATTTTAAAATTTATTTATTTTTAATTGTGATAAAATACGCATAACATAAAATTGACATCTTACCCATTTTTAAGTGTACAGTTCAGTGGCACTACATACACTCCTGTTGTGCAACCATCACCACTATTCATTCATCTGCAGAACTGTTTTCATGTGCAAAAGTGAAGTTCTGTAACCATTAAATGATAAGTCCCCTTTCCTCTCTTCCCAGGCCCTGGTAACCACATTCTACTTTCTGTCTTTGTGAATATGACTATTTTAGTTACTTGTATAAGTGGAATTATACAAGATTTATTTTATAGTGCCTGGCTTTTTTTGCCTAACATAATGTCTTCAAGATTCATCCATGTTGTAGCATGTGTCAGAATTTTCTTCCTCTTTAAGGCAGAATAATATTCCATTGTATGGATATACCACATTTGTTTATTCATTCACCTGCTGATGATTCTTGACTGATCCATTCTCTACCCAAGTGGTTGCGAAGTGATGGTTTTGCAACTCTGAAACTCCCTCCCCGTTTACAGTTGGCCCTCAGTGCTCTGCTGTAAATATGAACCTTTCCTTTTTTCCCCATGTATCTGTGCATTATTGTTATAAACTCCTGAATTCCTCTTCTTTGAAGGACTTATAATTATTTACTATACGAATTATTTTAGTGCTCAAACACTGCCAGATTTGGCAATAGGAGTTTTTAAAATTGATTTCCACAACATGCATCCATCATTTTTTAAAAAGTATTTCCTTATTTTGTGGCATAATATGATATTCCTGGCTCACCTTAATGTCTATCCTGTGAAACCCTGGAATTAGCCATTTTTCCCAAGATGCTCTAGTTCTTTTTAGTGGGGAATGGTATTAGAGACCAAGTTCTGTGTTCTAGGGTGCTCTTTACCACTGGGGTATCTTTGCCTCTTAGCTTTTTCAGCAGACAACCCTGGGAAATATAACCATGTATTACATATATATACAGATACATGCACAGCACAAAAATACACCCATACATATACACATGTGTGTATAATTATGCTTGTACACATATGCACATAATCATGCATGTACACATACAAATACATGTTTTAGAAATAATGGGCCCACACAAATATCTCTAATCCCCACAGTTATTTCTCAGCTTCCCATATCACATAGTGTATAAACTTCTACAGTGAGAACAGGCTCCCAACAGCATGACGATATTACTCATTTGCTTAGTCCTATGTCTAAAATAGTTTCAGAACTGTTTTGCCCATGCTACTCTAATAAATAAACCTACTAAAAATAGTTCAGGTTTACAACTTTTTATCTCCTTCCCTGCCCCCCACCCTCACCTGTCACAAACTGAGTGTAGATAGTAAAATACAGTGTTCATAGGTTATTTGGATTAGTTCTCCACACCCTCTTCCTTGGGTTGTATTTATCTGACATACAATTAGGTTCATTTTGTTTGTTTGCCTTCAGCTTCAGCTTTTAATTCCCCTGAAAACAGGCATTTTTATCGACTTAGATTTATTTTTTAATAAGAATAAATCCTATTGGTATCATTTTATTTTTAAAATGTAGAATGTTACCATGCTCTTAAAAGTCAAAACTATACAAAAACTACACTTAGAGAATCGCCATCCCTTCCTGCAGCCTTCCATTCCATTCTTCCAGGCCCCTTCTAACCAGCTTCACTGTTTAGTGGCCCTGTGGCCCTGCAGGTATGTATGCATTTTCTAATATCCCCTTCTTTCTTACACAAAAGATGGCATACTATATATGTTCTGTTTTGCTCTTTTTTTTCACTTACTGGTATTTCCTGGAAGTCACTCCATGTAGGTTCACAGAGCTTTTCCTCATTCCTTATCTATCTTCAAGCTCACTGATTCATTCCGTGGCCACGTCCAGTCTACTAATGAACTCATCAAAGGCATTCCACCTTTATACTTGGTACATTTGATTTCCAGTATTTCCTCCATTCTTTCTTAGAGTTTCCATTTCTCTGCTTACATTACCCATATGTTCTTGCATTTTTCCTACTCTTTCCAGGAGAACTCTTAGCATATTAATCATAGCTATTTTAAATTCCCGGTCTGATAATTCCAAAAAAAAAAAATCTCTGCTCTAAGTCTCGTTCTGATGTTTATTTTGTCTTTTCAGACTTTTTAATTTTGCCTTTTAGTATGCCTTGTAATTTTTTGTTGAAAGTAAGTCATGATATATTGGGTAAAAAAACGGATGTAAATAGGCCTTTAGAGTAAGGTTTTGTGTTAATATGACTAAAAGTTAGGCTGTTTTTACTGTTTGCTGTGGCTGTGGTTCCCAAGGCTAAAATTCTTCTAAGGTCCTTGTTTTTGTGTCCCCTGTGGTCTTTGGGTTTCCACAGAGAGTCCTTAAATAGGGTGGGAAGTGTGCAATTCTCTCGGCTGTCACCTCCAGGGCCTCTATTGGTGTGTGTGTGTGGAGCATTGCATAGAGTTCTAGGATTAGGTCTCCTTGCTGAGCCCTGGGTCGTGGGATTCACAAGTGCTTCTCAGATCCCTGCTCTCTCCCGCCCCTGTTAGGTGAGGAAGGCTAGAGGGAGCTGGGCTGGGTATTTCCCTTCCCCCATGTCTGTTAGGCTCTGGGGAAACCCACATAGTGTAGGCTCTGGTGAAATATTTTCTCCTGAGGACAGGGTATTATTACCACAGTGCTCTGGGCTTATTTCAAAGTGGTTCCTGTTCCTTTTCCCCCTGAGGATCTCTTGGCACCACTCCTGGAGGTAAAACTCAGGAAAGTGTGGGGTGTTCCTAACACTGATCTTTCAGGGGTTGTTCATCTCTCCAGCTGGCCGTGCTCAGCCTGTACAAACCAGTCATTGACCCCCACGGTGCTCCTGACCAGGATCCAGGTGCAGCTCCCGCTCCCTGTAAGCTGTGACTTTCTGTGTCTGCCTGTGTGTCCGTCTGTCCAAATTTCACCGCGTCAGTTTGCCCTGTGACCTCATTTTTTTGATGGATCTAAACAGAGTGTTGATTTTCAGGTTGTTCAGCAATTTTTTTTTTCCTTGTGAGGTTGGGAGTGAAGAATTCCAAGCTCTTCACATGTCAGACCAAAAACTGGAAGTCAGTGCTATTGATTTTGCATGTTAACTTTATATCCTGCTATCTTATGGAATTTTTTTATTGTTTGAGTTACTTATCGTAGGTTTTCTAGCATTTTCCAGATATGCTATTTTGTCATCTGCAAATAGAGATAATTTTATTTTAAATTTTCTTTCCTTTGTGCCTTTGTTTTCTTTAGTCAAATTGTATTGACTGGTACCTCCAGAACAATGCGAAAGAGCTGTGGAGATAACGGATGTCTTGCGTTATTTCTGACTTTAATGGGAATAACTTGCATTTCCCCACTAAAAAAGGAACTGGCTTTAGGATTGAATTTTATATATTTTTCCATGTGTTTTAAAATGTAGGGTTTTTTTTTTACTGTTAATTATGTATGGCAAGGCCAACAGATCAGGAGATGATCTTAAAAAGCTAACTTGTTATACTCACAGATTCCAAAATGAAGGGGGCATGCCATACTACGGAGGCGTCCCATGGGAAAGCACCAGGGCAAGTCAGGGGGCAGAGGGAATGAAGGGAAAATGTGGTTAATAGCCTTTACTGTGGTTTCCATGGGAAGGAAAGGGGCCACGCAAGGTGAACAGGCTTGGGATGGCTAGTTGGAATAATTTCAGCAAGCTCTTGGCTGTAGGGCTTGTCCCTGGTTGTCTCTGGGTGATTTGAACAGGTAGATAGTGGCCTGGAATATGACAGTATCGGAGGTGGTCTCACAGGCTCTTTGTTTACTATGTCTTGGAATGAACTAACCCGGGGAGGGGTAGTCGCTCTGGGATCAGCAAGGCCACAGGCGTCAACGCATCAAAATACAGAAAATAAAATGACATGGTTACTATAGCATGTTAAGGAAGTATTAATCCATTTCTACATTCTCAAGAATTTTTAGGGGTGAGTATCATTTTATCAAAGGCTTTTCATCATTTGAGATAATCATATGATTTTTCTCCTTAGACATATTAGTACTATGAGTTATATTACAATATTTTCTAATATTGAGCAATTCTTTATTTCATGGTATAAATTTGGTGATGGGCTGTTAATATTTTAACATGTCAAGATCCACTTTTTGTGCCAATGTTTTGTGGTGCCTCCTTTACTATCTTGAAATTAAATGTATAGGTAATATAACCTTCTTATATTTCAATTACAATAACAATATTAAAACATATTGCCTAAGTTTAAAGCATAGGATCAGTAAAAGGTAAATAATTTGTTACAAACTGACATATATTTGTATATGTAACTGTTTGAGAATGAGTATAATAGAAGTTCAATTAATTAGTCAGATTATTGCACTGTTTATTATAAATGAGACAGCTACAGTTATTGATAGTGATGTGTCTTATTGGCAATGCCAATAACATAAATATGTTTCCATCTGTGATGTAACTTATAAACTGTTGAACAACTTTTGTTAATATCTACACACATCAAACTACAATTTTGTCTTGATTTATGCATACCTGGAAATTTCAGTGTATATCAAAATGATACAAAAATATGTGTTGCATATAAAACCCAATTCGCTTCTAAACACAGAAATTATAAATACATTTTGCACTCCCAACAGTGCTCAGTATGACATTCATTATTATGCAGGAGTGTCCTATGAACAGTGAGGTGTCTGCCATCCATGGCACCCACTAACTGCTATTAATACCCCCACTTATTTCTGTAACCATTCATGCCTCTGTCTGGTTCATCAGCTGGACCAGATTATCTGTGTTTGGCATAGTCAATGGAAAAATATTCATCTTCACAAGCAGTAAAAATGCAGTTTAAAAAACAAGGATATACCGTTTCTCTCAGATTAATTATTAATTTACAAAACTAACACTGAATAGTTCAAGGTGGTATGAAGCCTGTGTGGAATCTTAAATATTTTAATTGTGGTGTAAAAATTTTATGGCAATTTGGCAAGAATGTCAAAATATTCACAGTCTTATACCCAGTTATAAATACCAATTTATTGAAGTCTACCTAAAAAGACAATTTGAAAATATGGGAAGAGAAAGAAACTTATGCACAAAGTGTCATTACTAACAATAAATTATTGGAAATATAATGGGAAAAAAATGATCCAGTCTGTGATGACAAAAAAATCTAGGGATAAGTTTTATAAGACATGTGCACCTGTATGAAGAAAACTATGAAACTGTTGGATGTCAAAGAACTTAAAGGAAAATTCAAATAAAATTTCTGGATGAGAGGAGTCACTATTATAAAGCTGCCAATATTTTCCTAGTTAATGTGTACATATAATGACACCCAATTAAAAATTCCCATGAAGTGTTTTTCTGGGAATGTAATGTTTCTAAAATTTATCTACATGAATGAGAATTTTTTAAGTTTTTGAAAAAAAGGATATAATCAGGAGAAATTTGCCCTACTAGTTATTAAAATATGTTATCTTGTTTATAACCAAACAAGAGATAATCAGATAAGTGGAATAAAAGGTATATCCAGATATAGATCAATGTATATATTAGAATTTAGTATATGATCAAGGTAGCACTTCAGTTATTATTTTTGTGAGTGGTGACTATTAAAAAATAGTGTTAAGTGGGTAAACATTTATTAAGAAAATACAAACAGGTACTCTCTGATTTCTTGTACCAAATAAATTTCAGATGTATTAAAGACGTTAAAGGAAGTAATACTAAACTAGAAGAAAATAGAGATGAATGTCGTACTGAGGTGGAGAATTCTTTCCTAAGCATGGTACCACAAGTAGAAACCATAAAAAAAAAAGATTGACACTATAAAAATCAAAAGCTTCTATATATTTAAAAAACAAAAAACCTCAACACATGAGACAAGTAAACAAATAATGCCCTGCCCTTAAAATACAAAGAGTTCTAACAATTAATAAGAAAAGGATAAAATAATTGTTCACATTAAATTTTCATGGCGACAGAAAACTTAGTTTAAAAATTGAGTAGGAGATTTATAAAAGGAGTAACAGGCTGTCATCAAACATGAAAAATGTTAACTAACTTGCAAGAGAGAAAATAGAGAAAAACTTAAGATAATAAGACTTGCACATCATTTTGGCAGATATTTAAAGGAATCTTCATATCCAGAAGTGGAAATGTATAAAAGTGAGCATTTTTATATTTTATTGGTGGTTGTGTGAATTGATGTGGAATTGATACAACCTTTCTGTAGATCAATTTGGTAACAGGTAACAAGCCTTGAAAATCTGTATATTCTCATGTGAGATAAAAATTTTGTTTAGGAAGCTTTTTTTAGCAACATGAGAAATCATTTTGTTAAAGTACTAGGTGGAGGAAAAGCTGTAGTTTAACTAGGTGGAGGGAAATAAGGAGGTTTAAAAATTTAGGTTTTAAAAAAACGGGGAAAAAATTCAGATTGAAGTATATCACAATGTCAATAGTAGTTATCACTGGATGGTGTATTACTGGTACTTTTATTTTACTTGCTTAATTTTCCAGTGCTGCATGAGTGTTTTTACATAAAAAAATATAACTCATTATATTTTAGTAAAGGCTGCTTAATATCTAACCCTGTGCCTTCCATAGGGGGCATTCAATAAATGTTTGTTTAACTGAATTGTTCTCTGGCTCCTAAACCCACCCACAATTTTTTAAACATTTAGAATTCTCTTTCCAGAAGGGATTTAAAAACTGGTTCACATAACACTTAATCCCTGGGTACATATGAGTTAGGTAATTTATTAATTATCCAGGCATTAGATTTCCCAGGAAAGACAGAGAATCTAGACATCGGTGTAGCTAGATATCTTCTTGGCACCAAAGTCAAATTTTTAAAAAAGTTATATATATCTTCAAATATTTCTAAATCACTTCTACTTAGGTTCCTTAGTTTAGAAAATCATTTGAGTTTTTCTTACATCGAAGTGTATGGAATTTTCATACTCAGATTACTTTAGGTCTGTGCATAGTTTTATCGTGATTTCACCAGGTGGCAGTTTAGACACAACTTTTTATAAAGGGCAAGTTCACTTTTCTGAAATTAACCATGAAAAGAGTTACTGACCTCACACAATAACATAAACTCTGAGCCCTAAAAACCTGCAGAAAAGATCTTCTCAGAAAGGGACTTTTTATTAACAACTAGTTCTCTCAGGGGCTTTTTGGGTCTTACACTATACAAGAGTATTTTTCCCCAGCTCTCCTTGTGAGCGTATACCAATTAGTAAGGTTGCTTTTGTGTTTCTAAATGGCCCCTGTGTTCTTGAGTTTCTTTTCTCAAATATACAGATTTTTTTCCTTCAGCTCAAAAGGAAAACATGGCGCCACCTATTAGCATTCTCTAGTATTACATTATGATCAATTTCAGTTTTGTTTATTTAGTAAACACTTTTTGAACTCCAGTATAGCCAAGCACAAACATTCGAGTTCTGAAGATGAATAAGACAGTCTCGTCCATCACCACATTTTCAGTCCAGCTGAGGAAACAGACAGTATTGGCGGTATGTGGTGCCAGAATAGCGTGTCTTAAGAGTGTGCGTTATTTTAGCCTGGTATTCAGCATGGACATTAGGCAGGAGCCTCTACAGACAGGGAGATCAGTCAGGAGGCGGTTAAGAAAATAGCCTCAGCAATCCAAAGATAAAGTTCCCTTTAGTATTTATTTGTCTAGTCACTAAATAGTTGAGGAAAAGCTACCATACTTGACATTGGTTGGCTGTCCTCAGGCCATTTGGGGATATCATACCAAAACTCTTCGTTTCAAACAAATTGTTCTGAGGATTGTCTCACAGTGTGAGGTCATTTTATTGGTGGTGGTCGTCAAGCATTTTTAGTTTCTTTAGGTAACTCCTTAAGAATAAACTCAAATCGGTTCTCAGTTTTTACTTTTCTTTGCTCCTAACGACTATAAAATGGTCTTGTTGCATTTCTCTCATAAGTCAACAGAAAAACCCGTGGGAATCAATCACAAATTATATACAAATGATTCTAGCCAAAGGCTGAGATCAATTATAAATAGAATCATCTGGGTTTTTTTGAATTAACCATGAGTTTCATTTGCTTATTTCATCTCTACAGGTATGATCAGATTGTTAGCCCATTCAAGCTTTTAGATGCCTTAAAAATTCTCAGTCCAAACGACAGACTCCTATGTTTCTTTCTCTCATTCAGACCTCAAAGTTGTTGAAAAGATGTAACAGGTGAATTTTTCCCCTTCCCAGGAGGAAATTTTTCAGAAGAAAAATATTTAATCTCACCTTTTAATGACTTTTAACAATCTTTTAATTCTTCTTTTGTTGAAGGGTTCAGAGGTCTAGGCACCTGTTCCTGGTTGATGGTACATTACATTTTTGAGGTATATCCTGTTGATGGGTGTAGGTACAATTTCATTTTAATTGCTGTTTAGTGTTCTATTGTGTGACTATACCATGATATACTCATTTTCCTGTTGTTAAATGTTTAGTTTAGCTGTTGCTTGGTGAACTGTTACTTTTGTTATGTAAATTCTCCCTGTATTCCTATAAATATCCAGGTCTATAAATAACGTAGTTGAATGGTTACTTTTTGGTGAGTTTCTTCAGTTTAGACATTTTCTATTGATTTTCCACCATGATAAGTAATAATTGCAATCACTTATATGGCACTTAGTATGTGCCAGGCACTTTTCTGGGTACTTCCCATATATTAATGTATTTAGTGGTCATAATCATTCTGAGAAGTGGATGTTATTATTAATACCATCTAACAGATGAGGAAACTGAGGAACAGAGAGATTCAGTCACTTGCCCAAGGTCATGATACACCTTATACTCTGCTAATCATGTGAGCAAGAGTAAAATGTTTATCATATATGCCTTTGAGAACTCGTGGCATTTTGCCTGCTGGTTACACAGTAAAAGGTGCCTGAGATGACATTCTTAAAAGATTTTATTCTACTCCCATGCTTTACTGATGACTTGGCTTATGTAATAGTCTCAGAAGTAAATTTCAGAATTTGAAAGCAATGAAGCAGTGCTTCATCTGAGAAATCCAAACCATTCTGATTTCTGATCCTTTATGTTTGATTTTTTTTTCCTTTGTGAAATGTTCATTTTGTCCCAACTGTTATGAAATTTTACAATGATGTGACTAGGTGTGTATCTATTTTCATCTAGTATACCATACATTCAGCAAGCATTTACAGGAAATTCATGTTCTTTAGTTCTGGGAATTTTTTTTTGATTATTGCATTGTTAAGTATTTCCCCCCCTTGAATATCCATTATTAAGATGTGGTACCTCCTGGACTGATGCTCTAATTAAAAAAAATTTTTTTTTGTTTTACTTCTATATCTTTGATTTTTTCTTTTGGTCTACTTGTAGGGAGGTTTCTCCAATTTTATACCCATATCTTCTACTTAGTTTCTCATTTCTGCTGTCATATTTTAAACATTTCCAATAGTTCTTATAGTTCTCTAAATTTTCCTTTAGTATTAGCATTCTGTTCTTGTTTCAGGAGCATGGTATCTTTTCTTGTCTTTCAAAGGATATACATGGAAATTTAAAAAACTTCTCTTCCCCTGAACTATTTCCTCCAAGTTTTTTTTTTTTTCTGTTTATTTGTTTTGGTCTTTATATTTCAGGTTAGATTTCCTTAGGTGGCAGGCAATCCTTGGTTGTCCACCCATGTTGATGAGTGAAAAATAAATTGTGATGAGAAACTTCAAGCACTCAAGTGGGGTGTGTCCACCATTGTTTGACTATAGGGTGATCTGGTTGGGCCACTTATTTGTGGGATATTGGATGTCAATATCTGTGGATTTTCCTTCTTTCATTGGACACATTCTCCAGAGAAGAAACTTCCAATCTCCTTTCAGGATCTCAGCATCCAATACGCACTTACTTATTTGCTCTACTTATTTGCAGCATAGGGTCGCTACCCTCAATCACGTGTCTTTCAGTTCAAGACACTCTACTTTCTCTCCAGAGATTAAACTTCAAGTTTTTTACTTTGATGTGGGAAAAGCAGTCTAATAGCTTTGTAGAATAAGGGAAATGATTTGGATGCCTGTATATATATTTTTAACAGCCTTTCACACAATCCACTATATTAAGGTGCTCCTCCATGCCTACCTCACTTTCACAGGTCAGGGATGCAGCCAATTTCTGAGAGTTTTTTATATATGTGGTGTAAATCATGTTGATCTGGGGGTTTCAGTTTCATTTAAGTTCTTTATCACTCATCTCTCTGCTTTTAAAATTCTGAAATTTCATTCCTTGCTTCTCCTCCCATTCTCTTCATCGTTTTGGATTCGTTGCTTCTTGAAATAACCAGACTCTAGGCTCCTTTCTTAGTTTTTTATTTCTTCGTGCATAGATTTTTATTCTTCAGACTCATTTGGAATAAGAGAGTTTTTGTTTCTCCTTTGCTTTAAGTTCTTGGGATAGTTGCTTTCAGAATACGGCCACTTTGCTCTGAGGAAGCCACTCCAACAAGAGGCCACCCGGGAAGGAGCCAACAGCCAGGGAACATTTGCCATCCTTGCTAATGGGTCTTTCTGCAGTGGGTCCTTTAGCCCAGCAGAGCCACCCCAGCTAACACCACAGGATGTCCCAAGTGAAAGCTAACAAATCCAAGATTTGTGAAGAAAAAATATGCATTGGTATTTTTGTAAGCTACTGTGGCTTAAGGTGGATTGTCACGCAGCAATACTGGCTGGAAAACCCCTTCTTCCTAGAAGCTTTATGAATGACCCTCTGTGGTCCTCTAGACCTCAATCCAAAGACAGGCCACATAATGCTCTGTGCACAGACCCCGCAAGTGGGTCAGCTGCACCAATTGACATTCCCACCAACAGTGTAGGAGGGTTCCCATTTCTCCACATCCTCGCCAACACTATTTCTCATTCTTTGGATAATAACCATTCTAAATGGTGTGAAGTGATATCTCATTGTGGTTTTAATTTGCATTTCCCTGATGATTAGTGATGTGGAGCATCTTTTCATGTGCCTGTGGGCCATCTGTATTTCTTCTTTGGGAAAATGTCTGTTCACTCCCTCTGCCCATTTTTTAATCGAGTTATTTGTCCTTTTGGTGTTGAGGCATCTGAGCTCTTTATACATTTTGAATGTTAACCACCCATCAGATGAGTCCTTTATGAATATATTCTCTCATTCTGTAGGATGCCTTTTCGTTCTGCTCATGGTGTCCTTTGCTGTACAGAAGTGTTTTAGTTTGATGTAGTCCTGTTTATTCATTTTTTGTTTCCCTTGCCCAAGGAGCTGTGTCCAGGAAAAAATTGCTCATACATATGCTCAAGAAATTTTTACCTATGTTTTCTCTTAAGAGTTTTATGGTTCCATGTCTTATATTCAGGTCTTTGAGTCATTTTGGGTTTACTTTTATATGTGGAGTTAAGCAGTAATCCAGTTTCATTCTTTTACATATAGCTGTCCAGTTTTCCCAACACCAGTTATTGAAGATGATGTCTTTTCCCTATTGTATATTCATGGCTCCTTTATCATATATGAACTGACCATATATGCATGGGTTTATATCAGGGACATCTATTCTGTGAATTAGATGACCTACGGGTCTGTTCTTGTGCCAGTACCATATTGTTTTGATTACTGGAGCTTTGTAATATAGCTTGAAGTCAGGGAGCATAGTCCCACTAGCTGTATTTTGCTTTCTCAGGATTGCTTTGGCTATTCAGAGAGTCTTTTGTGGGTCCATATGAATTTTAGGATTATTCGCTCCAATTCACTGAAAAATGCTGTTGGAATTTTGATAGGAATTGCATTTATTCTGTAAATTGCTTTGGGCATTGGTCATTTTGACAATATTCTTTCTATCTGTGAGCATGGGATAGAGTTCCATTTATTGGCATCTTCTTTAATTTCTCTTGTGAATGTCTTATAGTTTAAGAATATAGGTCTTTCACTTTCTTGGTTAGTTCTATTCCTAGGAATTTTATTCTTTTTGATGCAATTGTGAATGGAATTGTTTTTCTGATTTCTCTTTCTGCTAGTTCATCGTTAGTATATAGGAATGCAACAGATTTCTGTGTATTAATTTTGTGTCCTGCAACTTTTCTGAACCTGATTATTAGTTCTAATAGTTTTCTGGTGGAGTCTTCAGGGTTTTCTCTGTGTAATATCATGTCATCTACAAATAGTGACAGTTTGATTTCTTCCTTACCAGTCTAGATGCCTCTTATCTCTTTTTGTTGTCTGGTTGTCATGGCTAGAACCTCCATTACTATACTGAATAAAAGTGGTTTGAGTGGACATCTTTGTCTTGTTCCTGATCTTAGAGGAAAAGCTTTCAGCTTTTCGTGATTGAGTATGTTGTTGTCATATATGACCTTTATTATGTTGAGTTATGGACCCTCTATGCCCATTTTGTTACAAGTTTTTATCATGAATGGATGTTCAATTTTGTCAAATGGTTCATCATCATCTATTGAGATGATCATGTGGTTTTTATCCTTCTTTCTGTTAATGTGGTGTGTGATATTGATTGATTCGTGAATATTATACCATCTCTGCATCCCTGGAATAAATCCCACTGCATCATGATGGATGAACCTTTTGATGTATTTTTAAATTCAGTTTGCTAATATTTTGTTGAGGGTTTTTGTATCTATGTTCATCATGGATATTGGTCTATAATTTTCTTTTTTCGTAGTGACTTTATCTGGTTTTGGTATTAGAGCAATTCTGGCTTCATTGAGTGAGTTTGAAAGTATTCCCTCCTCTTCTACTTTTTGGAATATTTAAGGATGGGTATTAGCTCTTCTTTAAATGTTTGGTAGAATTCAGCTGTGAAGCCATCTGGTACTGGATTTTTGTTTGTTAGGATTTTTTTATTACTAATTCAATTTCATTGCTGGTGAATGTTCTGTTCAGATTTTCTTTTTCATCCTGGGTCAGTCTTGGGAGGTTTTATTTTTCTAGGAATTTGTCTATTTCTTCTAGGTTGTCCAATTATTGGCATATAATTTTTCATAGTATTCTCAAATAATTCTTTGTATTTCTGTGGTATCTGTTGTGACTATTCCTTTTTCATTTCAGATTTTATTTATGTACTCTTTTTTGTTCTTGATAAGTCTGGCTAGGGGTTTATCTATTTTGTTTATTTTCTCAAAGAAACAGCTCTTAGTTTCATTAATTTTTACTATTTTTTTCTTGTCTATATTATTTATTTCTGCTCTGATCTTAATTATGTCCCTCTGTCTACTAGTACTAACTTTGGATTTCAATTGTTCTTCTTTTTCTAGTTTCTTTAATTATAAGTTTAGACTGCTATTTGGAATTGTTCTTGTTTCTTGAGTAGGCCTGTATTGCTATGTACTTCTTCCCTCTTAGAATGTCCTTTGTGGTGTCCCACAAATATCGGACTGTTGTATTTTTGTTTTCATTTGTCTCCTCCATGTATTGCTTGATTTATGATTTGATTTGCTCATTGATCCATTGATCTAGAAGTGTATTATTTAGCCTACACATGTTTGTAAGTCTTTGGTTCTTTGTGTAATTTGTTTCTAGTTTCATACCATTGTGGTCTGAGAAGTTGCTTGATCCAATTTCAATCTTTTTGAATTTATTGAAGCTCTTTTTGTGGCCTAGTATGTGATCTATTCTGGAGAACTTTCTATGCACACTTGAGAAAAATGTGTATCCTACTGCTTTTGGGTATGGTGTTCTGTAAATGTCTGTTAAGTTCATCTGGTTTAATGTATTGTTCAGTGCCTCTGTTTGTTTGTTTATTTATTTTCTGTCTGGTTGATCTGTCTATTTATGTGAGTGGTGTGTTAAAGTCTCCTACAATGAAAGTGTTGTAACCTATTTCCCCCTTTAATTCTGTATTTGTTTTACATATTTAGGTACTCCCATGTTGTGTGCATAGATATTTATAATGGTATATCCTCTTGTTGGACTGATCCCTTTATCATTATGCAATGTCCTTCTTTGTCTCTTGTTACTTTCTCTGTTTTGAAATTAATTTTGTCTCATACAAGTATTGCTAATCCTGATTTTTTATCCCTATTATTTTCATAGAATATCTTTTTCCATCCATTCACTTTTCGTCTGTGTATGTCTTTGGGTTTGAAGTGAATCTCCTGTAGGCAGCATATAGATGGGTCTTGTTTCTTTATCTGTTCTGCCACTCTATGTCTTTTGATTGGTGCATTCAGTCCATTTACATTTAAGGTAGTTATTGATGGGTATGTACTTACTGCCATTTTATTAATTGTTTTCTGCTTGTTTTTCTAGCTCATCTACATTCCTATCTTCTTCTCTTATACCCTTCTTTTGTTATTTGATGGTGTTCTTTAGTGTTATGGTTGGATTTCTCTTTTTAAATATTTTGTGTCTAATGTGGACTTAAGCTTTGTGGTTACCAAAGGTTTAAGAATAGCTTCCTTACTATATAACAGTCTATATTAAGTTGCTGATTGTTCTATTTAAAACACAATCTAAAAGTACTATTTTTCTTCTTCTTCCTCCTCCATGCTTTATGTGCTAGATGTCATAATCTATGCTTTTTTGTAGAACCCTTGACTGATTTTGTGCATAGTTGATTTTGCTTCTTTTGTTTTGTTTTAACTTTGTACTTGCTTGGGAATTAATCACCCTACTATCTTTGCTGTGGTTTTATTTTCATTGGTGAAAACTATTTAGCCTTCGAAGCATTTCCATCTATAGCAGTCCCTTTAATATATCCTATAATACTGGTTTAGTGGTTATAAATTCTTTGAGTCTTTTTTTTTAACTGGGAATTGTTTAATCTCTGCTTTGAGTTTAATTGACAATATCACTGGGTAGAGGATTCTTGGTTGGAGGTCCTTCTGTTTCAATACAGTAAATATTTCATGCCACTCCCTTCTGTCCTGTAAGGTTTCTGCTGAGAAGTCGGCTGATAACCTGGTGAGCTCTCCCTTATAAGTAATCTTTTTCTCTCTCTGGCTGCTTTCAATACTCTCTCCTTATCCTTAATCTTTGTCATTTAATTATATGTCTTGGTGTTGTCTTCCTGGGTTCCTTTTGTTAGGGGTTCTCTGCACTTCCATGACATGAATGTCTGTTTCCTTCCCCAGTTTGGGGAGTTTTCATCAATTATTTCCTCAAATAAACTTTCTATCCCTTTGTCTTTCTCTTCTTCTGGTATACCACTATTATGAGAATATTGTTTTGTTTGGATTAGTCACACAGCTCTCATCATTCTTTCATTCCTAGAGATCCTTTTCTCTCTGTTCTTCAGCTTGTAGTGTTCCTGTTCTCAAATTTCCATCCCATTGATTGTCTCCTCTACTTGCAACAATCTATTATTCATTCTCTCCATTTTATGTTTCCTTTTGATTACTGTACTTTTTAGCTCTTGTATCTCTTCATTGAAGTCCTCCCTGAGATCTCTAATACATCTATGCGTATCAGTGAGCATATTTATGACTTTTACTTTGAAATCTTTATCAGGAAGATTGGTGATCTCTGTTTCATTTAGATTTGTTTAGAACATATTCTTCTGTCTCCTCATTTTATCAGTTTTTTTTTGTTCTTCCTTTGTATTAGATAGGGCCTCTATGCTTCCTGGTCTAGAGAGTAATGGATTTATGAAGAAGGCATTCTGTGGTGCCCAAAAGCTCAGGACTCTGTCCTCTCCAGTGCCTGGTTCTCCTTTGCTGTGGAACCCCAGTCTCTGTTGATGGGCAATGGTGGTGGAGGGGTTGCCTTTCTGTTTATTTGCTGGCAGTGGTTTATCTCAGTCTGCTGATGCCGGCAGATTGCCTCAGCAGTCCTTTGTTATCAGAGCAGAGGTTCTTGCTAGGATCATTGTGTGGGTGGGACTGCCCTCTGCCTGCCTTGCAGCAATGGCGGGGCTGCTGGGTTAATGGGGTGGGTGAGGTTGACACACAGTAACTTATACATTGGCAGGGTGCTTGGGCTTGCTGCGGTGGGAAGTCACCTAGTTATGGAGCAGGAGGGTGCTTGGCAATGGCAGTGAGCTGTGCGGTGGGGGTGCACAGGCGAGCAGTGGTAGTGAGTTGCACAGTGAGAGGACAGGCCAGTGGGAGCAGAGACAGCTAGTTATGCAGCAACAGTGAGCAGCTGCTGCAGTGAGTGGCCTGGGCGCCCCCTAGCAGCAGCGAGGCATCTGTTACCAGGCTTGACCACCTGTAGGGGGAAAGGAACTCTGGGAGCTGGCTCCTGCAGGTGCCTCCCTACTTGGGCTGAAACATGGCCAATCATGAAAGCTGGGAGAGTCTCCCTCTGCCTGCCAGGCAGCAAAGTCAGATGCTGCTACTGGACAGAGTGGGTTGGCTCGCTGGCAGTGCATGCAGGGTGGTGCCTCGGGACTGAGTTGCCAGTGAGGGGGGTGGAGTGTCTGGAGCTCCAGAGAGAGCTCGACTTGTTGGGCTGAGGGAGCACTAGGGAGGTATTGTTCACCTGCCCTTTCTCCTGCCAAGAGCTCCATGCCACCCTTGCCCCTCTGGCTTCTCTCCCACAGTTGGCAGGTCTTTTAAACTGCTGCCTCTGTGTTGGGTCTCAGGGGGACCAGCAGAGCATGCCTGTTCTCCACAGTAGGCTGGTGTCTCAGCCTGCTAGAGTGTTCCAACTGTCCCTGGTGTCCAGCCCCACTGATCACCAGAGCCCAGTGCAGTGCAGTGTGGACTCGTGTTACTGAAGCAGATCTCCAGGGCCAGGTGTGCAGAGTTCCTGGCTCTCAGTCTTAAGGGGAAAGAGGAAGAAATTTTTTACCAGCACTCAGTGAGAGCTGCAATTTTGTAGAATAAGCTACTCAGTACGACTCAGTAGTAACTGTAGAGGGATGTGTCCACTGACAATTTGCAACCCAAAGTAGGGACGGAGCAGGAAAGATCTACCCCAACCTTTCTCTCCTCCTACCTAATGAATGCCTGTTGGTGCTTCCCACTGGCCAAACATAGCTAGCAGCCAGTTAGCAAGAGAATCTGGGGGATAGTCATTGCAGTCAGCATCTGTATAATGAGCAGGACAGAGAGGATGGAAACTCAATCAGGGTGGGAGGGAGGCAAATGGAGAACAATTTGACTTGGATTTGGCCAAGCAGGGTACTCTGTCCTTCTGGTTAAGTATTGAGCGTGATCTAAACTCTGCTAAATAGAATCCTCCCTTGTGTCTTTTCCTCATGTTATCAGGATTCCTGGGACAAGAGCTCTAAGGACCTTGTCCTTAGAACTTCAGGGAACAACATATTGAAAAGTAGCCAGAACCTGTACATGAATTAAGACAAGCAGAAACAAGCTGAGCTGAAAGGTGAAGAGAAGCAGATGTGTAGGAATAGAAGGCATCATTTCCTTCCTGTACACGTGTAAATTTATTACTTGCTCAGTAATAAGGAGAATTGTGTTGTACTGTGTCTCAGAACTAAGCAAGCACTGTCCTCATACAGAATTGTGAGAAGCTTACATTTTAGAGATTAGTTGACCTTGCAACCAGTTTTTTCTGATTTTTGAAAAGGGTGTGTGGCACTGATGTGACACTGAATGATAGGGATGGCTTTAAAGCTTTTTGTGTGGTTACTTGTCCTGGCTTGGGACTAGGACTAAATAACCATCTATTCTTTTCTTTCTTGAATTTATGAAATAGAAACTTTTGTTCTCTCAGAATCCTATGATGTTTCTTGAATCCTTAGATTCAACCATATCTGTGCCACTCCTTGGATTTCACAGTATTTGATTCTGATTCCTCTCCCTATTTTACATTTTAAAGCAATTTGCCCCTTTCAACTGGAAAACTAGCCTATCATCCATTCCCATGGCCTTAAACATCCCTTGTGAAATGATGACCCCAATACTACCTCGTCTCTTGAGCTCTCTTGACATGTCTTCAATTTCCTGCCAAATATCTCTGTTTGGATATTTCTTGCATTTTTACCACAACAGTCCAAGTTTTAAAGCTTTAAAGCCGTCCCTATCATTCAGTGAGTGTCACATCAGTGCCACACCCCCGTTTTGAAAATCAGAAACAACTCGTTGCAAGATCTGCTAATCCCTAAAATGTAAACTTTCAGATGTACATTTCTCAGAAGACCAGCCTGTCTCCTGAAGGAGTGAAGCCTGTGGCCTCATATAATGCTGACAGCCTGTCAGAAATGCTGAAGTTTCAGTTAGGGCCCCAGTGCTGTTGCAAATGTGTGTAAGTGGGTGGCTGGCTTTGAGCAGTGTGTTTTCAAGGGTTCAGGCCCTGAATGTCTGGTCAACCCCCACCCCCACTGTGTTTAAGCTGCCAGGTTCCTGATTTCCTGATTTTTCCTAATAACATTCAGCACCTCCGCCCCCCACCCAGCTGGGCCTTTAACCAGGTGGGGGAGGGCCAGTGGCCTCGTCATAGAATGGCCTGAGGGGACAGGCGTGCCAGCCCATGTAGATGTTGTTGCCTGTGCCCGCAGGGCCCGTCCCTTCTGGGACCTGGACAGAAAAGACCCATGTCTAACTGGCCGGCGCCCGCCTCTCCTGCAAGGCCGGCGGTTGTGGAGGCTGGTGAGGGACGGTTATTCCTCCCCACTTTGTTTGGTTACGGATGCCAGGTCCTGTCTTTCCCCAGGTCCGGGGAGGAGCAAGAGGACCACTAAAGCTTGCTGTGTCCCTGTTATAAACTCTGCTCATCCAGAGCGGAAAGAAGCCGCTTTCTCTACGAGTTCCAGCAGACTGCTTGCCGGAGAGCAGCGCCTGACGGATCTGATCTCTCAGTTCTCATCTCTAAAGTGAGCGCGTGGCCTCATTTTCTGGCCCGATTGTTCATAGCTGGCTGTAAGAGCTGAGGCTCTCGGGGTCCCTGGTGGTCAAGGGCGCTTCTGACAGCGAGGACCTCCGCCCTTCGGCGATGGACTCCTCTTGTTGCTGACTGGGAGTCAGGGAAGTGCCTTGTAGGTTGTGTGCTCTGGGAACAGGGGAAGAGGCAGGCCCTGGGGGACAGGGCTGGGGAGACAGAGGGGGCCAGGGAGAGGGGAGCCTCCCGCAGCCGTGCAGAGGGCTGAGTGAGGGCAGAGGGAGCAGAGAAGGCCCGGGCCAAACTGGCAAGTTCTAGTTTTCGATTGCACGTGGGAGGGGAGGCACCTCCAGCGTCCCCTAGGGTGTGTGGCAAGAAGTCCACCTCCTCGGGGCGGCCCGTGATCCAGGCCGGTAGCGTGTGCTGCAGGGGTGGGAGGACGAGAATCCCCGGCGCAGCGTGTGCTGACGTGGGCTAGCTTTTGGCTCCGTATTTTGCCTTTTTTAATCGGTGGAGTTCAAGTTCCTGGGTCTTTGCATGAAGATACAGTGCCTCTCTGCTTGCTCAGATGATGGCCTGGGGCTGATTATGAGCTTCTTGGAGACATTTCATCATTGTTATTATTGTTATTGTTGTTATTGATCATCATCATTATCACCATCATTATTATTATTTTACCATAGTTTTAACCCAAAGGTAGGCTCAAGGGGCACAGTGAGTCTTCCATTGGGATATTTTCCAGCATTTTCAGTCAGTTTCTCTCCCATGTACGTGCTGGCTGGCTTTGGATGGAGATTACAAAATACATTAGTGATAAACAGTTTTTATTTTGGTCGGGATTAAACCTCCTGTGAGACGATTTCTCTCACTCCATCCCTTTAATAAGAGAAATGTCAAAATGGACAACCAACGGCTCCTCCCTTTAAAGGTGCTGTGATTTGGCAGAGGAGACAGAAGGGGGCAGGGAAGCGGGAGGCAGTGAACAGCAAGAGGTGGGGGCGCTCAGGAAAGGGTCTCCAACTCAGAGGCCATCTAGGACACAGGGCATCAGCCACAGGGCCTGCCTCTCCCAAACTGAAGATGCAGAGAGCGTGTCTGACTATCCTGCAAAATCTGGGACATGTGGAGGCCTCAGTTTCCATGCCCACCATGGCCCCATTCCAGGAGCCATTGAGGCTGAAAACAGATGAGCTGAAGCTTCAAGGATGAGCACAGAGTCTTAGCCAGGTGACAGAGGTGGACGATCTCTTCTGTGTGTATGAAATGCCGTGCGTGGCAGGGCATGGAAACCAACTGGGGTTAGAGTAACGGCAGAAGCCTAGAAGTGACAGTTCCCAGGTTTAAATCCCAAGTAGGCACTTAGTTGTGCGATCTTGTATAAATTTCTTAACCTCACTGTACTTCGGTTCACTCTTCCGTGAAGAGGGGATGAGAGTATCTTACCTCTCAGGATCTTTTTGAGGATGAGATAAGATAATACAGATCGATCACTCAAAAATACTGTCTCATAGTTATTAATCTAGTTTTTATTTTCTCTGACAATTGACTACAAACATGAATATGAGCCAGATATATATTAAGAGGACACTGGTTTTCACTTATTTTATCTGACAAAAAATAAGGCAAATAAAAAATAAAGCAAAGTTCTCCCAGAATCAAGATATTAGGAAAAATCTCAGAATGAGAGAGGATATTCAAATAGCCATTAAACTTAGAAAAAGGTATTCACCATCAATAATCTTCAGAGAAACACAAATGACAAGGTAGTGTTATACCACTCTACACCCAGCTGAATGGCACAAGTGAGGAAGAGAATACCACATGTCGTTGGGATGGAAATACAAATTAATAGAACCGCTGTGAAAAGCCCACTGGAAGTACCCATTAAAGCTAAACGTAGTATGCATGTCTTGTGACCCAGAATCCCAGTCCACATATGTGTTGTTCATCCAGAGACACATGCAAATGGCTCATAGCAGTGTGATTTGTGACAGCCCCAAAGTGGAAGCTACCATATCCACCCACAGGAGAATGGATAAGTAACTCCTGGCATACATGAACAAAGGCAGTATGGACCGCTGGACCTCACAAACATCATGTAGACAAAATGCATAAACTGTGATTCCATTTATAGTGTGTTCAAAAGCAGGCAAGGTGTTTCATACCATCCAGAGGCAGGGCTGTGGTTACCTGTGGCAGGGGAAGGAGGTCGTGTGGCTATGACAGTAGTTTCTGTGGGTGCTGGTCACATTCTGTTTCTGATGTGGTTGCTGGTTTCACAAATGTGGACATTCCTTGAGCTTATGAGTTGTATGGTTGTCTGTGGGTACATTTTACCTGAATGAAACATCTCGGCATGTGTGGAGAGTCATTCCTAAGCCTGGAACGTCGCTCTCACATGCAGCGTCATCCCAGACCCTGGGAACGAATGCTGCTCCCCGCCTGTGCTGCAGTGAGAGGATCGCAGGCCCAGGCCAGGGGACGAGGCTGCCAGAGCGCTGGGACAGCGGTGGCAGGGATGGCCCTGTTCCCCGCTGTGCCCCTAACATCAGCCCAAAGCTGGGCACATTGTGGTGCTCAGTGAAGCTCTGTAGGAGGGCAGGAAGGAGGAAGTGCAGAAAGGTAGTCGAGTACAGGTCTTCCCTCCTGCAAACAGCCCTTGCGTTTTGCCCAGCCCGAGCAGGGTATTTGGTCATTTAGAACGATGTGCCTCGGTCAGTGAGGGTCACCACAGAGGTGTAGCCTGGAGGCAAACCTGCGGTGTTTCTCTTCGTCCCGTATGAGACCTAAAGAGCCATTCATGCACTCCTTCATAAAGCTTCAGCTGGATCCTCATTCTGTGCCATAAAGGCCCGGCCAGCGCCCTGGAGGTGTGTGCAGGGGCGTGGAGGAGCTCGCCACAGCGTCATTCCTGCCTACGTGACCAGCTGCCAGGACTGCCGCAATGGAGGCTGCCCTGAGGAAAGGTCACTCTGAGCAGAGGTAGGTGTGGTGAAGGGATGGGCAGATGAAAGGAGGGTGGGGACGGAGGGCGGTCCAGGGTCCTTCCCAAGGAGAGCACCTGAAAGCACAGAGAGGACTGGACTGGAGAGAAATAAAGGGGGAGAAGCCATCTCGGCTTGTTTTTGCTGATGTAGAAAACAGATGATTGACGTGGGGAAAGCCAGCCTTGAATCTGTCATTCCTTTGAGCTGCTGTGGTGGCCCCCAAGAAGTTTTTTCTTGGATGTGCCTGATTGCTAGGCACATCCTTTTTTCTAAGAGGCATGTACACATTCTTGTGTCTGGGGAGAATCTGGCTCAGTAGCCTCGAATGTCAAGGTCGTAGCAGTGTCTGACGTGAGGGCAGAAGAAATGACCATCCCAGGCAGTGGGACTGAAGGGGTGTGGAAAAATCCAGGCCACCTAAAGGCAGAGCCACCTGATGCCTGGAGTGCCTCCATTCCCAGCCTAATCCATTATTTCAGGACTTGTCCTCTCCGGTTTCCTGTGTCAGTGACCCACTGGAAGGGGCGATGGCTGAAGGTGACAGCGACCGTCAGAACGCTGCAGGCGGGACCTGGTTATCTGTGAGGACAGTCCTCAGGGAGGACCGACTGAGGGGAAGGGCATGTGAGGGCTGGCTTGGGAGGAGCAGAGGCCGAGGGAGAACTCTGAGCCGCCGTAGCGTGATGCCCCAGATGAGGCTGTGGGCGGTGTCGGTGGTTCTCAAGGTGGGGTTTCTGGACCAGCGTCGCTGGGAGCTCATTAGCAACGCACATCCTCAGGCTGCTGCAGACCCACTCAGTCAGGAAATGGCGAGTCGGGGCCAGCACCCATGCCTGAACCAGCCCTGCAGGCGACTGGATCCATGCCAGAGTTTGAGGCCCTCCAAGGGAAGGGCCACTTTCTTCACCAACTCTCTTTGACTACTCAGTGTGTTCTCTCTCCTGGAAAAGAGAACAGCACAAAGTCGTATTGGACTGAAGCTCATGAATTTGGCATATTTTCTGAGCATCTTTGCCCCTGGCCCAATCTAATGAAGCCCATGTCACCCTATCATTGTAAGAGCCTGGGTTTTGAAAACACACTGCATTCGATTTATAATCCTGTCTCTGCCTCTTACAGGCTGTGGGAACCGGAGCAAATCACTTAACCTCTGACCCTTCGTGTTCCCATCTGTAAATGGGGCTCATTAAGGGCCTCTCTGACCAGGGTTTTCCTAAAGATCCTAGAACTGTGTACACAGTAAGTGTTCAGGAGATGGGTCTGTTAGTTGTCAGTCATGCAGCACCACCTAAACTTGAAGAAATTAGGCTAGATCTTAAAGGAATCAGCCTATACACTTGGACTTGGGTGGGGCTGGGAGGTAGTGTAGGAGACCAAATACAATACAATATAATACAAATACAATACAATACTGAACTGTATGTTTTTAGACTCTGAGACGTGAGTTGCTCCTATCCTGTGACCCTGAACATTGTGGAAAGAGCAGGGAAATAGGGAAATATTTTATGAACAAGGCAATGAAGCTTTTAAGGGTAGTGAATTACTTCTGTCCTGTCGGCCAGGGTATGTCATGCAGCAGACCGAACGGTGGGCACTGGTGGGCCCCAGCAGTCTCGGTGGGTCAGCACCTGCAGACGTGTTCACCGAATGACAGAACATATCTGACTGGCGAGCTTCAGACAGAGCCACTCCTCGTCCCCGATGATTATCTACTCGCAGAATGATTTACGGTGGTTCAGTTTTCATTTACAGAGCTGACAATACTGCAGCTGATAAATATTGGTATATGTGGGATTCAGCAGCCGCAGGATAAAAGCTGCAGGCCCTATGGCGACATCTGGCCGCCTAGCAAAGACATCATTCCCTGCCCTTCACCCTATGGAATGCTGACTACTATTAGATATAGTAAAGAGGGTGTAAGGTCCATAGGAATATGCCAATGAGGTTAAACTTAACCAGTAGATTCACAAATGGGGTAATCCCAGGTTGAAACATTGGGAATCAGACTCATGAGAAATACCCTGCCACATGGTCCGCATACAGCCACATGTTTCTGGGTGGAGGGTGGTTAAGTTTGGTAGCCGAGGACATAGATGCACGGGCTGTGACGCAGGCTGGCATTTTCACTTCTAGGTTGTCTGCAGAAGTGGTGGCCCTTTTGCAGATGAGAATGTGCACTGTGACAAGTTACAGTGAGGGGATCCGCATCGCCTTTTATCTGCAGATGTCAAAGTTCTTACGTGACTCAGTCTTTCCCAATACCCTGTAAAAGGCGATAGCGTTCATTTCTCTCCGGGAGCCTGAAGCGCACGCTGGGCAGTGGCACCATGGGTCGTGGAGTGACTAAGGGCTCCTCTGTCCCCGAGTGTGTGTCTGGACTTTCCTGTGTCACCAGGGTGGCAGCCAGCATGGGGCAGGGAGCAATAGGGGAGGAAACCAGGGCCTGGAAGAAACGCAGCAGAGTTCTCCCAGCCTTAGTTCCCTATCTTGTGGCGTATCTGCCTCGCCCATCAAGTATTTTAAAAATTCAGGTTTCTGATCAAACTGGTTTCTCGCTTCAAAGTTTTGATCCACTAGTAGGCTTAAGGTGGGGGCCAGAATTTTGAGTGTTAACAAATTCCGTAGGTGACCATGATGCACAACCCAATTTAGCTCTTAAGGGTCAATAAGTGAGGGACCTGGGATGGCCACGGGGATGGGGGGTGTGGGGACCTGAGCAGAACCAGCCGCTTTGGGGATTTCTGTCCTCACGGCTGTCAGCAGCACACCCGGTCTCTGGACACACACTGCCCCCGGCGCTCCACTTCTCCTCCACCGGGACTGGGGGAGTCACGATTGACCCCCACTTCCCTCAGCACAGTGGTTCTCAACCATTCTGGGGTCTTGAGTGTCTTAGAGAAGCTGATTTTTAGAAGCCTCCCTGAAAAGCACCCACGTGCCTGCAACTTCAGGAGTGTCCATAGGCAGACGAAGTACTGGGGGAGGCACACTACAACATTCCAGAACTGAGCCAAAAACGAATACAAACTGAAAAAAATTAAAACTAGGGTCTTGGCTTCTTTTGATCCTATTATAAATGGCTGCATGGCTGTTTCCAATTTTTGAGGTTCCCAGGAAATTAGAGAATGAAGAAATGTTAACCAGGGTCTTCAATGGCTGCATCTCTTGGTACTGACTATGGGCTCCACCTCCTCATGTGACCAACAGAGCCTGCGAAGCTGAAGACCCGATTTCCCATGCTCCTTGCACCTGAATACGTTGGGTCACATTGCATACATTCTTGCACATGCAGTGAGCTGAGGTCCCTGACAGCGGTGCTCCCAGATCCCTCCTGTAGGTGGTGAGGCTGCTACCCCTTCTCACCAGGTGGGCGGCATCTGCCTCACTTGCAGCCCCATTTTCCTGCCTTCAGAGTCTCAGCTATGGTGGTGTGTTCTAGAACCTAGCTTACAAGATCACTGGGTGGTCTAGAGGAGTGAGCTCAGGAATGACTCCCAGAGCCCTGGCACATGGCCCTCCAGGGAAGCTGCTCCCTCTGCCGTGGTCAGCAAGGTGGGGAGACAGGAGCTGCCACGGACATATCTGAGTCATGGCTACAACCCAGGGGTCAGGAAGCTGTGGCCCAACACCCAGGATGCTGGTGACTGGATGGAGATCCCTACGGATGAGCTTTCAGGACATTTCTGGCATGTTGCCATGATGTGGTATGAAATCCTTAGACATCTATCTTTGTGCATTTAAGTATACATACCTTCAGGCGTACTTGATCAAAGGGTATGTATACCTTGCTAGATACTGTGCATCACTCTCCAAAAGTGTTTATTAATTAGGTATTAATTAATCAATCAATTTTATAATTGTATATTTTGTAACATTTTGTAATTAATAAAACAATTTACTATTAGCATTGCAACTGACATTTCACCTCCTCTTTACTAACACAGAGTAAAACCAACCCAGGCATGTTTTTCAAAATGTCCACTAACATGTAAAATAACATTAGTGTGATCGGAATACTGATCAGTGAAGACCAAAGTTTAACCAGACAGGACAGACACCCCCCCACCCATCAGACAGACACCAGTTGGATGAATATTTCCATGTTGGATATATAGCCCTAGTGTAACCAGTCTTTTTAATCTTTGGCAATATGTGAAGAGAAGAATGATAGCTCATTGTACATTCCTGTCTCTCTGAGCATTCATGATGTTGAGAAACGGTTATTTTGTCACTTTTGGATTTCTGTTTTAAATCTTGAATCTTAACAGGTTACCCAAAATATAACAGAGTTAAGTGCAGCAGAAATGTTTTAGGAGTTCACTCGGAATCAAGCCTTATGCTAGGCTTTGAAGATAAAATAATAGTTTCCACTCTTGAGCAATTTATGACATAGCAGGAGAAGGCAGGCACACACACACATAAATAAAAAAGGTCATTTCAAAGCAAGGAGCACCAGGATTTCCAGGACAAAATGAAATTATTGAGTAATTTTCGATACGTATGTGGGAAATATGAGATAACAGCTATCATTTAGCCAATTTATAAAGCCTATAATTTAGAAATGAATGGAAAAAATTGTCCCCACATTGTGCATAAATCCCTCATTTATTTTAACTGATATGTTTTGGCATGCATGAGGAATAGGACAGTGAAATATTGCTATGTGTTTTCTGCCCTTTCCATGATAAATTTCGTGCAAGACAATGTTTGCATAGCGAGAGGCTGAATCTATGTGAGGGAGGCCCCCCTCCCTGCCACCACTGTGGTATCAGCGTGGGCCTGCTGGAATCGAGACGATCAATAAGATCCAGAGTGACAAAACATAATACCCCAAACATCCAGATACAATTAAAAATCAGCTACCTTACCAAAAGCCAGGAAAATTTCAACTTGAATGAGAAAACATGTTTGACAAACACCAGTATGTACATTACACAAATGTTGGAATTGCCTGACAAGGATTTTTTTTTTTGACAAGGATTTTTAAAGACTTTTCATTGAAAAATGGTTCAGTGAGCAATTACAAGCATGCTTAAGAAAATCTCAGCAAAGAAATAGTATAAAGAAGAGCCGAATAAACAGATATAAGGGAAAAGCTTCCTATGAGGGAAGAACATTGGGGGCTAAATAAGAATCCCCTCTCTGGCTCCCTATTTTAAAAGTCTTGGAGAGGAATTACACATTGTAGCTAAGTAAAGGACTTTGGCTAACTGGAGTTCCACAAGCCTTATGTTTCACTCCAATGAATCGAAACCCCATTGGCCTAGCATTCGCACACTGAGACAGCAGCCATCATGCTCGGCATATGCACAATCCCCTTTCCCCGTTCTTCATCTGCACCTAGGGACCTATCCTCTTGCTTTTCTCCCACCCTATCCTTGGCTCAACTTGGAGGCTGATGTTGAGACTCGTTTCAGGATGCAGAGCAGGTACAGAGGGCCATCAAGAGTCCCACCTTGCCCTTTGTGGCTTGTCCTTTGTGGCCACCTGGCCTGGACAAGGTGGAGTCATCAGGACTGCAGTGCGGATGGGCCTAAGCATCTCTTTCAGGTGGGTATGGTTGGGGGCCCTCCTTCCTAGGACTGTTTGCAAGTAACACAAAAGACTTCCAGTATCTTATCAACTGGTACATCCATATCAGTGTGCCCTGGCTGAATATTAGACTTGCCTGCAAGAAAGATTAATGATTTTAGTCTTGGTTCTAAGAGTAATCAGAGCCACCAAAGGTCATGAGCAGGGAAGTGACATGGTTATATTTGCATTTCAGAGATCACTGGGGCTGTGGGAGGAGAGGGTGATACCAGGGTGTAGGGTAAAGGACAGAATTTCCAGAATCTCCTGCCTAGCCTTAGTTTGCTTACCTATCAATTCACCACTGCAGAGCCTCCATCTGGGGCAAGGGGTGGAGAGAAAATGGCCATTCTCTCCTTCTCTCTGCTCCCGGCACATAATTGGTCTGGCATCTGCCAGTAACCAAGGACCCACCAGTGGAGTTCCTCCCAGAAGGGGTAGGCGGGAAGTAGAGCGTGAGCTGTGGCTGAAGGAGACAGATGATGCTGAGCCTGCCCAGAGAATTCCAGCAAGCTGTGTGCAAATAAAAATGGTTTCTTCCAACCTACACTTTCCCTTGATTTATTTTGGTTTCATCACTTTCACAGGGGATTCTCTCTGGGCTGGGAGCCCCCTTCCTTCCTGAGCTGCACAGGGTTCCTGGCTCTCACATCCAGGTAGGCAGAGGGTAGTTACATCAAATGAAAAGGGGAACAGTGGAAGACGCTTGTTTGGAGGAGAAGATCATAAGAGCAATTTGGAGATGTTGAGTTTAAGACGACTTTGAGATGCTTAAGAGATATTAAGTGGATGTTGGGATATATATTTTTGGAGCTCTGAAGAGCATTCTGGGCTAGAGTTACAAATTGGTGTGAGTCATCAACAAGAAGGTTGTAAAGGCAAACATGGTTAGGGTGAGATAAAGCCTGGAGATGGTAGAGAGAGCCTCCACACTTAAGGTTAAAGGCTGGGCAAAAAGAGGAGCAGATCACAGAAAATGAAAAGTTAAAAAAATATTACAAATACTACAAATAAAATCTAGCACACCATTTTTATTAATTCCTATTTCTCTAATACATTTCTCTGTAATTTTGACTTCATGATCTCCATTTTATCAAATTTGAGATGTAATTTATGGATAGATAATAAACTGCATCCCTCTAAAACGAGCAGTTTGATGAGTTTGGGCAGATGTATATACACCCATGAAACCAGTGTCATAGTGAGCATTCGGATCATTTCTGTCACCTCCAAAAGTTTCCCTGTACTTTGCAGTTCATCCCCCTTTCTGCCCCTGGTCACTGATCTAGAATTTTATGTAAACGGAATCATACAGTATGTACTCTTTTTGACTGGCTTCTTTCAGTCAGCATGATGATTTTGAGATTTATCCCCGTTTTCATCAGTGATTTATTCCTTTTTATTGCTGAGTAGTTCCATTATACATTATACATGTTTTGTTTCTCTGGATCTTATTGATCGTCTCGATTCCAGCAGGCCCACGTTGATACCACTGTGGTGGCAGGGAGGGGGGCCTTCCTCACATAGATTCAGCCTCTCACTATGCAAACATTGTCTTGCATGAAATTTATCATATACATTCCATTATATGGATGTACCACAGTTCACGCAGTCACCTATTGATGGACATTTGGGTTGTTTCCAGTTTTGTGTTATTTTTAATCATGAATGACTGTTGAATTTTCTTGTATGCTTTTTCTGCAGCTGTTGAATTGATCATGTCTTTCTACTTCACTAATATGATGAATCATAGTGACTGGTGTTCTAATGTTAAACCAACTTTGAATTCCTGGAATAAACCCTACTTTGTCATGGTGCATAGTTATAGTTTAATGAAAGCTACAGTTGTAGGATAGTTGGATTCGATTTACTATATTAATTTTATATAAGTTTTTGCACCTCTATTCATAGAGAGAATGTTTGCAGTTTTCTTTTTTGTATTGCCTTAACTAAGTTTTCGTGTGAGGGTATGCTGGCCTTAGAAGTGAGTTGGGATGTATTCTCTCTGCCTCTGTAGTTTGAAAGAGTTTGTGTAACATTTCTATTATATCTTCTTGGGATGTTTTCTAAAATTAACCCATGAAACCATCTGGGCTTGAAGTTTTCTTTGTGGAGAGAGTTTTGATAACAATTCGATTTATTTAATCAAGATAGAGTTCTTTAGGTTCTCTTTCATTTAGTATCAATTTTGGGAGGTTACGTATTTTAATTTTCTTGAATTCATCTAAATACTGATTTTTTTTTATATGTAGTTGTTCACAATGGTCTCCTTTTTCTTTTTTCTTCAAATAGTAAATAACATTATTTTAATAACAGCTCATTGAAATAGAATTTGTGTATAATAAAATTCATCCTTGTAAAGTACAGAATTCAGCAGGTTTTAATATATTTATAAGTTGTATGATCACCATTACTGTCTAATTCCAAAACATTTAATCTTCTCCCTCCAAAAATCCATACCTACTAACAGTTACTCCCCTATTCCCTTCTTCCCCAGTCTCTGATAACTATTAATCTATGTTTTATCTCTAAATATTTGCCCATCCTGGACATTTTAAGAAATGTAATCATAAATATGTGACCTCTTGTGCCTGACCTCATTTAGCATAACGTTTTTGGGATTCTTCCACATTATAGCATGTATCATTTCTTCATTCCTTTTTATGACCAAATAATATTCCATTGGATGGATATACCACATTTTGTTTATCCACTCATCATTTAATGGATATTTAGGTCATTTCCATTTTCTGGCTGTTATGAAAAATGCTACTATTAACATCTGAGTACAAGTTTTATAAAGACATATGTCTTCAGCTCTCTTGGGCATATATCTGGGAGTAGAATTGCTGGGTCACACAGTAACTCTATGTTTTACTTTTTGAAGATCTTCCAAACTGCTGTCTAAATAGCTACCCCATTTTGCATTCCCACTGCATGAGGACTCCAATTTCGCCATATCCTTGCCAGCTTTTATTATATGACTTTTTGATTGTAGTCTTCATAGTAGGTTTGAAATGATTTGGTTTGTATTTCCTTAGTGACTAATAATATTGAGCATATTTTCATGAACTTACTGCTCATTTGTATATATTTTCAAATCTTTTCCCATTTTTAAATTGGATTGTCTTTTTATTGTTGCATTGTAAGAGTTCTTTATACATTCTGGGTACAAGTCCCTTATCAAATATATTATTTGCAAATATTTTCTCCTATTCTTTGGTTATTTGTTCAACTTCTTGATGGTATACTTTGAAGCACAAACATTTTTAATTTTTATAAGGACCAGTTTATCTATTTTTTCTTTTATCACTTATGCTTTTGTGTCATATCTCAGAAACCATTGCTAAAGTCACAGGGATTTATTCCTATGCTTTCTTTTAAGAATTTTATATTTTTAGCTCTTAAGTCTGTCCTCCAGAGGTTCAACTTCATTATTTTGCATATGAATATCCAGTTTTTCTAACACTACTTGTTGAAAAAATTATTCTTTTCCCATTGAATTGTCTTGGCACCCTAGTAAAACATATAGTCTATTAATCTTTTCAATTGTGTATTTTGTTTCTACTTTTATATTTATTATTCCCTTTCTTCTAGTTACTTTGGGTTTACTTTGCTCTTGTTTTTCTAGCTCCTTATAGTGGAACTTTAGGTCTCTGTTTTCAAATCTTTCTACTTTCCTAATATCAACATTTAAAGCTATAACTTTCTAGGTACTGTTTGTTTCCATCCCACAAATTTTGACTTTTTTCTTTATCATTTAGTTCAAAGCATTTTCTAATTGTCCTGTGATTTCTTCTTTGATGTGTTGATTGTTTAGAAGTGAATTATTTGATTTCCAAATATTTGAGGTCTTCCTGGGTATATTATTGTTATTAATTTCTAATTTAATTCTGTTTTGATCAGAGAAGATACTCTGTGTGATTTAAATTCTCTTAAATTTGTTGAGCCGTGTCTTGTGGTCCAGCATTGCGGTCTCTCTTGGTCAGCAAACTGCATGCCCTTGAAGAGCACATATTTGGTAATATTCTGTAGTTGAACACTGTTGGGTGTAGTGTTGTATAAATATCAACTAAATAAAAGTGGTTGATGGTGCTGTTCAGTTCATCTGCCTCTTTATTGAATTCTTTCTAGTGGTTCTGTCAATTCCTGAGATATTCATGTTTGTCTTCAAGTATCATTATTTCTGTCAACTTTTTCTTCAGGGATATTGCAGCTATTACTAAGCACATATGACACATAGGATCGTACTGTCTTCTTCATGTACTGACCCCTTTATCCTGAGGAAATATTCCTTCTTTGGCAATATTGTTTTTTTCTCAAAGTCCATTTTATCTGATATATTAGTATTAATGAATATCAATTGCTACTCTAGCTATCTTCTGCCTATTATTTGCATGGTATACCATTTTCGATTTACTTACTTTCATTTTATCTGTTCTTTATATTTAAAACGCATGTCTTATAGACAGCATATAAGTTAGGCTTGCTATTACATATTTTGTGATAATCTCTGCTTTTTAAAATTAGAATATTTACTTTATTAATATTTCAAGTAATTATTGATATAGTTAGACTTATGTCTACCATTTTATTGTTTTCTGTTTGCCTTTATTTGTTTTCCTTTTTGTTCTCTCTTTCCTGCCTATTTTTGGATTAATTTGAACATTTAAAAAAATTTTATTTTAGCCTGATCTTTTTCATGATTGCCTTAGAGATTAAGATATACCCTCTATTTCCACAGTTTAGAACGAATATTGTATTAATTCATGTAAAATGTAGAAATTGTGCAACTCTGCTACTTTATGTAACTATGTCATAATGTTTGCTTTAAATAGTTGTATGTATTTTTAAGGAAGAGTAAGTAGTCTTTGTATTTACCATTTCTGATGATCTTCATTTCTCTTAAATATCTAAGTTTCCTTTTGGTATCATTGCTTTTTAGCATGAGAAAATTCCTTCAGCATTTATTATAGTAGTGAGGAATTCCTGTAGTTTGTTTTACTTTGGAAAATGTCTCTTAAAGAAATCCTTTAAGGCCTTATATATGGCCTAACATGCTATTAATTCTACCCAGTACACCTTTATCCCAGGCATTAGATTTTTCTCTAGAATTGCAATTTGAATCTTTAAATATGTGTCTTCTGTGTCTCTCCCCGTCTTGGCCATGCCGTCCTCTACCTTCCTGTACGTACGGAGTACAACTATTTTGAAGCTCAGTGATTGTTCTGGTATCCTCATCTACCGATTTAGTCAGCTGTGTCATATCTGGGTCTGTTTCTATTGAGTGGTTTTGTTCCTCATTATGGGTTGTATTTCCCTGTTTTCTTGCATATCTGGTAATTTGAGACTGGATTCCAGACATTGTGAATTTTACGTTGTTGAGTGGCAGACACTTTTACATTCCATTAGAAATTCCAGAGTTTTTTTCTGGGCTGCAGATAAGTCACTTGGAAACAGTTCAATTCTGGTGGAGCTTCCTTTGAAGCTTTGCCAAGTGGAACCACAGCAGCCAAGGGTCTATCTTTCCCCACCGCTGAGGCAAAGCCCTTCTGAGCATTGTGCCAAGTGCCCTGCGAAATGTGAGGCTTTTCCGCTCTGGCTGGTAAGAACACAAACCACTCCCAGCCTGTGTGAGCTGCAGAGGTTGTTTGTCTGCCTTTTCAGCACCTCTTTTCCTGGCCTCAGGTAGCTTCCCCACAACACTCCACTGAAGAGTCAAGAGCAACGCTTCGCAGATCTCTGGACTCTTTCTGTACAGCACATGCCTCTCCAGTGTTCTGCTCTGTGAATTTCAGCCTCCCCAGCTTCCCCAAGCTCTTAACTCTGTCTCTTCAACTCAGGATGAGCTCTGTTCAGATCCCCCTCCCTGGGCTGTGCCCTTGAAACCCTCCAGGCACCATGCCAGGACAATCAGAGAGCTTGTCTGATGTCCTTCTTTCAAGGATGGCTGTCCTGTGCTGCTTGTTATCCAATATCTATCTGAAAATGATAATTTCATGTATTTCATTCAGTTTTTCCATTTCCTGAGGTGGGAAGGTAAATCTGATTTCTTTTACTCCATTTTGGTCAAAAGTGGAATTCTTTCACCTTCATTTTTGAATATCTTCACTGGAGGTAAAATCCTGGGTTGACGGGTTTGTTGTTTTGTTCCAGCACCTTAAGGATGTTGTTCCACTGTCTCCTGCCTCCATAGCTCCTGAGGAGAAGTCTGCACATTTGAATGATTATTACTGTGTATGTAATGTGTCATTTTTCTTTGCTGCTTTCAAGATTACCTTTTCTAAAGAACGCGACTGTACCTGTTCAGTGGAGAATGTTCTGGAGTGGAAGGTGAGGAATCAGGAGGAGACCAATTAGGAGGCTATTGCCGTATGTTACGCAGGAAATGGCATTGGTTAGACATTGGAGGCCATGGAGGTGGATGAAAGGGACAAAGTTAAACTATATTTCAGAATTAGCAGCACTTGGAAAAGGATTCGATGTGAGGATAGGGAAGTGAGAGGTCAAGAAGAGCTCCTTGGGTTCTGGAATGCGCAGCAGGTAAACTTACGCTTCCTGAGATGGGAGAGACAAGAGGCAGCAAGCTGGAGCGCTGGAAAGTAAGGAATTCCACTGTGGAGCATGTTTAGAGTGTGAGACACACAGGATGAGACCCTAGTTCAGGAGAGGAATCTGGGGCTCCATATGGAACACTAGGGTGCTGTTAGCATATTGGTAGTGTGTGTGTGTGTGTGTGTGTGTGTACGGCTTCCCTGGTTCCCCACTGATTTAGAACCAACTGAGAGATAAACTCAGGAGTAGGTGGAGATTAAATATCAGTTTAACTACTGATTGGGGACTATGGCTCTAGTTCTGGGTCCAGATGGGCTTAATAATACTTCCCTTTAAATTACACAGACCTGCATGTCCAGTCCATGGCCTAGATGGACAGTAGTAGGGCTTCTCCCTTCCCCTCTCATCCATGGCAGAAGGCAGAGGACAGTTAGGCAGATCCACAGGCAGAGTGAGGGACCGAGTAGGGTAAGACCAACTCCTCTCCAGGCCCAGCGATAAAGGAAGCGAAGAGGCCAGAGGGGAGCATACTCTTTGAGAGGTTTTTCACCTAGAAACAGGAGGAGTGGGGAATATGTGTCCCTCCTACAAGATAGTCTTTACAGCTAAGGGACCAGGTAAGCCCACCTACAGAAGAGTGCACAGCAGGAAGGGGGAGAGCCCAACCTGAGCCCTGGGGACACCAGCATTCAGAGGCTGGGCTGGGAAGCAAGGACCAGCAGGGATGTTATGGAGACAAAAGAAAACATTTTAAGGCAGGGGGAGTAGGTGGCTGTGCTGATAGCTTCTGAGAGGCTGAGAAAGATGAGAGCAGCCCAGGTCTATCCCTGTGGTAGGGTTTCAGCAAAGAACCTTTCAGGCAACACTCTGGGCGTGCTACTGACTTCCTCCGTTGTGGTAGCATGGAGAATTACTGACATTGATCAGTTCATCGGGAGTCTGGCAGGAAGATTTATAGGTTTATGAGCCCTAAACATCACAGTACCCAGACTCTGTTTTCCTAATGTTGAATGGAAAATAAAACAGTTTCTGAAAATAAACATGGGTAAATGTGGAAGACTGCAATCCTTCCTATGGTTTATTTTAGCATCTCTATAAGAAAAAGCAATCATAGATTGCTTTTTATAGATTGCCTTTATAAGAGGGCCTGTAAAGCCCTCTTACTAATCCTTTGGATATACTTGAACAGCAAGTGAAAGTGAATATTTTAACTTCATCCTAAAAAAGGAGTAAGTTGGGGATAAGCAAAGGGCCTTTCTTCCAGACTCCTTGGGTGATGAGGTGTTATGCACCCCTGGCCTGTAACATGCAGGCCAGAAACCACACACCACAGCAAAGCACCAGACCAGGAATGAGGAGGACTCCTGCACACATGGAACTTGCATTGTAGGGTCCTAGAGTAGGTAAAAATGCATTTCAAGCTCCTTGAGGCCAGGGATTGTATTGGACAGTTTTTTTCATGTCTTAGCATCTCTAGCACAGACTAAGATCTCAATGCATATTTTTTTTTATAGTGGATTACATAGGTTATCACTATGTGTGTATGGGGAGGGTATAGAGGAATTTGTGTTTTGTTCAGTACATAAATTAAGGAGTTTTAAAAGATGTTGTACATGGAAGTGACATAATAGGTTCAAATATGACCAGAGTAATTCAGGAGAGTTCTGCGAGGAGATCTAAAAGAAATGAAGTGAAGATGAACTGAAAGCATCAATGTAAGAGTAAATGTTTACTCCAATGTAAACAAAACATTGGAGTCTGTTTATTGCAAAACTGTCAGTTTTTGCACGAAGGCATGTGTTTTGCTTCAACCATTCATGCACTCACCCAACAGATATTTAGTGAGAGCCTACTATCTGCCAGGCAATGTGCTAGGTGCTCCGGCAGTTACAAAGATAAGCAAGGTGCGTTTTCTATCTTGAAGATGTCCTTGTAAAAGTGGAGACACCCTAGAGATGTCCTTGACTGAATCCCACTTTGGATGCTAGATGGAAGCAAGTGAAAATTCTATAGCAACCCAACAACAATTTTTGTGGACATAGATGTCTAGGAAAGGCGTGGGTCCTAGAATAGCTACAACTATCTTGAAAAAGAAGAAAAAGTGGGAGGAATTACTCTTTCTCATATTTAGCCTCACCATGTAGCTGGTCATCAACACAGTGAGATGCTGATGGAAGAGTAGACACCTACATCAAGGGAGCAGAATAAAGAACCAAGAAATAGACCCACACAATAATGTAACTGATTTTTAATAGTATAGACTAATAGATAACTGATAAATAATATTATGTTGGTTTCAGACATCAAGGTAAGTAATCTTTGACAAAGGTATGAAAGCAATTCAATGAAGCAGAAACAGCCCTTTCAACACACAATGCTGAAGCAACTGGATATTCATAGGGCAAAAATAGAAGAAAAAAAAAAAGGAACATTGACTTGAGTCTCAGACATTATACAAAAGTTCACTCAGCATGAAGCATGGTCTTAAGTGTAAAAGGTAAATCTATTAAACTTTGAGGAAAAAAAACACAGGAGAAAAATCTTTGGGACTAGAGTTAGGCAGAATTCTGAGACTTGATTGTAAAAGCATGATTCATAAAAGGAAAAACTGATGAATTGGACCATATCAAAATTTAAAACTTTTGCTGTGTGAAGGACCCTTTTAAGAGGGTAAAAAGACAAACAACAGACTGGGAAAACTATTTGTCAACCAAATATCAAACAGAAGACTAGTATGTAGAATATATCAAAAACTCTCAAAACTCAATGGTAAAAAAAAGGAAATCATCCAATTAGAAAATGGGCAAAAGAAATGAGCAGACATTTCACCAAAGAAGATGTACAGATGGAGAATAAGCACACGAGAAGATGTCCAATACTATTAGCCATTAGGGAAATGCAAATTAAAACCACAATGAGATACCACAACATACCTGTCAGAATGCCTGCAGTAAGTGATGACACCACCAAATGCTGGTGAGGATGAGGAGAAACTGAGTCTTTCACACACTGATGGTGAGAATACAGAATGGGGCCACCACTCTGGAAAAATGGTTTGTTTCTAAAAAAACTTGCATCTACCTTACAAAGCAGCATGTGTGCTCTTTAGTATTTATTCGGGAGAAATGAAAGACTTACAGTCACACAAAAATCTGTACTCACATGTTTATAGCAATTTTACTTGTTATAACGCTCAACTGGAAACAGTCTAGATGTCCTTCAAAGGATGAATGGTAGACAAAGTCTGGTACAGCCATACCATGAAATACTGTTCGGTAACAAAGGGGAACACACTACTGATACATGCAACATCTTGGATGAAATTTGAGGGAGTTATGCTAAATAAAAAAAGCAACTGAAGAATTGTTACATCTTATGTGATTCCATTTATACAACATGCTTGGATTGGCAATATTACAGCAAGGGAGAACAGATTAGTGGTGGACATGACTCAGGGGCAAGGTGGGTGAGGCAGGAGGGAGGAGGGTGGTGTGCAAAAGGGCATCAGGAGGCATCTTTATGGTGACTGAACTGCCCTGTATGTTGACTGCATCACTGTCAATATCCTGGGTGTGGGATTACACTATAGTTTTGCGAACTGTTACCATTGAGGGCAACTGAGTGAAGACTTCACTGGATCTCTGTGCATATTTTCCCTTATAACTGCCTGAGTCCACAATTACTTCAAAATCAAGTGTTTAATTACAAAAACATAGTGGATTAAATAAGTTATGTTTATTTAAACAAAAATGAAATATATAGAGAAAAAAAGATGTGGCAGAGAGGAAAATATGAGAACTCCACTGTGAGTCAGGAAAGGGTCTGACTCAAGGGTGGTGCTGCTGGGGCTAAACTTTGCATCTTTTACATATCACTGTTTGCAGGTAAGTCCTCTTGTGATCATTTCCTCACAAGGGAGATGGTTAATTATTTACGATTTTTGCTGGGTTGAAATAGAGGATTATAGTAACTGCAAACATACGGAGCCCTTACGGTGTGTCATGTGGGTCCTACGTGCTTTGCGTACGTTAATTCACATCTTACTCCGAGTCACACGATCCCATCCTCTCTCCCTGAGAGAGCTCACTGCCTCACGCAGGGATCAGCCGCCTGCCCAGGGTCACACAGCTGAGAGTGGGGAATCTGTGATCTGATCTAAGTCTGGCTGGCCCCAGAGCTCCCTTGAAGTATGGAGCTGCATTGCTCATTTTCTCTCGTCCCCAGATTGTAGTTCTCACATTGCATTTTCAAGGCCCTGGAAAACTTCTCTTTTCTCCTTTTAAAAAATAGACTTAGTTTTTTTAAGAGAAGTTTTAAGTTCACAGCAAAACTGAGAGGCAGGTACAGTGATTTCCCATAATACGCCTATCCTCACTTATGCAGAGCCATCCCCCACCGGAGTGGCACATTTGTTATAATTTTTTAAGAAATTAAAACATACTTTTCCAGATTTATCGAGGTATAGTCAACAAATAAAAGTTGTATATATTTAAGGTGTACAGCATGATGATTTGATACACATATACACTGTGAAATGATGGCCACAATTAAGCTAATTAACACATCCATCACTGCACATAGTTACCTGTTTTTGTTCATGTGATAAGGACACTTAAGATCTACTCTTAGCAAATTTCAAGTATGTAATACAGTATTTATTAGCTATGGTCACCATGCTGTACTTGAGACTCTCAAAATTAATTTATCTTAAAACAGCAGGTTAGTACCTTTTGACCAGCATCTACTCATCTCTCCCATCCCCACCTCTCCAGCTCCTGGTAACCACTGTTCTACTCTCTGGTTCTATGAGTTCAATCTTTTTTAGATTCTGCATGTGAGTGAGATCATAGAGTATTTGCCTTACTGTGTCTGGCTCATTTCACTTAGGATAATGTCCTCCAGCTTCATCAATGTTGCCACAAATGGCAGAATTTCCTTCTTTTCTTATGGCTGAGTAGTATTCCACTTTGTGTGTGTACCACGTCTCCTTTATCCATTCATCCATTGATGGGTTTAGGTTGTTTCCATGTCCTGGTGACAGTGAATAATCTGCAGTGAGCACAGGGGGTAGATATCTCTTTGAGATACTGATTTCCTCTCATAAGATAAATGCCAAGAAGTGGGATTGCTGGATCATATGGTAGTTATATTTTAAAGAAGCTCCACACTGTTTTCTATCATTGATGTATCTTTATTTTTCTTGTAAATTGAGCAACTACTATGAGTAAATCCTGTGCTGATGTGGGAGAAACATAAAGATGAGTAAGATCAAATCCCTGTCCTTGAGGATTTTATATTCAAGGAGAAAGACACTAAATACCTCTTTTGGGAAGAAAGGGTGAGAGCAGAAACCTGGTTTGCTTTTGTGCATCCATTGCCTTTATCTGCACAGTGACCTTGAGAAGCAGGGTCTGAAGCCAGACTACTAGAATTCAGTTTTGACTACCTCCCACTAGCGGGATTGCTTTGAGCAAGTTCCTTATGCTCTTTGAACCTTAACTTAGTCTCCTCATTGAGAATGGGGATATTAAGACTAGTTCTATTACAGAACATTTTGAAGAATCCAAGAATTTGTACACCTGAAGAACGGTGCCTGGCACAGGTGAAGAAGTGTGGTCAGTGGTCGTTATTGCTATTGTACATATTAGTACTCTGGTTTAGGTGAGAACTATCTCTAACACAGAGACTTACCCAAGTCAGTTAGCTGGGCCTGAGAACTCAACCTGGATATGAAAGATGGATAGGAATTCAACATAGGGCATAGCAGAAGCAAAAAGGACTGGGCCAGAGCCCTGGGCTGGAGGCAGGCAGAGCGTGTCCTGCAGTTGGGGAGTACCTCAGGGGATCAGGAGTCCTTACACTGTGAGTGTGGAAATGAGATCGGAGGATTGCAGGACACAGGAATGAAAGAAAGTGTAAGAGATGCAGTCATGCTCTAGGAAACTTGGCTGGCTGGTTTTTATCCTGCATGTGAGGGGACCCAGGAGATATTTTGAGCAAAGAAGTGACACAAGCTCATTCATGTTTTGGGAAGATAATATAAGCTGCAGGAGGTACGGTGGGAGAGAGATGGAAACCAAAATCAGGAACCAAAAAGGAGGGTGTTGTAATAGTACAAGAAAAGTTAAATGAGGACCTGGCAATGGGAACAGGAAAAAGGAAGAGGAAATTAGTGAATTGAAGGATTTGAGGCTGATTGGGGGGCGGAAGGTCTAGAACAGCTCTGACACTGCCATTAGCCACATCAGGGAACATGGGAAGAGGGGCCGGTTGGAAAGCAAATAGTTCAGTTTACACATGTTGAGTCTGGGACCCATGGATGACTCGGTGGACTCCTGGAGACATGATGCCGTGCTCACGACAGAGCAGAGATGAAGGCACAGACTTGTAGATTGTGTGCATAAAGTGATGATGGTTGGATCCATGTGACTAGAGGGGAGAGTGGGCAGAATGCAACACAGGACACCCGACCCAGGTGCTGGGGTTCGGACAGCAGGTGCACTTGGGAGTAAAGATAAGCCAGCAAACAGGACAGAGAAGGAACAGATCAGAGAAAATCCTGGAGAATGCAAAGTCATGGCAACCAGTGGGGTAGGGAAGTTCAAGAGGAAAAGCCCAACAGTACTGAGCATTACAGAGAAGGAAGGTAGGCTCCGACCCAAGAGGCTGTATCTGGATTTGGTAAATGCCTGGTGGGTTAAAAAATGTTCATAAGACAGGAGTCACATTCAAGCGATTGCTGAGAAAATAAGAAAAATGAGCTAACAATTGACTTAGAGTTCGTTCAACCTGTTTTTAAAGTTTAACATGAAAAAGAAAGTGAGGGCAATAGATGGGTCCTTCGTGTCCTGGACAAATCCTTTTGCAAAATCAACGTTTATTTTGCAATGTGTATAATTGTACCTGGGATGCAATTTGGATGTGAAATAAGAATCCATCCAGAACGCAGTTGTCGAGTTTGATGAGAGAAGCACGGTTGCAAGGAGTAAGGGACTCTCCAGAGACTACGCAGCTGTGGCAGCTGGTGGAGAGTCATGGGTGGCTCTGCCTGTGCCTCTGGCCGTGGTTCTGCAGTCACTGCGGACACTCGGGGCCAGCCTAGGGAAGAAAGGCTGGATGTGAGCTTGGGGAGCGCAGGCAAACCGGAATCTGTGGAGATTAATCGGAACCCATGAGGGGCAATGAAGACCTGTGCAAACAAACTGGAACCGGCCTCGGCCTCACTGCCTCTGATCTGGACAAGGAGATGCATGCACACCTGGCCCAGCAGACGAAGATGCTCCAGGGGGAGACCCGGAGCAGCTGGGGCAGTGATGCCGCAGCCTGGCCCCACGCCAGCAAGGCGGCAGCCTGTAGTGCTAACGGCCCCTGGTCCTGCACGCTCCTTCAGGGCATAAGGGCTGTTGCTTCACTTCTATCCTCTGAGCCCTGCACTCGTTTTTCTTGTGTGCAACCCTAACTCAGCCTCATAGGGAAGGAAATCCTGAGAAACACATCACTAGTCTAGCTAAGCTGACAAGGCCCACCTCAGGCATGGCGCATGATAGCATGTCACTGGTCACCACTCAAAGGAGGGATGGCACACTATGGCAAAAGGCACACAGGGTCATTCTGTGCATTAGTTATAGGCTGGCAACTTTCCAGCCTTTGGCACTCAGATTCAATGAGAACTCTGGCCAGGAAGGACTCATTGACCCAGACCCATCCTCCCCCAAATCATGGGTGTCCCGTCTCCCACTCTCTGTGCAGCAGAGGAGGAGGCACAGTAAGTGTGGAAGAATTGGCATTCCCAGCATTTGAAAAGCTTCTGTCTGTCACTTTGAACTTTGGTCACTGACCTCTGACCTCTGAGAGGGACTCTCCACCTTTGAACCTTCCATCCAACTTTTCAAAGATGGTGGAGGTTCCCGATTTCTTGACAACCCTTGGAGAAATGTGGGTGACATGTAAGTTGGGTTGCCTGGAAGGCCTTCAGACACTGGTTTCCAAAGCTTCAGGTGGCCATGAGGACCTGAAATCTGTCCCGGTGACTTAAGTGCACCCTCCTAGATTAAAACGAAAGCTTTGGAGAAAACAGCTTCTGCTTCTGGGTTCTCACTGTCACCTGTTAGGACTATGAAACGGTAGAGGCCATGGATCTAAGGGAAAAGGAGCAGAGATTACTTTGAAGGCATTTGGAAGCTCACTGACCTAGGCTGTCATCATTTTCCAAAGAGGAAAGGACCAGAGAGGAGCTTTATTTATCACAAAGGACTCAGTCCCTGAAGGTTACTTAAGAACATCATTACAAGGTGTAAAACCAGGCACATTTCTTTTTTTGATTGGCATTAAGCTATACCATCAGAACATAGTAAGCAGCTCAATTATGTTAGGAATAAAGAAAATATCTTCTAGCTCCTAAAATGTAGCACCTAAAACTTCTTCATGAAACTCCAGTTATTCTTGTTCAAAGAGTATGAGGAAACCATGGCAGTTATTCTGAGGAGTCAATATTCTTCAGGGGTTGTGGCAATAATAATCACAGTACAGTAGTTAATATTTATTTAGGACTTGCCGTGTGCTTGGCACTAACCAGTTACTTGGTGTTTATGATCTCATTTAGTCCTCTCCACACTCCTAGGAGCTCGGTGCTCTGACTGCCTCCACTTAAGATCGGGGAATCCGGGGCCTAGAAAGGTTGTGAGAGAGCGAGTTCCTGAGCCAGAGTTTCAACCCAGCCCACACCATTGCACTGAATCCTTACAAAAAGTCACACTGATTGGTGGGTTACACGCCACGGTGCAAGAGATGTAGGAACAGGAATGTTTAGTGCAGTGTCATAATATTTTGTCATTTGGAAAAGTGTGTATGCTGATCAAGAATGTTTGATTAAAGTGATGAATTACATCCAGTCAATGGGTTAGCTATGCATCTGTCAGGAATCACAACGTCGAGATGTAGACATGTATTAACTGACATGGAAATGTGTGTTGAGGCACAGACACGAAAAGGTCACCAAGCAGAATGGATAGGGTGATCAGTTTTAGCAAACTGATTTGATATAATTATTGATATAAGCACTGATAAAAGTTTAAAAGTCTGGGAAATGATACAGTGGAAATACTGGTAGTGATCACCTAGAAGTGGCAGGATTCCAGGCATTTCAAATCATTGAGTTTTCACTCCTTGTCTCGCAATGATCATGTAATAAAGAGCAGAATGTGAGCTTCATACATGGTGCCCTTTCGCTAAGATGCTTCCCTCTGAGTCGAAACTGGAAATCAGCCCGACTGCGCTTGACAGGCACTGTGACCGCGGAAGAGTCCCCTGTCCTTTCTGGGCTTCCTGTTCCAACTGTCTAACAAAGGAGGAGGTCTAATTTCCAAGTTTCTTCTAGCTCTAATGTTCTTTGACTTAATGAATCTCATTGCCAGTGGAGGTTCTTTAAAAAATGGCATGTGGGGGTTTAAAGGTTGATAAACAGTCTCTGAAGCTTCTCTAATTTCTTTGACATATGAAGTTGTTGACATCATTCTGTCAGTCCCTTGAGAAGAGAAATTTAAAGCATTTCACCAGAGATGTTATCAAATCGCTCTGGGAAAAAATTAACTTTACCCAGAAAGGCAAGTTAAAAAAGAATATTGCAATATATTCTTTTATTAATGCATTATATAAAAGATCTAGCAGGGAATTGGTAACCACCGCAATTGTCAAGTAATCATAAGCGCAGATAATATATCAAAATACCTGAAATAACTGTCATATGACACATCTTCAGTGATTTTTAAAAATTGAAGTGTATTTGAGATACAATATCCTATTAGATCCAGGTGTCCATCATAGTCATTCGGTAGTTCTACACATTACCCAGTGATTTCCGTGGTAAGTCGTTACCATATAAAGTTACCACAATATTACTGACCACATTCCCAATGCTGTACTTTCATCCCCATGACTTATTTATTTCATATTTGGAGGATTGTACCTCTTACTCCCCTTCCCCTATTTTGTCTGTTCCTCAACCCCGCCCCACTCTGGGAACCACTGACTCATTTTCTGTATCGATTAGTCTATCTGTTTTGTTAGTTTGTTTTGCTTTTCAGATGCCACAGACAAGTGAAATCACAACGTCTTTGTCTTTCTGCGCCTGACCTAGTTGACTTAGCAGAGGACCCTCTAGGTCTAGCCAGAAAGACATATTTTAAACCACAAATTGAAAAACCAACCACAAAACCACTACCCCAACAACACACCCCACGAGCCAAGCCAAAAAAGAAGTAAAACCGACTACCCACATTTCCGACTCCCGTCCTCATTCTTACAACTTGGAAAGAAGCCGTCTGTCACATACACCTGATTGATGATAATAACAATGATAAATGATAGAATTTGTTTTACAGACCTCCATAGGGCCGTTTAGCATTTTCCCACACAGAAACAAAGCAAAATCCCAGCCGAGCGAAGGAGGGCGGGGAGAAGGAGCAGGTCCTGAGCTAGAAAGGCGGGGGGCTGGCTGGCGGGACTCCCGGCGTGAACCCCGGACGCGGCCAGACCTGGCGGGAGGCCTGCTCTCTGGCGCCCTCTGCTGTGCAGTCGGCCCGCCGCCCTCCGAGGAGCGCAGGGCTGTCCAGGGTCAAGTGCAGCCTGCTGGCTGCTGCGTACCAACGAGGCCCGCATTGCCGCGCCCGGCAGCCTGGCGCTCTGCTCAGGGGGACGACAAAAAGCCCTCGTGCGATTTCCTAGTAGCCTTTCAAGCCCGCCTCCTTCGGGAACACCCTCAAATTTTTGAGAAGTTATGCTCCCCAGACAAGGAGGTCTTAAAGACATCTTTACGTTCAGCACTCTGAATTATGAAAACAGAAGGTACTTTTTCAACAATGTAAACATCGACTATGCATCTCACATATTCTTCTATGGCCTCACTCCGGAGGGAGTCTCTCTGAGAGTCACTGCTCTAGAATCCTCTGCCCCTGCCGGCCCTTCTCCCTACCGTACCTCCCATCCGCTGGGCAGTTCTCCAGGCGGCATTCACCCCACCAGACGCGGGGCAGCGGGCAAAAGACTAAACCCCGCTGAGCTAATAACATCCTCCTCACAAAGCCCATCTATTTATTCTCTCATCCAACACAGGTCAGCTGAGCAGCTACTCCAGCTGGGCCCTGGGCCTGGTGCTGGGGACACATCAGTAAACACGCCTCCCCAGGCCTGGGCGGCTCGTCACTCTTGTCAAACTACCACCCAGAGTGGGAGCTGCACCGAAAGGCAATAAATGCACAAATGGTTGTGAGTGTGTCAGTGTAAGGAACGGGACACAATGAGAAAGAGTAATGCAGGTGGCCAGCTCATGGGAAGGGCGTGAAAGATGAGCCTCAGGGATAAGTAACAAACCGTGAGAAATGTTGGACAAAGACGCCGCGTTGGGAAGGTGTCCTAACGTCTAGGAGACGCCGTGTGGCTGGGTCCTCGGGAGTGAGGGTCAGGCTCAGAAGCAGGTGGGAAGATGAGGGCACAGATAGCAAAGCCTTGAAGGGCGAGCTAAGCTGTTGGGTCAAATCCGAGAGTGCTGGTGAGTCACTGAATTTATTTGTAATCATTGCCATGATCTCATGAAGGTTCTACTTTGGCTGCCTCAAGGGTAGTAGTGGGGGGCAGCAGGGTGACGGATGGTTCTGGGTGGGAACAGCGGGGCGGTGAGGAGGCCAGAGGCAGAGCCTGATCTGGTGGCAGGGCAGACGGACATGCTGCCAGGGATGTGGGGCTGAGGGAGAGGCCCATGGCTGGCATGGAGGCTCACGGCTGGGACAGGGGGCGCACAGGGAGAGCAGCTCCTGAGAGCTGCTCTAACTCGTGCTTAGATCCTGGACGGGAAAGCAGCCCGCCTGAGTCTGGGGGATTCTGAAGCTGCGTCTTCAGTGGGCTGTTGACAGAGGCACCAGGAACTCTGCTGTTCAGAGAGGTGCGTTTGATGCCAAACTTGTGTAAGAATGGCTCTTGATGTGGGTGTGATATTATTGAGTCATATTGTTTCCATGTTTAGGATATAAAGGAAAGCAAATCAAGAAGTGTCTTTTAATGTGACAAGTTCAATTTTTAACTTTATTTTTAACTGTAAAAAGAGGAAAACATGCATTTAACTCTGGCAGAGGGACAAAAGTGAAGGTGAGACCTAGGAATGGCATACCGGGTGGAGGTCAGAAGAATGAAGGTCAAGTCAGTGACAGGACTAGATTCTTCACCATCTTTTGGAATTGTGATCAGGTGACACCCTCTCAGACTTCAGCCTCGGTGCAGCGCCCCTGTTATCGGGCTACTAGGACTCTGAAGCAAGATAAGCCACAGATGCACATGACCTATGACATCTTGTTCTAATCTTCGAGTAGTAGTTTAAATGACCACAGTATGAGATGGCCATGATATAAGGTGGTGGAGATGCTCAAAACAATAATGGCACCGCCACCATTGCAGCGTCCAGTCCCCTGAGCACTGCTGCCAGGTGATAAGCAGGGACTGAGCTGGGGCTGGGAGGTCAGGCCAACCCGCCCTGACAGTCCGTTTAGGGGTGGGCTCTCAAGGCACACCTTGTGGGCAGGAGCGCTAGGGAGCCCCTGCCGGGTCCTTTGCAGGCTCCTGGGTCTTCCTTGCATAGGAGGGGGAGGGGAGGAAGGACAGCCGGAGCCGAGCCCTCTGCGTTCCGGAGGACTTCCTGATTTCTGTGGAGTAGAGCTGCTCTTTGGGGGCTCCCCAGGCCTGGGCGGCTGCTGGGGCTGCGCCCCGCTCGGGGACGCTTCCCAGCGATTGCGGCCACGCACTGGCAGGGGGCGCTGCTACTTCACAGTTCGGGGCCGGCCTAATTTCCCGGCCAGCGCCGCGCAGCCCTGCCTGGAGGGTGTCCTCAGCTCTCTGGAAGAGGCCGGGAGCCTGCAAGCCAGGACCAAGCCGCGAGGCCTGCAGAGCGCTGACCCTCCCCAGAACACCTCGGGGCACCGAGAGCTGGGCTCTCAGCAGCTTGCGGGGAGCGCGGTCATAGCGCCCCCTGCCTGGCTTGCAGTCCTAGAGCTTCAAGAAAACACCGGGATTTGTATTTTATTTTATAGCATGCTTCAACTTCGGCTCATTGCTGGCAAGCTGCAAACCGAGCAAGGGGAGTCACGCCTCCAAACCACACTCTAGTGATAGTCCTTTTATAATCGAGTGAGTGGAGGACCCCAGAATAGCCTTTGGGACGCAATACCTGATTTGAGCAACTACTGCTGGTATGAGGGTGTGCAGAATGGCTGAGCTAAGAAGGAGTCAGTAGGCGTGGGTCAGTCTTCCTGTCTGGGGGCAGCTGCCACCACCCCCAACCTCCTGAGCAGCTGGAGCGTGGAGGCCAGTTGTGTTCCCTCCTTCTGCCTGTCCCCTTAGCTGTGTAGCTGGGGCCCTGAGGCCTCCGCAGCCTTGGCCATGGGCGTGTGGAGGTGGCATCTTGAGTTATGAGTGTGTGTGGGGCCGGGCAGGGCACTTTTAAGAAACTGGAGACACAGGGATTTGTCTGCTCTTCCTTGGAAGATGTGGCTCGCCCTGAGCTCCAGCCACCCAGCCCTGCTGTGGATGCCCCACCCCATACTTCCTGCAGGTCTCATTTCCTAGGAGGGAGGGAAAAAGTTGCCCCCCCATCCCTCCTTCTTGCCTTTTCCTTTCTCTCCTGGAACAGGGAGTGCTGCTGCTGGAGTTAATAAATACACGTACAGAAGCTCCAGCCTAGCTTTCCCTGGGGTGAGATCGCCGTGGAGACCCACTGGCCTGGGCTTGGGGCCTTCACAGATTCCAGCACCAGGGCCTCTCCCTGGGGAAACTCCACTGCCACCTAAGGCCGACCTGTGTCATAGAAGGCCAGGGTCCCACAGGGTGCAAAAAGAGACTCCAAAGTGGCACCTGGTGACCTTCGCCCATCACCCCCAGCAGGGCCCAGGGAAGGACTTTGCTTCTGTTCTCTCTCCGGAAGCTTTGGTGCGCCCGGGAGGAGCTGTGGCCTAAGGCTGGGTGCCTCTCACCTCTCCACCTAATTGAGAACGCTGAATGGCTTTCTCCTTTTTTCTCCCTTCTCCTTCAATGGAGTCCAACAATTTAGCAAGCTCACCAAGCTGTGTCCTGCTTCATGACTAATTCACATATTTAAATGGGATCGGTCAAAGCCGAACTATTTGATGCCAGCCAAGCGCATTTATCAGGTCAAACTGCTCACAAAGGCTGGAGGCCAGCATGGGTATGTGAGTGTGTATGGAGTGAATGTGTGGGATATTTATTTATTTTTAGTCTCCAATTTCAAAAGCAAGAGACCACATCAGAGGCTGCTTGAGCTCCTAGGGCACCCTCCCAGGGCCTGGCTTGCTTTGGGCCCTGCCTCCCCATCCCATCCCTCTCCCCATCCCCCCAG